>NC_135536.1:143985099-144612349 GCF_045843805.1 Urocitellus parryii
TGTAAAATGGGCCTACACATTTAAACATATACTATATTTGAAATAAAATCAAATGAAGTCCTAGAGGATATTTTATGATATCAGATTTTGAGACTTTGGAAGTATATTCCTGGTAAGACAGGGGAATGTGGGATGCTTTTTGTTTAAAATGTAAAAATTCCAGGATTCCTTGATAAAATGACAGCTAAAGCTTTGAAGAGAGATCTGAGATTTTGGCATGATCTTCAAACTGCCTTGAAAGTCCCCCGCCCCCTTGAAGGTAAAAGCTGAGTTTCTAGGGGGCTGAGCTATATGTGCTCAGAGTTACTCCTTTACTTAAAACAATATCAGAATATGGCATGTCTATAACTAGCTTAACTTCTGGAAATAGGCAGACCTTGAACTTGTCAAAAAATCTCTGTGGTCAGTTTAAAGATGAGTTTGATTAAAATTTCCTCCTGATTTAATCTTTAAAAAGAGAGAAGCAAAGAGGAGAGGGAAGGAGAGAAGAACAGAGAGGTGAGGGGAGGAAATGAGAGGAGACAATGCCTAGCCAGAAATTTATTCTCAATTATGATTGTTTTCCAGTTGTACTATTGCTTTCCTAAAATATTCATCAATTAAGAATAAAGAAATTTGCTTCCTGTAGTTCAATAGCCCAAGTATTTTACCCTTCCAATTTAAATTTGTAAGTATTTTATCCCAAGAACTTATTTATAGTTTCAAAGTTGAGTAATACTGCTTCCCTAGTGAGGGTATTTTTCATTATTATCATTATCATTATTATCATTACTATTATTGTGTAGCTGGTGTGATGGATAAAGTACAGTAATAGATTTTTTATATATATTTTCTACTCCACTTATGTAACTATTCATAAATTGGACCAGTATACACAAGTAGGAATCAACTTTCTACTAATGATATCAAGAAAAAAAAATGTTTCACTTATCATAAGCCAAATTCTCTATTAAATGAAAAAGGGGACAACACTGTGATTCCTTCATATGGACTTAACCACAGTTTGGGTTGGATTCTATTCTGATTTTGTACAACATGAACTTGTCATCTTTTTTGATATTGCTACCATAAGCCTCTTCTCTTCTCATCCCTGCCATACATTTCTAATTTTATTATTTATTTGTGATAACATTTTATGCATACACACATATGCATACATATACACATACATATTTTATAACAAACAAAATATATTTTATTAGTTAATATATTCATATGGGATGAAATTCATAAGGTACAAAAGAGTACAAATCAGAAAATGTATCTCTTTCTACATTTATCCACCAGACCTCCAGATTCCCGATTACCTAGTTTCAGACACTGTTAGAAGTTTCTTTGGTAATTTTTGAGAAACTTTCAGTGCATTTGCAAGCATAAATAGGTATATGAGTATAACTGTGTGTTCCATATTTAATATGATCAAACATCACACAGTTTCTAGTTGTGTGTGTGTGTGTATATGCACTCACACACCTACATACATGTGTGCTTGTGTGGGTGCAATCATAAACAGTTATTTTGGAGATAATTTTCTACAAGTATTTAGAAGTTTGTTTGAGTTTTTCTAAAATCAGGTAAGCAATCTTCTGTAAAATTGCATTATTTTAGAGTGTTTTTATTTATTTTATTTAATGTTTTTTCCTTAAATTTAGTCTTTCCTAAATTGAGATAATAGTTCAGAAAACACCCCCAAATTTCCTAAATCTGTACTTATGTTTTTATTATTAGAGTTAAACTTAACTGAGCATGAATTCACATGCTACTGAATACTTGGTTGACTGTCTATGCAATGTCCATTTCCCTCCCTTGTTTCCTTTATCTCATGATAGAGGCAGAAAATTCTAGCTCTTACCCTCTCACCTTCTTTGGGGAAAACTTACCTGTGTTAGCCAGTCCCTGTTGAAGAGTGTTGTGGTTTGGATGTGAAGTGTTCCCCAAAATCTCACGTGTGAGAAAATACCAAAAGATTCATAGGAAAAATACCAGAATCCCTTCATAGGGATTAATTGAGTGGTGAATGAAGGTGGCTAGGGTGTGGCTGGAGGAGGTGGGTATTTGGGGAGTGGCATTGGGGTATTTATTTTGTATTTGGCTCATGGAATCTCTCTCTCTGCTGCCTGATCATCATGTGAGCTGTGTCCCTATGCTACACTCTTTCACCAAGTTGTTTAGTCTTACCTAGAACCCCAGGGAATGGAGCCAGCTGCCTGTGGACTGAGACATCTGAAACTGGGAGACCCCCAAATACATTTTCCTCCTCTTCAATTGTTTTGGTCAGATCTTTTCTCACCACAGCAAAAGAAAGCTGACTAAAGGGTCTTCCAGGAGATTAGTGTGAAGTATTTCCTTCCAGAGAGAATAAAAGAATGTGTGAGAATGAATTTCTTTGAGGCCTGAGTCATCCCAGTGATGAGGTTGTGGGTGGCACAATGAGGTGAGCCTGTAAAAAGAAGCAAACAGTCATATTCGAGCCACAGCCCCATACGCAGGCCACTCATCTCAAAACTCTTGAAAGTGTGAAAAGTAAACTTCGTATGTCTTCTAGTTGAATGTTTTGTTATTAACAGTCAAAGTCACAAAGACACTAGGACTCATAGAAGTTCCAAGATGCTCCAGGCACTATGGGTTGTACTGCTTAAGTTCGACACCATATCTTTACTTGCTACCTACCCCTTGGCCAGAAAAAACTGTGATAAAACTTACTTTGGTTGCTTACACTGAACTATAACCATGAATGAACAATATGTATCTCTCCTGTATGTGGTAAAATGTAGATAACAGTCATTAGCAATATTATTAATGACTTTTGCAACAGACTTTAAAATGCATTATTTGGGAAAAGTCATAAAATGTTACTACATTAAAATATAATTTTTATATGATTGTAATTCCTCAAAAAGAAGGCTGATTTTATTTATGAAATAAAAGTGATTAACAACAATGACCTTTATGGCATATGTTTTTTTAAAATTGTGTCTTGTGATTACATTGATAAAGACAATATATGCTGCATTTATGGTTTTGCTTTTTGTGTTTTGGTGAAAAGATGCTCTTTAGAAATCAATAACATTACTTGGTATCTGTAAATAAATTAATTAATTAATAATAAAATATATTCTATGTAAGACTTTTATTTAGCAAGAAATGGAATGAAGATAGTATGAAATCTGATTTTAGTAAAATGTGTCTGAGTTGTGACTCTTGGATCCTCAGAGACTCTGGAAAATATAATGAACATTAGTTAGGACTAGAAGTTCTAGCTAGATGCTCTCGAACATGATAAGAAACATATAAAGCAAGAAGAGCTGACCTGGCAAACTCTGGAAAAGTCATTTGGAGAAAAAAGAAAATTCAAGTCTGAGCAACAAGTATTAGCATGAGACCCAAAAGGCAGGGTTTTCTGGATTCCTCTGGAGGTGGGTGGGGATCTAGAAAGGAACAGGGACCTGCCTCAAACAAGACTGGAAGGAGTACATATCAGAGAAAAGAAGATGGGTTTTTCAAGATTACTGTGAAGAAATTTAGCTGTAGGTAAGTAGATGGCAAATGAACATGTCAGACTGAAATGCCAGCAAAGAATTGAGAAGAAATAAATCTGTCTTCAAAAATTGACTTTAAAAAGACATGTTCTTTATTGATAATTTTTCAGACCCTGACCCTAAACTATTCTTCAAAATCATGCAGATTTTTTTTAAATGTACCAAATCATATAATAAAGGTCAAAATGAATAGATAGACAAAGAACCAGGTAGTAACCTCTTCATCTGAGGAGGTCAGAGGAAAAGGCAAAGAAGAATTTTTTGATGAAAATTCCATTGAAAAATTCTGAAGGATCAGACATGACTAAGGCAGACACTTTCTATTTATTTAGTAGTCATAAAGTTATATAGTCCATTGATAAAAAAAGACACACAAACATTCTATTGCAGTTAATTTTGTGACAGTACTATGAAAACGACTTTTACATTTTACAGTACTAAATATTTTTATTGCCACAATTACTGAAAAAAGAACTGTTCATATTCCCTGGCATACTTCAGAATTAATCTCCAGGATCCTGTTGGGTAATGCATTTACAACAGCATAATCTCGTCTCCACTATGTAAATTGAGTTGGATCTTCTTTTCTTCTTTCATTTGTAGCACATTTCGCTGGTGATAACTGTGAGAACATTTGGGTGAAGGATAATTTGGCTGCCCTCTAACACTTGAATTCCTGGTATTGCACAATCAGGGAATCAGTGTCACATTAAGGCAATTCTTATAATATAATCAAAGTTCTCATGTTGTACTTTCCTTGAGATGAAACAAACTAATGAAATGTATTGACCCTCCACACACACTTCTGAAGCAAAATGACTAAGAGGTATTGAGACGACATGAAATACATTGACATTGATTGTGAAGCCGGCCTTTCCCAGTCACATTGGTGGCTGATTAAAGTGTCACATTGACAATATAGCCCCTTTTGAACAGGAAATTAATATCAGCTTGATGGCAAAGAGAATCTTCTTCCACTAGCAAACTCACTTCATCTTTAATCCCTCTTAGGGGGGAAAAAAAAAACAAAAAACATGTCTTTGTTTTCACTAGCACAGCCATGAGTTGTCTTGTTATGAAAATATAATGAGAAGTGTCAACATTGTAATTATTTCAAAATGTAGGATGTCTATATTTTTCATCTTTATTTTGAATATGAATAACACTTAAAATATGGAAACAAAGTAATTAGAAATTGTTTAACTTTTTATTAAATGAGAATTTAAAAGATTAAAACACAAGTGATGTTAGATAAATATTTAGTTTGATTCATTTCCTATATATAGGATAAGAAAAAAAAGATTGAATAATTCTGAAGTTCTAGCTATTTCATACTATGTCCATTTAATTCTGTTGATAGTAAATTTTTCTTTGTTGAAAAGACTGCCTCCATTCTAGGATTCAAGCGAAAGGATCACAGTGTGGCCACGGCTGATTTACCAACTCCCTAACATTTGTTTTGCTGTTCAGGGAAAGACAATTACTGCTCTAAGTTTCAGTTTCCAGTTGGTTCTTTCATTTCCATTCCAACTTTGCATAATGATTCATGCCAACTTAGCATAATGATTCAGCTAATATGATGCTGGCATTCCTTAACTTAATAGAGGTAATGTGGCCTGTGTGGGAAAGACATTTTACTACATTTCTTCCAGCAGAAGTGATGGAGAAGAATGGGATAGAGGAAGAAGTCTGAGAAGATGGATCAGCAGGGATGTCTTTTCTTAAAATTCAATCCTTGTGAGATTAAGGGTTCGGCACACAGACCTGAGTTCCTGTAGAGCATTGCCCTCCCATTATTTACCATTCCCCACTAAAACTACATTCCCTGCCATTGGAGCCCCAACTCTACTGTCCTACAATATTAGATAGCAATTTCCATCTCTGACTGTTCTCCTCTTTGCCCTTCTCTGCAAGAATGTATATGGTTATGATTTGATAGGTCTAGGTGCTCTGTGTTCTAATGCAAAGAACAAATGTTTAGGAATCAAGACTCTGGTTCCCACCCCAACCTGTGCCCCCACCCCCAAACAGTGGCTCTCTATCTTGAATAGCTTTTTCTTGGACCTGCCTGCTTCTCCTGCTCATTTCTTTAAAAGCTCTCTAATAACAATAGCTGCTGTTCATCTAAATGCACAGAGAGCTATTTCCTTCATCTGCTAATGTGTAACTCTAGCAGGGGAAACACAAAAGGAAATAAAATCTGTTACACTAAATACATCTTTAACATTTCTGGGCCCCAAAATTTATGTTCGAGCAACAGAACTCTTCAAGTATGAGTTGAGTGGTAAATGGTCTTTGTAAGAGTAATATGGCTGTATGAAGGGTAATATTCAAATACTCTGATAATTGCTGTTAGCTCTGAGGTTTAAAACACAATATTACTGAGTTGTAGGAGTGCTGTCTGTTCTAAAGACTAGCCCCTTTTGATATATGTGATTTTTAAATATTTTCTCCCATTCTGTGGACACCATTTCACTATTGATTCTGTATTTTTGCTAGGCAAAATTAAAAAAAAATATGAAGTCCAATTAATATTTTTTTCCTTAGGATGTTTGTCTCTTTAGTGTCATATTTAATAAATCATTACATATTTAATAACTTTCTCCCGCTTTTCTTTAACAGTTTTATAATGGAGCTCTCACACATAGGTCTTTAATGCATTTTGTGGGCAGAGAACTTATTTAGACAGTCCTCCAAAAATACACAAATGGCTAATAAGGACATAAGAAGAAATTCATCATCACAAATTATGGAGAAATGCAAACCAAAATCATGATAAGATAACATTTCACCCCCATTAGAATGCCTATCATAAAAAGGCACAAAAAGTAACGAGTGTTGGTGATAAAATGGAGAAATGAAAAGCCATATACATTGCTGGTAGAAATGTAAAAATGTACAGAAGATATGGAAAACAGTATGCCAGTTCCTCAGAAAGGAGAAAATAGAATTACCATGTGATCCAGCAACTCCACTTCCATGTATATGATTAAAATACAAATACTTCACTAATAGATATTTTTACACCCATGTTCATGGCATGGTTATTTATAGAAGTCAAAGGCAGATGCAACCCAAGTGTCCATCAAAGGATGAGTGCATAAATAAAATTTGATATCCAGATACAGTGTGACATTATTCAGTCCTGGAAAAGAGGAAGTTCAGATATGAATGAAACTTGTAAACACTTTGCTAAGTCAAATAAGGCAGTCAGAAGAGGACAAGTCTTGGATGATTCTATCCCAATGAAATATTAAGATTCATCAGTGGCACAGAAACAGAAGGTAGAAGGGCAATGATTGGGGGGAAGGGCAGAATAAAATATTGAGTTATTGTTTAATGGTTACAGAAATTCAATTTTGGATGATGAAAGAAGTTCTGTGAATAGATGATACTATGGATGCACAACAAGGTGAATGTATATAATCATGTAATGTAAAACTGTACACTAAAAATTGGTTAAAATGGTGATTTGTATATGAGATGTATTTCATCACAATTAAAAAATATTTTTAATAAACCATAATTTAAATTTTGGAAAATTTTATAGCAAGAAAAATCTGTTAATTAGATAGTTAATTAACCATTTAATTCATTTCCATACACAATAAGTGTTTATGTAACTAGATACACTAAATTCAAACAATTTAATGAATAAGAGAAAATGACTGTGTTCTGGAATCTTAGGTCTGAAAAATCATATAAAAACACAGTTCCTAATGTAAAAGATTAAGGGTATAGTTTATAATTCTCCAGGGGTGGCAGTACATAAGATGATAAATTGAGATGCTGGAATATTATATGAATCTGAAGTATCTTAATTTACTTAAATATAACTTTCTTATTGAAAAGTAATTTGTGGGGGCTGGGGATGTGGTTCAAGCGGTAGCGTGCTTCCCTGGCATGCATGCGGCCTGGGTTCGATCCTCAGCACTACATACAAAGATGTTGTGTCCGCAGAAAACTAAAAAATAAATATTAAAATTCTCTCTCTCTCTCTTTCTCTCTCTCTCTCTCTCGCTCTCTCTATCTCTCTCTCTGTCTTTAAAAAAAGAAAAGTAATTTGTGTTTTATATAATTTATTCATTTAAAGTATACAATTCAATATTTTTAGTGTGTCCACAGAGTTATGCAACTATCATCACAATCAATTCTAGATCCTTTATACTTACAAAAATGTCCTACTCATTTGTGATGACTCTCTATTTTTTCCAATCTCCACACCAAACCCTCCCACAAATATAAATAACCTCTAATTTAGTTCCTGTCTCTATCTATTTTCTGTTATTATAGATTTGTTTATACTGAACATAGCATCATAGAGCATGTGGTCTTCTGTAACTGTTCTTTACTCACAGTTTTCAAGGTGATTCACATTGTAGCATGTATCACTACTTAATTCCCTTTATGGCTGAGTTATATTCCATTGTATGGATATACCATATTTTGTTTATCCACTTAACAGCTGGACATTTGAGTTCTTATAATGCTACTATGAACATTCATGTATAAGCTTTTGTATATGTGTAGACATGTTTCTATTTTCTTGTGTTTAGGAGTTATAAGTCTGTTTAATTTGGGTAAATCACCAGATTTTTTTCCAATGTGTCTTCATCAGTTTACATTTCTGTCACCAATGTATGAGGGTTCCAAATTTTCTGTATCCTCAATAATACTTGTAATTACCTGTCTTTTTGAGTCTAGCTATTCTCATGGATATAAACTGTCTTCCTATTGTGGTATAACTTTCATTTTCCTGGTGACTGCCCACATTTACTCTATGTATTCCTTTGACAATCATATCTTTGTAGATGTTTTTAATTAAGCAAAATATGTTGGAACAGCAATGCACATGCATTTTTGATATGCATGTTTATATGATAGTGATGCATTATCAAAATTTTTAATTGATGCATATATGATCAGAAATTTGGAGAATGGGAAACTAAGCAGTAAATGTTTAATGATAAGAAAATCAAGACTATTGAAAATAGCAAGAAAGTACATTGAAGAAATAGATATGTACATGTCGGACCTGTAAAAGAAAGCAGGATGACACCATGGATAAGAGAAGAACATGTTAAAGCATCAACAGAAGTGTGAGAAAAATTGTCAACCTTGATGAATTTCACATTTTTTGAAATTACTTGGACATCAGAATGCTCTAGGGGGAAAATGATTCTGCAAAGGAAGGGAAAGATCAATGTGTGAAAGTTTCTTCTTATTCTACTCATCTCATGTGTGCCACTGATGAATTTGAGGCTAGGAATGACACTATTTGATTTTCTTAAATTAATTATCCACACATCTGTTTCAAAAATAATGAATTTTGGCTAATCTAAAGGTTGAGTTATTAATTCAAATGAGAAACAACTAGGAATTAAGCCTTGGTAGTGATTTATTAATATTTCAGATTAAAGTTCCTATCTATGAAATATTTTCCATCTTTACCTTTTGCTCACTTCTAAGTGCTTCTCGCTTATTTTAAATATATTAGAAATATTAGGTTTCACTATTAATTCATATCTATATCATATATATATGAGTATGCATTGTGTGTGTACACACATACAGATAGATGCTCATGAATTTGCAACAGGTTATACCTGATAAGTCCATTGTAAATTGAACATATTGTTTTTAAAGATGCATGTAACATACCAAATCTATTAAACTTCATAGCTCAGCAACCCAGCACACTGAACAGTACCTGTGGTTTCCCTCATGACAGTATGGCTGGCTGAGAGCTATGGTTCAGCATGCGGCTGTTGTCCATTCTGTCTATAGTCTGCTTATTGCTAGCCCAGCAAAAGATCAAAATTTCAAATACAAAAAATATATTTCTACTAAATGTATATTGTTTTTCTGCCATCATTAAGGCAAAAAATCATAAGCTAACCCACTGGAAATTGAGGACCATCTCTAGATATCTTTCTGAAAAGTACCCTGTGATTTGAAGATAGAAATATTCCACAATACTTTACTCTATTGATAAGGTATTCTTAAGGTGAAGTATGGACCCCAGGAGTATCAATGACACCACTAGGAAGCATATGCTCTCCTTGATAATGTGTGCAAATGTGTTTCTGGTTGTGTGCGTGGGCTCTCTCTCCTCCAGTGAGGAGGTCCACAGAACAGGGTAGAGGAGAGAGTGGCTGCAGAGTCACTAATCAAGACCTCTGGAGGCCAAGCAGGAAGCAGGTCTGATTTTATTGTGCAGTTAGCATGTTTATATACTCAGGCAGTAGCTAAGCAGATTACAGGCAGCCACCAATGCAATGTCTGTTAACTGTCCTTGCAGCAACCAATCAAGGAGTAGGCCGTGGAGCAAGCGCAAGGACTGCAACACATGGCCTCAAGGGGTAAGCAGCCTGCTGCTTGTGTGCCTAGCACTGGGAGGAGGGGGGAGTGAGTGGCCTGCCAGTCAGACGCCCTTACCACATGCCATGTATGCAGTACTCCTTGCACTTGTCCACACAGGTGTGCACTTGTGGGCATTATCCTCTGCCATTCTCCTAGCTCTCAGAGCATCCTTCATCACTGGTAAGGGTGGGATCTTCAGCACACCTCATGGAAACAAGGAAGTGTCCAAGGTTAAGATGGATGGAAAAATGGAGATCCCTGTTCTGTGATGTCAAACAAGCTTATGATGTTCTCATTGCAGGAAATTTCAAGAAAAGAACAGCTACCTCCATGGATGTACTAATTTACAAAATTCATCAACTAGCAAACCATTGAACTGAGGTTTTCAGCCTGCTCTCCTAACTTCTTTGTTGATTTTACATAAAATAATTAAATTTGATTTGCCTAAATAGACTGATGGTGTTATTCTTTTTTTTTTTTTTTTTTTTTGTACCAGCGGTTGAACTCAGGGGCACTCAACAACATTGAGCCACACCCCTAGTCCTATTTTGTATTTTATTTAGGGAAAGGGTCTCACTGAATTGCTTAGCACCTCACTTTTGCTAAGGCTGGCTCTGAACTCACAATCCTCCTGCCTCAGCCTTCTGAACCACTGGGATTTTAGGCATGCGCCTCCAAGCACAGCTGTGTGATCCTTTTTTATAAAACGCACAAACATCTAAAGGATTGTCAGAGAAGTTAGACAGGAAGCAGGTAATGTATGCTGACCTCTTATAAAAAGAAAAATTTCTGAATATAGAACAAGGACTTCTTATTATTGTATACAAAAGAACATAGAACATAGTAGCTTTATAAGATGCAGATACAATATGACAAAAGTTTCATAAATGCCACAGATGTTGCTCATTTTTCTTTCCTGATAATAAGAGTAAAACAAAGAAAACATTCTTTTGCTTGTTCTGATAGCCAAATATTCCTCAGATCACAATTATAATGTAAAATTTCTACCTAGGATTATCCTTTTGGGGAATGTGTATCCAGGAGAGGTAGACCTACAGCTTCCTAAAGGAGAGATTTCAGAGGGTAGTTGTTTGTTTAAGACATGACCATCACATTTCATTAAAGCACAAGAAAATTCAGTGGTCAAAGGCAATATTTTGGAAATATTCACTTCAGCATATAGTGCCAATCTTTGGGCCTGGTATCACAGTCACAGCTCCAAGTGACTGAACTTTGCATGTGGCTTCTTACTATTTCTAGCATTTCCAAGAACATGACTATTTCATCTGAATGTGCTGTTACATATTGTGTTACCTATTACAATGACCAAGTTTCATGCAAGGGGCCTGCTAACATTACCCACTAGCTCTTGTGAGCAATGCTCAAATCAACGGATCTTTTGTAGTTCTCTTTAATGGAGTCTGGATGATGAATTTACATCTATATATCAGAAACATTGTCTTCTGCCCTACATTACTAATGTCAGAAAATTGCCTCTATATAATTCATCAAAGTATGTCTATAGACTCACTCCTTTATTATCTTTTCTCTTGCAAACTGTATAATTCCCCTTCATTCCACGTCAGGGGAGACCTTTAATCTTGTCTGGCTGCATTCTGTAGGGCTTTCTACATTAAAGGACCTGAGCAGGTGCCACGTGGAAAACAAGAATGAGAGCAAGCTGAGATGGGGGGAGTCCCACACCAGTGCCTTGAGAAATGGTCAGATAGAAAGTGTTTCCTAAGAGATCATGGCATTTTTTAAAAAAGTGGCTTTAAACACTTATTGGACAAAAATTAAGATATCATTCATAAGTATGTATCTTTTTTTCCCCCTTTAGAATTCTCATCCTATAATATTGTCTTACCATTAAAGAACATTGACTCCTGGACATTTCTCCAATGTTCATGTTTTAATTTGCTGTCCTCTGTAATAAGAAAAACTAATAGAATTCAAAGTCTGATAATGTAGTTAGAGCATTTCCATTCTGGGGCTATACTGAAAGCCCCAGATGATGACAATATTGTATAATTCACAGTCCTCGGGCTTTGATGTCTCAATGCCTTTTCTGGTCTTAGGTTTCTCCAGCAATGGTGGTGTCAAAGTGGATTTGAGGTAGATTCTTTCCTTAATCATACACCCTCCCTTGGTGAGTGTATTAGGAATAATGACTTAACAGTGAAGAATGCATTGAAAGCAAACATTTTTTCAATGCAATGAAAATAGATTTTAAACAGGGGTCTAACATCCTTAGGAAGATCCCAAAGTGTGGGTTAGATATGTCAGGGGAAGTTTTAATCCTCAGTCTGGTATGTGACTCAACAAGCAACAGAGAGATCATGAGGTTATTTTTGTTCTCAAACTATGAGGGCTAGACTCAACGGGGATAGAGACATTCTGACAACATTATAGAAAATTGCTGTTATCAATGATAAGTAATTAAATAAATTTTCCAGAATATATTAAGTAAAAGGACAGCGACAATTATACAGACTCACTTTTATTCATCTTTGTTTCTCCAATACTCAGCAAGGCACTCAACAGATAGTAACTCTTTAATTAATGGTGTCAGGATGAAGAGGCTGATACTGGTTAGTGGGCTACTTTGAATTTCAGTTTCCTTATCTATAAATTGAGTATAACATACACGCTAGAGTCATACAATAAAGAATACTAATCATGTTTATTCTCTGTAAAATTCAGGCATAATGGAGAGTGGATCTCCTAGAATTTACTCTCATGTTCAGAACTGAGTTTAATTACTATAGAACTGAGTTTCATTTACTATAGGTAAAGCTCGCTAAATCCCAAAGACGTAGAACTATTTTATTTTTCTTTATTCATTTTTATTGGAATTATTTCTTAATTTACAAAGGAAATTCTATGTGTGTGTGTGTGTGTGTGTGTGTGTGTATGTATGGCACGGTATTATGATATATGTATACATTTCGGAATGGCTAAATCAAGCCAACTAATGAATGCATTATCTCACATACTTAATGTTTCTGTGGGGAGACCTACTGAAATATCTCTTAGCAATTTTCATGGGATACAATAGAACTCTGATTACAATAGATCTCTTAAACTAATCCCTCCTCACTGAAATTTTATATTCTTTGATTAACCTCTCTCGAGTCCCTTCACCCAACCTGAACCTCTGGTGGTCATCATTCATTCTACTTTCTTAAGAGATTTCTGCACAAATTTGGCAGTGGCAATGACGGATCAACTAATACATGTGGGAGGTCAGTGCAGGGCTCCAGTGGCTACTATTGGAGCATGCATCAACTCTTACTTGCTCATTGGTATGGGGCAGTAATCAGGCTCCTTAAGCCCTGACCTGAGACAGGAACTTTCTGTGGGAAAAAGAAGTGGTACAATCTTGCAACCATATGCATCTTCAGTTTCAGATGCAGTGAGCAACAGAAGTGGAATCCAGCCTGCCTTCCTGGGTTCTGCGTGGTACTAACAGGCTTTAGATTGTTCCTCCTTTCCAACCAGTTTATCCCCCAAAACTTCCAGTCTTATCCCCTGAAGGCTTTCACTGACTTTGAGATCTCACTGGATACAGAGGCAAAAGTCTTCCTTAAACTTCTTCTCCACCCTCTCTTCATGGTTCTGGATTAAAAAAAGATTTTCTTCTCTCCTCCAAATATCTTATTCCAGAAATGTCTTTCTACAGCCTCTTGTATAGCTATATAAAAATCCCTGTGATAAATATCCAAATATCACTCACTTTCTGTTATGAATTAGATGTGGTGTCCTCCAAAAGCTCACATGTGAGACAATCAAAGAAAGTTTGGAGGAGAAGTGATTGTGTTATAGCCTTGACCTAATCAGCAAATTAATCCCTGATGGGACTTATTGGGTGGTAACTGGAGACAGGTGGGTTGTGGCTGAAGGACGCAGTTCATTGGGGGTGTGGCTTTGGGGCCTATATTTTGTATCTGAAGAGTAGAGTTTCTCTATCTCTATCTCCCTCTCCTTCCCTTCCTTCCTCCTCTTCCTCTCCCTCCCTCTCCCTTTCCCTCTGACTCTCCCTCTCTCTCTTTCCCTCCTTCCCTACCTCCCTACCTCTCCCCTCACTTTTCTGTCTCTTTCACTTTCTCTCTCTCTCTCTCTCTCTCTCTCTCTCTCTCTCTCTCTCTCTCTCTCTCTCTCTCTCTTATCACCATGTGAGCTGCTATCTTCTGCCATGATGTTCAGCCTCACCTTGAGTCCAGAGGAA
This sequence comes from Urocitellus parryii, assembly GCF_045843805.1. Taxonomy (NCBI): domain Eukaryota; kingdom Metazoa; phylum Chordata; class Mammalia; order Rodentia; family Sciuridae; genus Urocitellus; species Urocitellus parryii. The sequence goes on from NC_135536.1 coordinate 143,999,230, forward strand.
TGGAGCCTGCTGCCTATGGACAAAGACTTCTGAACTGTGAGCCCTCAAATAGATATTTCCTCCTCTACAATTGTTCTGGTTGAGTCCTTTTAGTCACAGCAGTGAAAAAGCTGACTAAAACACTCTCAAAAACACTCTCTGTAGGATTCACTTGGTATACCCCCAGTGGCCAAAAAAAAAAAAAAAATGGGTATCAGAACTTTCTGTATAGGCTCTTTATACTGATCCTAGCTTGTCTGACATTGGTCCTCTGATTCGGTCAAATATAAAGAAATTGTAATCTTATTTCTGGCTGTGATAAAAATATAGTTTTTTCCGCAGAGTAAGAAATTTCTTACATGATTACATATGTACCCCTAAAATCAAGTGACTATTGAAAATGAGAACTGGCAAGATTAGGTAGTTGCTGCCATTGTACATTTCACTGTAAAGAAGATGATATGGGTTTGGTTGACTATTTCTAAGTGGAGAAGAGAATTGGTAATCCCCAGAGTTCAAATTTATGAAACTTAACTAAAAGTCCGTTTCCGTGGAGAGCTGAATTGCATGTCCAGTGGAAGTCACAGCCATGCCAAGACTGATGTCAGCATCAGGGCACTGCTGTAAGGAGAAGGACTGAGATGCTAAGAATTAGGATCTGGTTATACAGACAGATCTGTCGAGGGTCTTGAAACTTATCAAATCTCGCAATCTTTCTTTTCCTGTAGAAACAAATATTTATTTATCTGTTGCTTATAAAAACTATAATGCCCTATAGTTTTTATAACTACAAACTATGGTATGTGTCTTGAAGGGAACAAGTAGACATCCAGGTCTTAACTCAATTGCTTTTCATAGTTTCTAGACCATTAAACAGACAAATTTTGCCAGACTCTAGGAAAGCAAATGAATTATTTGGCTTTCTAATTTATACTGATAGACCCTGGAGTACATTAATGCAAACAAATTTATAAGGTACCGAATAAGAATGAGAGGAAAGTAATTTCAGATCGAGTCGAAATTGTAGATATAGTTACACTGAGCAGAATGACTCAGGAGAAAGTTTATTTTTTCTTGCTTGTTTGATTGAAATATAAAATCGTAGGTAGCACTGAACAAAGTTGAAATACCAGTATAGGTTTAATATGTGAGGTCCACTTGCCCACTCTATAACTATGCCATCTAGAAGAAACTTGAGAACATTGCTTTCACAGAAGCTTTGAGACATATCTTTGTGAGCAGAGTGGTAACATCCCTAAGAGCTCAGTGGTGGCTACTCCCTGAAATCCAATAACAAGAGTGGCTAATGCTGCCATCAAGCTAGGTTTCCTGAATTCAATGAAGATGATGGAAACTCGAGGTTGCAGGGGTCAAGTGGAAGCACTTAATCACCAGAGACAAGATGTATGTGGTAACCGTAAGGGACAGCAGACCCATAGTAGTAATCAAAAGTATTTGACCCTCACAGATCTTTGTCATTGGCTAATTGATCAAGGCATTCTTACAAATTAAATAGATGTGCATCCTACTAACTTCTTACTTGAAGTGTGTAAATGGAAAAATCTCTTCTGGTAAAAGAAACAAAGATGAATGAATCACCACAATAGGCAAGACCCCTCATCAAGTTTTCCAGAATTGAACTAGTTCATAGACCCAAAGTAAATTTGTATAAAGGTGAGAGAAAAGGGGACCAAGTACATTTAGAAAGGACTTTATTATATTAACAAAAATTATAACATAATTATTTCTCTCAGCCTTCTCCAAAGAGAACTCAAACTACTTACCAGGGTGTTCTAAGCCAGGAAAAATAGTAAGAAAGGAAAGAACAGAACATAAAAAAAGAACAACAAGAAAACAAGACCAGGTGTTTCATGTACAACAGGTCACTGCTCTGAAATAAAACCAGTTACTGAGACCCAAAGCACCAATGTGATCTACCATTGCATATGGGAGCTTATTGAGATCAGGTGATCAATGTAGTTTATGGCTTGTGCCTATCTCATAGTGAGTGCAATAATACCAGGAATCCACCCTGTGTATCAGCTTCAGAATGAAAATTGAGAATCATTGTACTTATTGGAAAAATATCCTATTTTGGGACCCTGATCTATAGTATGAAGGTTACTCTGATGGTAATGCTCAAGTGGAGTGCAGTGAAGTCTTTGCTTACTACAGTAAACAGAAATAAAAATCACATTTCTGGAATGATTCCAGAGATTTCTGACATGATCAAAGACTTGAAATATGTAAGGTGTTGATTTCTATACACTTCCTTTAACTCACCTTCACAATGCTTCTGTTAAAACCAGTATCTGTATTTACATAATGATCTTTACAATTAGAGTATGCACCAAAGCATGGCTTCTGACCCAGGAGCATCTTTGCAGGAAAAAAAAATATATAGCAATGGACATAAGAACACAGAACTCTCTGGTCTCTGGTCTTACCATGTTTCTCATCTCCCTGAAGCAGCTGACCTGATGGAGGAATGAAGTGACCTTTTGAGGCCAGCTGTGTGGCAGCACCTTGAATGCCTGGGATATTGTTCTCCATAGTGTCTTCTATGTGGTTTTTGCCAAAACAAAGACTCATGGGTTTGGGAATCAAGGCATGGAACTCTTTTCACCTTGAGCGCAGATGACCCACTAGTAGAATGTTTGCTTCTTGCTTCTATAACTTAATTATTATTTTCCCACAGGAGATTGCTTTTGCAAGTCTACAGAATAGGTTTCATTAAGATGGAAGGAAAGGGCTGGGTTTGTAGCTCAGTTGTAGAGCACTTGCCTACCATGTGTGAGGCACTGGGTTTAATCCTTTGCACCTCATAAAAAAAATAAATAAAATAAATGTATTGTATCCATCTACAAAAAAATATTTTAAAAAAAAGATGGAAGGAAAGACATCCACTTGGCTTCTCTGAACTCCTCACTCTAGAGAACCAGTATGAAGAGTGGGATGAGTCTACAAGCTGTCAAGGTTAATCAGCTATCAAGGAAGAGCTGCATTTTTAGTATATATTTGCTATATAGTGTAGTATTTCTGGGGTATAGAAGACCCAGAGAGTAGCTCTTAATGCCCCTGTGTCTTTTGACACAAGTTAATGGAAAACCAAACAACTGAGTACATAGGCAGGACTGGATATATGCAGGACCAGTTCCCTCCAGGAACCAACTCAAGGTTCTTACTGAAAGCAAAGGAAACATTGAAGAGGTAATGAAAGAAGCATGCTCTAAAAGTCAGCCTCAGTCATGAGATCATTGTAGATACAAAGACTGTACAAGAATTCTTGCCTTGTGAAAGTATTTGTACATACTAATTCCTTTTCCATTCCTCAATATTGACACAACAGGGTATCAAATGGGGAATGTGACCCCACTTGAGCAAGAATATGTACCACCCTAAGGTGGATAAACTGAAATTTAGACTCTGTGTCCCTTCTTGGGAGAGGCTTACTGTGTTTTCAGTTGTAAGAGGGGTGGGAAGAAACATGATTTTCCTACTGTCTTTATTTGGAAGTTAACCATGATCACACAGAAGTGCTTATGGAGTCAAGTTAACAAAGGTAAATGCACAGTTGTGCTCTCAGCTGCAACTGTATATCCCTTCCTGGTGTAGTTCTGGGTTACATGGCCTACAAGGGAAATTTGTACAAGAGTTGCAAGGCAGAGTGAGGCAGCAGCCCCTGTGCTTACCAGGTGAGTGCAGGGCTTGTGTTCTGCTGCAGCTTGCATAACCCAGGGATCCGATCACTCACTTTATTGGTGTGGCTAGCAGCAAGGTCCTAAGCTAACTCCATCTGTAGCCAAGAATGTTTTTCTTCTGTTTCTCTGAGTGCTGGATCAGGCATGTATGTCACTTCTGAAAGTCACCAGGTAGTTACAGTTGGATGCAGTGAGTAGCTGATGCAGGCTTCAGTTTGTCCTTCCTCCCCTTTATGCATCTGTCTTTCCTGTCCGATTGGCCACCCTGCTGAACTCCAGAGAGAGCAGACCCACCATAAGACTCAAAGTTTTTCATAACTTTTGTTGCCAGGCTTGGTCTCCTGCTTAGCAACATTTTACTGATTTTACAACTGATCTCTTCTGGATTTTTCTCTTCCTAATTTTTGGCACAATCATATACATAGTTAATCAATTATCACACATCTTTATATCAACTCAGCTTTCCTGAGGAAGCCTGAGCTAATATAGACCTTGAATCTAGCACGAAATTATTCAAGTTTAGATTCCTTGAACAGGTGTCAGGCCTGTGTTAAAAGAGGCAGCCTATTCATATGAAACTACAGTTAGAAAATAAATCCATATATATTTATGAATATTAATTTAAATATCCATATGTATAGTAATGTATATAATATATATTCATATGTAAATATATAGGTAAACATATTTAGGTGTATACATTGTATATATGCATATGAATACACACATAAAATGTTGGCAGAGATGGTCTTCTCTGAGATTCTCAGTATAGTTCTCCTGGTTAAAGATATTTAGATGTATTTCATAGTTTACAGAGGTCAAGAAGTTCATTAAAACATAATTGTTTGGGGCTGGTATATAGCTCAGAGGTAGAGCACTTAAGGCACTGGGTTCAATCCCCAGTATCAAAACAAAACATAACAAACAAACAAACAAAGCATAATTGTTTTCCTGCGTCTTTTTTTAAAGGAAATACTGTGTCTTTGCCTTGCTTGTAAGAAAATAAGATTTTTCTCTCTCTTTTTTCTTTTTTGTACAATAAACCATATAGATTTTCTTTTCTTTTTCATTCTGTTCTCTGCCTTGCTTCTGCCTTTTTGCTCTGGTGGTTCTGAACCACAAAGCAAGTTCACCATTTAAAAAGCACCAACTGGAAAGGAAAAAAATCTGCTCTGGGCCCACACATAAAATACTTGGAAGTAAAAAAAAAATTAAAAAGGATAAGAGCTTTTCAATCAATTTAATAAAAAATTTAAGTTAATTAAAGGAAGACTCTATTTTTCCCTAGAAGGCGACACTGATCTTTATTATTAATGCATACCAGCGTTTCATAGCTGTGCATAATGATGGCCTGTAACATCAGGAGCAGTTTCATCTGGAGCCTAATTTGTTATAAAATCTTTTCTAGTATTCTTAAAGTGTGGCCTCTGCCACTGCCTCCCTTCTGCTCCCGGGCTGGTTCTGAACTCTGAGACGTTGTCTTCTCTTCTCCCATCACCTGAGAATTAATTTGCAAGATTGTTTTTTAGCTTTAAAGTAGTCTCACAACCTCCCCAAAATTTCATTTATAGGATTTTCACTTTGCTTTCATTTTTTTCCCTTTATGTTCTATTAATAGAAACTATTGTCAAAACATCATACACATGCAATCTTCTGCTCTGTAAGAACAGCCTTAGCAGAGAGCAAAGAGAAAGGAGATTAAAGGAAGCTGCATTGTAATTCAAATATTGCAGTTTGAGAAGATTAAAATATCTCCCTAGATAGGAGTATCAAGTTTAATTGAGTCATTCATTCCTACTTTCACGCATGTGGATAAATATGCATTGAGCACTTCCTATATGTCAGGCACTGTATTAGATACTGGTAAGACAAAGATGCTTAAGAAAGTACTACAGCCAAGGGGATTAATGCATCTAATACCTTGTGCTTGTTGTCCCAGATTCCATGAAGATAAAAAAAATTAAGTTACACAGTCTACTTTCAGGGATTATGGTTTCATGCAAACATAAAATTAGAGCTTATTATAGAACATTGTTCTTGTCTGTGTGTAGGTAAAAGGTTTCAAATGTGAACAGCTATATGGGCAAAGAGTTTGGAGGAGAGTCCATGAAAGAGATATTAGTTTAAGAAGGATGAGCTAAAATTAGAGAACACTAATATTGGATAATATTTTGAGCTAGTTGAAAGAAAGAGCCACATGAATAACTGTGCATGAAAAAGTGTCAAGTAAGAAATTTGCAGAAAATGTATGTGTTGTGATTTATTATTTGTAAAACATCAAAATCAAAACCCCTTGGGAAAACACAGATGGTTGAGCTGAATTTGGACAGACAGCAAGGAGAACACAGCAGCATGGGAGACAGCAAGAGTTTTCAAAAACGATGTAGTATTCAGGGACAGGGGAAAGAGTGAGCCATCTGCAGTGTACATGGAGTAACCATGTCAAGGGAGAAATAAGACCATGTAGTGACATTGCAAACCAAAAGCCAAGTCAATGGCAGTATTTTTTCCTACTGGGGGCCTACTTGGGGAGGGCCCAGATCAGGTGCATCACAGACTGGGAGAGGCTTGGACCTAGACATCTTTCTACCTCCTTCGTAATAAAATTCTTGGGGGGGGGGAAGCCCAGATAGCTGGAAGAAACCAATCCAGGTGACAGAGGGAGTTTCTGTCACCTATGGTCATAGATAATAGAAAGTTACCCAGAAATTAAACAAAAAGGAGTATAAACGTAATATGCAAAAGTCCAGATAACTTATTTATATTTTCTGGTAAAAAACGTAAAAGAGAAAAAAAATATTTTAAAAAGTTAGATTTCATGCTCAGACAGAAATAGGGAAAAGAGTCACCTTCCTAGCTGACCAGTCACACTATTTCTAGTCTGGGTAAGTGGAAGAAAATAAGGTGTATAAAAATGGTGAACAAGTGACAATCAGTAGACTTGCCTATGCTATCCAGCAAATGGAGTCGACCTTCCTCAAGGCTTAGGTGGGGATATTAGGGGGAGAGAACACTGGACCTCCTCTCCTCCTGCTCTGTTTTCCAGCTTATCTTATGGGAAGATGATCTAGTTAGAAAGCAGGAAATTGAATAATTTAAATCAGTACTTTTCACCGTGCCAGTTCATTGGTAACTTAGCCCCATGTCCTTGAATTTGTCCAGCCCTCAGTGATTCTGCCATGAAGATGGAGGGTAAGAGGAGTGGAAGGATTTAAACAGTAAGGATTATTTAGCCCACAAACTCCTGCTAAAGGCTGATCATGCAGAGGCATTGCTTCTTGCCTGTGAGTTAGTTTGTAAAGTGAGTGCAATAGGAGAAAAATATATGTAATCAAAATGACCCTTTATGTGATTTATAGCATAAACTAAGAAAAGATTTTAAAAACAAAGAATTAAAATACAATGGCTCTCTCAACTGTCCTGGTATAGGGACAAGAAGGCCCAGATGGGACCAGCAGCTGTGCTCCATGAGACCAATTAAGGTCTCACGTTCTTACATTTTGCATCTCTTCTTGATCAAGGCAGGATCACAGAGCATAGGAAAAAAAAAACACATTCTTTCCACAAGTAACACACAATTCAGTTCCTCAGTTCAGTTTTCATATAACTGAAGAGAGATGCGTCACATGGCTACATTAACTTGCAGCGGGTAGTGGAAAATGTAGCCTTTAGCTGATTGACCATGACCACCCTAAGGAGAGAGCCAGGAAGAGAAAAATCCCTAGGGTCATAGGTTCTTTTTCTATGGGATAAGAAGTGATGAATTTTGAGGAAAACTAGCCTTTTACCGCCAGTCTGCTTTACATAGTCAACCAAGCTTGTGCTCCCATTTTGAAACATATTTACCTTGATCACAAGAGAACCAAGGTCTCATTCAGCTACAGCAGCATTTCAAAGCCCAGATCTGCAGGTGGCTCATCATGAAGCTCAGCTGTGGTTTCTTTTGCTTCAATGGTGTATAAACTAATAGACAGATTATATGTTTTTCTTCCACACCAGAAAATCATGGTGATTTCAAGATACACTTGCACTGGGAAAAGGAGAACAGTGGAAAACACAGAAGTCAGTGATCCGATGTAATTAGCAAATCCTACTGGACAGGCCTTGTTAATATTCCTCAGGTGGCAGTGAAGTTCCTTCACTGGGCAATTTCTTCATACATCCTGGTTAAGGAGTCCTGGTTTCACCTTCTAAACGGTTCTTCTCTTCTGTTACCTTTGGAACCACGTCTAAAGAGGATCAGCAAAAGTATTCCATTTTTGCACTTGCCTAGTTCTGTACATGTTAAAGACACAGAGCAGGATTTACTTCAAGGTTTGAAAAATCACAACATTGGTTAACTCAGTGGGGAGTCTCTGGATGTAAGACTTCGTTAGACTGTAAGCATTCCATCTATTTACTTCCCCTCAACTCCAGGTACAAGTAATCGCATTTGAAACTTTATTCTAGACACATCTGAAGCTTCTGCATTTGATTTTATGTGTTGCCTTCTGAGCTTGAATTCTCTATCTTCAATTTGATGATGGCTTCTTGAGATCATCTGAAACAGCAACCTTGACTACAAGGGCATCATCCCTTGTCTTTAACTGATTCCCATATCATAATTGACATAAATGAGAAATAAACCTGGAATCATATCACTGGCTGTTTTGGCTATGAAGAAAGAGATGTTTCCTTCTAAATGCCCCTAAAATCTGGATTCATTTTTAATTTAAGCTTAAGAATTCCAGGGAACTGAGGAATTTATCTTTCTGTTTTCCCGCATATCTGCTCATTACTGCTCCACTTTCTCTTACAAGATTTTTTTTTTAGAAGCACCAAGTAACACCCATCCTGCAACATCATATTGAATTTTTGTAGCCAGTTTATGTAGAATAATTTTTAATAACTCATATTATGTCTTAAAAGTTGTGACTAAATGTTTGGACACTAGCTTAACAAGCTGTGCTATCTCTGTTTTTGACACCAAGTACCAAAATGTTATGAAAAGCCCAAACATTTTTAGATTTTTTCTATGGCCATCTGCTCTTTCAGGTTACAACAATTTTATTAATTACATTATGGCTAAGCTACCAAAATGAAGAGAGACAACAATATAGTAACTGTAGTAAGGCCTAATGATTTATTTTCCCTTGGTACAAGCAGTTTTATGTCTATGTCTAAATAGTATTCTACATATAATGATACATGGATATGTGTGTAGTAACATACAGTGCAAAATTGAGTGCCTGTCTCACTGTAACTTTAATTTGTAGGCGAGAACTGCAAACAATACACAGAATCTATATAATAGAATTTGTGCAAGTTAAATGGTGGTATATGATATATCTCTATCAGATGATTATTCTTCTGGGAAATAAGTGACTAATATTCCTTCATTGGAAAATCTTTACATAGGATTTTTCATCTCTTTGGTTTTAAGAAGCCCAATTCTAAGGTAAAAATACATGCTACTATTTGTATGTATCATATATGGGGGTCATTGAGCTTCATAAGTCTGCAATTATTTGATTTGGGGACATCTTTAGTAATTATTTCTTCAAGTAAATTTTTGCTTCCCAATACTCTCTTTTCCCTTGGTTCAACAATTATATAAGCTTTAGAGTTTTAAAAGTATTCTTTCATACATCTCTGAAGCTCTGTTCATTTTTTAACATTAATTCTCCCTATTCAGGTTAGATCATTTCCACTATCCTCACATTTACTGAATTCCTTCTGTCCTCTTCACTCTTCTAAGTCCATTTTGTTCTACTAATTTTCTTTGTGTATTTCAGATATTTATTTTCATATGTAGAACTTCAATGCTGAGATTTTTTTATCTGTTATTTCATGAGGAGCATATTTTGGCTTACTTCCTTGTGTGTAGTTTAGGAAACAGCTTTACGATTTTTGTCTACTAATTCCAACATTTAGGTCATCTGGAATTTTGTCTCCACTCATCTTCTTTCCTCTTTAAAATTGGTACAGCTATTTGGCTAGGCCAAGTGCATTGATGTTTATAATTATAATTGGCATAATATCTCTATTTCATCTCATGTTAAATACTTTTAAATCATATCCTGGACATCTTTAATGAATGTTGCAGATAATTCTGAATTTGGTTATGTTCTTTCTAAGCATATTGAGTTTAAAGGCTAGCAGTTAACTTGGCTGAATGCACAATGTAAACTCTTGTCTCCTCTGAGATTGATGTTCTGTTCCCAGGATTATTCCTTGAACTTTAGCTGCACTCTTGGCATTCACTTGAATATATATGTTACTCAGATGTTGTCCAGAGATTTGGGAAGAGTTGAGTCTCAGAATTCAGGGACTTCTGTTTTTGTTTATGGCTTTCTAGGATTTCTTCCTCGCTCTCCATTGGTTTTAGTTGCCCTCCACTAGAACTGTTCTACTTCTTCAGACCAGTAACATTGTAGACGTATGGTTGGACTTTTACCTACTTGATGTAGCATGAAATCTGGGACTTCTCTTTAGGAATATAAGCCCTGAAAATGGAATATTCATACAGAAATATTGCCTTGTATTCCAAGTGTTGACTCTTGTCTTAGTATCTGCCTCTCTTATTCAGGGCTGAGTGCCTTTGTGTAGTCATTTTGGATGTTTTGTCTAGTCAATGGCTGTTTTCTCTTAAAGGTTTGGTTCAATAGGGGAGATTTGCTATTACTGAAAGTAATTCCCACATATCAACTCACAAAGCTTGCATATAAGATAATGGCTACTTTGCTTAGACTGTCACTCAAATCTGTACAATCTGGCCTTAATTTTACTTTTAACTCTTATTTTCTTCTCCCTCCTTATATAACTGCCCCTTGTACACATTGCAGTCTCATTAATTTACTGAGCAAGTGGTTTTTGAGTACCTCTATGTATCAGACAGCTGAGAAGAGAAAGGATTGCTCTTGCTCTCTTGGAGCTGACAGCTCAGCATGGAAGACTTCCAAAAGTGCTATTCACTTCTGCTTTCGGTCTTTTTTCCTACTCCATTGCCACTCTCTGTTTTAATTTCCTCGATTATTATTTTCTTTTGCTTATATCTGTCAATACCACTCATTCCCAAATTCCATTTCATCACATCCTAAAGGAACCACATTAATTACATTGTTTTTCTTTCATTGATGAAACTAAAGAATACCCTAGATTCACTGCAATTTCTTTGTGTTATATTGTTTGTTTCAATGTTGACATATAGAAATGCTTAGTGAACGAATTAATGCTCTTAAATTTATATATAAATCCTATAATCATGATTATAGGATTTATAATTTACCATAATATTTAGTAAGTTCACAAGTTAATTGGTGATAGAGCACGTGATTACAATAATGGCTGTAAGATTTCCATCTACAAATGAAAACTAGACTTTACAGTAACTTTCAAAGCATTTTGAGCTTTTATGCATTAAAATAATTTACCTGTATTCTTTTCCTACTAATATGATTGTCAGCATAGCAAGAATAGAATTACCAGCATCCCATATTGATATTTAACTGTTAATTAAATAGTTTGGATAACTCTATCATGACATTTGAAATGCTTTTGCAATAATTTTTATGTTTTTTCCACCCAAGATCATGAAAATGCATACTCTTTATTTTGATCATTTGCATTTATCAATGGATGTATTCTCCCACCTGCCAGCCCCAAGAGTGGCCAAGGTGGTAAGTGGTCCGATGGGAGCCATTCATGTCAAATAGAGTGGCTTATTTCCAATCAGGGGGCAAAGAACAGTTTTTGATATTTGAAACCATAAGTCTTTACTTAGAATTTATTGTATATGCATTACTGAATATCTTTTATAAAAAGGACACACATATGTACATTTTCTGATAAAAGCTGTATCACTCTTATCTATCCTGTGGGATTTTACCTCTTCATCTACAAATCAGAATGCTGACAAAGGTTTCCATGCCACAGCTGACTGTAAAATGACGTGGGTGAAAGATAGTTTACATAATGAAATGCCAAGAATTTCAATTTCAGAATAGTATGTGACTAACAAAGCAAAGTGTAATCAGAACTTCCCTAAAAAGTCCAAAGCCTGTGACAGTCACTGATGATTCATTGTAATGCAAAAGTAATGACATCTAGCTAGTGGACTATCAAAATCTTTACTTTCTTAAGAATGAGTTTGTATCATATTTTTGATTTGTCCTTGCATATTATGAAATCCTGGGAGCACATGGGCAGGAATGCCATTCATTATGCCCCAAATAAAGTTTATCTTCCACCTTTTCTGATTGTCCATGCTCATACTGTAGCAATTGCTATATAATTTTATAATATCCTCTGTCTCTGTCTTTGCCTTCCCACCACAAACCCAAAAGTGAATGTTCTATTTTACAGTACTGATTTTTACTAGAGGGAATGAAAAACATTGTAGAAATGAGGATGAGATCATATATTTTATCACTTCAATACAATGATTCTTCTATATTTTACAGGGAAATTATGTATAGTATGTATATACACAATGCATGCATTAATATGCTCACCAGAGCACATACTTGTATGTGTTTATGTACACATACATATCAATGTACACATATCACATGTCATCTGCTTGCTTAGTTGGTGTACTCTTGTGCAACTTGCTTTTTTTTTTTTTTTTTGCTTTTTGGTATTTTGAGATTCAACCACATTAGTACCTTTGACCCTAGTTCATTACCATGGAAATAGTATTCTGTTCTGTAAACACAGCACATATCTTCCATTCTTTTCCTGATGAATTCACATTCACATTGTTTCAGTTCTATAATTTTATAAGCAAAACTTCTCTGAAAAATCTCTTCAGGTCTCCTGGTAGATATATGTCAGAATTTTTCTAGGATAAAGAAAATTGTTTGGTGATAAAAATACAAGTGTTTTCCACTTTTCTAAATATTCAGCAGTCATTTCTCAAAGTGCTTAAGCCAATATCACCAGCAAGGGGTAGGGGTTTCTTCTCTTGTTAACACTATATATTATCAGATTACTTAATTTTTTCTGAACATGATGGGTATAAAAATGTTTCTTATTAAACGTTCATCTTATTTCTCAGATTCAAATTAATGAGATGGAGCATATTTTTATATTGCTATAGTTCATTTGTGTTTCATTTGTTAGTATAAATCTCTGTCCAAATTTCTATTAGTTTTGGGTTTTTTTTTTTGGTAAAATATTATTTCCCCCAAAAAAGAAAATTCCAAAAGAAAATGTTTGAAAAAATGTCTCATCCATGAATAAAACTGAGACCATTTAATGTGAACTTGAACATGGACAAATGATAACTTAACTTTGGATAGATGAAAACAAAAATTCTCAGGTAAAGTTCATTATTCGATCATAATAGTGTTTGGGATCTTGTGAAGTTATCTATTGAGCACTGAGAGGGGTTTCTCTCCTGCTAGTAATTGTATCACAGAGGTTGTCTTGATTGTGGCGGTCTGTGGTCTGGTGTGGATTCTTCTACAGCCATGCAGGAATGACTTATGTCCAGAGATTGCATGATAAAGGGCCCGAATCCAAATCTTACCCACTTTATCTTTTCTCAGTGATTATAGAACAAGGCTGCTGTCCACACCCCCTGGCTCTTCCAAGCAAATGTGCACAGGTGGCCTACAATCTCAAGTGCTCTTCCATAAATAAAGTTTATTAGGGGATTAAGTGATCACTTGTCAGCCTTGAAAGAAGTTGATTGGACTCCTGAGCCTGGCTGCTTGAGGATCTCAGATGCCCCTGGCATCACCTGGTCCATGGAATCTTTTTTTTTTTTTTCAAGATCTGTCTGTGCCTCAGAACTTTTAAAGATTTCTGAGCATTTTTTTTTAAACAAAATACCTAGTGCATAAGCAATGTAATGTGTTAGATTATGTAGGTCATAAAAAAGCATTCAGGTTTTCCTTCCTCAAAATATAGAAAACAGATGTGTTTCTGAAGCTGCTCAGGAGAAGAAGGTGTAAGGAAGGAAAAATCATATTTTGTACCCAAGAAAATGAAAGAAATGTATTTTCAGGCTAGGGTCATAATGTGCATGCAGACTCACCTCCACACCTGGGTATGGCCATTTGTCAACTTAAAAATGGGAAAAGTGAGTGATCCATTTGAGTGTAAGTTGTCTGTGCCTGATATTTGTGGTCACATTGAGATGTCTATAAAAACTAATGATAATAATAATGAGGCAGAACCCCTTTCAATAGATTGAGGTTTCATCTTATTGAGTGCAGTTGAGATGACTGAGTCCCCATCTGTGGATTTTATAGATCATATTACTGTGGGGGAATCAAGTTAATTTATTTGAGTCTCAATTTCCTGATGTGCAGCCTGGAGATGCTGCCATACTTCTTGGGCTCAAACACTAGTCTTATGAGCAAGTATAGTTTAATATCATCATTTTAGCAATGAAAAAATTACTAACACCCAGGGAAATTTCCTGTTTTTTACATAGATATACAGCCAATAAGTGAAATTGTATTCAACCTAGACCCTAAGTTCAATGACATTTCCTCCTGATACAGCGAAGTCTGTTCATCAAATGAGGAAAAGAGTATAAATGTGATTTGAAAAAAATAGCCTGCTGGATGTTATATGTCTTAAAGTATTAATTCTTAAACAGGGAGCAAAGGGGACTTGTATTTGGTTTCATTTCTCTGTCAATCAATTAAAAGTAAACTGCACACTCTACCTACATGCAAATCATTGTGCCAGGTGCTCAAAATGCAGAGCAGGGCTCTCTGATCCTGGCACTGCTGAACACTTCATGTTGGGTAATTTGTTGTGAGGATTTTCCTGTTTATTGTAGGATATTGAGTAGCATCTCTGGATCCTATCCTCAAGATGTCAGTGGTACATCTCCCATCCTCCAGTTGTGACAAACAAAAATATCTCCTGATATTGTCAAATGACTGCAGGGGCAAAATGCATCCCAATCTCTCAGGTGAGAAGCACCAAGATGGTGACAGTGGAGGGTGGCCTTTGTTCTCTACAGAATGAGCACAGTATGTCTGCATACTGTAGGATGAACCAGAGGGAGAAACCAGAAGTCACATGGGCTCCTGGAAAGGATTGGGGAGTCATAATAGCTGAGTCCTATTAGCGCTAAGACTGCTTCCAATTTGCCCTCATATCATATGCATTAAAACATAAATATGATATGAATAAAGTGACATCAACTCAAAGAGTTAGGTATAGTTATTTCTCCCATCCTAGAAATCAGAAAACTGAGGTACAGAGGGTTCTAAGCAATACAGGCAGCTAGGAAGAGGCAGAGCTGAGATTCGGGCACAGGAAACCTGACTCCAAAATTCATTTTCTTCACCAGGTTTCTCTACTACCCCTAAGGGGGGAAAAAAAACAGGGACTCTGCTCCACTTGTAAGTCTTCTGCAGAGAGACTGGTCACCTGATACTTCAATCATATATACTGGTGCAAATTGCTGTGTCTTCTACAATTCAGAAATCCATAACATAAGTTTTTGAAGACACAAGTAGAAGACAGGCAGAAATTTTGAGGGAATTTTATCTGGGTGAATATAATTCAAGTGCTTACTATTTCCTAGGAGCTCTGGTCCATGATTCATGTATGTTTTCAGGGTACACTCATAGCCCAATAACATCAATCTTTTTATCACTATTAATGACGAGGAAATAGATAGAAATCATGAGAATTCAAGGTCTCATTCAAAGAGCCAGGCTGAGGACATAATTGACCAGATCCTTGGAGTCCAAGATTGTTCCTGTTCCTTGCACAAATAGAAAATTTGTGTCTGACAAGTCAACAAAAAAGAAATATAAAGAAAAATGAGCTCAGGGTCTTGCCAAAGACCTGATAATAAATTCAAATACAGTAAAATTTACTGAGACTCATGTCACCTCCTATACACAACCGCTTTCTTTATCATTCCCCAAATTAAATATTGGTCATTTCAGGGAAATCCTGTGTTGTTTTTCAGGGGTCAAGGATTCAACAGTGTCTCCAGGGCTTTTTATTCCAAATCAGCTGTTCCATGGGACACTGAACTTCCTGCCCAGAAGGGACACTATGTTCTGATGCTTACAAAAAAGAGTTAAGCAGCAGCTTCACAGATGGGCTGGCATCTGACACAGACAAACATGGTCTTAGATGGATCTATGGGTCTTTGACTCCTCACAGATGTAAAGCTTGGCCCATATACAGAATCTAACTTTTCATTAAAATGTGTTATCATGGTGATGTCCATCACAGAACTCCTCCAACAAATCTCAACTTGTCTTAGCCTTGAGCGGGGAATGATGATAAGCTAGATGTGGAGTAACCAAGTGTCCTGGTTGCCAGAATTGTGGGAGTTCCCTGGACATGGAATTCCTAATACTAAAACTAAGACTGTCCCAAGCAAAATAGAACTAATTTGTCACTATAACTATACATAAGAGAAAAAGATTAGCATGGCATACATACGTAAGAGAGAAAGATTAGCAAGGCATACATAAGTGTCAAAGGAAGAGTTTCTTGCTACAGTGCACCTTACTTTGTGAACATAGAAAAACCCTATTTGGATAGAGAACAACTCACAGAGTGACCTAGTGCAAGGTGAATAAATACAATGATCCAGCTTCCCTCTATTATATTTTAATTGCAGAGACCCTTTTGAAAAAAAAGCATACCATTTTTATTGATCCCTTCCAATTGACTGCCAAAATATTATTTTTCCCAAGCTTTATGTGAACAAAAAAAAAAACTTAGGACAAACTCAAGTGGGCATTTAAAATTGGGGCTCAGAGAGATTTATTACCCATCTTATCATCTCCTTTTAACAGACCAGATACCAAGGCAGAGAAATCAGAAGAGACTGTCCCCAAATCATCCTGCTGACCAGGCTTTGTTAGGGTTCCTGGGTGAGAAGGGATCTTATCAGAGGAAGTTGCTTTCTTGGAGAAGTCAGCATTTTATCAAGCATTGAAGCTGCAGTTGGACTATGATTCAAGTTGATTTATGTAACAGGATTCTGTTTTGTTTGCTTGAGTTGGCAAAGTTTCTCTTTGAGGACTGGGGAATATCAGCAGCTTCAGCATGAGGCCCGTTGACACAGGAAGGATGGCAAGAAGGAGCCGCTGGTTGTCAGCCGGCGACAGTGCCTTCGGGTGGCCATGGCATCCTAAACACAGCCCTAGGAGAGCTGACATCTCCCTGAAGGGATGCCAAAATATTCCCATACCAATATGGAATACTGAGCCTTTGTTAAGTAGCTTACAGTTTCTGCTTGGGCAAATACTGTGCACTGCTGTGAAGACACCCACCGTGCCTTGAAAGAGAGGCAGAGAGATCAGCCAAAGAAGCAGCTGTTTTGGGGAATCCTCACTCCAGTGGAGAAGTCACCTATCCCCCTCTCCCAACTGGGAAACAGAGCTTGAAGAAGCAGGAGATGCCTTTGTGACTATGTGTGTGTGTGTGTGTGTGTGTGTGTGTGTGTAATGTGCTCTTGTGAAAATCCACATTCAACACACATTAATATTCTTAAGAAATAATAACTTCCTTGATTTGTAAAGAAAAAATTTAAGTGGAATTAACTTGTCGACATGAAGCCATTAGTGGCTATAATTTATTTCAAATTCTTCAAAGTATCGGGGGTAGGGATGAACCCCTGGCCAATAATTTGTAATGTTCTGCACCCTGTTAATGACCTTTTACATATGGAGTTGAGCAGACCCTGCAGTTACAATCTATCTATAGCATTCCAGAAGGTCGGGCCTAATTGATATCATTAGAGACCCAGTCCCTTCGCACATGGCCTTGGAGATGTTCGTGTTACCAAGAAAGCTGCTTTTGATTTATTTTGCTTTTCTTCTTCATTCTTTACCTCCTTTCTCTCTTCCTTTCTCAAGTTCTGCTCAAAGGCCAAACTTGTGAAGGTTAAAAACCCACAATCCAACTGTGGAGTTGGAACACGGGCTTGCAAATCTGTTTCTAAAGCCAGGACATCTAACGAGGTGCCCTTGGCATGTCTAACAGGTACAGAATCTTCTTTTCTCAAAAAAAAAAAAAGAGAGAGAGAGAGAGAGAGAGAGAGAGAGAGAGAGGTGGGGGGGAAGTCTATGTGTTAGACACGAGAAAACGTTTCAGTCACTTTTCAGATGTTTCTTGTTCCCATTGGAAGAAAAGTATCTTCTTGCTCCAGCTGTAGCAGTAAACTGAAGGTTTCTAAATGATCTTATAAAACTTTTCTCTGTTCAAGTTCAGGTTCCCTGGCCTCTCAGCTCTAATACAAGTTTCATTCTCTGCCTTCAACTCACAACAGAACTTTTATATGTAGTGTACGATTCCTGTAAAGACTTTAAGTTTGACTTATTTTTATTTAAGCTAAAACAATCCAATAAATGTGTTCAAATTGATTATGGTAAGTAAGCTTATGTGTTTTAGATTATTTTCAAATCTCTCCATCTGTCAAGAAAAATGATTCTGAAAGCCACCAGCCAGAGATCATGCATTACAGTTGATTCTGGCAAAACCCAATGTTCAAATGTGCCATCAAATAATACAAATTCATTTCTTTAGTGTTTTAATTTGCATCAATTTGATGTCATTCAAAACCAATGCATTGTTCTTTGATATTTCATTGGACTTAAAATATGAAAAGAATATCATATATTAAATTATATCCTTGAGTTTTAAGTAACATGTTTGTAGAGTACAAGATAGATTACAATTCTATAGCTCTTACTTAATTGATGCTTAAAACCATGAAAAGCACACATTATTCTTGTGCTTTAGATAAGGAAATTGATTTTTCAAGCGGTGAAATAGTTCATCTAAGTCTACCCTTTTGGGGTAGAACAGTTGCAAGTATGCTTACCCTATAACTTCTAGTTTAGAACTATGTCTATTACCAAGAGCCACCTATGTTTGGAGATGGATGAAAATCACAATAGTACTTGCAATGCTCTGCAAATTTACATCACCAAGTTATCTTCTTCCTTATTCTGCTTAAGATTTGTGACATTTCTTATTCTTCTGAAATCAAATTTTCTATGTTAAGTTTTGTTTGTTTCCTCTCCTGATAGACCTTCTCCCACAATCTTCCTTTGGCCTAAAAAATTCCACTCAATATTATCAGTATTTGCTCTGTGCAAAAAAAAAAAAATAAGGTTACATTCTCAAATTAGTAAGCACAGATCTTACTAAAGTATTACAGGACTTTTAAGAGTTATTGTTGTGGATTGGATATCAGGTCTCTCCATAAAGCTCCTACATTAATGAAGGAATGTTGGAAGGTGAAATGATTAGATTTTCAGTGTTGTAGCCTATCCTACTTTGAATGGACTGACTGGAGGATAATTGTAGGCAGGAGAGACATGGCTGGAGAAGGTGGGTCACTCTGGATGTATCCTGGAAGGGTGAACATGCCTTGTGGCCCTTTCTCTCCCACTGTGCTTCCAGATCACCAGGAGTTGAGTGGTACTTCTCCAGCATACTCTGCTGCTAAGACATTCTGCTTCCCCTTGGGCCCTGAGCAGTGGACTTAGTTGACCATGGAATTAACCACTGAAACCTCTGAAACCCCTGAGCTAAAATAAACTGACTCTCCTCTAAGTTGTTCTGTTCAGGTATTTTATGAATAGCAAGGAAAAGCTGAATAACATGCTATTTTTCAGGGAAGTTTCAGGAAAGAGAATCTTCATCTTCCAACATAATACTTAAGACACATCTGTTCTCCTTGGGCTTTTGACAGGGAAATTTCTAGTCCATATTATACTCCTATGTAAATTAGAAAATTAAATTAGAGTTTACCCTTTAGGGTAAACTCACCCCTTTCCTGCATTGATGAGTAGGCTCAGGTTGGATTTCAGCTTCCACTACCGGCCTTATCTGTTCTCCTGGTGCAGTGATCCCTCTACCAATGCACAGGGAGCACTGAGTGTGTAGAACCCACCCCTCCACTTCCTCCTACATCCATCTAATATGACATGTCATGATCAGTCAGAGAAGATAGCACAGTTAGGAACCATTATCACCTAATACATTTTCTTGGGCACAGGGAGTTCTTGCATCAATTTCCCCCTAGGGTGCAGAGTATAACTATAAATTTCTCTGGGAGCCTTCAATTCCTTTGTTACGATGCTACATCCCCTTTCAACCCCATCAATCGCATTTGCTTGTTTGCTGGAATTCTCCTCTTTGTTCATCGGGTTCCCCTCATCCTACCTCTTTCAGCATATGCCTGCTGACCCTCACAACCCCACACATATGTAAGGTTCAAAGAGTTCCCCAGCCATGATCAACAGTAAATAAATCCCAGAAGCAGCATCCTTATTTTATTTCCCCCATCATTCTCCCCTGCCTTTATCGTACTCTCACTCGAAGCGAAAAGAATCCTGATGTTGTTGGGAAACCAGATGAATGAGTTCAGTTAGCAGAGACATAAAGCTTGAGCTGTTTCTTTGGGGAAATCTGAGGGCTAAAGTGCAAAGTACAGTAGACTCTCTTCTAAGGGAGGGAGGGGCACATTCCTTTGCTGTAAAAGGTATTGTCGAGAATTAATCAAAATGAAACACAGATTTTTCTTTCTCCTGGGGAAAGAATAGATTTTGATGTCAGGCAGAATCGAGACTAAGTCTCAGTCTGGCTCCATCTGAACTGAGCAAACTTGGGGCAAGTTATTGTCCATGTAAACTCAGTTTCCTCTTCTGTCAAATGGGATGGACAGTGCCTCCTGGACAGAGGGTCTGTTCAGGGTATGTGAAGGGGATGTGAAAGACCTTTTTCTTTTCCATCCTGAGTCTCCTGCTTTTCTCTTTTACTTCCCTCCATTTGTTTTTCCCTCATTCTCCAAGACACCTCTTTCCCTAGCTTTTCTTTTTATTTTCTTCTTACACCTTCCCCCAAAGAAAGCTGTATCTTTTTTCCACCTTTTACCATTTCGCCTTGCTCCTTAGAAGCTTTTCTTTTGCAGGATGATGTCACAGCCCTTCCCCTCCTGTGAATAGAACCATTTTAATCAAGATAAAACCGCCACAGGATCCTGGAGAAGGTCACCTGGAGCCATGATGTGTAGTACCAGTCCCACAAAGAAACCGTCCTTCATGAAGAAGTTTTGAATTGAAAAGAATGTTTCTATTCACGACATTTTTCTAACTTAACAAGGTGAAGTTAAAAGATTCGCTCCTGAACTCAAGGAGCATCAAACTTTACATATTTTGCTTCACTATAACCCTACTAAGGTGAACGATTCCCACATAAAGGCTTTCATGGCCATTTCAAGGGATATAGAATGCAACTGATCAAGGATCCTAAAGCAGGGGATGGAGCTTATTTAGGATAGTTTTTTTCCTGGAGGTCATCGTTCCTGGGTCAGTAAGGAGGCCTTATGTCAAATAGCTTTATACTGATTAAAAGAAAATAAGCTTTTCCCCCTCTACTCCAGCCTTCATCCAAAACCCTTTTGAGGCTAACTCAAATCTTTCAGGTGAACAAATTCTGTATGTTTTCAAAGCATTACAAATATCATTTTAAATATATACGTGTGTGTATGTGTGTGTGTGTATATACATATATGTATATACACACTATATATATATATATATATATATATATATATGCAGAGATCTTGATTGTCTGGACATTATTATTATTTATATCTCTGAGAAAAATGATATTGGATCCGGGTTGAGCTAGAAGAGATTGTTTATCATTTCCATTCCTACCTCACTCCTAGTGTCTCCTCTTCTCTTTCTGCCCTAGTTCCCTATTCCTTTTCAGACACAGGGAACACTCTGAATTGCAGTGTGTACTTCTGACAATGCCACAGTAAAACAGAACTGCCTTGCCAAGAGCCCGCCTCTTCCTGTGAATTCATATGTCAATCCAGCTAAATTGTTAAATTCCACTCTCCTTATTCAAGAACCGTTTATTCAAATGTATTTATAAAGTAAACAGCAAAACCACCCACTGTCAGATGCTCACACATATGCATGCTTACACACCTCAACATCCCAGGCAGACCTGACAGTATGCATGGCTGCTGTATTTTAGGTTATTTGAAATGCAATAATTAGCGCCTGTTAAGAGTGGGGGGTGGTGCGTCACTACCTTGCAACAAATTCCTGGAATCAGTATGTCCTGTTTTTCAAGACTCAGTGCTGCAAGGAATATCCCAGCTACAAGTTAATATGATGTGGCTGTCACTATAGCACTTTCAAGTACTATGATATCAACAAATGGCTGCCAGATATCAGTTAGCAACTAAAAGGCTCAGGGGTTACTCCAGTTGAACTGGGCTGACTGGGCTGCGCAAAATAACCACACAAGAGATGCAAATACCTTTTTCTTTGGGGTCTCTGTGACGGCTTCTCTGACCGTAAGGGTCCACAGGAAGAGAGAGAGCGAGAGCAGGCACTGACGCACTGACCCCTTTTATTGAGGAGAAGCTATTCAAATGAGGCAAGGGGTCAGGTTTCAGGGGGCTGAGTCTATCTTCATGATGTCCACTGGCAGCAGGTTGACTGACACCTGGGTAGGCCACCCCCGAGGGCACAGTAAGAGAAGGGGACAAACACAAGGCACTTCCATGGAAGATTCTATCCTAAACAGGGCATATTACAAAGGAACAGGTGAGCATAGCTTCACCCATGGGGGTGTAGCAAGACACACCTATGCACGAGATACCAATCCTGGAACCCAAGAAGGGTGGGGAAAGCTCTGCCACATCTGTGACTGAGCACCTCAGCACCTAGCCAGGGAGTGTGACTCAGTCACCTACAAGGTTGGTCTCCCACAAATAGCTTTTAGTCTTTCAAGCAGGGAGACAATCTTCATCATGTAATTTCTTCAGGGTGGTGTACTAGGGTATATTCTACCTCAATTTTAATTATTCAATTCCTGATTTGGGGGGTTTATGTCTCTTTTACCAGTTTAAGTTGGTTGGTTGTTTGCTGATTGGAATGCAGAGAAAAACATATCCATTGGTCAGGATTAAGTCACTGCATAGATATTCATTTGGTTTCCCGTGGTCAACTATGCAAACTTTAATCCTCTAACATGTCTACTGTGATTGAGGTATCATTCTCTATTTTTTTTTACTTAAGGAAACAGCATTCAGATTGACATTTCCCAATGCAGAAAATGATTTGATGGAGGTTTTGGTTCCTTAGCATCTACCCAATTTCTACCTTTAGATTCACAGTTGAGTTTTATAAATATAAAAATGTACTAAAATAATATACTCTTGACAGATAGTTAACCCAATCCTGGAGTCTTAACAGCACAATTTAAATTGACAGCAGTGGGAATTCTTTATACACTAGAGTCAATTAAAATTGTGAAAGTGGACCCAGGGTAGGTTCAGGGGCATTAACATTTGGAAACACTTTGACATTTGCAATAGAGTGGGCCAAGCATTCCCTTTAGGACAACTCTGAGTTCATCATTTCAACTTGCCCCCCCCCTTTTTTTTCTCCTGATTTCAAAATAAGGAGCTCACTGCCTTCACTGTGTCTTGCAGGGCTGATTAACAAGCTAATGGACCATCTTCTCATGTTTTCAGTTTTCTCATATGTCAGAAAAAGTAAAAGACTTGGATTGTCAATTGCTCTCCAAAAGTCACTTATTTCTGAGTTTTTCACTCTTTTCCTTTAAAAAACCCTCATATTTTTATGTCCCTTCTCTGTCGAAAAAAATAAATACCTGTGCTAGCCCTCTGTCCCTGACAAAGGTCTCATTCAACACTCTGTACAGCACTCGGCCTCCAGTCCTCCCAGCTCCTTAGCTGGAGCCTGGCCCAGTGTCAGGGCCACTGAGACACTCCCTCTGAAGCCACAGGTCTCTTTGCTCCCTCTGGTTTGTGAAAGAAAGAACCGAGGTCTACCAGCTGCTCCCAGGTTTTACCTGTGGGTTTTTCATGGTGACTCCACAGCTTCTCGGTCTCTTTTATACAAATGATTCCACATTATCACCAATTATATATTTAAATCAAAGGATAGAAAAAGTTTTTTTTCCTTCATTTTTATTCCTTGACATTAATTAAATTCAGTATTATCAGATCATACAAAGATTTGGAATATTCAGAGATTTCAGAGATGTTTTCATAGAATGAGTATAAAGGGAAATACCAAGGCCCACAAAAATTAGTAAGTGTGTGTGTGTGTGTGTGTGTGTGTGTGTGTGTGAGAGAGAGAGAGAGAGAGAGAGAGAGAGAGAGAGAGAGAGAGAGAGATATTTATTCTTCAGCAGCTATTTATTTATTGAGTTTAGATGATTTTGGCCAGGCATATTGATAAGCATCACATAAAGAGGTAGTAAACAGCAAACAAGGCCTTGGATGTCCAGGACTTTAGAATTAGTTTTTAGCTAGGAATCCCTCTTACAACAGACTATTTTCCCAGTTGTAAGACAATGAATGAATTAAGTCACTCAAACTTAGATCAGCTTAATTTCATCAGCAATTATAAAAATAATTTTATGATTTCCTGCAAAATTACTCATTGCCCTCTTAAGGCCAATAGAAATAGGGTCAAAATCAAGGGGAAAACAAAGGATGGAATAAGTAAAATCTAGTCTTCTGAAATGCTTTGAAGTAGTAGAGAAGCTACTGAGTCAGACTGTGCAATGTCTTCCTGCTATTGAGGAGCTGCCTGCACTCCTGTGTGTAACTGATAAGGTCTTCCTCTTGTTCCCTCTCTCTTTCTCCTTCTATCTATCTATATCTATACATATATAATATATATAATATATATATATATACATAAAATATGTAATTTCTATATAAATTATATGTAATTATAAGTATATACAGTAATGAAATCATGTAGTATTAATTTAATTACATATAATATACAATTATGCTCTAATTATAAAAACAATACTTGTTAGGAGAAATTTTGTAACCTTAAATACCTCTGAAGATAATCAACTACATGACCTGGTCTTTTCACTAAATAATGATAAATAAACAAACAAACTTAATGGCCCTGAAACTGACAGCTCAGAACCCGGCTACAGTGTTCCCTATTGAACATAAATATTTCCACAGAATGTCAACAGTAATTAGACAAGGTCACTGTGCAACTGTGGCAAAATATGACAAAAACAGTGTCACACTGTAATCATGTGTGAATAGAAGGAAAAGACATGGATGCCACACAGCTACAGAAAGGACAGAGCCTCCTCTTCTTTGGGTTGAGGTCAGAGACTAGTACGTCAGTAACAATTCCAGCCCTGCCTCCAAATCCCTGTTCCAAGAGAGCAACCAAGATAATAATTAATCAATCACTTCCTTAAATCCTTTGCAAAAATCATCCAGCAGAGGCCCGTGCTCTCCCTTACACCCATCCCAAACCCTTTTGCTGAGCTGTGTCTTGTGTGTACATTCCCATGTTGCAGAAAGCTCATAAAATTACCTTCAACTGGTGATCACTGATGGGGCATTTAAGAAATATAAAAAAACATATAACTTTTTTTTTAACAAAATAAGGATCAAGCGTAAGCCTAATTTTAAATTTAATAATTCTCATCTTTGCAAAGATGATTTGTAATGCCTGCTTGGCGTTATATATGTTGATATTATTCCCTATTAAAATATATAAAATGTAGAAATTAAACAAAAACTTTATGCTTGACAATTTTTGAAGTATGCCACAATATTATTAGAACTTTTATTTATGTTGCATTCCACAAGTTAAATTACTTAGTATTTTGCTCATTTTAAAAATGAATTAAATTTAGGGAAGAAAATTGACAACATAGCAGTAATTGACAAAGCTAGGACTTCTTTCATTGTAATTTCATTTTGTTTATGATATGCACATTAATATCTTTTAGCTTTAAAAATTCTCCAAGATCTAGCTTGCCTTTTGTTCATAGTGTATATTAAAATTCAGTTTTATCTGATTACAATTTTGATGATGAATCTAACTATGCTTCATAAATCTGATATCAGATTCAAAATACCTTTGCTGAGGTTTATGGCCTTAGCGTGGTGAGAGAATTTATTGCATTATGTGACCAGTATAAAATTTCAAAGACTTGGGTGCCAGACATTCCGGATTAGACTCATGACTTTGCCACTTCCTTGATGAGGTGGACTTAGGCATTTGAATTATTGTATTTGCACATTACTAGATGGTGTTATTTTTTCAGAAGACTATTGCCATTTCAATTCATTGAAAGTATGTAACATGTTACATTTTTTTTCAGATGGTCAGTGGTGAACATCCCAACAATTTTTGTTGTTGTTGTTGTTGTTGTTTGTTTTTTTATTTCCAATTTAAAGTTGGTAGACAAAATTTTGCTCCCTGGACACACAGTAGATGCTGTATAAGTAGATGTGGTAAGATGGACTTACCCTATCTTTCAAAAGCAATCTACACCCATTTAAGATATTAAGCTACATGTTCCAAAGAGAGACATTAGATGGTAAAATTTAGTTGTGGGCTTCAGGAAGGGAGAACAGAGATGAACTCATCTCTGGTGTAGTAAGAGGGTTATAGTTAGGCGTTGTGCTGGGATAGAAGAAATAAGACATATTGCAAGCGGTTTATTCTACAACCTAGGACCTTTGCACTATATTGGAACCATTCAATGGTAAGTTTGAAATTCCACCAGCTGGATGTGAAGAGACTCTCAATCATATTTATTAAAATTTTTAAAAATTAAAACTACATTTTCCAGTCTAGTAAATATTGTTTAAAATATTTCTACCTGCTCTATAATCAAATTCTCCATTTTAGGCAACAAATTCTGTCTTTAAAGACATTGCAAATTATCTCATATCTAACAAACAGTCCAAATGGTTCAAACATTGTAAGTGGATTTATTCATACTGGATATGATGCTGATTATGTCGGTGACCTTCAGTGAATGAAGAGGCCACTCCTCAGCTTTGATTCTCTATCCACAGACTGAATGTAAATGTCCACTTTTAGTAATGTGGGATCATCTCGTTTCTAAGACTTTGGATAAATAGTACCAAACAGATGGATACTGGATGGAATTGTCTAAATAAGTAGAAATATGGAATGAAATAAACAATATCTTATTTTGAAATATATAAATGTACCAAAATATTTTAATATGTGTATATATATATATATATATATATATATATATATATATATAAAACACCAATTAAAGAAAGAAATGAAAGGAACATTAGTAGAAAAGAAGAGAGAAAAGGGGGTAAGAAGAAGGCAAGAGAAAGAAGAGGAGGGGAATTGAGATTGTTATCAAATTCCTTACATGTAGTATTGTGTCAATATGAACACAAATGCTATGTATAATGATAATGCTATAAAAAATTTTAAAGAAACTCCAAGGTGAATTTAGGTTCTTCCACTATGAGTGTAGAATAGGATGCACTCATGAATTTGGTTAAATAAAGAAAGATAAATGACAGTGAATAATTTTAAATGCTCAAGTAGTGTTCTAGTGCTTGTTGGACAAAGGCATTGGTGAAAACATCAGACTTCCTCCTGATTTCAGCATTTATTACTTTTTAACCAATGAATTTTAAAAGTGGAAAAGCCATTGCTAACAATGCAGTGACTTACTTTCAATGTCACATTAAAAAAAAATAATGTGAAGATTGAAAGCCTTGGAGAACTGTAACAGAATAACATCTATGTATGTATCTAAAAAGCTCAGTCTCCCTTGGAGATATGCCATAAAATGCAGTTCAGAAAATATATATACACACATATAGTATAAATTATATATAATTGTATGTATACTTACATATATATGTATACATATAGAAATATATATATATGTATAAATAATATATATAACTAAAAAATTTTGCAGTGTATAACTAATATGAAAATCCTGAATTCTTTGCTTTGCTCCAGTGAGGTCAATTACATATGATATAAATATATATGTATAAGCATATATGTTAGTTATATATATATATATATATATATAAATATATAATTATTTATATCATGTATACTTGTATATACATACACACATATATTAGCACTATATGTAATATATTATTTATATATATTGGATATATATATATATATGCATATATATTTATATCATGCATACTTGACCTCCTTTGGAGCAAAGCAATGAAGTCAGAACTTTTATATTTGTTATTCCCTATAAAATATTCTTTGTGGGAGCTTAAAATTATCTATTAAAAAGAAAGTCAAAGAAAGACATGTAAAAATACTGTAGTTGCCAGCTTTTTTCACTGTAACCAAACACAGCAAGGACAATTTATAGAGAAGGAAATGTTGATTTTGGTTCAAAGTTTCAGAGCTCTCAGTTTGGGGTCAGGCAGAACATTGTGGCAGAAAGGCATGGTAGAGGAAAGCTGCTCAATTCATGGCAGCCAAGAAGCAGAAAGTGAAAAAAGAGCCAATGATAAAATGTCATTTCTGAAGGGTACACACCTGGGGACTACTTCCTCCAACTATTCGTCACCTACCTATACTTAGCACCCAATAATCCATTGAAATTATAATTTTATCAAATAGATCGATCCATTGATTAGGTTAAATCTCTTATATTCCAATAATTTCACCTCTGAACACTTCTTCATTGTCTTTGAATCTATCACATGAGCTCATTGAGGGACACCTCATATCTAAATCATGACAAATAGGTTTACTGCCTAGATCAATGGCAGTAACTGGAATCATGATAGTTCTTATGATTAATTCACTTTGTTACCAAGAAAACTTGGCCTGTGACCCACAAAGTCTACAAGTCTTATTGTCCCCAACTTTCAGAGCTAATGCCAATAGTCTTGACTTCCCACTCTACTGTTCTGGTAGAATGATGCATGTAATGCTGTAGTTTTGTCTTCTTCAGAGCCTCCAGAAGGAGTCAACCTAGATATTTTATTTCTAGCCTCCAAAACATTGAAAGAATTAACTTTGTTGTTTTAAGCTGCTAAAATTTTGGTACTTTGTTATAGCAGTCTTGGGAAACTAATATGTTAAGTACTTTAATTCCAACATTTAAAATTATTCTCTATGAAATAAAATTTTAAAAGTGAAATGTCAATGGCTTCTCAATTTATTTTTTGGAATAAATTGAATTATTTCTCCTTAATAAAATCTAATGGACTAGATCAGGTACCATAGCGCACACCTGTGAGGCTTCGGAGGCTGAGGCAGGAGGATCATGAGTTCAAAGCCAGCCTTAGCAAAATCAAAGAACTCAGTGAGACCCTGCCTCTAAATAAAATACAAAATAGGGCTGGGGATGTGGCTCAGTGTTCGAGTGTCCCTAAATTCAATCTCCGGTACCAAAAAAAAAAAAATCCAATTGACTTTATGTCACAATTTTTAAAGGTTTGTGTCTATGTAACTGTTGTGCCAAATATTTTAAAAGTGATTTATGCATTTAGACATGATACATTTTCATTTTCTAAACCCAGATATCACTTAGGAAATTGGAAAGTATTAGAAAATCACTTAAAGCCTAAAGTCTATAAATTTGGAATTATAATTTATAGAGCAATGAGATTTAAAACAAAATATCCAACTCTATGATATGATAGTTAAGCTATTCAGTAGAGGATATTTCTACACTGTGTAGGTGTTAAGCTTGGTGGGTTTGAGTGACTCTGGAATCATTCTGTAAGAATTGAAATCTCTGTTTCACTATTTTTAGCAGTAAGAACTTGGATAAGTCACTTAACCTGTGTCTAAGCTTCAATCCCCATTTTGAGGAGTATGTATCATTTTAGGCTATAATGAGGTTTAAATGACTAAGTATGTACAAAGCACTTAATGGTAGTGCCCAACATGGATTCAATCCTGAATAAATATTAACTATTATGAAGAACATATGAGTTACCATGCACACCAAAGAATCATTCATGAATGGCACATTGTTATCATTAACCTGGATACCAGTACAATCTAAAACTGTCTGGACAAACTCAAAGCACATGATAACCAAGTTCTAAAAACTGAAAGAATTTCCCCTAAGGTGACTAATATAATTTTGGGAGTTTTATTGAATTTTTTTCAAAAATCCATATGGAATTTCAAGTCCCAAATTATTTATGTATTATTATAAAATCCAAAAATCTCTGTAGCCCAAAATCCTGAGATCTATTATTTTAATTTGTTTTGCCTTTTATAAAATGATGTGAACTTAATTTGGGCAACAGTAGTTATTTATGACAATTAGTAAAAATGTTGGTATACTATATAACCTGAAATTTTAATATATTAATATTTTTAACTCAGGGTTTGTTCCTGGGCTCGACTGGATGCACTATAACACCCCTCTAAAATTAAAAAAAAAATCTAAATTCAAAACACATCTTATTCTAAAGTGTTCTCTGAAAAAAATGTGGATTTATACATGTGTTTGTTTAAATTCAATGAACTTATGCTAAAATTTTATGATTTGAATTTACCAACATACTAGGCATAGTGATATTCAATTAAAATTAAGATAGGGAGCTGAGCATAATGGCACACGCCTATAATCCCAGAGCTCAGTAGGCAGAGGCAAGAGGAATCACAAGTTCAAAGCCAGCCTCAGCAATTTAGCCAGGCCCTAAGTAAGACCCTGTCTCAAAATTAAAAAAATAAATAAGTAAATAAAAAAGAAAGAAAGAAAAAGAAAAAGGCTGGTA
The DNA here is from genome assembly GCF_045843805.1 of Urocitellus parryii. NCBI lineage: Eukaryota > Metazoa > Chordata > Mammalia > Rodentia > Sciuridae > Urocitellus > Urocitellus parryii. The sequence goes on from NC_135536.1 coordinate 144,029,458, forward strand.
ATGTGGCTCAGTGGTTAAATGTCCCTGGCCTCAGTCCCTGGTACCAAAATAATAATAAGTTATAAATATACAATATGTATTAAAAATAAAGTTAGTGCAGAATAAGTGTTTTCCCAAGATAGGAAACACATCACTGACTGTTCAGTGGAAATGCAAACATCTGCCAGCCATGCACAGAGAACTGATCAGGGAGGGCTGCAGCAAACAGGAGCCATTTCACCTGTCGTAGGATTTCTTTCACCTAAGTTAATTAGGATTTTATTAGATAAAAGTTAGAAAGAGAGCTTTAAAGTGCAGGAATCTAAAAACACTCGATATATTTAAGCCATTGCAAGTGGAATGACTGAAGCAATAGTCAATGGCAATTAAAATCTCCTGAGATGATCAGACTTGGATGCTGAAGAGGAAAATATTGTTACTTAAACTCCTTCAAAGATAATTATTTCCTGTTATTAATAGAAGAAAAGAATATGTTAATAGAGATTACATATGAAATATTTATTTTCTAATAAAAATCCCATTTTTAATGAAAGAACGTGGTGCTTCTGATCTGATGAGATTGCAGTGAGAAATAATACTCATATGCCACTGAGCTTCTGCCAATATCATCTCTTGGAAGATATGGGACATTGGATATGTAGCTTTGCAACTCAGGATGGAAAGACTGTCAAGTAATTCACTCAACAGCTACAGTGGAACCATGTAAGTCAAACTCTTTGGGAAAGAGGAGGTGGCTTTCTGTTCCTGGACGCACCAGGACTTCCCAGCTAAGACCGTTAAACTCAATATTAAAATAAGGAATTATTTTTCCTATTCTATCAAGGATACATGGCAAGTCACTGATGTCGGTCACCTTATCTCATAAACTGTATTCTGAATTGATAAGGAAAGGGCAAAGAAAATATATGTACTAATTGAGACTCTTATGGTGTCAGAGATTTCAGAAACAACTTAACTTTCGTAAAAGTGATGGTTGTGGGTTTGACATTTAAATATTCATTATTGAAAGTAATGTCTCAAGAACCCCAAAAATGTATGTAGAAGTGTCTCCAAAGGATTTGCCACTGAGAATCGTCACACACAGACTCTTGTCTTCACCACTTCTTCTTTTGTCAGGTAACCAACACTCTAGCCTTCTTGGTCCTCCTAAGGTGGCTAACCCAAAGTGTCCAGATTGCATTGGTTTCTCATTATTCACCATAGATAAGACTAAATGGTTTTTTATTAGTTCCACTTCCAAGACCTGAAGAAAGCCTGATTGTCCCTAGCAGATCAACCTTGGTGGAAGTGCCTGAGCTGGTCAGCTCTGACCAGGGACATGCGATTAGGGTCTTATCATACAAATGTGACTATTGGTTCACACAACATAAGAGGCAGAAAGTGTATGGGGGATGGCTGTCATCTGAATACAATGTATTAACTAAAATTATGTTGTTAAATTCTTTGATGTTTTGAATAATATTTTGGGGAATGGTATTAAGTGAACAGTTTCTCTCATATATATCAAATATATATATCAAATATATTTTTCTCATATATATCAAATTGTTGAGAAGCATCAGTGATAATGAAGTTTTAGTGGCACACAAATTGTGGTGAGAGTCTGGTCCTGTTATTTGGGCTGTATATGTTTCTAACCAAATTCCTTATTCTCTTCTATTCTCAGGATCCTCATATGTAAAATGAAGAAAATTATGGCAAATATATAGGATTATAACATGCATAAAACAGGAAAATGGAAATAAAATCATTAAAATACAAAATCAGCATGTGCATGGCAAAAAAAGCACATGCTCAAAAAATAATTATTATTATTATAAGTATTATTAATTTTGCACACACTTCATTATTACAATAAATTGTTACAACAGATTATTAACCATGGCATCACCTTGGTATTCCTGTGGATGACTGTTGGATTTATTTATGATAATAAAATGTAACATATTCTGACAAAGTCATTTCAATTTTATTCCCTATCTATCTTTCCTATAAAGTTCATCCAAGAAACAAAAGACATAGAACAGAAGAGAATGGAAGGGCCACCTTGGCAGGTAACCTTAGGATGCCCTTTTCTTGTAATACTTAAGCAGAAAGTGCTTTATTTTCTTACGTATTATAAGAAAAGTCAAAAGCAGATTGCCAAAATTCAGGTAGAAGCTCGGATCCACAACACACTATCTTGGCTCAGGGACATAGCCATAGAGGGACACTGGATAGCCCTTCATTCATCAGGGGAGCTCAAACCAGAGCCTGAAGGAGATAATCCTGGGTCATCACATTTTAAGGGGACAATGTCTTTTACACTTGATAAGTTGTAAACTACAGAAAAAAAAAGAAAGAAAAACGTAAAGAAAGAAGGATAAACATTGGGAAAGAAAAGACATAACCATTGGTTTCTGTTTGCTTAGTGTTATAGGACACAGTGCCAAGACAAATCATCGGGTCTTTGGCTGAATGTTCTAGTTATGGTAGATGATGCCTTCGATCGACTGTGGTGACGAATTGTTGGTATTAGTGGTCCTGAGTGTGATTAATAAGGCTGCTCTGTCTCTGACAGAGGGAGAATGGCATCTCTAAAATTGAATGGAGGTGATTCTGCTAAAATCTGTTAGTGATGCTCCTTGGGGAAAAACATGACATAAAGCAAAAATCAAAGTAGAAGGGTTCATTCACCAGGTGTGGCCATACAGAACAAAGCAAGATGGCACCACCAGCAGAAGGGCCTTTTCGCTCTGTCCATCTTCTTAACAGTGAGCAAGACTGGATTCCTCTTCTCCTTCAACAGCTGCATATGTTCATCTAGAAGCGCCATGTGTGTGCAAGTGTGTCTGTTCATGTGTACACTCATCTATGTGGCTAAAAGGAATAAACAAAATGATAATAAATTTCCTAGAGTACATGTTGGTTTTAAATCTGCCTAGTGTACAGTTTGGGAAGAAAAGAGAGAGAGCGAGAGGGGTACCATTTTAATATTAGAGCCAGGTTTTTACATGACAAAAAATGAAAATATATTCTCTTATCATGATAATCTCTCACTACCATAAAAATATAATAAAATTGTACAATGGAAAAGAGGAAATAGTTGAAAAGTTGGATAAAACTATGTCATATATTAAGAGTTAGCATCTGAGAGTTTCTAATTATGCTGGTAACTGGAGACTTAACATAAGTAAACTGTGGCTTTGCCCATCTCTTATAAATTTTTCCTTTTAAAAATGCTCATTGTTTTGCTACATTTTTTTTCTAGTTGCAGTTAGAATAATTCAGCAGTAAAAATAACATTCTATAGTTTTAGAGTAATTACTTCATAGTTTGCAAAGTAGTGTGTGATTTCATTTAAATATCATTCATTTTTGAGATAGGGTTGTTTCTTTCAATAATTTTTCTTTTTTTTTTCTTCCAACAGGTTATTGATATCTAGAAGAAGGAATGGAGAAAAGTAGTGGATTCCCATAACCAGCCAATAAAGGCAGAGAGATTTAGGTTTTGCTCATGGAAAGGTTAGTGATGAGGAAAGGTAGGTATTAATTCTTCATATATTCACCTTTCAACTGATTGGGCTATTATACTATAGATGAAGTTTGTATTTATTTCAACTGATGGAGACGTGGTATTCACTAGTCATATGGGAGCAGTACACATTTTCCTTGTAGATATTGGGTGTGAATAATAAAAGACTAACCCATAATATAAATTAATGCATTTTTTAAATTCAATAAAAAGATAATTTTGTAAGATCCAACCCTCCTCATCATAAGGCCACATAAAACTCTTAAGCAAGCAACTTGCTGTTGGTTTTTAAAAATATGTATTTCCTAAATGTATAAGTGTAGTATTCAGGCAAAAAAAAAATCCTGTCATTGTAGCAAAATTAGTTGCACACTTAATTCTTCTATATATGTTAGGTACTAATAAAGTTCAAACTAATTAACATGTCCTTAATGTTTGAATAATAGAAATTTTAAAATTTCTTTAAAATTTATACCATTCATGAATTTATATGATTCTTTAAAAAAAATAACTGGTAACTACTACACAGTAACTACCAAACAGTTAGGTTGGATAGCCTGGTGTGTCCTGTAGACCACTTTCCATCTTCTATTCCTTCATATATTATGTTCCATGTATACTTACACAAGGTTGAGCAGGGGCAACTTTTTTCATGATGATGGAAGAATAGGATTGTAATGGTATTCAGTGGTCCCAAGGAAACTAAAAGTTATGGATCTGTGACACTGATTGACTGACCTTGGACAAGTCATCTGGAACCTCTGAATCATAGTGTCCTCTTCAGTAAAACAGAGATAACACTAATGCATTATCTTTTTGAGGAAAATAACTACAGTATTTAACATAAAACAAAGCCTCAAAAATGATATTAATAAACATCTTAAATTATCATTAAGATGGATCTATCAAATATTTTCAATTTATTTCTCCAAAGGTTGGTCTAGCATGTATTTGTTTTCATTTGCTAGATGCTTGGTGTTTATTGAGTGGTGTTAACACATAAGATATGCATAAGTAAATATTGTGAAAGCAAAACTATCCCACACATAGCTAAAAAGTTCATAAAGAAATATCACATGCAGATATATTTTTACTGAATATAATTCAGACATTTCCCAATCAGAAAGCTTTATATTGTGCAACAAATGCTGAAACATTGGTTTCTATATATCAAGAAATTTAATTTTCATCTTATTGAAATACATATTATTATTTTTGCCTAATTTTATCTGGCATTGTTATAGTTTCGATGTGGTGTCCACCAAAAGCTCATGTGAGAGACATACAAGAAGGTTCAGAGAAGAAATGATTGGGTTACAAGAGCCTAAACCAAATCAGTGAATTAATCTCCTGATAGGGATTAATGGAAGAGGTAGGGTATGGCTGGAGGAGGTGAAAATTGGGGAGTGACTTTGGAGTATCTATTTGTATATGGCAAGTAGAGACCTCTCTCTCTGCTTCCTGATCATGATGTGAGCTGCTTCCTTCCACCACACTCTTCTGCCATGATGTTCAACCTCAGGTTGAACATTGAGTCAGCCTTCTGTGCATTAAGGAATTGAGTCAGCCTTCTGTGGATTAAGGTTTCTGAAACTGTGAGCCCAGAATAAAACTTTCCTCCTGTACAATTGTTCTGGTTGGGTCTTTTGATTACAGTAGTGAAAAAGCTGACTAAAATAGGCATATAGATGTTTGTAGGATTTCTTGAGTCTGCGTTTTCCTAATGTAATCAAGAGAATCACTCTGTGAGGAGAATCAAGATTAGGATGTCAGAGTCTTGATTATTTAGTTCCTTGAACCAACATAGCTTTTTTAAAGTATAAAAGTTAAAAGGTTTTCAGGAAGGTGCATAATAAGGTCAGAGCACCTCATTTCAAATTTCATATATGGCTATGTGGGATGCCATGGAATTGATTCTTCTTTAAGAGTTACCCTTGGTTTTCCTCTTTGCAAACTCAAGCCTCTTTCAATTTCGATCTGAAGTGATAATAGTAGTCTCCTCAAAGTGTCACCAGATGTTTATAATTAACAATACAAGGTCTTATTTCTAAGACCATATTTACAAAGTTCCCCCAAAGGCTCACTTCATTCAAAGAAAAAGATCATATTCAATCAGCTCTGAGAAGTTTAGGTCTTTACTAACTTAAAACCAAATCTGTTACTCATTCTTGATGTTACCTGGTATCAGAAATTTTCAAAAAAAAGAAAAAACCAAACTTATCATCAATACTGATTTAAAAATAAATATCAAAATGGATGTCAATGATTTCTGAAAGGTTAGCTAGAATAAGATTGGAACCAAAAGAAATTGAAAGAAAAAAGGGAAGGAGGGACTCCATAAGGATCTAGGCTTATGTGAAGACAGAGCCATCCAGGGAAAGAGGAAAAAGCAGAACAAAGCCATGACCTACTGCTCGTCTAATTGAGCAGGGAAAGAGTATTGTCATTTATTCTTCTCAAATAAGATCACAGACCGTCAAAGAATTTTTATGGGATATCCCATTGTGCACATGTATACCAAAAGATATCTTGATCGTCTTTTACTTTGCAAGCTTCCCTTAAGGTTAATAATGCTGAATCCCTACCCCACCCCATCCCCCAAAAATAGCTGTAGTGGCTTACTGGACATAGTAGGAGCTAAATTAGATCCTGTTATTAATTTGTGTACACAGCCTCAATATTGATAGGCAATAGAATTTTTCTCATCAGGTACCTTAGAACACTGATTTCAAGTATAAGCTTTTAAAGAAGAAGAAGGAGGAGGAAGAAAAGGAAAGGAAAAGTTATGGAATAAGTGAAAAGAAAGTCATTTTTCTTGCCAAGGGACCAAATAGGTGAAATACCTTAGGACCAGTTTTAACAGGGGATGGCTGTGGGGAGAGGCAGTTAGGCTAGGAGGCAGGCACAAAACCAGAGGCAAGTGCTGAAATGAGCTGGCCCTTAAGTTGGACACCCAGCTTAGTGTACCAGAGGGGTTCAAATGTTCCTTGAAATTGACAGCAGAGAAAGAAATACCAGAAACAAATGATTGAGTCTAGGATTAAAGATCAAAGGAATAGGTGAGATAAAATGGACTGAGAACAACATGGGAAGCAGTGTGTGGCCCTGGGCAGCTCCTTTGAGTGGGAAATCCATGCGTATTTGAAAAGGCTAAAAAGGCTGACCTGAGTCAAATGGGATTTGTTTTTTTCCTGGTGCTGGGGATTGAACCCAGGGCCTTGTGCATGCAAGGCAAGCACTCTACCAACTGAGCTATACCCCCAGCTCATTGGGAAATAATTTCTATTTATAGAAGCATCTAACTCAAATTTCTCCTCAAACAGATTAAAGCTTCCTTGAAGAAGAGTTTCCTGGCGGCTGTGGAATTGCTGTTTTACCTGTATTGACCTACAATGGTATACTTAAAAGACTGAATCACAGAGAACTAAATCTTGTTTCTTACTGCTTCCAGGTTTCCCAATAAAACTTGGCATCAATGAAGCTGCTGGGACTAGAACCTGCACCTAAACATCACTTGTATTCTACCTATTTATCCTGTCCCTCCTATGTGCCAATCCCTGCAAACCACTGATATTCTTACAGTTCCCTTTGTTTTACCTTTTCTGAAATGTCATTGTGTTGGAATCATATAATATTTGAACTTTTCAGATTACTTTTATTCATTTAATAACTTTCATTTATGTTTCCTGCATGTCTTTTTGTGGTTGGATATCTTTTTTATACAGCTGAATACTATAATATTGTGTGGATTATACCACATTGATCCATTCACCTATTGAGGGACATCTTAGTTGCTTCCAATTTTTGGAAATTATGAAAAATGTTGCTGTAAAAGAATTGCTTTGGCCTATTCAATCTGGAATGCGCATTATCAATACTTTATCTGACTGTCTTGTATTCAAGATATATAACTAAGTATGCATATAAAACTATGAAAACACTCTATTAAACCTATAAAATAATTTCAAATCCACAATATGGCTTTCAGCATTAGAGAATTTCAACCTAAGGTAGAAGGAATTTGATACAGGCTGAAAATTAGATGGCCAAAGAATATATTTAATTTTTATGTTTTCAAAATATGTATCCAAGTTCAAGGTAGGTGGAGAAGTATTATTTGATGATAAAGAAAACCTGTCTTGAAAGTGTTTAATATAATAGAAAATATTATAAAAGAAGTAAGCTTTTAAGTCATGAACATTCAGAGTCAAAGTAAGAAGTAGAGAAATAGTATCTCTTTTTCAAAGTATACATAAATATTAATGGATATTTAGAATGACAATGTTAGGAAAAGATAAGGAAAAAAGAGTCAAAATAGTATATTACAGATACACAAAATATTTCCTGTTTGTAGCATCAAAATACTTCTTACAGTAGTATTTCTTTATGTGTAGCATCTTTAATGTATTAGAGACAACATCATAAATAGCAACTCTTTGTGGAAGAGGGCAAGGATTCCTCATATTAATTAAAAATGCTACACAGAGGACTTACCTGAGTTGTCCTAGGCCAACAATACCTTTCAGATGAAGCTACTTCTTATGGGCATCAACAGCCAAAACAAACAAACCAATATATATCACACAGGTACCTGCAGACATAGCAGGAGAGACTGGGAGTCCAACAATTATCTGTAATAAAAGCACTCACAAATTGTCTCTAAATCTTTCTCTGTCAGTACTCTGTATGATAGGAGGAACTAGTCTCCATGCTTTTTTGAATAATGAAGGACATGTACACATGTACCTATAGTCAGAAGGATAGAAATACGAAACTAACTCTTACATATACTCAAGGCATTTCCTTCACACACAAGTCAAATCTAAGAGATTATGTGAGGATAGCTACCAAAATGAAGTTCATACACAATTAATGGTCAAACATGAAGTAAAATCGCCTGGTTTGTGGCCACTCTCCCCTTCCTGGGAAAACAATGCTGTCTGCCTGCTCATTGCCATGTTGCTCATGACTGAATGAGAGCTTGGCATAAAATAGACCTTTATTCAGTAATTAATTGGTTGATTTTTGCTTTAATAGTACAATGAAACACACTAGAGGTGAACCATAAGTTCAATCTCAGAATCATGCAAACAGAACCCAAGTGTCTACTAAGCCTAGTCACTGCCCAGCAGCCTGTCCTTACTGCTATCTTCAACTCAGAGCACCACATAGCTTTGCACAGGGTTGGTTTGCAAAGTTATTGGTAAATATTGACTCTCTCCAGCCTCTTACAATGGGAATAAATGATGTGTGGTCTGTTAGCACTGGTAAAGAAAAAAAAATCCAGAATTGTAGAGGAGTGGATATTGTCCTTGTTGCTCACTTGCTTTCCAAATGCGCATCTTGGCTAAAGCTCATGTGTACATATGATAATCATATGCCCACACAGAAATGGCATCCAATTTCCAGTATAAGCATTCACACAGGAGTGTCTGTCATTAGAAGAGATGGTGTCAGGGGAGGGAGAAAACACAATGTAGCCTCACTGGAGTGGATGAGGACCTTTGACCCAATGTCCTATGGCTGTGTTATCATACTCTCTCCATTTCTCTCTCTCTTACACTCCCGGTCTCTGGGGATCAAGACCAATTCGCAGAGTGGTACTGGCTTTGGGGGAAAAAAAAAAATCAATGACCTATTCTCTTGGTCAGAGTATGGAGTGTTGTGATGGCAGTCAGCACAGCAGGAGGTGGAGAAGAAAATGAAATAAAAGGATGCAATATCAAGGGATGGGAGACATAATTATGCTTGCAGAAAAGTATATTCAATAAGCAGATTGCTGGGGAGTGGCAGAGACTAGCTTTCATAAATATGAAATTGGAATTGGGTTGAAAAAAATTAGGACACTAGAGCTCTTCCCTGAATAACGAAGGCATGATAATAGAGGTTATTTCCATCTCCATTGCTACCTGCCATTTGTCAATCACCTAATTATACTTGGTAGAGAGCATTAGAGACAATGTTCTCCACTGTGCAGAAAGCCTGGGTGACATTTCCACGGGACCAGTTACTTTGTTTTCTGATTTTTTAAGTCAAATTGCTTTTAGGAAACTCAGTATGATAGGGGAAGGAAGAAAGGAAGGGAGGGAGGGAGGAAGGAAGGAAGGAGGGAAGGAAGGAAGGAAGGAAGTAGGTAGGGAGGAAAGGAGGAAGGTGGGAACAAAAAATAGAAAATGAAGGGGAAAACGACAGGAAAAGGGGAGGGAAGGAAAGAAGGACACAAAGGAGAAAGCAGAGAGAAAGGGAGAGAGAACAGATTGCTCATGTCTGTGAGGAAAAGTGCATCCGGCTGAGCCCAAGCTTTGGGAACTCGGCCACTCCCCTTTAGTCATTACAGAAAGAGACCTGCCAAGATGAGAAATTGCCACAGGAGGGGTTGGATATTAGGATTAATTGTCTTGAACCAGAGCAGTGGAGCAGGTATGCATGGCATATTGAGGTGGAGATAATGACGCCAATGAGTGGTCCTTACTGTTTTTTTTTCTATTTTTCCCCAAAAAGGAAGGAAGTAGAAATTTATGGAAAGATACCAACAATTTCACCACAGTGTTATAGATTTGGGAACTTTAATTAAAACAAGACAACAGCTCTTCATTTTGTTAGTTATTTGCATCAAAGGCAGGCACATCTTTAAGCAGTGTGAAAGGTCACTGGTCCTATTTCAGCACACATTTGCTTCTTCCCACTTTACTCCTAAAGACAATGATGTTAAGTTTCCATATTTGCATCAATCATTGGCCTGTTCCTTTATTTTTTTTTAAATTGGTTATTTTAGTTATACATGACAGTAGAATCTATTTTGATATATTTATACAAGAATAAAATATTTCTTATTCTAATCAGGATCCCAGTCTTGTGGATGTACACATGGTGAGATTCACTGTGGTGCATTCATATTTGTACATAGCAAAGTTATGTCAGATTCATTCCACTGATTTTCCTATTCCTATCTCCTCTCCCTTCCCTTCATTCCCCTTTGTCTAATCCACTGAATTGTTGGTTAATAAATTTATGTTCCTTTGAATTATTCCATCCAGGAGTTTTACAAAATTACATCTGGCCCAAGTGATACTTGAGAGTCACAAATATTAAGACTGAGGAATGGGCTTGTATGTGTTTATCTGCAACATATCACTTGAACATTATTAACTTACAAATTATATAATGCCACCCTCTGACGGAACAGAAAAATAGAGAGCTCCAGGTGATATATGTATTCTGTAGACATATCTATTTTCACAAAGGATTATTATAAACTCTAGGAGACCATTATATTCATATGAAGCTGTTACTAGAGATTCCTTGACTTATTTTTTTTCCTGATGGCTCTTATCTGGAGTCAAGTGTAGAGAGAAAAGCTATCAAATGATTGTGCCATTGTCCATTATACTCACATTATTTATGCACAACCTGAAAACTTCAAATTCAGATAAGCTATAGATTTTCTTCTTTTAACAGATAATCATCACTGTTTCCCAGTTTAACACATACTGATGATTCTTTCCTGGAACCCTACTGGAAATTAAATTTTTTTATTAAATTCCTTGTAATCCTGTATTAATTTCTTTCTGCTCCTTAAGAATTTATCATAAACTTGCTGTTTTTAGATAGTGCAAGTTTATTATCTTATAGTTATGAGAAACAGAGGTGTAAATTGGACTGGCAGGGCTGTTTGCTTTGGGGGCTTGTAGGGAATAATCCATTCTTCATCTTTTTTCATCTTTAAGGCTGAATTGATTCCTTGATTCACAGGGCATCTCTCCAACCTCAACTCCATCATTAGATCTCTCTGATTGTGACTCTCCTGCTTTCCACTGTAAGTGCCCTTGAGGTGACACTGGGTACCCCAGATGATCCAGGATAGTCTCTCCATCCTAAAATGTTTAATTTAATCCTACCTGCAAAACCTCTTTCATGTAGCATATTCACTGGTTCTGGGATTAGGACTTGAGCATCTTTGATTGTTCATTTGCCTACCTACCAGAGCACTCAACATTCAGGTAAATATGCAAGTTAATTTTTCTTATTTTGGCCCATTGTCTTCAATAAGAGAAGGAGAAAGGAGAAAGAGAGTACCGACCCTACTTCCTTTAAAGTGCACACAAAAGCATGTTGGTTTAGTTTGCCTGAGTTCCTTGAAACTAGGAACTTCACTTCCTGAGGATGTAGTTTGCAGCACTTCAGAAGTCAGTCACAGAGTGTCTGTGATGCACTCTGAGGATCAGGGGACGACTGATGATCTGAGACAGAAGATAAGGTTCTCAGGATTGGGGCTAAGCACCATTTGCTCCCCATCTGTCTTTGTCTGTTCCTAGAGCTTTGACCTATTTTTATTTTTATTATTTTCAGTTTACTTGGGGCTTATTAATATATTTACATGCAATATATTATAAATTTCAGTGTATACATTTCAGTATATACAAGGGAAAATTCAGCTTTATCTTATTCTAGCCACTAAGGAACTGACTGCCCATGTCTGTATTTCCAGTGTTTAGTACAACACATGTCATAAAACAGATTTGTAACCAGCATTTTGATAATGTAAACAGCCTTATGGTCACTTAAAGTACCATTTTAATCATTGCGTGCTGAGAAAGATGGCAAGATCTCAGTGTTATTGTTGGTCTTTGGTGGATCCCTGGTGGATCAGAGTTTTGTGGCCCAAGGTTTGTTAGAAGGCAGCTCGGTAAGAGGACATTCCAAAGGCTAATGGGTATTGTCAATTAGCAGGTCCATTCATAATGGAAATTGAGCCATTATCTGCAATGAAAGCCCGAGAGAAAGGAGCTACCAAAATCAGGGCAGCAACCAAATAGGACTGAACTTCAACTTCAGCGGAGAGCTAAGTGGTAAAGAGGAAAGCAGTAATGGAGCTTAGTGAAGTTGATAGGAACAATACTGAGAAGGGAAGGGAAGATAACCTCTCAGTGAACAGTGATGATATGAGAGATCTTAAATCCCCCATGGATGGGGCTTTCAGTGCAGAGAGGGCACTATAGGTCAAAGCAGGATTGGACTTGCATGGGGAATCACTGTGGAAAAATTAGATCAGCGCTGGATAGGCAGAAATGGAGAAGATTTCTCTGGGAAGTATTTCTGCATGGTTATTCTGATCTTCAGAGAAATTAAGTCTTCACCTCACAGGAAAAGGTAATTTAGTCAAGATCTACTGTTCAAAACAACCTGGAAACAATAGACACTGGGTATTTATGTCATCATCAACTAATAGATCTTTGAATGAAAGGGCCCCATGAGCAGATATATGAGCATATATTCAATTCTTTCAAAGCCTTTGTCTTGCTAGATAGGGAGAAGAGCTAAGAATGTTCTTTGTTCATGCCATCAAAGTCTGTGTCCTGGATCTCAACTATAGTCAATTTTTTTCCCCCCTAACAGGAGACATGGTTTGGGCTGTGCCCAAGAGAGAGCAGAGGCCCTGTCTAATTTAGAAGAGTGCAGGCGTCCTTGTCAAAGCCAGGAGACACTCCAATCGGATTCTCTGTTGGAGCCTGACCCTGTCAATCAGAGTGGCCTATGGTCACAATTTTCTGGGAAATGTGGAAAATCATCATCTACCGTAAATCTGAGGCCAGAAATATCTCATATATATGTTATTTAAACTTTTGATGCATATCTTCTTTTGCTTTTGTGTCTTTATACTTTGCTATTAATGAAGGGACACAATTTTTCTCTTTTTTAGTGTTTTAATATTTATTTATTTGCGATAAAAAGAATTGTGGTAATCAACATCTTGTAATACTCAAGAGACCCACATTTGCAAGATGCTATTGAAACAATGGCAGACATGGAGACATGGTCCTGGCCTCAAGGGTGCCTTGGTATTTCTAAAGAGACAGTCATGTTTCTAACAGACCCTGTTGGGTTTGACAAAAAGAGAGATGCTGAGCTCCAGGGGACAAAAGGTTTTATGAGCATATGTCTTTCATGGGCAGAGGTGCAGAGGCTAAAAGATGTTTTTTGAATGGACAAATAGTCTGGTGTGGGGTAAAGACAGGAATGCCAGTTAGTGGGAAACAGCATATGAGGTTAAGAAAGTAAATTGGGATTGGATTATGTAGAAACCAGTTGATTTGGGGTGTAAGAGGATTTAAGCCATAAATGGGCAGAAAAATAGCTGGAGAATGAGGAGGTGAGGGTGTTCTGTAGCCTCTACCTCAATAGATATGGTGGAATACTATTTTCTTAAACTGAATACATAGTCAACAGTTAAGTTTTATAATGGGCATGGACAATAAAGCACACAAGTAAGATTAGGCAGCTCCTTGGATATAGTAATCCAATTAACTTTACTATTCTTAGACCACCTCTAGAGAGTTCTGACCCAATAGTTAGCCATCTTCTGTCTAAACAGAGGTATCTCAAAGAACACCTTGGCAGATCTGCCAGACTGTGACCAAGTCTTCCCTTATCTTGAGCCAGCTCTGCCTGCCTTCAGTTTTCACATCCCAGTCTCAGTTCTGCAGTCTGGAATCACATGAATAATTCTAAATGTTCTCATACATTATATATCTGCAATTATTTTACAAAGCTGCTTACCCCTTCAACATATTCTTTCCTCTGTGCCATTGCTCACAGGACATAATCTTGATTTCCTACACTCTTCTGGTGCATCTGCTCATCCATCAATGTCCCTTTTCTTAGAAGGTAGACTCTGAAAATAAAGAAGAGAAGTCTAGGTGTGACCTGATGAAAGAGACCAGAGTGTAGCTAATTCTTCACCCCCTGGAGAACTGCGTTTCTGGAAGAATGCAGTAGCTATAAATTATTGAGCTGACACATAAAGACAACCCTGGTATCAGTCATTTACACATATGAATATCTCTGCTTTACAAATGAGTAAACTACTTTCCACAGAACCACATAGCTGGCTTAATGTCATCCACATAGGAAGTGATAGAGTCAAAATTTAACTCAAGGCTAGCCTCACTTCAAAGCCCACCTCTTTTCATTATCCTATGGTGACTTTTATTTACTTGTCAAGCTATGTACATCATCAGCAAATCCCTGTAAAATGATCGTGGACACATCTAAGTGTACTCATTCAACTGTAAATACAAAGAAATAATCAAATCCTCTCAATCCAGTGAGTCTTCTAACTACAGTGAATTTATAAATAGCTCAAAGTTGTAAATGTGTCCTGGAAAGTGCAAATTAAACTAATGGTATTCAAAACATGGCAAGGTCAAGGAATGCTTGAGCTTAAACCGAGTACCAAGGTTGTAAGAAGAAATGAGCTAATAGGAAGTATGCTCTTGAAACTCAAGGATCTGAGAAAGTATGCTTTTGTAAGTTAAGGATCTAAACTGTTTTTATGTTACTTTCCAGCAATATCTAGAAAATATGAGCAATTATTGTCCTAGGCTGTATTCTTTGTGCTTTAGCGGCCCCAAAGAGTGACTGGTGTCCTTTCACAAGGCCAATATAATTGACAGTTGGCCTTGGAATGATCCAATGTCTTAGTATCCACTTCAATTTTGTTTTTTCATTTGATTTAATAGGCTATTGTCATAAATGGAGAAAATGGCACTTTCAGTATTCGATAGTGACATAAGGTAAACTGTTTCTTAATATGCTAAGAAAACTCTAAAAACAGAATATTGTTTAGCATGACCATAATAGAGCAGACGCATCACCAAGTTTTTAAGTGCACTGTGTGAATATTTTATGGATTAAATGGGCCCAAGTTATTTTGGAGAACATTCTTTGATCTGTGACCTACCCAAATAATTATGATAATGAGTTCTGCTATGATGAATTCTATTCAAACAATAAATATTATATTAATATAGTTGGTATATAAAGACTAATATAAACTAGTGCATCTTTTTATTCACTACTATTTACAGTTTTAGAAAACTTTTTTTTTCTTATCCTCAATAATGCACATATTTTTGGTCATAACCTATGACAGATGAATATCTGTGGAAAATAATTATTTTGACTAATTCATTTTTAATGAAGAGCACTAACATAATTGATTACAGAAAGAGAAAATTGAATCATTGCATATCATGCCTATGTATTGTATATAGAATTCTGATATTCCTGCCAACTACTATCCCTGATTAAAAAACTCAAAATAAATTTTAGAAAAAAATTTAAAATTAGCATATGGTTCCTGTAATCATTCCAACTGCCACTTTGAAAAGTAATGACTAAGAAATATAGTAAGTCTTTGGACTAAGCCATTAAGGAAATTTGAGAGTTGAAACTTTTGTTAAATGAGGTAGGATGCACCTACTTAATTTTGAAGCTGTGTATGAAGAAATAAAAGTATAGTTCCAATATAGGAAGATTTTTTACTTTCCATTTCAAATATTTAATTCTAATAACTACAGCATATTTTCATTGAAAAATAGAATTTAACTAATAGTATTTCTTTGTTGCATTTAATTCATAATATGTTTATCATAACCCCATCTTTATGTCATGAAAATACAGTTGTTCACAGGAGAAATGGAAGAACTAACTTCATTGTGAACATTGTGAACAAGGTGGATTTGAGAAAAATTTTGAGGCCCTTCAGTTTACTTTTGTAACACATGTGTCTATGTATGTTTCTAACAGTTCCTGACTATGACATGAAAGAATAGCAAGATCTTTGCTCAAGTTCTTCTGGTTAGAAGACCTTGAAGGACAAGGGATCTCAGGTCCACTGCCATGGAATATCACTGAACTTTAGGAAATATACCTTGCATTAGTACAGTGAATCCTCAGGAAAGGCCTGATCATGGGAAGTGCAGATAATGACAGCTGCTATGGTTTGCATGTTAAAAGTCTCCCAGAAGCCCATATTCTAAGATCTTGGTTCCTAGGGTTGTGCCACATAGAAATGATGGAATCTTCAAGAGGTGAGACCTTGAGGAAGTTCTTCAGGTATTGAGGGCACAATCTCAAAGGTGATTATAGGACTCTAGCACATTGTTTTTTTACTCTCATTTGCATCCTGGCCATGAAGTAAATGGCTTTGTTCCATCATATGCTCTCATTTTCTTACCACAGACCTAAGAGCCATAGGTCAGCATGATCATAGATTGGAATTTCTGAAACTATGAGGCATGGTTAATTATCATATGATAATTATCACAGATAATAAGTTAATTATCTCAGGTATTTTGTTATAATCACAGAAACCTAACTAACAGCAGCTCCTGCCTCTGTTAAATATAGAAGTCACTTCCAAAAATGTAAGTGCACATCCTTTCCTTACTTCTAAATAATTGTGTGTGTCTAAATGGCTTCAGCATGAGCAGTCTTGGTCTTAAAATTGTATACATCACACCATAAAGACAAATATTCTATTCAGCCTTTTGTTAACATCATTGATGCCCTGAGGAGATGTATTGCTCAACATTGGATGTTTCTGACAAAAGAAAAACTAAGGGAAGGTAGATATTCAATTTTACTTAGTTCACTAGTATAACTCAACTCTCAAATACCCCCGAGTAGCTGTTAGGACAGGGTTGACTTTGCGAAATGATGTGTGCATTTATGCCTTCCGAAACTTGCTTTAAAAAGAAAGCTGATTTTTCAGATGAAGAGAAAGATCTAGCATTAATTTCTCAACATCTCCCAAAATATTACTACATATCAGTCTTTCTGAACTACTCCTGACTTTCTGAATCTCTCATGTTTCTCATTGTTTTATCTGCAGAGATAGCCAGATATCCATGTCATCTC
Source organism: Urocitellus parryii (assembly GCF_045843805.1). NCBI lineage: Eukaryota > Metazoa > Chordata > Mammalia > Rodentia > Sciuridae > Urocitellus > Urocitellus parryii. Next base: position 144,046,672 of record NC_135536.1, read on the forward strand.
TGGAATATTTTTGCTCTAATTTCTGTATGGCCCACTTTTAATGGTCCTTCAAAGTGTTGCTCAAGTGTCCTCTCCTCTTTGATCTTTTATCATAACACACCTCCCTCTGTGTGTCTGCCATAGCACTCTGTCCTCTGTTGCCTAACTTAGAATTTATATTTCTTTCTATGTATATTCTCTGCTGATAACACCAAAAAGCTAAATCATAAGGAAATATGATAACTTTTATATCCTCAGAGACTATCTGTAATTGCAGTTGCTACTCAATAAACATTTATGAATGAATAAATGCTCACACTCCTAAATGCGGTCACCTTCAGTATGTAGGAAAAGCACAGGGGTAACATCAATATGGTCATCTTTGAAAAATACAATCCACAGCATATTTAAAATTCTTACGGTGAAAGTGATTAACTTTCTCTTTTCCTTTTAATAATCTGTCTTTCAAATATTTATTCTATGTCAGGCACAAATTTAGGAAGTAACAATGAAATTAGGATTTAGAATTATCCCCTTTGAGTCACCACAATTTAGCTAAGTTGACCTGAGATATGGAGGATAATAAAATGTCACTGTAAGAACATAGAGTGCACAGGCTTGTCTACTTAAATGGAATTATATCCTGATAAACTTTTTGGAAATTGAAAATATCATAAATCAAAATTGCACATGATCCAACAAACCTGCTAATGATCATTGCTTAATAACAGGGTAGAAAGCAGAGTCTTCATTGTCCATGCTGGTGATCCTATGACTGACTAGAAACTGTAACTCTCTGCTACTAGTCACCATGACCAGGAAGTATTATACCACATATTGCTAGTCCAGGAAAAGACTCAAATCCAAAGTTCAATGGAAGGTTTCTTCAGGATTTTGCCACCATCATAAAGTTAAAAAAAAAAAGAAAAAAAGTATCTTCAGTCAGACCATTGCAAGCCAGGGCTGTCTGTATTTAAGAACATAGACGGCTAACAAGGCACATTGTGGAGATGATAGATAAAATTATAAAATGTTCTCATGGAGGAGATGGTATATGTAAATATGCCTTTAAAACTCAGGAATCATGTATTGGGATAAAATATAGACAAAAGTAACTAGGTAGATAAGAGGAAGGAAACATGAAAGTAAAAAAATAAATTAAAAGTATTGTGTATACACAGGTAAATATAATTTTTTTTTGTGCCTCAATATATGTGGTGAGTCCTGGAGTGGAAAATACAATGCTGGAAAGGTTGTTGAGAGCAATGGTATGAGGAATATTTAATGTCTCATTATAATAAATAAATATTAAACAGTTATTTTATTCTTTCATTCAATAATATGCTCTGTGAATATTTTACTTGACGTGTAAGACAGGAAGCTGTTACAAATGTTATGAGAGGTATGAGTGTGCAGGGAAAAATCATCAGGAATTAGAAATAGAATAAGAAATATTCAGAAAATAAGTATGAAAAGACCTACCATTTTATTAGAAAGGTAGATATGGAAAGGGAAAAATGAAGTACACCACAGTGTTTCAGTTTGAATGATGATGGACTGTAGAGGCCATCACTAAGTCAAATAAGGAAGAAGCTGATGATGACAAGATGAAGGGCTAAGCTGTGACCTGCTGCATATGAGTAACCCATGGAAATGGAACCCAGAATCAAAAAGATAAAATGGATGGATGATTAGGAGAAGAGTTTAGGCTACAGTGATCAATGCGGTAGAAATCAATATCTAGATGATAACTCAAGAGAGTAGATAAAATTAACATGATTAATGCATGGGTGAGAAGAACAGCGAAATTAGCTAAGAACTCTAGAGAACTCTGTGCTAACATTTCAGGCCAATGAACAAGGAGAGAATGGGGGAAAGACTTGTCAAACTGGTGCAAATAGTACATAGAGCAATCCAAGAGGTCCAGAAAGTTAATAAAAATACACATTTATTATATTTAACAATTTGCAATCATATAAAATCCAGGAGAGTTGTGTTATAAGTTTCTTCTTAACTGTTGTGTCCTTGATGTGTCTTTCTATCAAGAAAAATACTGGTCATACAGCAAACTCCCAGTAATATTTATTAGGAAGCCACTAAGTGGAAATTTTAATAAAGCAATGAGGTTGAATGCCAAATGCACGTGGGAAAACCAAATGGTGAAACAGTCTAGATGTGGAGATTCTTCTTACACAATATTATATAATAATTGAAAGAGAAGGTAATTGAAGGGAAAAAATGAAATAAGCATTTCTGTTTTAGGTAGGGAGAGCACTGGAATTATTTATACACTAAGACAGGAATGTATGAGAATAGGAACATAGCTCAGTAAGAAAAGGCAAACAGTAAAATCAAGAACTTAAAAAAAGTCAATTTCTAACAAAAGGGAAGAACACTTCATCAGTTGAGAATACAAAAAGAAAAAGACTTGTCAAATGGCATATTCATGGTGCACAATGACAGTAAAGTATTTAGACAGTTTCTGAAGTCCTCTCTCCAATAAAGTGGGCAACAAGAACATCAGCTGAGGAGAAGGAGAATGACATCAAGGACAGTCCTTGAGAAGAGTGGAGTAGACCCTGAGTGGCTGACCAAAAAGTAGAAAGTTCATGAAGATAATTAACCTCAGAACCCTTATACTTGTATGTTTCCAAGCTACAGAATGGAAGATTTACTCTAATAACCTAGTGTGTGACACACAAAGTGCATGGAGGTGTATTATAGGTAACACCCCTCCATATTTGAGGCCTGACAGGTTACATGTACACCAAAGGAGGGAGAGAGACTGGGGGTTCTGAACAGCTTTATAATCCAGACAAGGAAAGCAAACAATAGAGCCAAAACATGCTGAGATCCTGGAGGAAATTTAGTGGAAATGAGGCTGTAAGAAAAAAGACATCCGACGGGCGGGCGGGTCAGGACCAGCAATCAGCCAAGTGACAGCAGCTACACGCGCCGGCGGGGAACGCAGACCGGACCCACAAGGACAGGTCCGGGGGACGGCTGAGGGCTAGGCCCGTCCCCTCCCCCAGTGTCTGCAGGTAGGCGGGGGACTGTGAACACCAGCAGAGCGGGCCGAAAGCCTGCTGAGGGGCGGAACCGGCCCCTCCCCCAGTGCCTGCAAGCGAGGCCAACCTGCAACCCATCGGGAGGTTAGGCCCAGCAACCTATGGAGTGACACAGGTGCCCCTGGCGCCTGCTGGGTAGGTGGACCTTTGACCCACCAGCAAAGCAGACCTAGGGCCTGCCAGCATGGTAGACGGATCACACTAATTGGAGGAGGATCACAGCCACTACCTGCCCTGCAAGGGTGATTTTTCAACTATACAAGAGCAATATAAATAAATAGAGGGGGAAAATATCAAAGACACAACAATTTCACCAAGCAGAAAGAAACGCCAGCAGTATGAAACGACAAGGAAAGAAAGGACCACAGGCAATGCAGGTCAACTCAACTTTAGATGAGGTAATAGCTGCAACAGATGGAATGTCAGATAGAGAGCTCAGGACATACATGCTTCAGATGATCTGGAGTCTCAAGGAAGACATGAGACAGCAAAATCAGACAATGAAAGATCACATTGACAAACAAATCCAGGAAGTAAAAGATCAATTTCACAGGGAGATAGAGGTAATAAAAAACAAACAAATAGAAATACTAGAAATGCAGGAAACAATAAACCAACTTAAAAACTCAATTGAGAATACTACCAGCAGAGTGGATCACTTAGAAGATAGAACATCAGACAATGAAGACAGAGTATTTCAACTTGAAAAGAACATAGATAGCTCAGCAAGTCTACTAAGAAACCATGAGCAGAACATTCAAGAGCTATGGGATAATATCAAAAGACCAAACTTAAGAGTCATTGGGATACAGGAAGGCACAGAGCTCCAAACCAAAGGATTAAGAAATCTATTCAGTGAAATAATACAAGAAAACTTCCCAGACTTGAAGAATGAGACAGAATCCCAAATCCTAGAAGCCTACAGGACGCCGAATGTGCAAAATCATAAGAGATCCACACCTAGACACATTATAATGAAGATGTCCAACATACAGAATAAGGAGAGAATTTTAAAAGCTACAAGGGAAAGGAAGCAGATTACATTTAGGGGTAAACCAATCAGAATAACAGCTGATCTCTCAACACAGACTCTAAAAGCTAGAAGATCCTGGAATAACATATTTCAAACGCTTAAAGAAAATGGATTCCAACCAAGAATCTTGTATCCGGCGAAATTAAGCTTCAGGTTAGAAGATGAAATTAAAACCTTCCACGATAAACAAAAGTTAAAAGAATTCGCAGCTAGAAAACCATCTCTTCAAAAAATCCTTGGCAAAACATTACAGGAAGAGGAAATGGAAAATAACATTGAAAACCAACAATGGGAGGTAGGACAGTAAAGGGGGGAAAGTAGTCAAAGAGGATAACAAATCAGGTTTAGTAACATCAATAAACAAACATGGATAGAAGAACAAACCATATCTCAATAATAACCCTAAATGTTAATGGCTTAAACTCACCAATTAAGAGACACAGGCTAGTAGAATGGATCAAAAAACAAGACCCAACAATATGCTGTCTACAGGAGACACATTTGATAGGAAAAGATATACATAGACTGAAGGTGAAATGTTGGGAAAAATCATATCACTCATATGGACCGCGGAAACAAGCAGGAGTGTCCATACTCATATCTAATAAAATAGATTTCAAGCCAAAGCTAATCAAAAGGGACAAAGAAGGACACTTCATACTGCTCAAGGGAACCATACACCAACAAGACATAACAATCATAAATATATATGCCCCAAATAATGGTGCAGCTGTGTTCATCAAGCAAACTCTTCTCAAGTTCAAGAGTCTAATAGACCACCATACAATAATCATGGGAGACTTCAACACACCTCTCTCACCACTGGACAGATCTTCCAAACAAAAGTTAAATAAGGAAACTATAGAACTCAATAACACAATTAACAACCTAGACTTAATTGACATATATAGACTATACCACCCAACATCAAGTAGCTACACTTTTTTCTCAGCAGCACATGGAACCTTCTCAAAAATAGACCATATACTATGTCACAGGGCAACTCTTAGACAATACAAAGAGGTAGAGATAATACCATGCATCTTGTCTGATCATAATGGAATGAAACTGAAAATCAATGATAAAAGAAGAAAGGAAAAATCAAACATCACCTGGAGAATGAACAATAGGTTGCTGAGTGATCAATGGGTTTTAGAAGACATCAAGGAGGAAATTAAAAAATTCCTAGAATTAAATGAAAACACAGACACAACATATCGGAATCTATGGGACACATTGAAAGCAGTTCTAAGAGGAAAATTCATTGCTTGGAGTTCATTCCTCAAAAAAAGAAAAAACCAACAAATAAATGATCTCATACTTCATCTCAAAATCCTAGAAAAAGAAGAGCAAAACAACAGCAAAAGAAGTAGAAGGCAAGAAATAATTAAAATCAGAGCTGAAATTAATGAAATTGAAACAAAAGAAACAATTGAAAAAATTGACAAAACTAAAAGCTGGTTCTTTGAAAAAATAAATAAAATTGACAGACCCTTAGCCATGCTAACGAAGAGAAGAAGAGAGAGAACCCAAATTACTAGCATACGGGATGAAAAAGGCAATATCACAACAGACACTTCAGAAATACAGAAGATAATCAGAAATTACTTTGAATCCTTATACTCCAATAAAATAGAAGATAGTGAAGGCATAGATAAATTCCTTGAGTCTTATGATCTGCCCAGATTGAGCCAGGAGGATATAGACAACCTAAACAGACCAATAACAATAGAGGAAATAGAAGAAACCATCAAAAGACTACCAACTAAGAAAAGCCCAGGACTGGATGGGTATACAGCAGAGTTTTACAAAACCTTTAAAGAGGAACTAACACCAATACTTTTCAAGCTATTTCAGGAAATAGAAAAAGAGGGAGAACTTCCAAATTGTTCTACGAGGCCAACATCACCCTGATGCCTAAACCAGACAAAGACACTTCAAAGAAAGAAAACTACAGACCAATATCTCTAATGAACCTTGATGCAAAAATCCTCAATAAAATTCTGGCGAATCGGATTCAAATACATATCAAAAAAATTATACATCATGATCAAGTAGGATTCATCCCTGGTATGCAAGGTTGGTTCAATATACGGAAATCAATAAATGTTATCCACCACATCAATAGACTTAAAAATAAGAACCATATGATCATCTCGATAGATGCAGAAAAAGCATTCAACAAAGTACAGCATCCCTTTATGTTCAAAACTCTAGAAAAATTAGGGATAACTGGATCATACCTCAACATTGTAAAAGCAATCTATGATAAGCCACAGGCCAGCATCATTCTGAATGGAGAAAAATTGAAGGCATTCCCTCTAAGATCTGGTACAAGACAGGGATGCCCTCTCTCACCACTTCTGTTCAACATAGTCCTCGAAACACTGGCCAGAGCAATTAGGCAGACGAAAGAAATTAAAGGCATAAAAATAGGAAAAGAAGAACTTAAATTATCACTATTTGCAGATGATATGATTCTATACCTAGCAGACCCAAAAGGGTCTACAAAGAAGCTATTAGAGCTAATAAATGAATTCAGCAAAGTGGCAGGATATAAGATCAACACACATAAATCAAAGGCATTCCTGTATATCAGCGACAAATCCTCTGAAACGGAAATGAGGACAACTACTCCATTCACAATATCCCCCCAAAAAATAAAATACTTGGGAATCAACCTAACAAAAGAGGTGAAAGATTTATACAATGAAAATTACAGAACCCTAAAGAAAGACATAGAAGAAGACCTTAGAAGATGGAAAAATATACCCTGCTCATGGATAGGCAGAACTAACATCATCAAAATGGCGATATTACCAAAAGTCCTATATAAGTTCAATGCAATGCCAATCAAAATCCCAACAGCATATCTTATAGAAATCGATAAAAGAATCATGAAATTCATATGGAATAATAAAAGACCCAGAATAGCAAAAACAATACTAAGCAGGAAGTGTGAATCAGGCAGTATAGCGATACCAGACTTCAAACAATACTACAGAGCAATAGTAACAAAAACAGCATGGTACTGGTACCAAAACAGGCGGGTGGACCAATGGTACAGAATAGAGGACACAGTAACCAATCCACAAAACTACAACTATCTTATTTTTGATAAAGGGGCTAAAAGCATGCAATGGAGGAAGGATAGCATCTTCAACAAATGGTGCTGGGAAAACTGGAAATCCATTTGCACCAAAATGAATCTGAATCCCTATCTCTCGCCGTGCACAAAAGTTAACTCAAAATGGATCAAGGAGCTTGATATTAAATCAGAGACATGGCATCTGATAGAAGAAAAAGTTGGTTATGATCTACACGCTGTGGGATCGGGCTCCAAATTCCTCAATAGGACACCCATAGCGCTAGAGTTAACAAATAGAATCAACAAATGGGACTTACTCAAACTAAAAAGTTTTTTCTCAGCAAAAGAAACAATAAGAGAGATAAACAGGGAGCCTACATCCTGGGAACAAATCTTTACTCCACACACTTCAGATAGAGCCCTAATAACCAGAATATACAAAGAACTCAAAAAATTAGACAATAAGATAACAAATAACCCAATCAATAAATGGGCCAAGGATCTGAACAGACACTTCTCAGAGGAGGACATACAATCAATCAACAAGTACATGAAAAAATCCTCACCATCGCTAGCAGCCAGAGAAATGCAAATCAAAACTACCCTAAGATACCATCTCACTCCAGTAAGACTGGCAGCCATTAGGAAGTCAAACAACAATAAGTGCTGGAGAGGATGCGGGGAAAAGGGCACTCTTGTTCATTGCTGGTGGGACTGCAAATTGGTGAGGCCAATTTGGAAAGCAGTATGGAGATTTCTCGGAAAGCTGGGAATGGAACCACCATTTGACCCAGCTATTCCCCTTCTCGGTCTATTCCCTAAAGCCCTAACAAGAGCATGCTACAGGGACACTGCTACATCGATGTTCATAGCAGCTCAATTCACGATAGCAAGACTGTGGAACCAGCCTAGATGCCCTTCAATAGATGAATGGATAAAAAAAATGTGGCATTTATACACTATGGAGTATTACTCTGCATTAAAAAATGACAAAATCATAGAATTTGGAGGGAAATGGATGGCATTAGAGCAGATTATGCTAAGTGAAGCTAGTCAATCTTTAAAAAACAAATACCAAATGACTCCTTTGATATAAGGGGAGTAAACAAGGACAGGGTAGGGACGAAGAGCTTGAGAAGAAGATTTACATTAAGCAGGGATGAGAGGTGGGAGGGAAAGGGAGTGAGAAGGGAAATTGCATGGAAATGGAAGGCGATCCTCAGGGTTATACAAAATGTCATATAAGAGGAAAGGAGGGGCAAGACAAGAGAATACAAATGGAAGTAATGATTTACAGTAGAAGGGGTAGAGAGAGAAAAGGGGAGGGGAGGGGAGGGGAGGGGGGATAGTAGAGAATAGGACAGACAGCAGAATACATCAGACACTAGAAAGGCAATATGTCAATCAATGGAAGGGAAACTGATGTGATACAGCAATTTGTATAAGGGGTAAAAGTGGGAGTTCATAATCCACGTGAATCAACCGTGTAATATGATGTATTAAGAACTATGTAATGTTATGAACGACCAATAAAAAAAAAAAAGAAAAAAAAAAAAAGAAAAAAGACATCCATGTCTTGTCATGTAATTGTCAGCTGAAATTTGAAAGTCCAAATTTAGGATGTGACCTGGGGGGCTAGGAGAGAAGATAAGGTGAAGTCAAATGATGGTGCTGTTAGTTAGAGTTAGAAGACCCAATTCATATAAAAGTCTTTGGATGAATGATAAATGCACTTATACACATATTTTGCTAATATGATGAATTTTGAAGACACACCAACCGATCTGAAAGGACCACAGCTGGGAATATGTCAACAGGGCTAGCTTTGAGGGAGGAACACAACATGCAGTTTTCTGTAGCAGATCAGAAGCAAATCTCTGGCCCTTTGTGTGCACATGTATGGATCAAAATATTTAGTGACAGAGTCTGAGTATTCTGAGTCATCAGACACAGAGGACTTGCCTCTAAGTAGAACTATTCCCAAAAAAAGGAGATCACATAACCTCCTTGGTAACCTTCAAGTGCATCTGTAGATCCTGCCACATGCACGTGTGGATTTAAGAAAATGGTGCTTCTTTTATGTAAAGATGCTATCTAATCTCTAGAGTTCTTAATGCTTTTGCAGGATGACAGGAGCATTACTTGCTCCCCTTAGGTTTATCTTCCTGAGGCAATTTATATGGAATAGACTCAGAGAATTAGGAATCATTCCAGGTTTCTTCTTCAGGCATTGGGGTTCATGAAGCAATCAAAATGAGTCTGTGATGGTAGTTATTTTAGCCTCCAAAAATATGCCCTCAGATTATACTCAACATTTTTTTTCTATTGAAAAAAAAAACACTGACCATAAAAATGTTTAATTGGTCAGAAGTCTCGCTGGAGACACTGTGTTTCATTAACTCAAGGAGACCATGAGAGACATTTTAAGAGATAAATCTGCCCCGACAGATGCTAACATTTTGTAAGATTTGAAACCTAGATCATAAAAAGAGTTTGCCAGAACAAACTTTATAGCTTTTACTTGATGGACTTCTGTGTTCTACTTCTATAGTTTTAAGTCCTTTCCTGCTGTCATAGGAGCAACAAAATATGTAAATAACCAGGGCTTGAGAGAGCTCCCAGCCCATGTGGCTCCGCAGTCAGTTGAAGGCTTTTTATACTGCTCTTAGCATTTTTATCTTAAGGATGCCCTGAAATCTAAAACTGTCTTTAATGTCAGCCACATGTGAGGGTCCCTGTAGAAAGGTGATCAAAAGGACTCTCCTGGCTTAGGTGCCCTTTGTCTCAGAGGAAGGTGATCCACGGCATCTGGAGATGACGGAACGCATGATTAACATCACCACAGAGAATGATTAATATCTTCTTAAAGCACCTACTTCCAGATTATCCATCATTTCATTAGAGTGAAAAAAGTTCCCTGTGCAAAGGGGCTGGCCCTCTGAACCATGAATAACTCACCCACCCCTTGACATGTTTACTAATTGAGTAGCAGAGCGGGCTTAATACTTTAATATATTTATACTAAGCAAATTATGACTTTTTTTTTCAGTGCTCAGGGTGAGTTCGGGATTGTAGTGAAATAACAAAGTGCTTTTGTTTGGCAATTAAAGGTCATTTTATGATTAATACTAAACTTAACCCTTCTTCTTGACAGAAAGCATTAATTTTTTTGTCATAAACCATTGACCAGATTTCTTGTTGAGGGAATTTTGCTATGCAATATTGGTTAATTTGCACTGTAGATGTGACATTTAAAAGATTCCTCATTAAGCAGGGCCTTTGAAAGCATTGAGTTTTAACGTGGGTCCCGAGTCCGTGAATTTATTTAGTGTTTTACTTAAAAAGAAATTATGTATTCAGGAGAGAAAGTGCAGAAATGATGTCATATTTTCTTTATCCCCTCAATAGAGTGAAACATCTCCCGAATTCTGTGGGGATTGCTCTAAATACAAAGTCCCCTTGCAGAGTCCTATAAACAAAATCTAAAATTATACTGAAAATCATTTCAATATATGTGGTTTACATGATGAGCCCACATAGTTATTTGCATAAGTCAAATAAGAGATAGCTTTTTATTAAAAGAACTAAAACTACTTCTATTTCTATTTAAACAACTCACATTGTTCACTTCATTTTGATTATATAAAAACTCAGCATCGAATTCATATTCTGTCCTAAGAAATCATCTTCAACTTCACCCAATTTCCAATACTACGGAAGGATCTAAAATTTTGCTTTTCAACCCATCCTGTTGGGTCACCAAAACAATCAAAACATCTGAAGAAATGGCCATAGTAGAACTGGTCTCTATATTGGCAGAGATGTATTTTTGGTGCCTAAAGTAAATAAGCTTCAGTTCATATTGCTCTGTCACCAGACATGTGAGATTGTGTTGTTTTAGTCTTAATATACCTGAAACCTGAAAGCCTAGGCCAAATGATCAAGCAGTACCACAGGCACTGATGAATAAAAATTTAATTAATATAAATTTTGATAATTTTTACCTAATTTTCTCACATGATGTTATATTTCTAACAAGAACAACACACTTTTGGTGCCATGCTAAACCTGTACTATACATATCTATATGATGTGTTTATGAATATGCATATATAGCAAAGCCTCAATATCCAGAAATTAAATCACCTTACCTTTTTATTAACGTGTCTGTTAAATATTTGATATTGTTTTTGTAAAGAAACCAACTTATTAGACGTACATTTATTTCAGCAAAGATCCCAAATAGAAAATATGAGAGGACTCTATTTGTCTTACACTTCTGTGAACAAAGTGTATTATTGCAGCAATGACCTTAAAGATTGTGGATTATTCAAAACAAATTCAAGTTTGTCTCCTATTTTTCACTATATCCACCAGAATAAACTCAAGGACATAATACTCATTTCCTAAGTGATATTCTACAGAATACTATTCTATGGGTTATTTATAAGCATGTATTAAAACAACCAAACGAAAAAGTACTCAAATGCTTGTTAGAAATGCCAAGCTAAAGGAAGTTTAATACAAATTTTTAATCATAGGAGTTTTTAGATATTTGTGAATTTTTAATGTATCAATTGAGAACATAATACTTCACAAGCTATTTGGCATTGAAACCATCCATTTATTTATTTCATCTTTAGGTTTTAGACTACAGTTAAGTGGAAAATTATTGTATGTACACAAATATGCACAAATATGTATATAGATAAATATTTTAGTATATATTACTATATATGTGTTTATGAATACATAATTAGAGGCAACATGGATGATATTTGAAGATTGTAGTTTAACCTAGGGAATCAGAAAAATATATGTGGATAAAGAGAAAAAAATGAATGACTATTCAATGATAGATATGGCCAACAAGAATGGCTATAATGTCAAAATCTCAAAATGTAGATCATTTTAGGATTGGTATTGTTCATTATTTATAGCTGTTTGGGGCTGTTTATTGCATGCGGACATGTCTGAAAGAGTACAGGATAAGTAAATGAGGTGAGATTGAGCCATTGGATTTATCCTTTGTAAGCAAATCTGAGAACCTTCTGGGGAGAGATGGCTTCAGAGTCAGGTCAGCACAGGCTTAGTTTCCTGTATTGCAAAACTTTAGAAGGTGTTATTAACCCAGCTTTAAATAGGGAGGGGACACTGTGGATAGCTCTACTGAGACTGGATTTGGGGACTTGGATAAGTCTTTATTCACTAGATTGTTCCAATAAACACTTGCATTATTAACATCTGTGACTGCAGCCAACAGGATCTTCCCTGCTCTGTAGGTGGTTGGTCTCATCTGCCTGGTTTTCTCTATCACCATGACATTTCATTTGGAAACTCTTTTTTTGTTGTTGTTGTTAAATCTATGTAGACTTCAAAAATGTCTTCCTTTTGTCTACTCATGTGACATTAACTCAAACATCAGAGGTCTTTCTTATGAACAGATTAGTTGTTTACCTGAGAAGTGGATTTTAACTTCAGAAACATAATTTTCTACTTCATATTTCTTACCTCTCCAACGGATGTCACTACTATTTTTGAATTGAGTTGTGTGTCCTCATCTGAGGGACACTGATATATCCGGAAATTATTTGTGGTCAAGAATCCCTGATTGCAATTTCTGGTTCCACCACAGTCTAGGATACATTGTTGAGCTTTTATATTCAAAATGTGATCCATTGACCAGTGACACCAGTCTCCAGAGTTTGTTAGAAATGCAGAATCAGAGGCTCCACATCAGACCTACCAAATAAGAATTAGCATTTTTTTTTTCCCAAGGCTTCAAGTGATTTATGTAGATGCTACATTCTGGAAAGCCCTACTGGAGATAGCAATGATGAAAATGTTCTAGAAGTCACATGTTGAAGGACTGTGCAAAGCATAAACTAGAAAACCCAGGAAATGTCGTGTCATAATTACTGAGAGCAGATCATCAAAACCTTTTGGATTCTGAGATGGAGATTTTCATCCATCATCTTTCCATTTGTTCAAAAGCAGGACACCATAGTCACCATCTTTGGGATTTGTTATAGTCAACTTTATCCTGCAGAATTCCTTTCCCTCTTCTCCTTCTGGTATAGTAACCATTTCTATGGGATCCATCACATCCTTGTAGAATATAATTTGGGACATGTCTGGAATAGAGTTAACTTGGATCTTAAATATTTTCTTCACTGAAATTTCAAGTTTTAAAAATCCGATTTTAGTTCACACACTTCAAAAAATGACATAGTAAACCAGCAAACTACTAGGTGTAAGTAGATTTTTCTTTCATAATTCCATTGTGTCAGAACATTACTCTTCTGTTGGCATGCTAGGACAACTTCTTGTTGGCCTTATTGCAGTATCTTGACCATTCAGATTAGATTGTCTGATAAAGAAAATTAAAACAATTCTACTTGCACAATGCAGAATGTTCTCCTACCTTCTACATATGAAATGGGAGAGCAGATCCATTAGCTTTTCAGTATAGTCAGCTTTTGTAGGCTTGTGAGTTTATATGTATAATATAATACCAAAATATACGTGCTGAGAAATTTTAAAAGTCTTTTGTTGACATCCTTATACATAAGGTAAGGGGAAATTGGGGGGAAAAAGGAAACTCGGGCCAAAAACCCTTTGAAGGAAAGGGCAGAAGAGATAATAAGTAGAACCAATAGAAAAGTAGCCAAAATGAGCTCTGAGTTTTTTCTGTTATTGTTTCTGGTTGGCAAGAAAAATGGTAGCCCTGAACCCTGATCGACTTGTTAAATATGTAACTTGGAGCAAGTTATTTAACTTCTCTGGACCTCAATTTCCTCCTCTGAAAAAAAAAAAAAGAGGAAACAAACTCCCATTACCTATACTGATCTGTGAGAATTAAATAAAGTTTGAAGGGAGAGTGCTAGTCCCACAGCAGTCATACCATAAATACTACAATTCTTCAAGATCACTCACTGTTTCCAAGGTGGCATCTATATTCCACACAGATTCAACATCAGCTTGTCTTTTCCCCTCAAGATCATGGCCTTTGGGGCTCAGGTGCAAGTGCGTGTGATGGCCCTAAACATTACTTAAGCCGCAGCTTGGGAAGACCTCTGGCCAGCACAGAGCCCTCTGCACCCGTCAGGCCTCAGCACTCCCACTCTCGTGGCTATTTGTCCTCCTCTTTGCCCTCTCTGCTCTGTTGCCATCGTCCTGGATTTTCCCTCTATGCAACTTCTGTCCAGACCAGCTGCACCCACTACATCTTCAGCAGTGGACCGAGGAGGGTATTAATCATATTTTTGAGGAGGACACTCTGCTATTTATCTCCCTGACACCTCCAGCGATGGGCCGCCCAGCCTGCCCACAGTCCATTGACTGGTGAGATTACACATTACCTTGCTCCATTGCCTTTCCCTGCCCTCTCCATTGACTGGCTGTTCAACAGTGGAGTTGTGTTTGTTCAATCAGACATAATTTATACCTTTTTTGTTCTTTCTGGAGAATGCATGTTAGTTTTTAGTTGAAGCGCGGCATTTTCAGTGTAATTTCAGGTTAAACAAAACTGAGACGGAAGATGCTAAAATATTCTTCTGACACCCCTCTCATACTGCTACAGCCCACCGTGGGAATTACAGGGACATGTGGGCTTCAACCAGCAGCTGCATTTTCTGAATGTATGATCAGGTTTCCAAATTCCCATGTTTTGTTATAAATTGTGTACAGATGTGCATTTATACATAACCTCTACCTCGAAGTTTAAAAGTTCCATAGAGAAAAGCCCATCATTCTCTCAGCTTTCAAGTAATTTCATCCTTCCTTTATGTGTAATCTCTCATTATATGTCAGTCTGGTTCATTTGCCTTTTGCATTTCATCGCTTAATTTGCCACTTATCGTCTTTTCTTAACCCTTTTAGTTTAAGATGAAAAGAAATGGGGAGGGCAAGGGTCTGCTTAATGACTGCAAAAATCCAAATATGTAAATATCATTAATAATTAAATTAATTGCTGATTAGCTAATCAGTAAGCTTAATAATAAACTGGCTGCAGAAGGACAAAAGGCTGCACCACTATACACCAGTGACTTGGTTCTTTGTTTTCAAAAGCATTGTTCTCTTGAAAGCATTCCCAACATTAATAATTGGCTCAAAATATGCTGGAATGTGCTTAATTGGTAAGTTAAAAATGAGAAAAGAAAAACAATATCCAATCAAGAATTCTCTAATGGTTCATGTATTTATTCAACAAGAAATTATTATGGCCCTACTATGTGCCATGTGCTGTGCAAACAGTTGACTTAATTTTGGTTTTACACACACATATGCACACACACACATACAGATTTTTATTTATTTAATTAGTTATTGTAGAATGAAACTGTGGGCTTATGTTAATATAAACTCAGAATTGCAAATCTTCCAAAGTGGCTTCTCATGACATTAACATGACTTGTGTGTTAAAAATTAGAAAAGGAAAGCTAAGAGGCACTGAAAATAATTGGGCAACAGTGAAAAGAGCCCTGGATTGGGAGTGAGATAAGATGAACTGGATTCCTGTCTCTAAAAGATATATGCATTCATACAAATTCCCTAAACCTAAAAACCTCAGTTTTCTTTACCTAAAAATATGGATTAATACCAACAGGTTAGTAAGTTGTGATAAGAATAAATTAAGAAATATGTTTAAAGAACTTAAAATGTTAAAAAATTCAACATATATGAATTTGATTGTTATACTATTTATTAGTAAATAGAAACAAATATATTCAAACAAACAATTATAGATATACTATCAAACATGCCCATTTTGCAGAAAACCTACGGAAATACTATAATACATAGAAGTAATGAGCAAACTTGACACTGTTTTTTGCTATAACTGTCATCTCTGTCTCAGAAACATCCTGGAGGTTCTGCTGGTCACACTGATTCCTTGTCTGCTGCAGTGACATCTGGGTGGCCAAATGCATGGCTTCCTCCATTGTTTTGTACATCAACTTTTCCATGGCTTTTAAGCTCTCTAATTTTGTTAATTGCTTTATGATGGCCCTCTCCAAGCTCATATTCTTCATGTTTTGTTTGCAATGACATTATATATACATACATACATATATATATTCACACACATATATATGTGTGTATATATACATATACACACACACCACATGTATATATATATAAAATTGTTCATTTGTATAAATAATTGTTTTGGCATGAATGGTTCTTTAGTACCAAACAACAGTAGTATAGAAGCTAAAGTATTGGAATCAATTTGACTTAGCATAAATCTTTACTATTCCTTTTGCTATGTGATTTTTGATGAATTTTTGAGCTTTGTGTCTGTGTGTGTGTGTGTGTGTGTATATATATATATATATATTTTTTTTTCAGTTTAGCTTTGCTGTGTTGTCCTCACAACTGAGTCATCTAACACAACTTGGCAGCATGTAGTAGGGAACCAATCAGTGCTAGCTTCTCTCTCTTTATCATTCTACCCATCTTTTTCATTTATCTTGTTATTGTTGTAGTTAAACAATATTGCATAATGGGAAGACTGGGATTCAGAATTGAAGAAATTTTCATTTAAATCTTGGAATCTCCAAGATTTATTAGATATTATTTGAGATTTCTCATCTCAAGGTCCCCATCTATAATAGTATACAGTTACTGCTACTTTGTGAGGTTGTGTGAGAAGGAAACTAGATGATTGTAGGATATGCATGTTTCTCATCGATATGTTGTCGCCATTTTTTCTTTATTTAAAGAAGTAAGAACATGGCCTGCACTGCAATCTATTTCTCAGTGCCCCAGTTAACTAGTCAAACATTTTAAAAATAGAAGTTCAGTTGAGCAAGCACAAATAAGAGGCATACAGCATTATATGGGTTTCTTCCACATTGTTTTGCTAGAGATTTTAGTGAATTGAAGAATATAAAATAAAGAAATGATCATACTGAAAGGATGACTAATTATAGTTTCAATTAAATTGTGTAGAAAATTGCTGGTGCTATTTCCTGGTCTCTCAGGGTCATACACATTTCTGACTTTCTCCCCAGGACTGTGTGTCCTGTCCTTTCACTTTTATGTGCATAGCTACCAAACCTCATTCTACCTGTGGACCTCTCAGCTGACTCAAAGTCTGTCTAGTTATTTTGACAGCTTTGAATTCACATTTCCAAGAAGGAAAATGTGGTTAATGTTACTCAACAATTTGGGAGCCGGGAGGAGAATTTTACTTCCCCGGCCCTTTACCAGCCTAGTAATTGACTCCCACAAGTAATAAGTTATCTAAGCAGTGCCATCTCCTCCAGAGAGCAGCCTGCATGATTCTCTACTGAAGCTGAGTGTGATAATTTAATCTAGAAGTGAAAACTGAGTCCAACAGACACATTGACACACACATACTCCATGAAACTATTTGGTTATTTTATACAAATTAAGAAAATCAGTTTCTTTTCTGTGTTAATTTCATGCAGGTGGGATCAAGCTAAATAGGGCTGAGAGACAAAAAAGAAAAAAAAAAGAGGAGAATGTTTTAATTATTGCATTGAAAACCCAAAGAAAAGCGTCTGACAGTGTCCCACAATTTTCTCTAGAACACCAGCAGATTCTCTGCCAATTAACTTTAGAAGAAATTTTGCAGGCTGTGTTGTAGCAAATTTCTCTGCTGGCAGAGATAACAAGTAAATAACCCAGTGAAGTTTTTCTACTTTAATTGTAATAAGGTTTGAACTCAAGCGAAGAGTTTGACAGGGGTGAGAAGAAACCCTCTGTAAGCATGCTCTGAGGTGACTATGTGGCCAAGGCCATCCCTGTGAGGCTAGAGTGCCAGTGCCACCCTCATTAGGGGCCTTCAGCTACCTAAGCAGGGGCTGGCCCACAGATTCCCCCCCCCATGGAGAGGCACGGCCTCAGAGGGCTCAATGTGAAGAAGGACAGAAATGCAAGAAAGCAGGAGGAATAATGAAGAAAGAAGCATGAATTAGAGGCTCCACTACAGTCAGAAGCTGAAAACTGTTTATTCTCTAGTTCAATCCAAGTGGTGATTGCATGACTAAATATCTCCATGTGGCTGACGATTCCAAAGTCAAGAGTACTTTTCATGGTATGAGTTACCAAATTCAGCAAATATCCATGTTTAAGGAACATGTCTCTCTGGTAACATTCTCAGTAGATTTCTCCTCAGTCCTCAAGGATTTGACATTTTGAACATACTGGTAGAGAGTCACTTAAACTAAGAGTGTCAGTTTTACAACAGGAAGCAAAAATAAAAAAAAAACACTTTGGGTGATATGATAAGAATTCTCTCTGGTTAAATTCAAAACTACAAGTATTAGGTTCCTTTATTGATGTAAAAGCTCTGTATGATGCCCTTTCAAAATTCTTTCCCAATGTTTGTTCACAAACACTCTTTAATAAAGGGAATTTATTTTCATTTATTTGTAAATTTGGAGATCACCTGGCTCAGGTAAGCACAGTCAGTTACAGATAAATGGCCTTAAAATATTTCTGCCATATGGTTTTATAATATCCTTTCTCTTGGACAACTCTCAGTTCTAGAATTATGCACTATGATTGTAGGCCAACCCCTGGACATTCTATTTTTAGAACAAACCAGATATGAAAATACCAGTGCATTGATAACATTATCCTGATTTGTTTGACAGTGTCTATATCTATGATTAAACTCTTATGTCAGTCCAGTGCTTCTACTTGCCCAGGGCCATATATTTAGTGTTTGCCAACAGGCAATTGAAAGACAGAAAGACAGGATTTGAGTCCTGTTAGTTAACCCACTTGATTTGGAATGTTTGATATTTAGAATTGGATTAAACTTACATTCTTAAGAACACCTCTTTCTTCCTAAGGAGGTATTAAGAAAATAAATGGGGATGTATATGCTGCTATGTATAACGTCATTTGAAAAAAGAAGACATTAAACATTTGAAGAGCATGGGCAACATGGTTTGTAGAGTCCAGTTCAAAATGAAAGGTGGAGTCCCTTGTTTAAAAATTATGAAGAGTTTCAAGATGACTCCAGGAGAGCTTTCGACCAAGCATAGAATCTTTCTGAGCTTTGGGCCCTGTCCAGCTTCTAATAAATCAGTGACTTGATTTATTAGCCATTTTCTCCTCAGTGTTTGCTGAAGGTCTCACTAAGAATGATTATGAAACATTAACAAAAGTAACTAAACAAAAAAATTTCCCTCTAGTGCTCTTCAAAACTTCCAGAATCTACCACAAAAGTACACTTCATTATGCCCCTTTGATCATATTACCCTCAGGCATTTGAGAAATGGCTTAGTTGTGTTGCAGGAATGCAGATAACAGTGGATACTCTTCCTTGTCTTTCTGAAGGGTTAAGAATATGTTCTTCACTGCAGATGGAACTTCCCACTGTGTACCATGTGCAATGTTATGTGTCATACAACTTGTGCCAGGAAGCCCAATGGAGGTGTTTATTGAATAATAATTTCCCCAGCTGAACGGGAGCATCTTCTGTTCAGGTTCTTGGACAGCTTCCAAGATCTTATCCATGGTAAAAGTTTAGCATGGAGTCAGCCTACAGAAGGGGCTCCATCAATGTTAGCTTATTATTGTTAGTCAAGCATGGGAGGCTTGGTATCCAGATCATTTCCATTCCCATTACAGATGCTGATGAGAATGTTAAGGTTGTGTCAGTAACTGTGAGTTTTGTTTTCATTGCTCTGCTTCCTCTGCAAAGTCCATGAAGAGAAAAGCAATCATTTGCCAAATCTGGGTACTTGACCTATCAGGGGTCATGTGAAGTTGAAATAATTTCATCATCATGACTCTGGGACATGCAGGGACATTTAAAAAAATAAACATTAAAATTGTAAAATAGTTCCAGGTTTATACAAAAAAAATTCAAATATAGTACAAGAAGTTCTCATATTTCATACAATTTCTTCTATTATTAGAGTATTAAATTATCACAGCTACATTTGGCAAAATTAACGAATCAATACTGACACATAATTAGCGAACTAACATCAAATCTATACATGTTTATTGAGATTTCCTCAGTTTTTCTCCATAGGGATTTTTTTTTTTTGGTACTAAGAACTGAACTTAGGGGTACTCTACCACTGAGCCATATACCCAGCCCTAGTTTGTATTTTATTTAGAGACAGGGTCTCACTGAGTTGCTTAGTTAGTGCCTCACTATTGCTGAGGCTGGCTTTGAATCTTCGATCCTCCTGCCTCAGCCTCTTGAGCCATTGGGATTACAGGCCTTGCACCACCATACCTGGCTCCCACAGGGATTTTTAAAGAACTAAAAAGTCTTAGTTTTGTTTGTTTGTTTGTTTTAGTGTATTTTTATGTTTTGTTTTTGTTCGTTTTCCTATTTTAGGATCCCATATGGATTCAAAGTTACATTTAGACATCATGTCCTCTTAGGTTCCTCTTGGCTGTGATGAATTCTCAAACTTTCCTTTATCTGATGACCTTGATGGTTTTGAAGGGTACTGGTGAGGCATTTCTAGAATGTCCTTATGTACATTTGTTTGATGAGTTTCTCATGATTCAACTGTGGGCCTTGTGGAAGAAGTGCACAGAGGTAAATTGCCATTTGTATCACAACATATCAAGAGTATAGGCAATCAACATAGGTATGATAGACAATGTTGACCTTGATCATCTGTTTGTCAGGCTTTTTCACAGTAAGATTTTTTTTCTTGCTTTGGTTGCTAATATTTTGAGAGGAGTCATATAAGGGATAAGAGTTCTATGTCTCAGAGGAAAAACATGATATTACTATATCCTTCAATATAAAGGCCCTGCTCATCTGTAAACAGGTAAATCCCATTCATCTAACATGAAATCTTGTATGCCAAGGACACCGAGTAGATGTTGATGGGTCCACCAGAAAAAAGTGGCCAGGACTGACAATATTGATACAACACAGCAATTAGTTTTTGTATTCACTTGACACAATTTTCATACTGCTTAACTGTTTGACCCTGTTGTTGGTATTTTACATATACTACTCTTTTAATTCTCAGAATGAACAGTATCATGTTTAGTTTACAAAGAAGCTGAGACACAGATGCAATAACTTACTCAAGTTTGCACAGCTAATAAGAATTCAGATCTAGGCAGTTTTATGCAAGCTCTTATACATTTCAGTAAAGGTATTAAGGCCTCATCTGAATTGGTCTCTTTAGGAAAGATTGTACATCTAATGTCATATTAAGAGAAATCTTTTTATAGGAATGTGTTCTCTGCAGCATAAAAGATGTGGAAAACATAAAAAAATAAGTCTTGTCTTTTTTTTTGTGGGCGTGTGGAAAGTGCTAATACCTTCTCAATTGCTGAATAATCCTATGGGCACACTGTATTGCAAATGATTAAGCAATGAGTTTTATTATTGAATCCTAGACTTCTGTCTACTTTAAAAAGATACTTGAAAAGGATAGGGTTGAGGGGAGTTTGCAAAATTGCAGTTGGACAGGAGGAATAAGTTCTGGCACTCTAGTGTACAACAGGGTGATTATAGTTTAGAATATTTTATATTTCACAATAAAGAGGAAAGAATTTTGGGTGTTTTTACCACAAAGAAATGATTAGTGTTCATGTTGACAGAAATTCTGGGTATTTTGATTCAATCATTGTATAACATATACTTGTATCAAAACATATTATACCCCATAAAGATGCACAATTATTTCGTTGATTAAAATATAAAATGAAACTTAAAAATGATAGGGAACCTCAAATGGGTACATCTAATTGGAATTTAACAAAAATGTGATCAAATTGAACAAAAGAACATAGATTCCATAATAACAGCAACATTTAAGAAACATGATTTCAAGTTACATGAATTTTGAGGAATTCACCAGTTTTATTATGCAAACATTTAGTCACATGATGCTTCTTCATCCTGTAAGGACATAGATAGATTTTCCATGCATTTTGGAGCATACTGTTCACACATATTTTGATGCAATTTTGATTACAAAGTTATACCTACAAATGATCATTTTCAGAGCAACACAAATGTAATCAGAGAATTATAGTAACAATTAGAGTTTTTCTTAGGTTTTCTGTTATGATTCTACACATGATCAGAGATTTAAGCACATATTAAGCACATGACACAAAATACATCAAATCTAGAAATATATATAAATATACACATGCACACATATATATACGTGTATACATGTGTATGTATGGGATATATCTATGAATATATATTTATGCTCTGATTAAATATATGTACATAGATATTAACTCATGTATACATACATTCCACAGATATTTATGTATGTATATATATATATATATATATGTATATATATACATATATATATATATATATTTATAATAGTCATGCAGTGATAAGCCTTGAGTTGCCATAGCTCCAGGTAATACTATGTCTCTCCATGGTGTTGTCAGATTTTGTATATATTACCACATTTCCACATCCTTCTTGTTTAGCTTTATGAGTGAATCCAATTGAATAACATCTGAATCAGTAATTAATCCTCCTTCTCAAGCATTTGAAAATCTTAGAAGCTGAAATACAATATTTGTGCTTACTGGTCCCATTTGAAATGCATATTTTACTTTCAATCCTGGACATGGATCTATCATTTAGACACAAAATGACATGCAAGAACAACTTTTGGTCCCTGAGGCTTTCCAAAAACATTGGCCTACTGTTTTCAGACAAACACATGCTCACACAACCTCTACCCTTCACATATGTGGGTACCAACACAAGACAGGAAATACCAGTGTTCAGGTACCATTCTGGATTTTCTGCTCACACTTTTCCTCAAATTACTCACTTAGAAATATAAAAAAAGACAAATGATGCAAACAGATGATCTTGTTTCATTAAAATTAGTCCAAGAAATTGAGACCACACTGGTTGACTGTTGTCATGAGTTCTAATGGCAAAAATTTCTGTTTCCTTTTTACTTCATATCCTGTATGTATTCCTACCCCCTACCCCCCCTGGTCAGCATTTAATATTTGTTATTTGATTCTTTTAGTCTTAATGTTTTGTAAGAATTAGCCAACATTTGAAGCCTTAAAAAAAGAAAAAGAAAGAAAGAAAAAAGAAAAAAAAACATGCAATATATCTAATATATCTGAAGCCAGAAGTCACTTGGCAACAGTGACCCAGTTGCAGCATCTAAGTTGGTATAGAACATGACAGTAGATAGAATGGTTCTCTCTCATCACCGATGCTCTAGTGAAGATTTATACTGAGATAAAAATGTTCCAACATGATAAAGTTATTTCTGATGTGACTTTTAGAATAGTCCTTGATACTGGGTAAGCCTGGTTCAAATTCTGCCTCAGTCACTAGTCTTCTGCTATCAGGTATTTGCTTGACTTCCCCAAATTGAAGGCCAGAGTTGTGGCTCAGTGGTAGAGGGCTTCTGGAGCATGCATGAAGCATTGGGTTTGATCCTGGCACCACATAAAAATAAACAAAATAACGGTATTGTGTCCATCTACAACTAAAAATGAAATTTAATAAAATAAAATAAAAAGAATTTGATAAGAGAATTTAGGTACACCATTAGTAAAATAAGTAAGAGGATGTGACAAATCAACAACTGGCTGTAAATAGATTATAAATTATTACCACAATGGTAGATCCATAGATAACTGGGGAACTACAAGGGTAGGTTCTGCACCAAGCTCATAAAACAATGCAAAACAGAATATTGACTAATAATTCTGAGAAATTTGGGACAGTTCATTAGAAATTGCCAATGCATTAGTATCTGAACTATAGAAATCTTTTAACATTATTTATGCCAATGTTCCCCAAATATATTTCACTGAGGGGTTGTTTCTGAAGTGACCCCTGTTGATGGTGCAAATGATTAATATATTCTTTGCACCATATTTTGAGAAATTATGAGATACTCTAATTATTTTATTAGCATGTATTATTTTACATATTATTAACATATATTGGATATTTCATACATGCACACAGCATGAAATAATCAAATCTAGCCTTTCTTTATCCACCACCCTATTTACCAACCTCTAGTAAGCACTACATTTAGTCAGGTTAACTTTTTTTCCTTTTAAACTTCCACACTTGAGAGAAAACATATAGTACTTGTATTTCTGTGTCTGGCTCATTTCACTTAGCTTAATGTCCTCCAGTTCCAGCCATTTGGTTGCAGATGAGAGGATTTCATTCTTCATTATTGCTGAATAATATTTCACTTGTATGTACATTTATTCATCTGTTTTTCTGAACCTGTCTTGATTCCACATCTTAGCTATTGTGAAAAATGCCAAAATATACGTGAGAGTGCAAGTTTTTCTTTGGTATACTCATTTGGTTTCTTTTGGATATATACCCAGAAGTGGATATTGCGATTCTAGAATCTATTTATATTTTTTAAAAATAGGAAAGCAATGATTTTTGACATAGCAAACTGTTATTTAAAAGTTAATATTTTCAAATTATAATTTTAACCCAAGGGCATTTTTGTTATTGGGATACTGGACCATATTGACAACTCTAAATATTGACTTCTTGATAACAATGGAATATTCATCCCAAGCACATAATATTCATGCCCTCAACATATAACAAAATTTTGCAGGTACATGGTCAGAGGTAAGGGTTCTAAGAGGTTGGGAGGCTTCAGACTGTTGGTAAGAACCATATCGTATTTTAACATCCTTTCAATTACAGCTTAATGGTACTCTATTACAGCTTAATGCACATCCTTCAAATTTTAGACTATTAAACTAAAAGCACACAGACTATACAAGCAAACAATATTTTAAAATCTTTAGTGTATTAGTGGTTAAAACTTTATTTGCAATTTTCTTAAAATTGATGTGACATAGAAGAATAATGCAGTCCTTCCAAGTATAGAGTTTTACTGATGTATTCAGATACCACTATTTTGTCTAATTACCCTGATTATGTAATAGGTTAGCATATTTACATGGTGTGTATACAGTCACACGTTTCCTATATACCAGGGAATGTGTGCATACATATATAGAGTGTGTGTATATATACATGGAATACAGTATGTTACTGTGTTCCTGCATCTCACCATCATTCAATGTCTTGCCAAATAGCAATTCAGGCATAATGCCAGAACTTTTCACTTCCCCATTGAAGTCACTTGGAATATATTTGAGTGTGGCAAAATACATTTGCCAAGCTATGTGCATAAAAACATCCTTTGATCTTTCAGAGTCATAAATAGATAATAAACTATATGATTGCCCTACTGATCTGCCCAACATCAATCTTACATTCCATTTTTATGGGTTCATCAAAATAAGATATGATCAAGGTACAAAAGAGTTAAAGAAGCTATTTATTTTAATGTTTCCTTGGAGAGTATGCTTGTTATTGTGAGTACAAATTATATATATAATATTTCATGAATGATGTTGAAACATTAAAAATCACCTCTGCTCTTGAAGTTAACACAATTTGCTGGCCCTCTGCCAACACTTCCTTCATCCTGTTATGGCCTACTATAAGATACAGTGTCATTTTTTTTTTCAGGATAATACTGGAGTGTTTCTTAAGTATCTATTTTTAAGTCTTAGACAGGATTCTTAGTAAATTTGATCTTCTTAATGTCCAGGAAATTTTACCCTGAAAAAAATTATTTGGTTTTATTAAAAGAAAATGATCAAAATTAGAGATAACCCTAAATTTCACAGACAATAAAATATTGTTTATGGACAAGAAAATAAGGGGAAAAGAAATAACAGGAAGGAATTATATGAGCAAAGGATGAGAAAGGTTGTGGCCATTATTTTAATCTTTATGAAGTATGTATTCCTGGCTTCTAAGTCTCCTTGTGTCTTATTGAGTGTTTTTGACAACAAGCTGAAAAGATTGGCTACGTCACGTAATGAAATCTTTAAATTGACAATTGTGAAATAGTACAGGAAAGCAGAAAAATTATGCAAGCCATAAATTGAGTGAATGATATAGTGAGTAGTAAAAAATACATTTTTTTCCACAAGGGACAAATAAGATTGAACTAAGTGTTTCATTTGTTAAATAGAAGCAAGTTTTGCTTTATAGCAGATAATTCTGAACTCATAATTATTTGAATCCATTCTGATTTATTTAAGGCAGTATAAAAGGATGTATCTTGTTATCGGACATATTTTCAAAAGTGTAAGCTGTATACTTTCTTCAGAAAACCATAAAATAGACTTGCTGTTAGTGTATTATTAATAATAAACTAGGGAGCCAGGCATATTGGCACACGTCTATAATCCCAGAGACCCGGGATGCTGAGGCAGGAGGATCGTAAGTTCAAGTCCAGTCTCAGCACTCAGCAACTTAGCAAGAACCTGTTTCAAAAAAAAAAAAAAAAAAAAAGTCTGGGTATATAGCTCAGTGGAAAAACAGGATCCCTAGTATCATAATAATAATAACAATAAAAGAAGAAGAAATGATGATGATGATGATGATGATGATGATGATGAAGCAACAGCAGTAATTACAGCATTCTACAATATATGCAATTATTATTTTGAAGGAAAAAATCCTAAAACTTTAAAGGAATTAAAAAATACAGAAATATACCACAAGATTACCACAAGATTTTAATATTCCTATCAGCTATCCCAATTATTCATAATGTTAATTTGTTAATAAATAAATAAAACAAAACAGGAAAATGAGAATGGAAGGATTTGCCTGACAAATACATTATCTGAGGCAGGTTAAAAAAATATGAACCACTTAAAGTTTAGAAAAACTTTTAAAATAGCCCTAGTTTTGCCTTTTTTTTTTTTTTTAGCCGAGAGAGAGAGAGAGAGAGAGAGAGAGAGAGAGAGAGAGAGAGAGAGAGAGAGAGGGAAAGAGAGAAAGGAAGAAACCTGTCTTTCTAGGTCTTACACCTTATGAATAACCTTGGACTTAAAAGGTCATGAAAAGTCATGGATTTAGTTTCCTATAAATCTATGATTTACAAATATTACTTCCTGATTTAAGAAATCAGGTCTTAATGTTCCTCTGAGGGATTAAAGTTGTGCCTTAGTATGGGAAGAGAAAGCTTTCTGTAATACCTCACTCATACTCCTGATGGTGAGGAACAGGTGGAAGGGAGACGAGCCGGATCTCTATGGAGAACAGCACCCAACTTCCTGAAGTACATCTAGAAGCCAAGCCTTTACTTCTGAATTGTGTAGGGATGAAGAGAGCCAGCACTCAGTTGTAGACTAGCCTACCAAGTCTTCTTTGTCTCAAGGTTTTCTTATGCTCTGCCCAGATCACCAATATAAAGCTCCCCTCCACAGGATGCTTAAGCTCTTCTCTATTTTCTTAACTGGCATTTCACCTCTATGATCCAAACTTGGTTTTCTCTCAGCCCCAGACTTGGCTCTTTTAAACTCCTTTGTCTTTAATTCCAAACTCTCTTTCTCTAAGCTCACTTAGAACTAATGAAGTCACTATTTTTCTAAGGAAATAAAGACTATGCGTCTATAATTTTTGTCTTAAGGCTTCTTTTGTACCATTTCTATTATTCTACATGATGCAATGATGCACCATTACTTTCCCTACAAGGGAAATACATTCCTTTTCCCTTGTTTTTTCCTTGCTTTGTGAGACAAATATTCAGTGATGCTTTGGGGGTTCAAGGATCTAAATTAGCCAAATTTGGGCTGATGCATAACCTCTTTCATGAAGGAGATGTGACCATATTTTGGGGAAATATTCTTGGAAATATTCTATGGAAGTGATGAATTATCAAGGAATATGTAGGAGTTTCATCATAGTGTGATAGAGACTGTCTAGGTCCATAAGGAAAACTGATGCATTCTAGAGAGAAAAGAGAAGTGTGGAACATGCCATTCAATCAAGTCAGACTCAAGTCTGAGACAAACTTCAAAGGCTGGAAGAGTCGGGGTGGTAACCTATGAACTTGGGTAAGAGTGTCTAGATTGTGGTTGGTTGGCAATGGGAAATTTTGTCCAGGAAACTATAAAGAGCTTCATGCTAAATTATATTTTAGAAATAGTTGTTATTTGATAATACTAAGTAAATTATCTGAGAGCAATTTCTATTGTGACAGAGTGAGAAAGTCAACGAATTCTCTGCCCAAGGAAACATTAATTCAGGAGGAGACACTCAAAAACAACCTTTTCAGCAACTAGGAATTTTTTTTTAAAGACCCACAGAACTGTTGTTCATGAAAACAACTAAACTACTGGTAAGAAGAGTAAGAGTCTGAGATATTTTTGGCTGGGTTTGCTCCCATATTTATCCTGCCTTGAAGTACTGTCAGCGCCATGGTTCAATCAGGTTTGGCATGTTTGAAACAGGAAGTTTCTAAGAAGTGGTGAGTGGGATTCCCTTGACTCGGAATGTGGTCATTTAAAGTAGTAATCTCAGTGGCAAGAAAATAAGGAGGTCCAGAGGATTCTTTTGCCTCTACTAAGGGGCTAATAGAATCAAGCAACAGAATACAGGGCTAGTCAAGGATTTAGTAGGGAGTTCTAAGAAAACAACCAAATGATGTTTTATACGGTAGCCACGTGCCCAGGATTGATTGAAAACCTGATCATGCACTGCAGGTCAATTCATACAAATTTGACCAATGATGTCTGAATCAGAATGGCAACACATATGAGATGACAGAGTCTGATGGAAGTGAAAAGCAGGGTGCAATTGAAAGTGGCCCCCAAAATAGGCTTCATTCCCACACTAATTAATACAGTTCACCACAGACCCTTGATCTGAAGGCTGGAGTCAGCAGAATACTTTATTGCAAGTGCTAAAAGCTACATTTTGTTTCCAGCAAAACTATCCTTCAAAACAGAAGCCAAAATAAATGCATTGACAGGTAAAGACTAAAACAATTCTTTGCTAGCTGACCTGCCTTAAAAAGAACACCAAAGGAACTCACTTTGAATAGAAATGACATAACAAAAAGCTCAGATGTACATCAAGTCAATACTGCCAGAAATGATAAATATGCACATCAACAAAAAGTCTATAAATGTATATTTTCTCATTTCTTTTTATGATTTTTAAAATTATGTAGGTTGGTATAAAACAGCAATTATAGGCAGTTTTTAGAACTTTTAACAAATATTAAAATAATAACAAAAAGAGGAGAAAGCAAAAAGGAGACATAATGGTGTCAATTTTCTACATTTTATATGATTTAAATTTATATCATTCTGAAATAAATTATAATGAATGTTATAATCCCCAGATAATACTTTAATTAATACTATCAACCAATAATAAGATAACTCAATATTTTACATATTTTTAAAATACAAAAGTAAAAGAAAACCTTTAAACTTAAAGAAGTCAGAAAAGATGAATTTGAAGGATAAAAAATGATAACATTTAAAAACAAAGAATAAAAGAAGAAGTACAAATGACCAACAAATATATGAAAAAAACATTCAATATTTCTATCAATCAGGGAAATGCAAATCAAAAATACACTAAGATTTCTTCTCACTCACTAGCTTGGCAGTCATCAAGAATACAAATAGTAGTAAATGCTAGTTAGGATGTGGGGGGAAATGTACACTCATACATTGTTGGTGGGACTACAAATTAGTACAACCACTTTGGAAAACACTATGAAGGTTCCTCATAGAACTAGAAATGGAGCTTGATATTTATCTCACTTTTGTTATTTATCCCAAAGATAAAATCAGCATACTGTAGTGATTCATGCATACCAAAGGTTATACCAGTGCAATTTACAACAGTCAAGTTATGGAACTAACTCAGATGACTATCAAAATATGAATGGATAAAGAGAACATGGCATATCTCCATAATTAAGTTTTACTCATCCATAAAAAAATGAAATTATGGCATGTGATGGTAAATGGGTGAAACTGAAGAACATTGTGTCAAGTGAAATAAAAGTCAATTCAGAAAGTGAACGAATGGAGGTTTTCTTTGCTATGTGGAAGTTAGAGAGTAAAAGAAAACTTTCAAAGGGAGCAGCATATTCCGTGAAAATAGAAGGGAAATTAGTAGAGGAGAGAAAAGGAATTGAGGGAAAGGAGGAGGGATGAAAAACACAGAGGGACTATGGAATTAAATTGATCAAATTATGGAATGTACATATGTGAATATAACCCATGAATTCTACCTGTTTGTTTATGTATAACACACCAATATAAAAAAAATAAATAAATAGAAGTAAGATCAGTAGAGTAAAAAAAAAAAAAAAGTGATTGGGGACAGAGGAAGAGAGGGAAAGGGAAAGTCCTGGGGATTTAAATGCAGCAAATTATATTCCCTGACCTAAAAACAACAGTTGTTTATTTAACCAGTTACAAAGTCATCATTTAAGGGACATTAAAACAGGAACAAGTCTTAATTCCTTAATTTCTCTAAGTAATAAAATCTAACAGACAAGATTAACATCTTGATAGGTAAGAGAAGAGCAATGTTTTGGACATTGCTTCTTATCAGTATATTGAAATTCCACCATGGAAAGATCTCAAATAACTATTTTTTAGGATTTTTAAAAATTTTATTTATTTATTCTAATTAGGTATATATGACAGCAGAATGCAGTTTGGTTCATTCTATACAATGGCAGTGCAACTTTTCATTTCTCTGGTTGTACATGATGTAGTGTCACACCATATGTGCAATCATACATGCACCTAGGGTAACGATGTCCATCTCATTCCACCATCTTTCTTGCCCCCATGTTCTCTCTCCTCTCCTCCATCCCCTGTGCCCAATCATAGTTCCTCTGTTTTTCCCATGCCCCCACCCCATTATGGATTAGCATCTACTTATCAGAGAGAACATTCAGCCTTTGGTTTTGGGGGATGGGCTTACTTCACTTAACATGATAAAGAAGTGAGTAATCTTTAGTGATACCAATAAAAAAAGAAATGATATAAATTATCAATGTCAGGAACAAGAGATATACCATTAATGCCATACATGAAGAACCTAAAAGAATCATAATGTAATATTGTGCAATACACTATGCCAACACACTAAATTATTTAAATGAAATGAAATTTAGAAACAAATTGCCAAATATGACTCAAAAAGAATTAGAAGAGTTCTGGGAGCATAGTTCAGTTATAGATCATATTCTTAGCATGTGAAAGGCCCTGGGTTCAATCTCTAGCAAAAAACAAAAAACAGAAAAAAAAAAGAAAGAAAACAAGAAACTTAAGGAGAGGGAGGAAAGGGGGGGGAGGGGAAAGAAAGGAGGGAAGGAGAAAGAGAAGAAGGAAGTAAATGAAGTATTATAAGTAAAGAGATTATATTGTAATTAAAAGTCTTCCCTTGAAGGCAAACCAAGAATCATAAGGCTTCACTGGTGATGTCTATCAAATATCTAAAAAAAGGGATCATATTTTTTTTCATAATTTTTTTCAGAAAATGAAGGAGGGGCTAATCCAGTATTATTCTATCACCAAAGACAGAGAAAGGCATCATATGAAAGTAAAACTTTAGACCAATATCCTTCAAAAATATAGATACAAAATTTATTAAAATTTTTCTAGAAAATTAACTTAGTAATACCTTGCTGCATTGCATTTATATTATATTAATAAAGGAAAGGGCCACATGATAGTTTTGTCAACACATACACACATACACATACAGACACACAGCATTTGAGGAAATGCATTAACTAAAATCAGAAAGGAACTTCCTCAATGTGATAAAGAAAATCTATAAACACTATCAATTGATATCAAACTTAATTAGTGAAGACCAAATGCTTCTTCCCTAAATTTGGGAACAAGGGTAGGGTGTTCACAGTCACATTTATATTCATTATAATGGAATTTCTACCCATTGCTATAAGAAAAACAAAATTACTGAAAGGAATACTGATTTTTAAGGAGGAAATAAAAATATATTTACAAATAACATGATTTTATATTTAGATAATACTAAGGAATATACAACTAAATTAACAGAGCTAATAAATGAGTTTACCAATGCCAAAAAATAAAGATATGTAACTATAAAAAATCAATTGATTACCAAGTGCAATGGTGCACACCTATAATCCCAGCAGCTCCAGAGGCTGAGGTTGGAGGATCAAGAGTTAATAGCCAGCCTCAACAAATTAGCAAGGCCCTAAGTGACTTATTTAGACCCTATTTTAAAAGAAAAAAAAAAGTAGTGGGGATGTGGTCAATTAAGATCCCTGGTCTTGAGCCCCAGAACCAAAAAAATAAATAAATAAATTTAAAAAATCAATTGTACCTCTATATTCTAGCAATAAGCAAGTGAAATAAAAATTAAGAAATAATTCTGTCCTCAATAGCCTCAAATTAAAATGCTTAATACTAAATTTTAAAAACTAATACATTGCTTCAAGAAATTAAAAAGGATAAAAATAAACAGAAAGAAATGCCACATTCATAAATTGGAAGAATAAATATTGATCAAATGGCAAACCTTTCCAAATACTGTGATAATTCACAATCCCTATCAAAACTCTAGGACATTTTAGTTTTTATGTTTTGGCAAAAATTGATCAGCTGATTCTAACATGGAAATGTAAAGCATTTGAGAAGTAAAACTTTTAAAGAGAAGAAAATATGAAATATGTTCAATATTCACTCTTCTAAAAGGCAGGATACATTAGGTAGACCCCCTAATGTGCAAACAGTTAACAGATATTAGTAAGATGAATCTTGACAATCAAATTGAAAATTTCCAGGCATGCAACATAAATAAGTAGATACACACAGATATTTAAGCATATTCAAGCTTGTCATAATGAGAGAAATACTAATTATTGCTATATAAAATTCTAGAACCTGTTAACTCTCGGGATCCAGGTAGGAGAAACTTGTGGAGAATTTCTCTAGGGCTTTACTGTCAAAATGAATGATTTTCAATGAACTTCAGTTAAGCTTTAAATGTAACAGACACTATAAAAAGCAATTTGACAATATATGCCAAGATCTTAACAATTTTTGAGTCTGTTATCCAGCAATCGAATTTCAGGAAATTTATCCTAAAGAATAACACTCAAATTTACATACTAGGATACTGGTGAGAGGAATGTCTATTAACAATGTCTCTGATTGGATTTGGCTTAGGTCCAAGTCTACCTCTTGGACAAAAGAAATGCAGAAAATATTGTAGGAGAGTTCAGTGAATATAGAATGTAAGGAAAAGGAGCTGTCTATTTATTTAACAGATAATGTGGAGTGCTTATTTTTTTGTCAGGCACTGTTCTAATTGCTTTTGCAATTAGATTAACTACTCAGTTAATTATTATAATATCCCTTTAATGTTGAAAATATTATCTCTATTTTATGGGTAATTAGCTGTAAGCACAGAGAGGTTAAGCAATACCAACTGGATCACACAGGAAATAAGAACCAGAGTTGCGATTCAAAGGAGGCATGGTATTTTACGTATTACATAATGCTCTAGAGGAGAATTAAGTGTTATTTCCAGAAGGAAATGGTTTGTATTCATGCAAAACCACAGTATCCACCACAATCAGTGGTGTTTATTTTTATAAGTAGGTCCCTTTTGAAGGATTTTCATAAGATGCAAGGTCTACACTGGTCATGGCCGTTGAAACACTGCACTGCAGCCGACTTAAACATGCTTGTCTCCTCTGCAGGAACTGACATCACAGAGCATTGTGTAGAATATTGTATAGACAGGATCCTTGAATGGAAATGAAAACAGGAAAATAAATATGGTTCAAATAGTCTGCAAAATTTCAGCTTCGTGGTTCATTAATTTCTAACTCATTCCATTATAATTCTATTAATATGCTGGTAAGAACAAAACTCGGAATTTTTACTTCATGGTATAATAGCAGTACATTCTGATACTTGAGGTGTTTGTTTAAAAGTCTATGTAAGTATTAACTACAAATTATTACATCCTTGAAATACATTGGTTCAACAACTCTATTAGAACCTGGCGAGAGCCAGCTGCTGTGCTAGGCTCTGGGCACAGTTCTAAGAGCCATATTGCTTTCTGTAATTTTTACACTAAAGAAATAAACAGTTTCCTCTGGTGATACCTGTTGACTAAGCCACTTTAGTCAAATAGCTTGAAATTTACTTTGTAAGAATATATGATAAAATGTCTTTGCTTGCCTTAAATATTAATCAATCCAGTTAAAAACAGTTCAACTAGCAGCCTTATGTACTGTGCCAATATATATTTCATTTACATGGAGATGTTCACAGTATTAAAGTTACCTCTCGAGCCACAGTGTCCCTCTGGTTGTTAATACACAGGTGCAGTAAGTAAATAATTAGAGAGTTACACACCAGATTTGATTCATGTTAATCAACAATTAGTATGATTCTGACATCAAAACAAACATTTCATTTGAGCTCTTAGTAAATGAATTGATTTTAATTTTTTTGCTTTTATTTTGAGAATGTAAATAAATCTCACACCAAACTTTCTAGACATGAGATATATAAAAATTGGGCAAACTTTAGAAATTAGAAAAAGGTTTAATAAGAAAGCAAAAACCATTGTATTATCCTTCGTAGAATTCTATATACCATTTTCTGGGACACTGAAATAATTTCAAAATTATTTTAATTGACATGATGTTTTTCTCCACATTTTTCATTGTTACGAATCAGCAGTGTCATGATTAGTCTAGTAAATATCTGGTTATTATCTTTCAGGGTAGATTGCCTGAAATGGAATTGCCAGGGTACAGAATAAAAACTTTTTGTGAGATCTTTTGTATATATTGACAAACTGATTTTGAAAGAGTTTCTGTTTTTAAATAATAAGTGAATAGCAATGTGGAATTTATAACATTATACTAAATCTTATCACATCTTACTTTTAACACCATTACCATACTTAATTTAATGATAAAAAATGGCAGCTTTCTGTTTTAATTTTCATGCTTTCAAAAAAGTATTTCCTACATCCCCACCATGTCTTAGGTATTACAATGTGAATCTGTGAAATTAGGAGGCAAAGACTAGGAATAAAAGATTCCCTGAGTAAAATAGAAAACATGGAGTTTAAATTAATGAGATATATATTATTTTTTTAAGCATCAGGAATTTTAAATGCATTCAGCAGAAACGAAAGATGCTAAACAAAAACAATCATATAAAGGCTTGCTCATATTTTTTTTTATTTCGAATTTCATACACTTACCAAATGAGATTTTTATATCTGAATAGACACTGAAGCACATACTCAGTATGTATGAATGCATCTGTGTAAATGCCTGGTAAAAATAATTTAATATTATATTGTAATTATTTTGCCATTGCTCATACTGAGATTTACATTTTAACTGGAAGAATTATGAGAAAAAAAATGTAAGCCTTTTCAGTTCACCTATTATATTAGTTTCCTATTGCTGTTGTAACAAATTGCCATAAATATGGTGGCTTAAACAATACACATTGTTACCTTATACCAGTCAGAAGTCTGAAATGGGTTTCACTATATCAAAAAGCAGGCAGTTGGTCTACAAAACCTAATTTTTTTGGAAGGTTCTCTTGGAAAATGCACTCCCTTGCTTCTTCCAGCTCCTAGGAGCTGCTTGTGATTTTTGGCTAAGGGACCTTGTCTTTGTCTTTAAGGCCTGCAGCATCTTCAAATCTGATTCTACTTTCATCACCACATAGCTAACTATTCTAAGTATTCTTGTGATCACATAAGGCCCACCAAAACATTCTGGGACAATACATCTCTATGTCTTAATTTAATCCCATGGGCAAAGTCCCTTTGGCCATTTAAGGTAACATAGTCATAGGTTCCAAGAATTATGACATGGACATCTTTGAGGATCGCCTGTTCTGCTTACATCACTTGTAGTCAAAAAAATATAATAGTTTATGACAAATTGTATATAAGGGGTGATAAATGTCAATGT
The DNA here is from genome assembly GCF_045843805.1 of Urocitellus parryii. NCBI lineage: Eukaryota > Metazoa > Chordata > Mammalia > Rodentia > Sciuridae > Urocitellus > Urocitellus parryii. The sequence continues at coordinate 144,082,669 of NC_135536.1, forward strand.
GTCCACTTTATAAACATTTGTTGAACTTCTTGTGACTTGTGACAGAGTTAAAATATACTGTATCTTTTGGGATAAACTATAGGATAATAAAATATTTTTCCTTTCCTCAATTTACTTTTCCTTTTCATTTTCCTATTTTTGGAGCAAGGTTAGTGATCTAACAAAAAAACATTGTTTTTAGCTAATGAGACATATCAATTGTGTTATTTTGTATATTAATAACTTTGCAATATGCATAATGTATTTTATCCCATATGGCAAAAGAGACTTCAGAAATGAGAAAACTAAGCACCCAATGCTTAGTACACATCCAAGAGAGATGGGATGGCTAAGATTGTCTGTGAACAAGAAAACACATTTTAATTATCTCATTTCCCCCTTCTATTTGTGACTTCAACAAGAAGAACATATCGTATTGAATTAACCATAGTTTGAAATCAGACCAACCAGAGTTCAAATTCTGGCTGTCAGAACTACCAGATATTTATGCAAAGTATTAAATGTTTCTGAGCTTTTGTAAAGTAAGTATTATGAAAGTGCATTGAGATACTCTAAAATTAAGGTAAGTAATGTATAAAGATGATTTAGCTTTAAAAAGGTGTAAAACCATTCAATAGCGTTGCTGTACTGCTTTTGCTTTTAAGATGATTACTTTCCAACTATTCTATTAAATGTGTGTTTATGCCAATACCTTAAAAATTCAAAATATTTTATTCTATTGAAAAGAAAAAGATAATGAAAAGAAATAAAATGACTACTGGCTTTTCTTTTTTATTATAATGTCCTTTCCCTGAAAATTGAAAAAATAAATGTGGCACTGAGTTTGATCATAGGAATGAAAAGTACAATCTTTGGCTGTTAGCATGTGTCAGTACATCTCTTGTTTGAACTCAAGTAACTTTGAGGTAGAATGGTTTGTTTTCAATTGCATTCAGAATAAGTGATAAAGTGTGAACTCTCTTCTCTCAGCAATGAAATAAAGCAAGTGATCATTAAAAAAAGAGTGGACATTTTACATCAAAATATATGTCTATGTGTATGCCACAGATAACCCTGCTCATGAGTAAAACTAGAAGTAGGCGACTGGATATAGGGAAATCTTCCTGGAAAATAATTGTATTTTCAAGTCAGCTTCATTGATGCCTGTACATCTTCATCAAGATCTCCACAGGTTGAAAATACTTCCTCTTCAAGAACTTCAAAGGTGTCTTTATTATATCCACTGAGCAATTATACATTATTGTAAGTTCTAGATATGTTAATATTTATTTTTTTTAGATATCAAATGGGTTTCCAGGAATTGATTTATAAGAACGTACCTTTTGTATATAACATTTATGTGACTAAATATATAACTATCATTTAGGTGGCAAGCAAATCAAACATTGAGAATCATATATCCTGAGGAATTCATTTCAACATGATTTGTGAAATGTTATGGGCAATAAGATATGAATTAAAAAAATTTCAGAAACTGTGGGATAACTTCATTCTAAACAGGGAATGTGGTTATTAAACAAAATGGAACAACCAGTTGAAAGCTGAGGTTGGAAATCAATACTTTGAAACACATTACACATTTTCTAGTACTGATGATGTCCTAGTAGATAATTTGAATGTGTTTTTTTTTAATCATAGAAATGTGCCATATTTTGCAATCAATTGTCTACATGCCCAATGCATTCAGGCTAATTTAATGTTTTTAAATTTGTTTGAAAGAATAAAAAGAAAAAAATGGAGATCAATTATAAGGAAGCACAATCACTCTTTTACGATAATAATTCATTCTCAAAATCTTGAGTGTCTTGAAGACTACCATACCTTAGAGATTTCACAGAAAGTAGATGATTATACATTTATACCCAATGCCTTATTTGGAATTTGCCTAGTTTACCTATCCAAATCTTCCGATGTACATTAAGATCATATTTACTGCAAGTCACTGTGATGGTTATCATCACAAAATCCATAAGAAAAGTTAAATTTGAATAACTTCAATGAATTGAAGAGCAAGAGCAGAATCTAAGGATCTTAACAACAGGTCTCCATTGATGTTTCTCTGACTGCCTAAAACTTTTGGCTATTACTCAAGATTCCTGACATTTCTAGGATCTGAGAGTCCCATGCTAATTTCAGCCTCTACCCCAGGACCAGTTGGCCAGGAGAAGAGATGGCTTCTAAAAGCCCGCTCTTTTGATGGAGCTTGTACTGTGAGAGCAATTATGTTGAAACACCAACCCACTAGTTGTTTTTCACCAGTATTATTTGGACTAGAGGGGATTGGATTCTTTTCGTATATCCTACATTGTCATTGTAGCCATGAACTCACTATAATATATCCCAAATTGTAAGTGTCTTAGAGGATTATTTCTAAAAGTTTTGATAAATTGTGGATGACTACAACTGCAGTGATAATAATTGATAAGTCATTAAGATCCCAAATGATATTAGAGAAAAAAAAATCTGCCAGAAGAAAATATAACAACAACAACAAAAATGCAAACAGAAACAGAGAGAGAAAAAGAGACGGAGGAAGAGAGGGGAAAAAGTGAGGGAGAAGAAAGAAAGAACAAGAAATATTGGCAATACCAATACTTATCTGGGAAATAATCACATAGATTTCAATATTTCTGTATTAACTAGGCTGAGAACGACAAAAGTATCAATATATAATAATGGTCTTTTGAGTTTCACATTAAGGATTTCCCTTAAATATCACGAAGTACTTAAATAGATACATCTGTTATAAGGAAATTCAGCTCAGCCCATTCTTCAGGGCTCCAGGTCTTATTTTAAACCAAAGCCATAAATAAGTATTGCGCTAAGGATTGCGCTGTAACATCTGAGTATGCCATGATTTTAGAACTTCCTGATCTTTGCTAGGATCAAGGAAGCCTCAAAATGCCCCCATTAGAAAAAAATATATATATAACTTTATAAAATTTCCAATGTCAGGTCCTTTCGGTCTCTCAAAACAAACTCGAAATGTCTCCCTTGGAACAACACCTCCCAAAGTTACAGGATTGACTTTGACATTCCAAGCGGACTTCTGGGAGCACTTCTGGGAAGCTGTAATTGACAGAGACAATGCTGTCAGTATGGCGCCCAGAGAGTTAAAATGTCCAGGAGTGGAGCATGCATCACTGTGATTCCACCTGACATTTGACTGAAAGAGTTTGCACTAATTTTCTTTATGCCGGTTCAGACAATCTGAAAGGAAAGAATGAGGTATCTATTAAACAGAATAAACAGCCTCTAGCCCATGAATACATTTTGCACACTTGTAGCTTTTGAAGGGGTGGGGATGGGGATAAGGAGATAGGAAATGAAGAAGGAGACAAGGATGGAGTTCCTTTCGGCAGCCCAGGACTGGATCTGCTTAGGCCACAGAACATGAACCTCAAGATTCACAGCCATGACACAGGAGTCTGGGGCTTCTTCTGATGAAATGGCCATGCAATTCATATTCTGAACATTCTGAAAACCTGCTTGATAACAACAGCTCCCATGTAATAACACATTTCTATCAAGGTATTGTTACATGACTTGTTTGCCTTTTATGTTACACTTTCTAGAAAACACTCGTGTTAGGACTCCATTCAAGCACTCCACATCAAATGAGGAAAGTGTTTATAAACATGAAAACACCAGGATGATCCTCAAATCCCACATCCCTTTTGCTGACACAAAGGAAAAAATGGTTGAGCTACTAGTTGAAAGTCCAGTATAAAAAAAATCTTCTTTTTCTATTAGACCTAAAGAAAAGTTGAATCACATGTTATTTGCTTTAAAAGTCAAATGAGTGAAGGTCAGACTGAAAGCAGCTTAGAAAATATCCAATGACTTCTTATACCTAAAGAAATGGAAGAGTATTAATAAAACCCTTTGTTTGGGTCTTTGAAAAAATGGGATTGACTTTTTTGATTAACCATAGCCCTAAAAATTGGATTCTTATCTATTCTCCCTTGCATATTGCCACATTTCCTTATGATAATCCATACAGATAATCATAAATACCAGCAACGATAATACAAGAACCTGCAGAGGCCTGAGGCCAGGACAGAGAGGAGAACATGGTTTGGGAACCAGCTGTGTTTAGCTTTCCTAAGGCCATGTGTTTCTCATTAAGCCATCTTCTCTCTGCTTTGCTTTATGCCCTATTCTTCACGGTACAAAACAGGATCCAAGGACAGAGCCCAGAGCAAGGTCTTCAGCTTCTCTTTCTTTACCATATTGTTTCTTGCATGGGACCATCAAAGTTGGACAAAAAGCTCAATGCCTTCTTTTATTTTGGTTTTAATTGAACCATACCTACAAGCTTTAAGGCATCCTTGAACGTTTATATTGATATGGAAGTAAATATTTAAAATATAATCAGGAGAAAGTGATTCAAATCTATTTCATGAGAGGTTTGGGGTCCATTGGGGAAAGTGTGAGAAGCATAAAGTTTAGCACATTCTGGAATGAGTGCCTCAGGTGGAATTCCTATGCTAATAAGTTTTCCATCTATACCATTCCCAGGTTCAGTCACAGCATAAGAGAAAGAAGGCAAACAGGTGGGGTTCTGTCAGACGTACAATTTTACAAAAACCAGATAAGTCTAAGGCATTGAAAACAAAATTAAAATTTTAAGTTACTTTGCTTCCTTGAGTTCATGATTCTGCTTGTTTTTCTATATTCTTGCATGTTTGAGAATGTGGAGTGCCTAGGAGCTAAGATGGTAAGCTGTGTCAAAAAATGTGCTGACATTGTCCACATTTCTATTTTCCTCGGGGCACTGCAGACTCTACCATTCACTCCTCTGACAACAAATACTGTGCTCTTTTTTTTTATTAGAACTTATTCATTCTTCTTTTGAATGATTAAATTCCATGAATGTTATATGAGTGTGTGTTGGGGCAATGGAGTCCCAGAAGGGATTGCAAATCTTTCAGCCTGTAAATTCTTATATGAATTAACTGCATTATCTGTCGCCTTCATACCTAAAAGGAAACATGGGTGGGAATCACATTCTTGAGTTACATTTCATCGTGCACAGCACTTGTTAGCTGTTTTTCCATTAACTTTTACCCTTAAACATTGGCTTGGTAAATATCATCTTGATTTTTAACTTTGATTACAAATTACTGGCTTTATCTTCATAGATACCCACATTCTTCTGTAATCTGGAAGTTTAAACCTTAAAGAAGATAGACATTGCTTGCTTTGTCTCAACTTCTTCCTTGAATGTGATATACTCATTCGTTGGGCATCATTATTTCTTCCTTTATTTATTTTTTTAACAATGTATATTGAGAGTTTATTGCCTAGCACAGTGCCACCATGACGTCAAGTTAATTTTCTCACTAATCTTATTAGTTGAGTCATGTTTTATCTACATTTTGCATATATTCTTATTTTTTTAATTATAAATGAGAGTGGAATGCATTACGATTTATATTACACATATAGAGCACAATTTTTCATATCTCTGGTTGTGTACAAAGTATATTCACACCAATTCATGTCTTCATACATGTACTTTGGATAATGATGTCCATCACATTCTGCCATCATTTCTAACCCCCATACTCCCTCACTTCCCCTCCCACCCCTCTACCCTATCTAGAGTTTGCCTATTCCTCCCATGCTCCCCCTTCCTACCCCACTATGAATCAGCCTCCTTATATCAGAGAAAATATTCAGCATTTGTTTTTTGGGGGGATTGGCTAACTTCACTTAGCATTATTTTCTGCAGCTCCATCCATTTACCTGCAAAGGACATGATTTTATTTGCTTTTATTGCTGAGTAATATTCCATTTTGTATATATGCCACATTTTTAAAAATCCATTCATCTACTGAAGGGCATCTAAGGTTGGTTCCACAGTTTAGCTATTGTAAATTGTGCTGCTATAAACTTTGATGTGGCTGTGTCCCTGTAGTATGCTCTTTTTAAGACCTTTGGGTATAGACCGAGGAGAGGGTTGGTGGGTCAAATGGTGGTTCCATTTCCAGTTTTACAAGGAATCTCCATACTGCTTTCCATATTGACTGCACCAATTTGCAGTCCCACCAGCAACATATGAGTGTACCTTTTTCCCCACATCCTCACTGACAACACTTATTATTGTTTGAATTCATAAGAGTTGCCATTCTGACTGGAGTAAGATAAAATCTTAGAGTAGTTTTTGATTTGCATTTCTCTAATTTCTAGAGATAATGAACATTTTTTCATATATTTGTTGATGATTGATTGTATTTTCTGAGAAGTATCTGTTTAGGTACTTGGACCATTTATTGATTGGATTATTTATTTATTTATTTATTTTAGTGATTAGCTTCTTGAGTTCTTTATATACCCTAGAGATTAGTGCTGTATCTGATGTGTGAGGGGTAAAAAAATGCTCCCTTTTTTCTAGGCTCTCTGTTTATTTCACAGATTGTTTCTTTTGCTGACAAGAAACTTTTTAGTTTGAATCGATCCCATTTATTGATTTTTCATTTTAATTCCTGCACTATAGGAGTCTTATTAAGGAAGTTGGGGCCTACTTTTTCTTCTATTAGACATAGGGTCTCTAGTTTAATTTCTAGGTCCTTGATCCACTTTTAGTTGAGGTTTGTGCATGGTGAGAGACAGGGGTTTAATTTCATTTGGTTGCATATGGGTTTCTAGTTTTCCCAGCATCATTTGTTGAAGAGGCTATCTTTTCTCCAATATATGTTTTTGGCACCTTTGTCTAATATAAGATAATTGTAGTTTTGTGGGTTGGTGTCTCTGTCCTCTATTCTGTACCTTCGGTCTACCAGTCTGTTTTGGTGCCAATACCATTCTGTTTTTGTTACTGTTATTCTGTAGTATAGTTTAAGGTCTTGTATAGTGATGCCACCAGCTTCACTCTTCCTGCTAAGGATTGCTTTAGCTATTTTGGGACTCTTATTTTTCCAGATGAATTTCATGACTGCTTTTTTCTATTTCTATTAGGAATGCCCTTGAAATTTTAATTGGAATTGCATTAAATCTGTATTGTGCTTTTGGTAGTATGGTCATTTTGATAATGTTAATTCTGCTTATCCAAGAGCAAGGTAGATCTTTCCATCTTTCAAGGTCTTCTTTAATTTCTTTTTTTAGCATTCTGTAGTTTTTGATGTAGAGGTCTTTCACCTCTTTTGTTAAGTTGATTTCCAATTTTTTTGAGACTATTGTAAATGAGGTAGTTTTTCTCATTTCCCTTTCAGAGGATTTGTCACTGATATACAGAAATGTGTTTGATTTATCACTCTTGATTTTATAGCCTGCTTGTTTGCTGAATTTATTTACTAGTTCTAGAAGTTTTCTGGTGGAATATTTTGGGTCTTCTAGGTATAGAATCATATCATCAGCAAATAATGCTAATTTGAGTTCTTCTTTTCCTATACACATCTCTTTAACTTCTTTCATCTAATTGCTCTGTCCAGTGTTTCAAGAAATACATTAATAGAAGTGGTGAAAGAGGCATCCCTTTCTTGGTCCAGTTTTTAGAGGAAATGCCTTCAGTTTTTCTCCTTTTAGAATGATATTGGCCTCGGGCTTAGCATAGATAGCCTTTAGGATGTTGAGATATGTTTCTGTTATCCCTAGTTTTTCTAGTGTTTTGAACATGAAGGGGTGCTGTATTTTGTCAAATGCTTTTTCTGCATCTATTGAGATGATCATATGATTAAGTCTATTGATGTGATAAACTGCATTTATTGATTTCCATATGTGGAACCAACCTTGCAACCCTGGGATGAATCCTACTTGATCATGGTGCACTGTCTTTTTGATATGTTTTTATATTCAGTTTGCTAGAATTGTATTGAGAATTTTTGCATCTATATTCATTAGAGATATTGGTCTGAAGTTTTCTTTCTTTGATGCATCTTTGCCTAGTTTTGGAATGGGTTATATTGGCCTCATAGAATGAGTTTGGAAGTGCCCCTTCTATTTCTGTTTCCTGAAATAAATTGAAGAGTATTGGTATTAGTTCTTCTTTAAAAGTCTTGTAGAACTCCGCTGTGTATCTATCTGGTCCTGGGCTTTTCTTGGTTGGTAAGCTTCTGATGGTGTCTTCTATTTCATCACTTGATATTGGTCTGTTTAAATTGTGTATATCATCCAGATTCAATTTGGGCAAATCACATGACTTCAGAAATTTGTTGATGCCTTTGATATTTTATATTTTATTGGAGTACAAGTTTTCAAAATAATTTCTAATTATCTTCTGTATTTCTGTAGCTTCTCTTGTGACATTTCCTTTTTCATCATGTATGTTAGTAATTTGAGTTTTCTCTCTCCTTTGTTAGTATAGCTAAGGGTCTGTAAGTTTTATGTATTTTTTCAACAAACCAACTTTTTGGTTTGTCAATTTTTCAGTTGTTGAAGAGGCTATCTTTTGTTCTGATTTCAGCTCTAATTTTAAATGTTTCCTTCCTTCTACTGCATTTAGTGTTTATTTGTTCTTCTTTATCTAGGGCTTTGAGATGTAATGTTAGGTCATTTATTTGTGGACTTTTTCTTCTTTTAAGAAATGAACACCATGCAATAAACTGTCCTCTTAGTACTGCTTTCATAATGTCCCAGAGATTTCAATATGTTGTTTCCATGCTCTCATTTACCTCTAATAATTTTTTAATCTCCTCCTTGATGAACTTTGCAACTCATTGTTCATTCAGAAGTATATTATTTAGTTTCCAGGTGTTGGAGTAAGTTTTTTTAAATTTTGTCATTAATTTCTAATTTAATAATGGAAATTATGACCTGATAAAAAGAAGGGTACTATCTCTACTTTTTGTATTTATTAAAAGTTGCTTTGTGGCATATTATATGGTTTATTTTAGAGAAGGATCCATGTGCTGCTGAGGAGAAAGTGTATTCGCTGCTTGAAGGATGAAATAGTCTATATATGTCAGTTAAGTCAAAGTTATTGATTGCGTTATTGAGATCTATGTTTCTTTGTTCAATTTTTGTTTGGAAGATCTATCCAGTGGTGATAGAGGTGTGTTGAAATCATCCAAGATTATTATGTTATGGTTAATGTGAGTCTTGATCTTCAGATTGTGTTTGATGAACATAGATGCTCCATTGTTTGGGACATATATATTTAAAATTATTGTGTCTTGTTGGTGTATGGTTCCCCTGAGCAGTATGAAATGCCCTCTTTATCCCTTTTGATTAACTTTAGCTTGAAGTCTACTTTATTTGATACGAGTATGGAAAGCCCTGCTTGCTTCCACAGTCCATGTGAGTGTAATGATTTTTCCCAACCTTCTACCTTCAGTCTGTGTATGTCTTTTCCTATCAGATGAGTCTCCTGGAAGCAGCATATTGTTTCGTCTTTTTTTTTTTTAATACAATCTAGTAGCCTATGTCTTTTGATTGGTGAGTTTAGGCCATTAACATTCAGAGTTATTATTGAAACATGATTTGTATTCCCAGCCATATTTGTTTATTTTTGTTATTTAACTTGACTTGTTTTATTCTTTGATTAGTCTTTCCTTTAGGGTAATTCCTCACTCTGCTGATTTTCATTGTTGTTTTTGGTTTCCTCTTCATGAAATATTTTGCAAAGGATGTTTTGTGGTGTCTATTTTCTAGCTGTAAATTCTTTTAACTTTAGTTTTTCATGGAAGATTTTTATTTCATCATCAAATCTAAAGCTTCACTTTGCTGGATACAAGATTCTTGGTTGGCATCCATTTTCTTTCAGAGCTTGATACATGTTGTTCTAGGATCTTCTAGCTTTCAGGGTCTGTGTTAAAAAATCTGCCATTGTCCTACTTTGTTTCCCCTAAATGTAATCTGATTCCTTTCTCACATGGCTTTTAATATTTTCTTCTTATTCTGTATGTTGAACATTTTTATTATAATGTGACTTGGTGTGAGTCTGTTGTGATTTTTTACATTTGCTATCATGTAGGCTTCTTAAATTTGGTTTTCCAGTTTGTTCTTCATGCTTGGAAAGTTTTCTGACACTATTCCATTGAATAGATTGCTCATTCCTTTGGTTAGAACTCAATGCTTCCTCTATCCCAATAACTTTTAAATTTGGTCTTTTAATGCTATCCCATATTTCTTGAATGTTCTGCTCATGGTTTCTTACCATTTTCACTGGGTGGTCTACATTCTTTTTAAGATCATAGTTTTTTCAAGATTATATATTTTGATTTTATTGTCTGATGTCCTATGGTCTAAGTAGTCTACACTTTTGGTGATGTTTTCATTTGAACTTTTAATTTGGTTTATTGTTTCTTTCATTTAAGGATTTCTGTTTGTGTGTTTGTTTTTTTAGAACCTCTATCTCCCTATTGAAGTAATCTTTTGCTTCTTCTATTTGTTTATATAGCTCCTTGTTGAAATGGCCTTTTGCTGCTTCTATTTGTTGTCTTATGTCATCTTTTAATTCACAGAACATTTTAATCATTTACTTTCTGAACTCCTTCTCTGTAATTTCTTCTGCTGTGGTAACCATGGGTTCTAATAATGTGGAATCTTGATTTCTTTGGGGAACTTTCTTCCCTTGTCTTTTCATGTTGCTCAAATTTCTTTCCTTCTAGTGCTGTGGTTCTGGGGTGTTATTGTTTTTATTCTATAGGCTTATAGTGCTCCTGTAGGGTTCCAATACTTCTTCTTTGTTGGTAAGGACAATGTTAACAGATCTCAATATCAACAGTATACCACCTATAAACAATTTGTTGCTATTAAGATGTTTACAGTTTTGTCAGAATGTACAGAAATAGTGAATTTGATTATTATCCATAATATAATCAGTAGGTTTGTAAAAGAGTTTATAGTTTCTGATAGTGGACAATGAACTGGGGGTGAGGCATAGGATGATATGCTAAGAAGGCAGAGGATATAGAATTAACATATCTTAGGAAGTGTGAAAGAGAAATCTAATGAAGAGGGTTAGTAGCAAGGGAATAGACAGGAAGTAATTTTGGGTAGACAAGTATGTTGGAAGACAGTATAGTACATAAAACAACCACACATATGTATTCAGAAAAATAAAGGATATTAAAATAGTAAAAATTGGAGGGGAAAAAGCAAAAAAAGCATATATAGCATACCTCTAATATATTTTTAAAATTTTTTTAAAGAGAGAGAGAAAGAGAGAAAATTTTTTTTAATATTTATTTTTTAGTTTTTGGCGGACACAACATCTTTGTTTGTATGTGGTGCTGAGGATTGAAGCCAGGCCGTACGCATGCCAGGTGAGTGTGCTACTGCTTGAGCCACATCCCCAGCTCCCCTCTAATATATTATTCAGATGTCCCAGTCCTCAAAATCCTAGTTCATGAAAAATACTTGTTTTCACATATGTTGGGATGTGGAGGTGGGAGGATAGAGGGGGAGAAGAAAAAGAGAAAAAAGAAAAAGAAAAAAAAAAATTCTTGAAGGAAGAGACCAGGATTGTCGATTGTTTTGGAGATCAGTTTCTTTCCCACTTCCCTGGGGTGGGGTTTCTGTTGTTAATTGGTATCTCCACCCTCAGGATGGTGAAGATAACCAGGGTGGGAAGGCTGGTCCTGGTGCAGGGCACTTGGAAGTGAGGTGTGGCATCCACCAGTTCCTGCAGGGAGACTGCACCTCAAGTGTCTCTTTTTGGGTCCAATACAAGTGCCCAGGCCTATCTCCCTATCTTTTTTTTTTTTTTTATTGTTGGTCGTTCAAAACATTACATAGTTCTTAATACATCATATTTCACAGTTTGATTCAAGTGGGTTATGAACTCCGAATTTTACCCCATACACACATTGCTGTATCACATCAGTTACCCTTCCATTGATTGACATATTGCCTTTCTAGTGTCTGATGTATTCTGCTGTCTGTCCTATTCTCTACTATCCCCCCTCCCCTCCCCTCCCCTCCCCTCCCCTTTTCTCTCTCTACCCCTTCTACTGTAAATCATTTCTTCCACTTGTATTATCTTGTCTTACCCCTCCTTTCCTCTTATATGTCATTTTGTATAACCCTGAGGATCACCTTCCATTTCCATGCGATTTCCCTTCTCACTCCCTTTCCCTCCCACCTCTCATCCCTGTTTAATGTTAATCTTCTTCTCAAGCTCTTCGTCCCTACACTGTTCTTGGTTACTCCCCATAAATCAAAGGAGTCATTTGGCATTTGTTTTTTAAAGATTGGCTAGCTTCACTTAGCATAATCTGCTCTAATGCCATCCATTTCCCTCCAAATTCTATGATTTTGTCATTTTTTAATGCAGAGTAATACTCCATTGTGTATAAATACCACATTTTTTTTATCCATTCATCTATTGAAGGGCATCTAGGTTGGTTCCACAATCTTGCTATCATAAATTGTGCTGCTATGAACATCGATGTAGCAGTGTCCCTGTAGCATGCTCTTATTAGGTCTTTAGGGAATAGACCGAGAAGGGGAATAGCTGGGTCAAATTCCCCAGTTCCTGGTCTCACTAGTCTTGAAACTTTAGCCCTTTCTGTCTCTCCTTTAGCAGTTCCCAATTAAGGGACCTCTGTTACCGGACTCCTATAGGCACTACCCTGGTCACACTGCGCACCTGTCCCACTGAGAGCTGTTCTGTGTTGGGCAGTTACTGTGCTGGGTTACCACCGCTTAGGAGAGGGGCGAGTTGAAAACCAGGTATCTGGCCAGCTGGAGTTCCAATCTGGGATCTGCCTCCACCAAATATGGTGAGAAGGTGGCCCAAAATGGAGGCAGTTTGCTTCTAGTGCAGGGGTGTTTGGTGGGGTAGGGGAAGCAGGGCGATGGTGTTGTGCTATGTGTTCAGAGATGATGTGTTCAGAGATGAGTTCCAAGACATTCAGAGCCTGTTATATGCCCCTAAGTGCATGCAGATTACCACTTCAGGGACTATAGCTGTTGCACAGATAGAGGCAATGTGGGGAGTCCCTCCTTGGTAGATGGGTGTCCACACAAAAGTGGCAGCAGGCGTTTCTGTGGGTAGGTAGCAGCTGAGTGTTCTGCATGGGAATGTAGCAGCATCTGGGAGTTCTGCATTGGTGCTGATAAGTGATCCTGCTGAGGCACTTGGGAGCCCAGCGTGGGCTAGAACTTCCAGAGGTAGGTGTCAAGAGTCGGGAGTCCTGCTCCAACGCTGAGGCCGGAAGCCCTGAATCGGGGCACAGCACTAGTGATTTCTGTAGAGAGCAGCTGTGTCCTCTATCACTCTCAGAGAAGCAGTATTCTCACTAGTTGAGACCCTGGTCACTAAGCAACACAGAATGCTGCCTCCCTCAGGCCCACCATCTTAGATTTCTCTTCCTTTCCTTTATTTCAAGAAAAATTTGGTACCATGTATTATGTATGGTCTCTCCTAATTTAGGAATAGCAAAAATCTATGTCAGAATATATACACATATATAATATGTAATATAGTCTAATATATTTATATATTTTATTTAGTTTTTAAGCTCTTTCCACTTCTTTTTTTGCATTTATATTTGCTTCCAAGCCTTTTCTCCATGTCAATAATTTGATTTGATTTTTAACCTTATATATTTTGCTTCTGACTCTATTTAGTAGTTCAATAAAAATGAAAAAGGTTTTTTCCTGCCTTTTTTAAAATTTCCAATGACTTTCTTAACTCTGAAACATTCATCTTCCTTCATTTAGTTTGTATTTGAGATGTTTTCCTGTTTCATACTCTAATTAGGTAGTTTTTATACTATAATGTACACTGTTTCTATTTTTCCTTCAGTTGTATTCTAAAGTGTGTGTGTGAGGGGAGGGCAGGGGAGAAAGAGATGGCTTACACAGATATTGTGATGTTTTGCCACCATCTTTTTTTATATTTAATGTAGATGCCTTTGTTTAGGCTTGTGGTAGATTCTTTAATGTAACTGATCAAACTTCCTTGTCACTCTCCATCTTATCTAAGAATGATTATTTGTTGTTGTTGCTGCTGTTGTTTTTGTGAAACCTAATTCCCCATTTTCTTCTTCTATACAAGGGTGGGCAAATGTTTGCTGTAAAGAGCTAGAGGCTAAATATGGACCTATGGTCTCTCTTATAACTACTCAATTCTGCTATCTTATGAAAACAACCACAGGAAATGCATAAACAAATGGGCATAGCTGTGTTCCAATAAATTTTATTCATAAAATCAAGTGGTCATCCCACAGGCAAAAATTTTGCTACCCAGTGTGTAGAAGTGATTTAATGTTTTCCATCAGGGTTCTCCCCTGATGGAAAAGGAGTGGGAGTGCCTACAGAATTCAGCCATTCACTTCATCTTCAGTGAACACAGCAAATCTCTTCAGCTTCTTTAAACATCCTATGGTTTCCACCAGCACTAGAATCATTCTTTGCTTTTTTTTTCCTTAGAAATAAATGAACATGCTTAAATTGATAGTCCCTAAATATGAGATGTTTATAGTAATTCAGAATTCTGTGGACTCACTCTTCTTTGGTGTCACATCCTAGAAAGGGGAATGTAATTAAGAGGTTTACTAGGAATTTTTTAAAAGATACCACTTGGCCATATTTTTTAGAAGTTTCAAAAGTAGACATTAGCTTTTCCTTATTGAGTTTTGAATGACAACCTCTTTTTTTTTTTTTTGTACTTTATTCTAAGGGGGATTCCAGGTAGAGAAATTCAGAGCATTGGCTTTGCTCTAGAACGTTCACCCACAAATTTTCTTGGTTTCTCTTTTGTTTTGCTTTTTGACTACTTTCCTTCTTTTCCAATGGGTCCCAGTGATTTCTGAGAGTTTCCTAGAGGATTTTCAAGAACAGGCTCCTCAAATATCTCTTTCAGGACTCATCACCATATCTCTGCAGCTGTCATTGAGACTCCCAAGATGTTGCTTTGCTGAGCAGAGCTCTTATCTCATCGTTGCTATTACCAACAATGTGGTGTGCGGGGAGGGAAGACTGTTAATGATGTTGAAATAATGTGTAGAACTGTATTCTTCAAAGCTCTTTGTAGTCTAGGACAAGACTATCAAAATACAGATGGTAGCCTAAAATATTTTACTGGCATAGCCACTGTGATTCCAGGTGCATATGAGGAGGGCCCAGGTCATTCACCACCACAAACAGGAGGATATGTCTTCATTAAGCCTAACCAAGTTCTAGGCATAAAGCACCACAAAATAAGTTTTCTCCAACTTTTAGAGAAAACTCTTCTAGTCACAGGATGAAATCTTCCCTCTAGTAGACTCATGGTAAGTTGTTTAGGGGATATGACACCATATAGGACTTAAACAAGAAGACTAGATCACTATGCACCAGTTACCAATGAATTAATTTTTCTCTCTTTACTACTATAGCACCTTGTTCTAAACCTCTGGTTCACATGTATTCAAACAATAACACAACTCTCAAAACACACATATTAGTATGCAGAGAACAAGAGCCACATGTAAATTAAAAACATGCTTTGAAACTGTATTCTCACCAGAAACAAACTACAAAAAACTGAATCTGCTAAAAAATGCACCCAGTTAACTTAATTCAACTGAAGACTGGATTTTCCAGATTAACTTGAATTCCAACATTCTCATTTCTTATGCTCAGAGATCTTCTGTGGCCTGTACTTTTTTTTTCCCCCTACACCATAGAAGGGTAAAACATAAAATTTTACTTCTCAACTTTTCTTAGTGCTTCTGTCCTCCTCTTCGATAAGTTCAAAGCATATTGAGAGCATATTGAACTCCACTTGTGAACAGTTCAAAAGTTTTAATAGCATCATAGAAGGTGGTAGTGTTCAGTATATGTCAAATGACTTGCTTAAACAGGTCTTTCTCAACATCCATACCTAAGCCCACAAATGCAAATTAAAAGTACTATCAGTCAATTTACTAACTTCTGCTCCAACAAGAAGCAAAGCTGGCCTGTGACTCTGTTCTACTCTGTTCTTGGAAAGACAATGTTTATGGAGCTGTGGTATTGTCTGGTGTTACAGAAAAACATTTCATAGACAGTTTGACTGCATTTATGCAACAAAACTTATGCACATAAATTTGTCTTTCACAAAAGAAAGTGTTGATTTTATAGTATATTTTTCACTGGACTTTAACTTTTCCTAAATATAAGAAGAACTGATTTTCATCACATCTGCCAGCCACTTCTAACTAGAGAGAAAGAATTTGTTATTTGGAGTACCTGGAATTTAACCTAGGTCTTATGTCTACATTATACTGAACAGACACATCCTTGCAAAATTATTTCATATAATAGTTGTATCGGGTTCTAGCATCCATTACTTAATGTGGACTAAAAAACCCAGTAAGAGACATTACTGCTTACTAAGCAAAGAGACTAAAACTATATGTTTATACCAAGACCAAATAAATCAAAAATATTTTTATTTTTCAAGCATGGTCACAGGGTAGCAAAGTCCTACATGAAAGGCTTTCCCTCACTCTCCACCAACACTGTTAGAAAATGGAACTGAAATAGCTAATGCTGCTATTAAGAGGGTTAGAGCATCAAGAGGTGGGCAGAAGAGACTTCAAAAGCTGGAGCAGCTGTGGTCCTAGAAGCATTTGCTTGGAAACCCGGGCCCCAAGTCTCATTTTCTCTCCTTTGAAGAGTTATAATTGAGAAAGAAGAAAATCAAGCATTTTTGACAAGACCTCTACCAAAGAAAATTATGGGAGGCAAAGATGAAAAGGAATGTGTCCTGATTGTCCTGTTATTTAAAATCGCCAAACAGTGAGAGTATCATTGTAATCACTGATACTAAAAAGGTTCATCAGGGAAGATTCTTGGGGGTAATCAACTGAACTTGGAGGCTGATATATGCTCTTCCCCAAGGATAATAGACCAGGTGCTTATAAAGGAGATTGCATTCCAAATTTTTAAAAATTGAGAATTAAAAAAACAACTGAAAATAATTTTCTTGCCAAACAATCTATTTTTTTGGAACTAGATTAATACAGAAATACTAGGGTTCATAATTTTTTTTTGAAATTTAATGCTTAAGAATGACACCTGCAATCTCCTCAAATTTCAATTGATAGATTATGCTACAAATAGATGAACTTCATGAAAAAAAATTAGAAAACAAAAAATTAATAATAAATGAAATCAAATTCCCAACCAACATGACTACCACCCCTATAGAGAAAACCATTACTTCATTAAATCTGAATATTTAATTTTTTTTTATTTTGAAAATCATGACATAAGTTATCTTGTATGAAAGTAATATTTGTAAATATGGTTTGATTTAATTCTCGTCTTCTATTATAATCAATGATATCTTTAAATGGAAAGCTGTATGTATGTAAATTTATTTGATTTGATAAGATGTCTGAAAAAAATCAAGTGGGATTTTAAAAATTACTATTGAAGTTGGCTTTTTTTTCTTTTTATCAATAAATAGGCAGAAAAGCACAACACATTTAAATACAACTTCCTTCTTATTTTGACTCATAAAATTTTCACTAGTTCAAAAAGTATTTTAGAATCACTTTGGATTTGGCTGAAAATAAATGGAAATGAGAAATTGTTTTCAGAAATACAAATAAAAGTACTTATATTAAATATACATTTTCAAAAGTATAAATGGTTTAAGAGAATCCACCCACTATTAGATGATAGTGCTTGCTACATAAATGTGTATTAAATCATTGTCAGATATCCTCTTGTGAAGACCTGTTATGAACCAGAAAGCATAGCTCTTACAATTCGTTTTCTGTTCAAAAAAAGACCCTTGTGACTAGGGATGTGGCTAAAGTGGTAACACACTCACCTGGCATGCGCGGGGTGCTGGGTTCGATTCTCAGCACCACATAAAAATAAAATAAAAAGATGTTGTGTCCACTAAAAACTAAAAAAGAAATATTAAAAAATTCTCTCTCTCTCTCTCTCTCTCTCTCTCTCTCTCTCTCTCTCTCTCTCTCCCTCTTTAAAAAGGAAAAAAAAAACCCTTCATCCCAGGGACCATTAAGGCCACGCCTCATTTATATATTTTGGGAAAAGGTAGGCAGCATACAGAAGGATAGCACAAATAATTTTTTTTTTTGCTAATTTGGGAAATGTACAGGATTATCAGCTCCAGGATTTCACCCACTTTAGATCACCTTCTGCCTCTGGGTTTTACATTAGTATTTGGGGCACTATACCTTGTTTTAAAAAAATTAGCTGCTTTCAAGGTGGGGGGAATCCATAAAAGTCAAAATGATCAAATTCTTATTAGAAACTTATTTCCATAAGCTCAACCCCCTCCATTCTATTAAAAGACTTACTGAAATAACTACTGAGCTCCATCCTCAAACTGAATGATTGTTTTTGATCCTATTATGTTACTTCTCCAAAGCCCTCAAGATTGCAAAGATGTACAATGTTCTCATCCCTCACACTCTGAGAGCCACCAGCTGCAGTATTCCTCGCTCTTCTGCACCACTCTCTTCCACTAGCTCTGATGGTGTATTTAATTATCATTGTGAAATAGCAGCAGGCCTCATGGCCCTCCTAGAACTGCTTCATCTAAGCCTAAAACCTCTTCCTGAACTTCAGTCCCAGTTAGCTAAGAGCCATCCGCACCTGCTGAGCTAAATGTCCACATGTTCTCTATAATCACCATGTTCAAAAAGACAGACTATAGGAGGTGGGTTTCAATCCCAGTTCCACAACTCACCACCTCAGGTGCTCTTTGCCTCATTGTACCTACATTTCTTCAGGTCTGTAATAAATTATATTGTCATGCCCCCCTCACTGTTATGAAAACTAAATGTGTTACAATATGAAAATCCTTACTCAAATGTAAATCAAGTCAGGCCATTGTTCTGCTGAAATCTTTACAAAGACTTTCCTTACCTTTGGATAAAACTAGTCTGCCAGGTCCTATGAGATCTGATCTTATACCTATCACAGTTCCCCCAGGGATTATGGTTTATTTAAATAGTTCTACTTTCAGTTCTTTAACTGCATACTCTAGATTGTATTTTAGGATGTTTGTATAGGCTGCTTCTTTTTCCTGGGATGCTCTCTCCCTATACTTTGCCCAGATAACCTCTATTTATCCTTTAAATCTCAGGAAAAATGAAAGTCATTTTCTTAGAAATCTTCTTTTTTATTCACCCAAATTCAAATTTTGCTGTCATAATCTTAAATTGCTCTGTATTTTTCCTTTTCTAAAAATCGAAGTCTCCAAATAATTTATTTTATAAAGTTCCTATTTATGCTATTATGTGACTGGTAATTTTTCCCCTAGCTAAACTATGTGACCCAAGACCAGAAAAAAAGGTAAAGAGCAGATTACAAGGGATATTTGGGTCATGGAAGGGGTTAAAATTTTATTTTAACATAATAAACTTTATGTAAAAAGGAACATGGTTCTTATCATATTGAAAATGGTGGTGAACTCTTTATCTTCACACTAAAATTATCCTTTCATTAGTCTTTCCTTATCTCTTTTGATTAAAAAAATGTGTCTTTTCCATTGCTCAGTTCAACATTTTTAGAATCATAATTGATTTTTTTTTCTCAGCCTATCTCTCAATTGTCAGGGACTGTTGTTTCTACCTTCCAAATATCAGAGTTCAGTGAATTTTTTTCCCATTTCCAATAATCTATTCTGTTTGCTTACTCCAGTGTTCTCTTGGAGGTCTTCTTATATCTATTCTTAAAGTAATAGTCAATGTTTAACTCAAAAGCTTTCATTGT
The DNA here is from genome assembly GCF_045843805.1 of Urocitellus parryii. Taxonomy (NCBI): domain Eukaryota; kingdom Metazoa; phylum Chordata; class Mammalia; order Rodentia; family Sciuridae; genus Urocitellus; species Urocitellus parryii. Next base: position 144,102,283 of record NC_135536.1, read on the forward strand.
TACCCATCTTCATCAGAGAAAGAACTAAAACTAAAATAGCATCCCAGACATGGTATGATCTGTGTCCTGCTGCCTTTTAAGTTTCTACACTTTCACTTTTCACCACATCTCTCTTCACTGATTCAGTTATAGTAATGGTGGCCTCCTTATTGTGCTTTACTTCTTTGTATCCTCAACCTTTTCCATTAAGTTCCACATTTTCCAAACATGTCTACCAGGACTGCCAGATTTAAAATTATAACACCCCTTCATACACTTCATTTGATACTCCCAGCTTCTCATAACTCTTTTCTACATGGTCCTTTAATTTTCCAAATCATTCACTTCCTTATAGTGTAATGTGTTATTATATTTATTTTTATTGACATTATATTAGCTCTAGAATATAAAATCCATGAAGAGAGAGATTTTTGAGTATTTTCTTTCCTGATAGCCAAAATTCCTAGAAGAATTTTATAGTATTAATGGCTCTGAATGGCTATTGAAAGAATGAATGATGAAGAGAAAACTAGAAAGTGAAGATACCTGTTAAAAGAATATTTTAGCACATGAGAAAAAAATAATTTGAATTAAGGTAATATCAACAGGTGAAAATAAAAAAAAATATTTGTTAAGTAGAAAAACAACAAATGGGAAAAGGAGAGATTAAAAATAATTCCCAGACTTCGGGTTTTATGCTGCTGCTATTGCTAATATTATCATTTTTATGATTTCTCAGGGATAAGGCTTGAACCCTAGGCTTCGCGCATGATAGGCAAGTACTCTACCACTAACCTGCATCCTCAGTCCAATTATTTCATTGATAATATTTCTCTTCTACTGAAAAAGCAAGTGGGAACTTTGTTACAGCTGGATTTCAGCTCATCGGGTTCAATACAATACCTCTGATTATATGATATATTTTATATATGAAGATAATACATATATGTCACTTAAATAAAAATAAGACATTTGTCAATAAAGTAAAAGTAGAAAACTCACATCTCTAATTGACTTATATGTGTGTATTTTACCTCTTGAACCCAAAGATTTTGTGTATATATATATATATATATATATATATATACTATATTTTAAGACTTTATGATCTGAAGCCTCTAGCACAGATCAGACAGAGAGAAGGAATTTAACAATAATTTGTCATTTCTTTCTTGTTATTATCCATGGTTAATGTAATTTCAGAATAAAATCAAAAGTACTAGCATAGCCCATCAGGTCCTGTCCTTCCTCTTTTTGCCCTCGTCTCCTGCTGTTTTCTCTACATTGAGTCCACTGTGCTGCCCTGCCCTGCTTGCTGTTATGAGAACATGCCTATAAGAACTTTGCATATGCTATTTCCTCAGCCTGATGTACTCTCTATATGACTTAGTCCATCACCTTTTCCAATCTGTGCTCCAAATATCAGTTTCTGCCTTCTACCTTAAAATACCATCCTAGATGGATGTGATCGTCCATGCCTGTAATTCCAACTACTCAGGCAGTGAGGAAGGAGGATTACAAGTTCAAGGCCAGCCTCAACAACTGGTGAGACCCAAAACAACTTAGTGAGGCCCTTTATCAGAATGAAAAATAAAATGGTAAAGCACACCTGATTCAATACCCAGTACTGAAAGAATAAAAGCTGCATCTCATATCTCTACCCACAAGCTCTCTATATCTCCCTCATCTTGCTTTTTTTCCTCTATAGTTCTTTTTGCTTCTCTTGGACCATATGATTTAGCTATTTATCATACTTGGGCATCTCACTACAAAAGAGACAATAGGGGTTATGTTTTCCCCATACCATCTCTCATTTCAATGTAGCTTCACTCCTATAAAAGTGCCTGGCTTGTTTTTTTGTTTGTTTGTTTGTTTGTTTGGTGGTGCTGTAACCAATGTGATCCTGCAATCTGTACACGTGGTAAAAATGGGAGTTCATAACCCACTTGAATCAACTGTATGAAATATGATATGTCAAGAGCATTGTAATGTTTTGAGCAACCAATAAAAAAAAGTGCCTGGCATATTTGAGATACATGGCAAATTTCAATTAAAAGAGTAAAATAAACCCATGGTCTATTTTTAGAAGTTCATAATTTCACCACACTTGCCTTTCAAATGAACCAATAGAACCAGGTTCTATTCTGGTATCGTACAGCCTGAGCATTCTGTTCCAAGAGCATATCTGGACTGGAGTGGGGGTGGAACAGTCCCTCCACTCATCTTTGATTAACAATTTTAGAGCTTTATAATCCATCACCCTCTTATGAGTTCCTATGACATTCATGATTTCTATCCATATTTGAAGTTATGTGAAACCTTGTTTATCATGGAAATTTAATGTTAACTTCTTTCCCCACAATGTTTTTGTTTCATCCTCAAGCATAACAAAGTGTAATCTGCACAGTCAACCAATCTTTGAATGTGTCTGGTCATTTAGTCGTTCATTGACTCATCAGATAGTGGTGAGTGCCTGTTAGAAAAACAAATACTGCAGCAAGACTTGAGGAAATAATATTCTTGAGGAAAATAATATTCTTGCTCTTAATGAGTCAAGAGATAGTGATAAGGAGAGAGAGAAAAACTGACAATTACAAAATATTGATGTTAAAAGAGGAAATATGAATGGAGAAGGAAGAGTAAGACTATTCCACAACTTGGGGAAATTCTTTGTAGGGGATGAATGTGTTATACCTTACAGGAGGAGAATGAACAGTGAAGACAATGAGAAGCCTTAACAGGCAGAAGAACCAATGCAAAGTCTAACCAATTCATAACCTTTGCAAAGATAAAGAAAAGAAGCAGTATAATAATTTTGTGTATGTGTGAAGTGACATGTAACCATAAATGGGGGATGAAAAGAGGGGAAAGTGAACTGGGAAAGTAAATGGAAAACTCTTTCTCTCTTTGATACTCTAATGTGGTATATATACAAGTCATATGTAGAGAGAGATATAGATATATCTACATACATAAATATGTAAGTAGATAATCTTGCTTAAATATCAGTTTAAATATGACAAAGCATAATGTAATTATATTTATGTGTTTTATGCATAATATGTATGAATACAATTCTAGTTTTAATAAGTGCTTGGATGGTGATGCTCATGTCAAAAATGGCAAAGATGGAAAAGGGGAGTGGCTGACAATGGGATGAATGACAAATATGCATATTTCTGATGAGACTTCTGAGACATCTGACTAGAAATGACACATGGGCAGGTGCATAAGTCTGCAGAGCAAAGGGAAAACAGAAGCGGTACATGTGGTCAGATGCATAGGTGGGGAATATTAGAGTATATTTTGCTGCATGTTTTGCTTTTGATAGGAGTTTTGAAACAGGGATAAAGATTGTAGAAAACAGGAGAAAGGCAAATATACACATACATACAACATATAGTATATTATTATAATGTATTATTATATAATAATATCATTTTAGAACATTATTATATAAATTATATTATTATATATAATTTGGACTATAGCCTTTATGTATATATGCTCATGTGCCATTTCTAGTCAAATGTTTCAGAAACCATACCATTAATAAGCATACTATACAACTCTTGACATTCACTCCGTCTTTCAATCACTTCCTTCTTGCCATCTTCACCATATCTGACACCAGCACCACCATTCCAGTATTTATTCAAGTTAGAAATACATACATACAAATGCACATTATGCACTGTATATTCATACATATATAAAAATGTTATTATTTATACGAAGTATAGATGTTCACATTTTAATATATACAGGCTTACAGTACACACACATATATAATTAGTTGTAAGTCCAATTATGTGCTATAATCACTGTGGAATACTTCATGAAGGGAAAGACAGAATAAAATTTGACCAGCATCACAGAAAAGGCATTGAATAAGCAGTAGATTTTTGCACAGTTCCTCTCAAGGTTGAATCCTCCTTGGATGGAACATCAGACAAGGCTTACCCATGACTGATAGCTAAATGAGCTATTTAATTTGGGTGGGCCCTCGATGAATGAGAACGGCCTGGGTAAGATAGAGCAAGATGTTGGCAGAACTTATAAATAGGGAGAGTGCATTGAAATGTGTTCTGTAGTCATAACTAGAAGGATATAAAGAGAATGACTTGCTTTGGTAGTCAGGAATAATTTGATTGCAAGTAACAGAAACCAATTTTTCTTAAGCAATAAATAGATATTTATTTTAATCGTGTAACTAAGAGTCCTTTGGAATGTGTTTCAGATACAGCTGCTGTCAAGAAATCAATAAAGTCAGGATTCCATCCTTCTCACCAGATTCTGCTTTCTTTTATGCTGGCTTTACTCACTGGTCAAGGCAGGTTCTCACTGGGGCAAGGCCAGTGGCGCCATACTGATGCACTGTAAAATTGGCATCACCAAGAAAAAGGGTCTTTCCTTTTGTCCAGATCAGTTGTTTGCTCTGAAGTCTCAGCATCTAACTTTCATCAGACCACTGATGGATATTACCTCCATCACTAAACATCATGTGGCCAGGCCAGAGTCAAACCCTAAAAGCCACAATTGATAATGCGTAAGAACAGCACCCCTACCCACACTCAGAACCAATAACCAGATAGTGATATTTTGTCAAAAAAATAATATAAAGTTTCTTACTCAGTGTGGGGCACCAGATAAATGACTTCTCTGAACTTTCAAGTATCATTACACACCAGTCAAAGGAAATTAGTTTTTGGATTTTTGAACTGTCTTATTAATTCTGTTATTGAAAAAATAAAATAAAATTAGAATAGCATATGAAAAAAAAAATTTCTTTTCAAGTACATTAGCAACTTTTAAGTACAATTGGCCTTAATATCTATACGGACATGCCATATCAAGGGGTAGAGCAAAAAGTAGTTTCATCTCTTGCATTATTTAAAAGGTGAATGCTATCCAGTGTCATGCTGCCCTGTTTTTAATTATATCTCCACAAAGTTGAACTATCTTTTGCAAGCTCATCAGTAAAGTTCTGCTAAGCTCCCCTGGCTCACCAAGTTCAAAGCTACACTCCAGGTCGATTTTATTTAAAGTCCACTGACAGCATGCAGTGGAGAAACATTAAGTACCACTTAAATCTGTTACTGAATACCTCATCAGGAATATACTGGAAGAATATTGTAACTCTGACTTCATTGCAATCCATTACAAACTCCCCTTTGGCCCTATTTTCACACAGGTGCCTAGCTGTAATATCCAATATCCTTAGCTTTTAAGAAGATGAAGGGCAATTCTTCCTGCTCTCTATGAATTAGTATTCAAATCTAAAGTCAACAGAAGAAAATATTAATTTTGTAGGACCACACAGTATGAAGCTGACCCTCTTTCTACCTTGGCATAAAAGTTGAAGACATGGCTCAAGGAAATCCAAGGGGACTTCTAAAACAGAATGTCACCATGAGAGGACATTAACCCTGTGTGATCAAGATTTCATATGACATCAGGTTAAGCAAAGAATTTAAGTGCTAACTTTTCTTGGTATGGTACAAAATTAATGCTACAAGGAAAAGTCATTCACATGGGATTTTTTAATGTTCACAAGCCAATCTTGAATAGAATTCCCCTTTTGCAATAAACATGCTAATGTATTCAGTTCTCCCAAGCAGAAGACTCCCACAAGTCTGGTGTGGCCTGCCATGGTTAAGAGCTTGAGCTACATTCAAGTAAATGAATGGTTTTAAATTCCAGCTGCACCAGGAAATATTTTCTCTGTTCTGTAACTCTCAGTATTCCAATCATCAAAATGGGATTAAATTGATACCTATCCCAGAGGTTAACTGTAAGCATTGAGTAAGAAAATGTAAGGAAAGCATTCAGTACAGAGAAAGATGTAGCTCAAGTTTTCATTGCATCAAAGTGACATTACAAAAAAGAAATTTAACACTGAAAATAAGTTCCAAAATTGTTATACACGAAATGTTTACAGGTAACCCTTCTTCCTTAGGAGACATGTATCTTACTATATGTCTAGGAGAACGGAATGATTGCCTTTTGTGTACACAGATTCAGACCCAGTATACCATTTAAAAATATGTCTATGTTCCTTTTATCTCCTTGGGCTACTTCTGGATAATTTTTATTTCATCTGAAGGATAGCAAATTCTTCATTTCAATCACAATAAAGAGCTATCCTTTATCATTTTTGCAGCTACTTTTGTTATGCAAGAAAGCTAGAGTTACCCTCTTATTTGCATAGGCAGACTGGCAGTCTATGAATTATATCATAAAGCACTATTCTCTGTTATGACACTTGAGTGTGTAAAAGTATTGATTAACCTAGGTCAATCTATGTAACCCACGTAAGACTACAAACAGCAGACAACAGCATATGGAACAACAGTGAATGAGGAATAAAGAAAATAATAGTTCTGTTTTGGTCAGCTAAGGAAAAAATACATTTAAGTTTTATTTTTCGCTAGTATGTTTAAAACTTGTGTGTGTGTGTGTGTGTGTGTGTGTGTGTGTAAAATCAATAGACCTTATGGAAATCTTTTTTCAGTGTGGAGATATTGACTTGCTCAATGTGCTTGAGACTTTATTTTTATCACTGCAGTCCCCAAAAGACATTCCTTCCATGGAGTCTGGCAGATTACAAAATGAATTTAATATTTAATAATACATATATGATACTTTCTTACTGAATCATCACCTTGTTTAATGATATCAACCTGTTTTTCAAATACTTCATCTTTGGGGAAAATATTTTATAAATATAAAACAACACTGCTTATATAATCTGGAAATTAAATAATTACTATGCATTATATTGGTTCATGTCTGTTATATTTCTTACAAAGAGGCATTGGGCTATTCTTACTATCCAAAAAAGAGAACATCAATTGTGAAGAATGTAGACATATATACACATATTACAAAACACTGATAATTATTTTAGAACTTTATACATAGATATTTCTAGGGATGATGCTAATGAAAAAGGAATGCCTATTATATTTCACATTCTAAAGCCTGAGGACGAATATACATGGGAAAGCAATTCATACCAAATTGTTTCACACGTGTGAAAATTCTGCTAGCCTAAAGCAATAGCTCTCCACTATCAAACAGGAGAAGCAACACCCCAACATCTAACTTCTGCCCTGGAATTAGTCTGAAAACTTAATTCAGCTTATCACTATGGTCTCTTTCACAAACAGGTCTTTCCCCTAAACGGTTGATACTCAGAGGCCAGCATTTGAAATCTGCTACATGTTTTTTTGGCTCACACCCAGCACTCTCCTTAGTCAATAGGCAGACTTCATTCCAATGAATTTTCCGCATCCAAGTAAAGGTGAGAAAATGCAGAAAGGCCAAGGATTGAAAGAAAGCAAATGCTATCTCAGAGAATGGTTTCATAATTATAATAGCTCATTTTAATCACTGTGATTGTTTAATATATTGTGAACACAGAGTTATAAGGATAATAATTGTCTTATCAGTCACAATCTCTTTGTTACAACCAGTGCTCATTTGTGATTTAGCATCATGTAGTTCCCTTTTCCACACCTCCCTCCCATATCAAGTAGCCTTAATTATGTGGGTAGTCAGACCCTCTCTGGAGACAAAGATGAGGATGACTAAACATCAGGTAAGAAGAGAGATGCTCTCTCCTTCTTTGTTTCTGCTCAATCCCCTGTAGCTAAAGGCGCATATGCAGCTTTCTCCATCTTTGAGACACTTTAAATGTGAAACGAGTAATTTAGCTGAAAAATTTCAGTTATTTTTTTTTCGCATGCTTCATATGCTGGGTTAAAACCATTAGCATATAACAAAAATCTGAGCAGATGCAATGCAACAGATTCCTTAAGGGAATCCATATTTTTACATATTTTGTAATAAGGAAACTGTCACTCCCAGATGGTATCAAGCTAATACTGGTGGTTTGCTTGCTGATAACATACTAAAAAATAAAATTAATTGTATTCTATTTGATGACAATGAAGTCATTATCATATATACTGCACTCTTAAAAGAAACAGATCCAAAAGATCTCCTTCCTCAATGATTAGGTTTATTTAGTTTCTTGGCCTGGCCAGAAAAAGAAAAAATCCAACTTGGAACTTAGAGTTGGAATTCCCTTGCACCTGGCACCAAAATACGCTATGGTTTATAAATGTAGTGAAGTAGAAAAAGAAAAATGCTATCTTGAATTGCTAACAATATTAGAGAGAAGCCTGGTGGTGTAAATACAACACATCAGACATTTCCAAAAGGGATTTGTGAACTATTCAGATATTTTTTTTTGCTAGTTTATAGTGAAGCCATCTTCTACATTTGGCCAATTTTTGTAAGTCATACTTACCTGGAAATGTGTATAATAAGCCTTAAAATTGAAATGGAGTATTGGTACATATTTTGGTATATTTGCATAATCACTGTTCATAATAAAGCAGTCCATTTTCGATGTGTCTTTTTACCTGCAATCAAATTAAGAGTTAAAATGGAGATAAAAATGTCTATTTTACTTACTGTCACATATAACGTTACTAAAAATGACGAAAATTATAAGGTAAAATTTATCTTTACTTAGCATTCTCCTATATTAACCCAAACTATTTCTAGTACTCCATGGTGAATCATTTTTATACTTTGTATGTTCTTAACTTACATTAGAAATTACATTCATTCTTTTATTCAAAAACAAACAAAAGGATAGGGAAAATCCCAAGTGATTCCATATTTAAACAAATTTTGAATTTGTTTAAATTATTACATTATGCTAAAATACCTTTTGTTTTTGTCAAGGTGAGATTATACTATTGCTTGCTGTGAGCTACTGGTGATGGTTTTCTTTTACACATTTTCATTTATTCCTTGCATAATGGTATAAAGACTGTGTTTCCCTATTGGACAGGACTCAATCATAACATAAGGTAGAAAATTAACCACAGTAAATATAGCTCATTCTTTGGAAGATGTGAAACCCAGAAGTCAACTGAATATGTCCTAAGAGAACAAAATTAATAATTTTTTAAAAATCTATGAGCTGAATAATGTATATGAATAATAGAATAGATTCATATACATTAAATCTATAGGTTATAAATATTTGAACAGAAAGACAATTTCTAACCCTGATTCAATTTTTTTAAATAATGAGAGATGACTTAGGGAGCAATCAACTGCTTAACTTGTCACAAGCTAAATTGCATAAGTTGATAATGGCTGCGTAAATGTTTACATGTCTATTTGCTTTCTCTTTATATATAGGATATGTATATATAAAGAGATATAAAATTATATATATATATATATATATATATATAATTCTCTCTATATAAAATAATCAGCTGATATGTGTGTATGTTTATATATATATATATATATATATAATTTATTGGGAAGTTATTAAGTTATTTGCTGCCATATAGAAAGAACTGACAGGGTTCCTTCAGTGAAATAGGTGTTCCACTGTGTATTTTAAATGAGATTCTATATATGACTAATGTGTGGCAGGATACTCATCTGTGTGCACTACTAGCTTTGATAGTTCCTAACATGATTAGCCATGGTATTCCATGAGGAATGTCTGAGAAAAGTCCTGGCCATGTAAAGGCTAGAAAGACCTTAGAGATCATCAATTAAGCAATTCCTTTTACAGATAACTCATGGCACTGTGATTAAAAACTAGGATAAAAAAATTTATAAAATTCAACTAAAATTGTTGAAATTTATATGTATGTGATTTTCAGCAGGGGATAGTAAAGTTCTGATAACATATAATTTGTGAAGCAACAAAAACCAAATCAAAATTGAATTCAAAATTTCAACTGAATTTGATCTGCCTAACTCAGGGAACTATTTACAGAGAAGTGATCATTTTAAGAAAATTTCTCTCCATTTCAGGGCTACTGGAAGATACATAATATATATATATATATATATATATATATATATATATATATATATATATACACATACATACATACACATACACACACACACATATATATATACATACATAAACATATACATATATATGTGTGTGTGTATTTTAAAGTTGTCAATTAACCTTTAGTTTTATTTATTTGTATGTGGTGCTGAGAATAGAACCCAGTGCCTCATACATACTAGGCAAGTGCTCTACTACTGAGCCACAACCCCAGCTCCTGGAAGGTGTTTGGTGATGCAAACCAGCAATAGATTCAAAAGGAAAAGTGAAAGCAAGTCAAATAGAAATATAGCAATACCATTATCACTAAAACCAAAATCATCGATAATATAATTATATAAATAATTTCTCATAACAATATTATATTTGGAATTTCATGATATTACAATAGTTCCCATCACATTCTGAAGTCTTTATGGTCTTTGTCCTCCAGGTCAGGCTTCAAAGTATTACGTACACACTAACTTGAATTTCAAGGCAGAGGCAGTGGGGTGAAAGCAATGGCCTCCAGTTCAGATTCTAAAACCAGGGTTTGAATTTCAGCTCAGTGTTGATGGACAGGTCCATGAGTCTTAGTTTTTTTCATTTATAAAATGGAGATAAACATATCTATTTTACTTACCTTCGCTGAACCATTGGGGGTCTCCAATAAGATAATCTATGTGAAAATGATTAGTAAACAAAGTTCTATACTAATGTAGGCTTTCTGAACATTACCAGGAGACAAGTCTGATGGGAGGGCTTTGGGGTGCATGCAAGCAACATAAAATTTCAGCCAGGACACAGAAGGCAGTTCTTCTCCTCATCCATGGGAAGCAGCTGCTCACATTCTCCACTTTGGAATGCACAGACTTGTGAAGCAAGATTTTAACAGACTGTTTGGCACTGAGCAGAATTCTCCCTAAGACCTGGCAGGGGAATTAGTTTAAGTAATAGTATGTCAAATACCCATCAAGACAAATACTAATTGAAGTTTCAAACAAATTAAGCTTTTCCTGTGCTGTGCTACAAAGACAACAAGTGTGTCTTATGATTTTAACTTACGGGGTGTGGGGGGGGCAATGTGCCTTTTAGAAGCAAGAAGATCGTGCCCCCTCCTTTTTGAGTCAACACACCTGCACCAAGACTTGAGAAGCTCTTCCAAACCTCAGAGCTTTTCCTTGGGTAGGAACATATGACATTAAAAGTAAAAACAACTCAAAGGTCATTCCATGTCACAAAAACACTAAGTTTCGAGGTTTTACATTAAAATGGTGCATTTTTATAAATTATACACTTGTTCATAGATACTTCTTCATACTTATTCATTTCTGTTCATCCTTAAATCCCTCATGACCTAACCCATAGCATTAGGAGGCACTCAATATGCATTAAAAACGCCAGCATGCAACTAGACTCGTCTTTTGCTTAGTAAATAGCAATAATAAAATGTGATTTTATTACTTGTATAAATACTGAGTTTTGATCCTTTCATTTCAACTCACCCTTTGAAAAACTCTAAAATTCTTGTGGAAAAGTAGTTTTCTCTAGCAATTAGTGTGTTGACAAAAAGAAAATGAAAAAGAAAAGAAATGATACCATTCTGTCCTTGCTATTATGAAACTAGAGAGCAGAGTGTGGTACCAAGGAAACACCTGCTCTTTCACTGAGAAGTAACACCTATCTCATTTAACTCACAAATGCATTCTTGGTAATAGGAAGTGGAAGGCCTGGCAAAAAAGTGATAAAACTGCAGGTGATTGAATACCTCCACCATCTGGTAATTGTTCTTGTCCAGGTACTTGTTCTTAAGCAGAAGTTTAGGACCTTAAATTGATAGATGATGTATGCATCAATGTTACTCTGTAAGTCCTAGGGCTCTTTATAAAATCAGTTGAGCACTTTAGAGGTTTAAAAATACATACTTAATGCTAAGAAAACTTAATTTGGAAATTATGTTTTCTTGTTCATGTCAGTGAATTATGCAATTTGTCTAAGTAAAAGAGTCTTGTGAATGTTTTGTTCAACAATTTGGAGTTGGCATTAAAATGGTTCCATGAGAATTTGCCAAGACCCCATAAATAAACATTAAACATGAGATGTCTTATGTAACCACAATCCTCAGGGCAGATTCCTTTTAAATATAAGTGCACAGCTGGAGTTAAAATGATACTATGTCTTAAGAGGTTTCTTGCTGTAACTAGTAAGTTTAAAAATTAAGTAACTGCTTGCTTTTATAAATCTTTCATCTAATGGGCACATTTATTTGCACAGCAAATAGACTAGTGAAAGTACAGATTTCGATGGGAAAATAATGTAAGTAGGAGGCTTGCAAATTCAAAACAATGCAACACACACTACACCCCTTTTTCTGTTTCAAGGCAATTTGGGATGCATTATCATATGTTGTGTTTTACAATAACCATTCAAGTCAAATATTCCTGTTCCCCAGGACTGAGACCAGAAAAGGAAATTGTAGGTTTTTGTCTTAAATGGTACATATTCTTCCTAGCTTAAAGATTACAATCTTCTTAGGATGACACAGTGCTAAACCTTGACCTTGTGAACAGGGGTTTGGATTAAAGAGATCTTTCTGCTTAACTGTTCTGATTCTGGTTCTTTCCTCTCACTTTGGTAACTCAAGCATAAATAATATTTTAAATATGGAGTGTAGATTTTCCTTTTGTGAGAGCAGATCAGCCTGACTGGTTGTAAGGCTTTCTAAAACATATTTATAATAGTGAGTAGTATTTATAATAATTACTTGAAAGACGTCATCACTGGTAGTTTTAGGAAGTAGGGGTTGTGTTTATCCTTGGCTCATTTATTGCAGAATCCACAGCTCAGACAATTCTCAGCACTGAGTGGTGGGAAGTCAATAAATTGTGCTCCTGAAAGAAAGGATAAGAGACTGAGAACTGTGCATGCTCATAACTCAAGGTGGAAAGAACCATTCTCTGAACCATCAAGTTTGCTCCTTCAGGTTTTGAGGTTTTCCTGCTCTGCTTATATTTACAACATTGGCACTGGATCAAGATGGTTTATCAATAAATAATTTGCATTTATCTTACTTTTCTACAGTTGACCCACTGTGTAAATCTTTCTCCTCATTTGATATTTTACTTGCAAGTGGTGATAATTCATTCTCATCTGGCTTTGGATTTTTCTGATATTTTTTAACTACCCAAATACTTATTAAAGACACAACATATATTAGTAGACTAACTCTCCCTGTTGAAATTCCAAGATCGTATCCACCATAGCACATTACATTTTTTAGCCATTTCCTTTTTTTTTCCAACCCCAAACATGAATTGTAGACATATTGGGAAGGGATATTTTTCTATTATAATTTTATATTTTAGGAGTCAATGCTACATTATGTAAAAAAAAATACACTATTTGAAATATCATGTTGTTATTATAAGATCTTATATTTCTTGGCTTCCTTTAAAATACATTTTTATAAATACATTGCTGTAGGTTTCAGATTTATTTGTTTGTTTGTTTATTTATTTATTTTTACTATCAATATATGATTCATTTTTTTTTCTACAAATAACGCCATCCAAGCATCCTTTATATGGTATCATGACAGACTTTCCCAATCCAATAGTCATGCCCATTCTATAAAGAGTTGTCACTACTGGTACCAGTGGAGTGTGTATCTCCTTGAAGTCTATGCGTGGACCCATAGTAAATGCTTTAATGTCTGTGGTCAAATTTTATTTTTTGTTTGTTCTTTGTTTTAAAATGTCTTTGTGATTTTGTCTGTGACAGTGCCTTCAACACAATGTAATTCTTCTTCATAATATTCCATGTTGTGGGCATGCCACCTATGCTACACAATCAACCTGCTACTAAAGAGTACTTACATTGGTTTCAATACTTTTCATTATGACCAACAATGAATGCTGCACTGGGTGTCCATAGGGACAATCCTTAGGGTTTCCATATTTTGCAAAGGAAAAGATTGCATAAAACGTTTTTAAAATACTGTTTATCTGAATTTTGTTTTTAATATGATCTCTATGCTTTTCATGGAGACCCTTATCCCCATACAAATGAACAAGTGTCTTCTGGAATAGGTATCAAGAAATAGAATGGCAAGAAGACTTTTTCTTTAATTTCACAAATTTTTGCCTCTGTCCTAATTCATAACACTAATTCATACTTTATTGTATGTTTCCTGGCCTCATGAAAGCTAACTAACTTTATTTTAATTGGTCTTTAGTTATCTATATTGATATATACATATATTAGTACAGTATTAGTGACTTATACATATATATATGTCTGCATATAAATATATAGCATTGTGAATATGTGTGTGAACATGCATATCTTTAGTGTAAAATTTGATCACTTTTTACAAACTGAGCATAGATATTAACCAAGCAAGAAATGGAAAATTAGAATCTTATCAGAAGCCTCACTGGTTCTCTCTTTACCAACCACCTCTCTACCACCTGTCTCTCACAGATAAATAAAAGACTAACCAATGTTCCAACTTCTAATAGCCAGTTACTTTTTCCCCGTTTTTTCGTTCGTTTGTTTGTTCATTGGTTCCTTCCTTCCTTCCTTCCTTCCTTCCTTCCTTCCTTCCTTCCTTCCTTTCTTCCATATTTATTAGTGCTGGTGGTGAAACAGGGCCTCACACATTCTGGAAAAGCATTTTGCCACCAAGTAACACCACCTGCCCCAAAATTACATTTGTTCTTTACATTTATTGAATCATAGCAGACACAATGTTGCTTGTGAGACTCATTGATAGGTGTGATTTTCAACCACTCACTTTTTTTTCCATTGCTTCATGGTGCTTATCTAAAGATAATCTTTATATTTTCATTAAACACGCACACACACACACACACACACACACACACACACATACACAAGACCAATTTTTCCTCTGAGTACTACTTTGACCTCAGTCCACAGATGTGTGTCAGGTAGTATTATCATTTATTGCTAGATCAATGATAAGTTGTATTTACAATAGTACTCTAAAACAGTACTTACATAGAATGTGATTTTTAAAATATATTTTCCTCTTCTTTTTAATATATAATTTTTCTTGATAATGATATTCTCATTTATTCAAACTATTACTCCTTCACATTTTCAAAATCTGACTTTTAATTTTATCTTATGAACATATTTCTACTTTTTTTTACAATTATTTTCAGTTCATTTGAGTTAGATATAATACTATGGTTTATTTTTGCAAAATTATAGCAGCAAGGAATATAATTGATACAATTTAGTCCCCAGTTCTTTAGCTTTCTCTTCCCTCCTTCATCCCTATTCCCTTTCCTCCATTTCTGATCTTTCTTCCCTTTAGTTATAGGTTTTCTTTTGTTTATTATTCATTAGTGTCTTGTGGATTTACATGATGGTGAGATTCATGGTGGTATATTCATATATGTACCTGGGAAATTTAGATCAGATTCATTCCATTGTTCTTCCCTTTTCCTGACCCTACGCCCTCCCCCACAAAAGTCCTCCTTCTATCCAGTGATGGCTCTTCTACTTGCAAGGAATCCATGTTTATTTTCTATTCTGTTCTGTTCTCTCTCTCTCTCTCTCTCTCTCTCTCTCTCTCTCGGTATATAATTTCTTCCCTCTTACATTGTTTAAGTGTATAGAGAATAATTATTTTATATATGTATATATACATATATATGTGTATATATATATATGTTTTATTGTTTCATTCTTTAATTTATGTTTTCATATGGATGAGTTTAACCCATTCACTCATTTTAAACACTAATTACAAAGCATTTATTTGTATTATAGTAACAACAAAATAAATTATATGAAAGTATCATACAAATTCCACAGTTAATTTAATCTCTCTGGATCAATAAAGACTCCTGGCCCAAATTTATATGAAAATTATTATTTCTATTTGCCTTACTTATTTTTTTAACATTTTAGCTTTATATTATTATACTTACTTTTCAAAAGTCAAAATTTATTTATACACATATGTCTTTCATACACACACACACACACACACATACATAGAGGGGGGAAACATTTTGGGTTGCATCAGTTTACTTATTTATTTATTTTTTATATCTGTCAGCATTTTTTTTTTCAGAAAAGGTCAGTAGATACATTGATTATGTTCATTCATTGGCCTGGTATTGTTTTATTTTACCTTCCAATTTAAGAAATAACTTGGCAAGAAATTGAATAATAAGCTCCAAATTAGATTCTTTGAGGACTATAATTATATTTATTGATTCTTTTCTTGTATTTAATAATGTTGATTAAGATCTGATATAAAGGGAGTTTATTTCACTTTAAGATATTTTGTTTTATGTTTGTTTGTCTTTCTGGAAATTTCCATGGTTCCTCCTCCTCATTCTCCTTCTTCTCTTCTTGTTCCTCCTGCCCCTTCTGATTCAATAATGCTTTAAAGTTCCACTCCCCCAAATTTTTATGTTTAAGTATGTGCACATTTTTTGTTTCTTTTGTAGGGAATTTTTTTTTTCCTGCTGGAAATCCTATGCTCTTCTCAAACTGGAATTCATGTGTTGCTGCTTTTTTTCTGCATTGATTTTTCTATCATTATTTTACCCTTCCCTTATTTTAGTTCTCTTTCTGGGTTTTCTTCCTGTAATTATTATGAAATGAATATCAGAAACACTAGAACCATCCCACATGACATGTATTTTGTATTTTCCATATTTTTATAATTATGTCAACTCTACCTTGTAAACAAGCAAGCATGGTGCTTATTTAGATGCTCACGTTTTTATATTTGTGATTAGTAAGTTGAGATTTCATAGCTACATATCATCTCATATCAAATAAATGGAGATTTCATACCTACATATTATCTCATCTTGTGAGTCACTGCTACTCCAGGCTTATCTTCTCTATTTCCTGAGATTGTTATCTTAAGTGCAAGCTCTGTTAGTTGTTATATATATATTTGTTCTCCTGGTTTATGATCTTCAAAACTTTGCCAGTGTTGGTGTTTTTATTTTGTCCCTATTTAGTTTCTGCCTGCTTTTTGAAGGCAGTGTGGAAGGTGTAGATGATTTCCCACATTCCATATTGGCTTCAATAAAATCAATGATTTTATTTTATAATTCTATCTTTGTATCTGATGAGCTTAGAGTTTCAAGAGCTGAGACCCAAAATATAAAATAGGCACATTAGTATGATTATCCAGTGCATTTAAAAAGATTCCATACTTTCAAAAATAATGTTAATGACATTCTTTTACACCTTTAACTTTTATTTTTCTTGCTGATAATCAAAGTCCTTTCTTATTCTTTTTAGGTTTAATTAAAATCATTTCCTATTTTTTAATTAGGAATCTTTGACTGAGATGTGTTGTATTGCATTAATTTTCCCAAATGTGTCTTCTGGGGCCTTTAGTAAAGATTCCCATTCCCATATGTCTCCTGGAGATCCTCATGTGCATAATCCAAATAGGTTGTTTATTAAGAGATGTTTCAGGAAGTTTTTATGGTTTGGCAAATTTGTAGTAAGCAATACATCTAGAACATGGGTAGAAATCTATAGAATCTGAATTTGGGGTAAGGGTGCATGCTTTTCTCACTTAGCCAGAATGATATTATTTTAAAGTGTCATGTCAGGTAATATTCTGGGTCCTTAGAAAAATGCTCAAACATCTCCTGAATGTGATAATTTAATCTCTAACTGGTAGTGTTTACTATGCTTTGTGATTACAAATCATTTTCCCTATACTTGACAAAAGAGGCATGCCACACTAAAGTGCTTCCACCTGCTAACATGGGTTGCCTTTTAAATGAGGTTGAGTTCTACCATTTGGAATGAGTTTGCAAAAATATCTTCATTCTCTTGGGGAACTAGCCTGTAGCCTTGTGTTTTCTCAGCTATCCAAGGCTTAAACTTGATCTCTGTGTCAATCAACTTGGAATCAAGAAAGAAGTGGGAATAACAATTCTTCTAATCCAAGCAATTTTTGAACATTGCAGTTTTGTTGCCATTTGCGATCACCAACAGACTAGTCCTAGTGTAGTATTTTATGACACACTGTGTAATATTGTGTCATTCTCAAAAGCTGATTGCCTTGATTTCACAGCAAGCAATAATAACTAATTTTGACTAAAGCTGATAAAGATAGTGCTACAAATGGCATGAATCACCATCCTCAAATTTACCCTAGGTAAAAAGTTTGCTTCCCACAGCTTATATACCCATCAAGTTGGGAGATAGACAAGTGTCAACAGTTTCCAGGTTTAATTTGTTTAAAGCAGAAATAGAAGCATCACATGTTTTGCACAGGCTATTTGTTTACTTGTTTACTTGTTCATTCTTTTTTGAAGAAAGGGTATTGGAAGGAAAGAGGAGGAGAAGATTCCCCAGATATGCATCCTGGTAATGGAAATATTATGACTATGCTATGTGTATTCAGCACATTTATTTATTTAGCATTGACTAATCATCAGAATCATGAAATACGAGTATGATTTGTTAACTGTGATTTGTGGAAAATTATTCACACATCATGGAATAAAAGAAAAAAAGAAGGCAGTACTAGAAGAAAAGAGGGACTACTAGTCTTAAGAAAAAAATGTTTGATTAAAACTTAGTTTTAATGTAAACTTTGCCATCTCCCCATAAGTGTTACCTTTAAAACCCCTAGTTGTGCAGATTAGACCCAACAGGCAACCCTGAGGCCCTAGACATGACCTTTAGAAGCAAAAGTCTTGAAGTTGTGATGCAAACACAAAAGCAGGTCTTTCTGATAAATCAAAATTTAATAATTGTAGCATAAATACATGAATAATTTGTAACACTATTTTAATATATTAACATTTACATACACCATAATGGCAATAAGATATTACCATTCATAATAAGAAATGGAATACCTAAGGTCCAAAAGAAAAATTACCACTCAGGAGTAGATCTTGTAATCATGCTGGTTGTACTTCCTAACTGGATGTTTTCTATGCATGTTCTATTAGAATCCCTTTTTTCGTAAACAGAATCCCTTTTTTTGGGTAAGTATTAAAAAAGTCAACACTATGATTTACAGTAGAAGGGGTAGAGAGAGAAAAGGGGAGGGGAGGGGAGGGGAGGGGAGGGGGGATAGTAGACAATAGGACAGACAGCAGAATACATCAGACACTAGAAAGGCAATATGTCAATCAATGGAAGGGTAACTGATGTGATACAGCAATTTGTATACGGGGTAAAAGCGGGAGTTCATAATCCACTTGAATCAAACCGTGTAATATGATGTATTAAGAACTATGTAATGTTATGAACGACCAATAAAAAAAAAAAAAAAAGAAAAAAAAAAAAAAAAAAAAAAAAAAGTCAACACTAAATAACATGAACTTAGATGTCCCTTTCCCAACAACCTTAAAAATATTGAGGAAGGAGGGTGAACTTTGGTTCAGAGGAAAGAAAACATCATATCACCAGGACTGGTTTGTCCCCAGTCTGCCTTCTGCCTTCTCAGGAGGGATTGTCCTCACCTGCCTCCACAAAACCCACAGGTCTGTGCAGGTCAAGAAGCTTTTCCACTTTCAGGATGACTTCAGAGGGTCAGGATCTTCCTATTTAAAAACAGCTGGAGAAGGCATTCCTTGGGAGTGGGAAGGTGAAAAATGGATATGAAGTAGGTAAGACCCATCTTCTCTACCTGAACCTTCCCTGTGGGTGAGAGTGTTCAAGGACATCAAGAGCCACAAATGCTGCAGGTAATTACTATTTAAAATTCTATCTGTCACATCAAGTTGCTCATTGGCAGGAAATATATCCTACCACTTTTAGCCAAAACTGGCATCTCCTTCTTCTGGGAATAATCATAATAAACAGATAATGGTAGTGAGTAAGCAATTATTTCTGTAGTATTTTCCAGCCTATTAAGGTAGGAAAGTCTTTCAAACATTGAGGGATTAGGAACTCTAAAATTAGGCATCACATGCATTCATTTTTTTTGAAGCCAATATGGAGATGAAATCGCCTGGCCAGATCTGTGATGGAAGTTGAAACGTGCTAACGTAGTGAATATGCAAGTGCATTTGTACTGTTCAGGTGTCATAAAAATGTATGAGATCACTTTGAGTGACACTCAGAGTACATTTACTAGTCATAAATATAAAGATTTTTTTTAACATACTAGGTATCCACTTTTTAATGTGAACCAGTGAGATTCATAATTTCTACAAAATTCAATCATAATTCATCACAAATCACACAAAAATATTTCCACTGGGAATCTTGGCCGCTGCTTATCTTTCTGGGTTTATGATAAAGAACTCAATCAGGCTGTACGTTGATGTTGCCTGTCTGTGGCTCAGCACAATCTGGTGTGGTGGGAAGAATGCCACGACAGGAGTGCTGAGCCAGAGCTCCCCAGTGATCGGGGACTGTTAGGAAACATCTCTGCAGAATGAGAGAATGACACCACAGGATCTCTTACATCATTGGCTTTTGGGGGGTTCTATTTTTGTATGCAGTTACCAAATTTAGGCAAGATTATAGAAAAGTTTAGAAGAACAAAGAGGCACGTGGAATATATCCATCAATGGCTGGTAAGAGAGACCTCATTTCAATAAAATCTATGTTCAGAACACAAAAATGTTATAAAAATCATAATTAATTACTGTTTGGGAATTGACATTTTTTCCCTAAAGACATCAAAATAGTCTGCTCTAGAAGCAAATTTACACTTAGATAATCATCCCAAATGAAGAATATAATGCAAGTAAAAATCATGCCATTAAATAATCAATTACATGAATTATTTTGTCAGATGTAACTTATAATAATTTTCTTAATCAAATGATTTTCAGTCAAGTGAGTAAATTTAATTCAGCATTTAGGTTTCTTGTTATGCTCTTTCTAATCAAGTATCTTCGGCTTGGAACCAATAGATGATTCTTCATAAACAACATTTAAATATTAAACTTTGAGGGAAATTGTGATTACGATATCCCTAATCTCTATTTAATTCCAATAACAAAATGCTGTCATATTTTTAAATCCTTCCAATTCGGGTTATCATCATTGTTTTTAATATTATTAGATAACATTTATCTTCTCTCTTTGTTTTCTGTACACTTGTCTCAGTGCCTCATCTTAGTACACTTTTGTACACAATAGCCTATGGGTAGTAGATGCTATTACAAGCTCCTTCCATGGTTTAGGAAAACTACCTAAGTATTAGGTAGTTTACAGAACATTACTCATGGAACCACAGAACAATAAATGACTCCAAGAGGAGTGAAAGCCAGTATGGATTGACATCAGACTTGGGTTTATATTTCCATATTTCAAAGTTTAAATGAACCAACGTTCCTTAAGTGCCATCATATGGCAAGGAATTTCAAGTTCAATATCACTTATAGGAATATACATTATATATAGTCATGAACAGATAGAAATAGAAATTAAGTATGGAAAATGCAAATGCAAAATAATTTATAATTCACCAAAAATTACAAAAACTATTTTTACTTTTATATGGGTTCTTAGTCTTCATAGTGTGCATAAAATTTTACTGCCCACACAATTTTATATATTTTATTTTCTCTTCACTTAATGTCACATCATAAACAACTATTTTGGCAATATAATTTTTAAAATTTTTAACTTTGAAAGATGAAAATAATTTTATTTAACAATGTGTGGAATCATTCACTTCTTGCTGGACATTCGAAAACAACTGTAGATTCAATATAATATGAACAGAGCTTTTAATTAAGTTCTCATGGGTTGATTATGTTTAAAACCCTGCAAATTATTTTGTTCCAAATCTTAAATTATTTTCAGAAAAAAATACGTGAGTAACAAAATCGCTTCAAAACTTCAAAAATCACAGTAAACCTAAGAAATCACCAACAATTCAACATTGTAAAATTTTTCCTGAATGTTTCCTTTTAAATTTTCAGTTTGGGGGTCTTACATTGAGATTTTTGATCCATTTTGAGTTAATTTCTATTTGTGAGCACTAGTTCCTTTACAAGTGGGTAGCCATTTCCTCCAACATTGTTTGTTTAAAAGATCATCTTTTCCTCATTGATTCATCTTTGTAAACTTTGTCAAAATTGTTTTTCATATATGAAATGGTTTATCTGTACTTTCTATTGTATTCTAATGGTCCATATTTCTGTATTGATACCAGCACCACACTGTTTTGATTATTGTAATCTTGTGGTAAGTTTTGGAAATAAGATACTTGACTCCTCCAGCTTTGTTTTCTTTCAGGATGGTTATGGATCTCCAAAGTCTCATGGGATTACATAGGAAGTTTAGAATGAGTTTTTCTATTTGTGAAAAAGAAAAAGAAAAAGAATTGTTATTGAGATTTTCATAGCATTACTTTGAACCTACAAATTACTTTCAGGAGTATTACATATTGACATATTAAACCTTCTAATTCTTTTTCACAAAATGTGCTTCCATTTATTTAAGTTTTTATGAATTTATTTCACTAAAGTTTTGTAGGTGTCATAATAAAAGTCTTTCACTTTGTTGGTTAATTCTTAAGAAAATTTTTTGATGTTTTTGTAAAAAGGAATGTTTTGTAGTTTTCTTTTCACATCATTTATTGTTAATGTGTAGCAGTAAATTTGATGTTTGTGAATTGCTTTTGAATTAACTTTGTACTATTTTGCTGAGTTAATTTATAGTTTGGACAAAATTTTGGTGTAGTCTTCATAAATATTTGCATATAAAATTATATCAGCTCCACATATAAAAAAATTAACTTTATTTTCCAATATGAATGTTTTTTTTTTATTTCTCTTTCTTGCCTAATTGCACTGACTGGAACTCCAGTACTGTGTTAAATACAGGTGATGAAGGTATGCATCTATTCCTTGTTCTCAATCTTAAA
Source organism: Urocitellus parryii (assembly GCF_045843805.1). NCBI lineage: Eukaryota > Metazoa > Chordata > Mammalia > Rodentia > Sciuridae > Urocitellus > Urocitellus parryii. Next base: position 144,125,013 of record NC_135536.1, read on the forward strand.
GGATAGTCTTCAATATTTTTCCATTGAGTATGATTACCTCTGAGAAATTTTCATATATAACTTTGATTATATTGAGCTTGTTTCTTCCTATTTCTAGTTTTTTGAGTGTTGTTATTATGAAAGTTTTTTTTTAATTTGTTCTAATTAGTCATACTTGACAGTAGAATGCATTTTTACACATTGTACACAAATGGAGCAAAACTTCTCATTCCTCTGGCTGTACATGATGCAGTCACATCAGTAATGTAATCATACATGTAGATAAGGTAATGATGTCCAAGTCATTCCACCATCCTTCCCATCCCAACACCATCTCCCCACCACACATTCCCTCTATGCAATCCAAAATTCCTTCATTCTTGCCATACTCCCATTATGGATCAGCATCTGCTTATAAGAGAAAACATTGGGTCTTTGGTTTGGGGGGTTTGACTTATTTTCCTTAGCATGATATTCTTTAGCTCCATCCATTTACCTGCAAATGCCATAATTTCATTAATTTTTAAGGCTGCATAATATTATATTATGTATATGTACCACATTTTCTTTATCAATTCATCTGTTGAAGGGCATCTAGGTTGGTTCCATAGTTTAGGTATTGTGAATTGAGCTGCTATAAATATTGATGTGGCTGTGTCACTGCAGTATGCTTAATTTTAAGTCCTTTGGATATAAACCAACGAGGGGATAGCTGGGTCAAATGGTGGTTACATTCCAAGTTTTCTGAGGAATTCCCATACTGCCTTCCAGAGTGGTTGCTCCAATTTGCAGTTTCACAAGCAATGTATGAGTGTATCTTTTTTCCCCACATCCTTACCAACACTTATTGTTGCTTGTATTCTTGATGATGAAAGTGAGATGAAATCTTAGTCTAGTTTTTATTTGCATTTCTCTAATCACTAGAGATGATGAACATTTTTTCATGTTTGTTGATCAATTATGTTTCTTCTGTGAAGTGTTTATTCAGTTCCTTAGCTCGTTTTTTTTGATTGGGTTATTTGGTTTTTGTTTGTTTGTTTCTTTGTGTTGGGATTTTTTTTTTAATATATCCTGGAGTTTGTTGATCTATTTGAAGTAAAGGTGGCAAAGATTTTCTCCCATTCTACATTATTAATTGTTGCCTTGGCTGAGAAGAAGTGTTTCAATTGGAATCCATCCCATTTATTGATTCTTGATTTTACTTCTTGCACATTAGGAGCTTTGTATAGAAAGTCAGGTCCTAAGCTGACATGATGAAGATTTGGGGCTACATTTTTTCCCCTAGTAGCACAGGGTCTCTGTTCTAGTGTCAAAGTCTTTGATCCACTTTGAGTTGATTTTTGTGTAGGGTGAGAGATGGGGATTTAATTTCCTTTTGCTACATATGGAATTCCAGTTTTATTAGCATCATTTGTTGGAGAAGCTATCTTTTCTCCAATGTATGTTTTTGGCTCCTTTGTCTAGTATGAGATAACCATATTTATGTGAGTTTGTCTCTGTGTCTTGTATTTTGTACCATTGGTCTACATGTGTATTTGGTGCCAATACCATGCCATTTTTGTTAATATTACTCTGTAGCATACTTTAAGATCTGATATTGTGATGCCTTCTGCTTCACTCTTCTTGCTCTTATGTGTCTCTTATTTTTTCATATGAATTTCATGCTTGCTTTTTTAGTTCTATAAAGAATGTCATTGGGATTTTAATAGGAATTACGTTAAAGCTGTATAAAACTTTTGGTAGTGTAGCTATTTTGACAATATTAATTCTGCCCATCCAAGAGCATTGGAGATCTTTTCATCTTCCATGGTCTTCTTTAATTTTTTTCTTTAGTATTCTGTAATTTTCATTGTAGAGGGCTTTTGCCTCTTTTGTTTGATTGATTTCCAAGTATTTTATTTTTATTTTTAAAGGCTAATGTTAATGGAATAAGTTTCATATTTTCTCTTGTAGTGGATTCATCGATTATATATAGAAATGCATTTGATTTATGGGTGTTGATTTCATATCCTGCTACTTTTTATGAATTCATTTATTATTTTCTAGAAGTTTTCTGGTGGAACTTTTTTGAATCTTTTAACTATAGAAGCATGACATCAGCAAATAGTGATAGTTTGATTTCTTATTTTCCTATTTATATCTCTTAAATATCTTTTATCTGTCTGATTGTTGAATAGAAGTTGTGAAAGAGGACATCCTTCTCTTGTTTCAGGTTTTAAAGGGAATACTTTAAATTTTTCTCCATTTAGATTAATTTTGGCATTGGGCTTAGTATTGATAGCTTTTACAATGTTGAGGCAGGTTTCTACTATCATAGTTTTTCTAGTGTTTTGAACGTGAAGGCATGTTGTATTATGTCAAGTGCTTTTTCTGCATATATTAAGCTGATCAAACGATTCTTGTATTTAATCTATTGATGTGATGAGTTACATTTATTGATTTCCATATGTTGAACCAACTTTGCATCCCTGGGCTGAACCCTGCTTGATCGTGGTCTGCTATGCTTTTAATATGCTTTGCATGCAATTTGCCAGAATTTTATTGAGAATGTTTTCATCCATGTTCATCAGGGAAATTGGTTTAAAGTTTTCTTTCCTTGATGTGTCTTTGGTTTGGTATCAGGGTAATACTAGCCTCATGGAATGAGTTTGGAAGGATTCCCTCCTTTTCTCTTTCATAGAATAATTTGAGGAGTATTGGGGTTAATTCTTATTTGAAGTTCTTGTAAAACTCATCTGAATATACCCCTGTTCCTAGTCTTTTCTTGGTTGATAGGCTTTTGATAGCATCTTCTATTTCACTGCTTGAAATGGATTCATTTAAATTGTGTATATTCTCCGGATTCTGTTTGAGTAGATCATATGTGTCTAGAAATTTTCTGATGTCTTCAAGATTTTTTATTTTATTTCAGTATAAATTTTCAAAATATTTTCTAATTATCTTCTGTATTTCAGTAGTGCATATCATGATATTTTCGTTTTCATCATGAATTTTAGTAATTTGAGTTTTCCCTCTCTTTCAGTTCATTAGTGTAGCTAAGGGTTTATCAATTTTATTTATTCTCTTAAAGAACCAACTTTTTGTTTTGTCAAGTTTTTCAATTATTTCTTTTGTTTTAATTTCATTAGTTTCAGCTAATTTTAATTATTTCCTGTCTTTTGCTTTTGTTGTTGACTTGTTCTTTTTCTAGGCTTTGAGATGTAATGTTGAATCATTTATTTGTTGACTTTTTATTGTTTTAATGTATGAACTCAATGCAATGAGTTTTTTTTCTTACCACTGCTTTCATAATGTCCCAGAAGTTATGGTATGTTGTATCTGTGTTCTCATTTACCTCTGAGTATATTTTAATTTCATCCCTCATTTCTTTTGCTATCCATTCATCATTCAATAGCATGTTATTCAGTCTCCATATGTTAGAGTATCTTCTATTTTTTAAATTTTATCATTGATTTCTAGTTTCATTCCATTATGATCTGATAGAATACAGGATAGTATTGCTTTGTGTGTGTGTGTGTGTATTTGTATTTGTTATGCTTTATGGCATAACTTGTAGTTCCTCACACTAAAGGAAATGTCAGTCAAAGGAGGAATTAAGTCAAGTTAAAAACTAAAAATAAAATAAAATAACCAGGAATACAAATTGTATGTCAATAATAACCCTGAATGTTAATGGTCTAAACTCATCAATCAACTTTGCTTGTTTTCACTGTGTTGTTTTTTTTTTTCTTTTTCCATTTTGTCCTCATGGAATATTTTGCTGAGAATATTATGTAGTGTAGGCTTTCTAGAGTGAATTCTCTTGTTTATCATGAAAGGTTTTTATTTCATCTTCAAATCTGAAACTTTGTTTTGCTGGATAAAAAATTCTTGGTTGGCATCCATTTTATTTCATAGTTGATGTATATTATTCCAGGACCTCCTGGCATTGAGAAATCAGCTGAAAACTAAATTGGTTTCCCCCTCTATGTAATTTGATTTTTGTTGCAGCCTTTAAAATTCTATCCTTATTCTGTATGTTAGTCATTCTCATTATAATGTGCTTGGTGAGAGTCTTCTGTAATTTTGTACATTTTGGGGGGTCCTGTAAGGCTCTTATAGTTAATTTTCTATTTCATTCTTTATATTTGGGAAATTTTCTGATATTATATAATTTAAAAGATTGTGCATTCCTTTGATTTGTATCTTCACATATTTGTTCTGATTAATCTTAAATTTGTTTTTTTCATGTTATCCTATATTTTTTGGAAGTTCTGTTCATGGTTTCTTACCATCTTCTCTGTATGGTCAACTTTATTTTCAAGAGTATATATATTTGCCCTCATTAACTGAAGTTTGGTCTTCCAGGTGGTCTAGGCTATTGGTGATACTTTCCATTGAATTTTTAATTTGGTTTATTACTTCCTTCATTTCAAGAATTTCTGCTTGATAACTTTTAATAATCTCTATCTCTTTATTAAAGTGATATTTAACTTTCTGTATTTTCTCTCTGACACCATTCTAAGATCAGTCTAACTATGTACCTTCTAAACTCTTCTGACATTTCTTCTACTGTGATGTCTATAGATTCTATTGTTGGAACATCTTGGTTTATTTGAGGCACTTTGTTTCCTTGTTTTTTCATGTTGGTTGTGAGTCTTCCCATCCAGCAGTATTGATTTGAGGCAGTACAGTTTCTACCTTGTATTCTTACAGTGTCCCTGAAGGCTTCTAGTACCTCACCTTTAAGGAGGAGACCAATATTAACAACACCTAATGCAAACAATATAAAACCTTAAACCAAATAGTTCCTATTAAGGCTTCTACAGTGTTGTTGTGATAAACAGAAATTTTACGTTCAATTATTGTCTATAATAAAAACAGTAAGTTTGCTAAAAGGCTTTAGTGTTTCAAATGATGGACAAAGAAGGAACAGAAGTAGTGTGAGATGTAATGTTTCTGAGAAGATACAAGTAAAAAATTAAAGTATTTGGAGGAAGGAGGAATTATTAGAACTTGGCTGTTAACATGAAAGAAGTGAGAATCATAATCCAAGAAGACAGATATGTGAGAGAAAAACATATACAGATATAAAAATAAAAAAATAAAATTGGAACACACAACAGAACTGGAATATACTATTCAGAATTCAGATATCACATTCCTTAAAAAATTGATGTATGAAAAATATTCAGATTCAAAGATGGTAGAGATATGAGAGAGGGGGGGGAAAAAAAGGAATGTCTCAATGGAAAATTGAACAATTTCTTTGGTTGGTTTTCAAAATTTTCTCAGCTTTCCTTCTCCTCCAATAGGTGGGGTTGTCTGAAGTTTGATATTAGCTCCAATCTGGTGGGTGCCTCATCAGTTGGCTGAGTGAGCCCATAGCAAGATGCCCTCACACCCTCTTTCAGTCTTCCCACCCAGTGTAACCAGCCCCCTCTGTCCTGGCACACTTCAGGATTCGCTGAGCAGGGGAGAGCCCAGTTTTCTCCACTTTCTCCCACCTGGACTCCCTGAGGGAAATGCCCCCAGTCTCCAGCTTTCCACAGGTTTGCCAGACCCAGACTGGCCCATTCAGACCTAGCTGCAATCTGACAAATCTGGGCTTCAGAGCGACCCTGCAAACAGGCAACCAGATGGCGACCACTAGTACACCCAGCAGGAAGACCTCAGGTACAACCAGACCTGCAGGTACTCTGACAACATATCTCTAAGCTCTGGTCAGTGTCCCCAGACTGAGGCGGCCGTGGCCTGAAATGGCAATGGTAGCAGGGGCAAATATTCAGGTCCCTTGGCCCTGGACTTCCAGGCCCTGACTAGTCTCCCAAGATGGTGGCAGCTGCATATAACCAAACCTGTGGATACCCTGACAGCGGACTTCCAGTCAGTAGCAGCAAGCAGCAGGTAATCCTTGGGTGATCTGTGAGTGGAGTGGTTTGCAGGCAAACTGTGGGGGATTAGGGGACAGACATCCAGTGGTGGGTGATGGGAAGGCGAAAGGCAGGTGATATGCTGGCAAACAGTGGATAATTGCGGAGGTCAAATATTGTGAAAGGGTTTTGGATTTGGTCAAATGATTTTTTTTTCTGCTTAAATCAGATGATTATGTGATATTTCCCCCGCTTCATTCTTTCAGTATTGTTTATTGCATCGATCCAGTTCATATATTGAACCATCTTTGCACTCTTAGTCAAGGTATACAACTTTTTAAAATATGCTGTAGAACTTGGTTTGCTAGCATTTTTTTGAGTTATTTTTTGTACCTATTTTCTAAGAGATAATGGCCTATACTTTTCCAGTAGTGTCTTGGTCTGTTTTGATCTTCCAGTAATTCTGGTCTCATACAATAAGTTTAAAAGTACTCCTTTCTGTTTATCTTCCTCCTCAAATTAGGAAGAATGTGTATCAGTTATTCTTTAAATGTTTGATAGAATTAATCAATGAAGCCACAAGGCCCAGGACTTTATTTTTTCAAAATGTTTTATAACTGATTCAATCTTCCTTTTATTGATATTTTAAATATATTTGTGATGTATTCTTTGTGGATATATTGTGGATACAAATATATATATATGTATATATATATATATATATATATATATATATATATATATATATGTGTGTGTGTGTGTGTGTGTATGTATGTATGTATATGTGTGTATATGTGTGTATAATATATATATATATATATATATATATATACACATATATATATGTATATACATACAGAGACATCACATATTCTTTATACTTTCATCTGTTGAAGGATCCTAGGCTGATTCTATAACTTGGTTATTGTGAATTATGCTGCAATAAACTTGGGTATGTGTATATGTTAGCTTTTTGTTGCTGTGACCAAAATACCTGACATGAACAACTTAGAAGGAAAAGTAAAGCTCATGTTTTCAGAAGTTTCAGTCTGTGGTGGGTTGGCTCCATTGCTCTGGTCTGGAGTTGAGGCTGAACATTAAAATGGAAGAATGTGACAGAAAAAAGCTTATCAGCTTATGACAGCCTGGAAGCAAAGAAAGAGGGAACCTACTTTCTCCAAAGGTACCCCACCTGCTTACAGTTTTTAACTTCTCCCAGTAGTTCATTCAAATTATTAGTCTATATAATGAATGAATCCACTGATGAGGTCAGAACCACATGACTCCATCACTTTGTGTGTGTGTGTGTGTGTGTGTGTGTGTGCGTGCGCGAGCATGCATTGTGTACCAAGCATTAAAATCAGAGGCACTTGACCACTGAGCCACATCCTCAGCCCTATGTTGTATTTTTTTTTTCATTTTAAGAACTGTAATGCAAAAATAAATAAATAAATAAGAGAGCCTATCCTGTATTTTATTTAAAGACAGGGTCTCACTGAGTTCCTTAGCACCTCACTTTTGCTGAGGCTGGCTTTGAACTCATGATTTTCCTCCCTCAGCTTCCACTGGGATTACCGGTGTGAATAACCATGCCTGGCTTTATCACATCTTAAAAACCTCACCTATGGATGCTGTTTCAGTGGAGACCAAACCTTCAACATAGGAGTTTTGGGGGCTCATTCCAGATGGAAATCATAATAGAATGTATCTCAGAGTGGAGTTTTTAGCTAGCTTCATGCTAGGTAGGATGTAAATGTGACCTTTTTCTCAGATTAAGGACCCATCTCCATGTTCACAAACACACACAAATAAAAGTAACACTACATACTGTTACACTGAATAGCAATCAGCCTGTTTGTCTTTTGATTTGCTTCATTTGTTTTAGCCAATATGTAGATTCAGAGAAGTGGAATTGTTGGGTCATACGTAGTATCTCTTTATGCAAACTGATTATTTATATTTACATTGAGTTTTGAGAGCAACAACTTACCCATAGCCTCTCCATCAGAAAATATGGTAAATTTAAAAAAATGTTAATATTATGAGTACAAATATCTAAATTTAGATTTAATATTCATTTCATCTGAGCATATTTTGATATGGCTAAGGGAAATTGCATTGCTTATTCTGTGAACTTTTCATTATTATTTCTAGCCCATTTTTAAGAGTAATTGGCCAATTATTTCTCCATTTCTATAAGCTATTATAGTGAAATAAATTGTCTGGAATGTAAATTGTAACTGTTCCTTGTTTCTTATGTATCTTTTTACTTTGCTGGTGGAATGGTCTATTATGTGCATGTGTGTGGTAATCTGATTTATCAGTCCTTTGCTTCATTACTTCTAAATTTAAAGTTATAGCTTTGAAAACTTCTGCCTCTTCCAGGTTATAAAAGAGTTTACCTGTGGTTTGCTTTAGTACTTTATTTACATAGTATTTATCCTGGCATAGATTTTGAGAAATTTTCCTATTCCAAAAGGCTTTTGAGACAAAGTATATCTTTTTTTTTCTACCTAATTTTAATGTCACATTTTATTGTGAAGTAAATTTCTATATATGATTAAGTTTCTGTCTTAATTTTCATTTTTTCTTCCTTTGGTAGTGTATTAGTGTAGCATTTCCAGCCACCTTAATTATGACTTGATTTAATAATATGTTTTGATGCAGGAGAAAGCTTGCTTCACTTCTATTTTTTTTTCTTTGTGTTTTTCTATTCTTTAGCATAAATTTTACAGCAAATATATCATTAAAATAAAGCTATGGATTTTAAATCTCTGACAATATTTGAAGACATGGACATTCTTATAAATATACTATCAAAGTCATTTGTTCAAATATAATTTTACCTTCTTCAACGATTTTTTTTTTGAGATTTTCTAATGTAGGCCTTGGACATAAAAGAAGAAAATACTTTATATGTAAGCATAAAATTGAAAACTTTTCTAATGTATAATAGTTTGTGAATGATTGTCTAAAACTATAAACATCTTGACAACTCTCAAAGTCTTGGCCTCATCAGACACACAAACACACACACACAAACACACACACACATACACACACACACACACACACACTGAAAGTTTAGATTGTGAATGCAGTCATGTAGTCTCATAGTTTTCTTTTCTTTCCTTTCTGAATTCATGGCTCTTCAAACAGTATTGCAATATAATTTGATGAACTCGTTCTAATGACTTGGTCTATTATTTATTTGCTGAACATCCTAAAATGTCTTCCTCTTGTGTATCCAATTTCCAGGCTGTAAATCAATCAACTCATACAATCAAACTTAGTTTTAAACTTGATTTAACCTATGAGAGTTTGGGAAATACCTTAAGAACACACCCTCTACTAAGTTTTAATGAAAAAAAAAAAGCATTGGTTTTTTATGTTAGCATCATTAATTATTTTTTTAACAATAGCAAATTGGTTAGAGAATCATATATCTTCATTTGTAAGACAGAGTGGTACAACAATATGATATGAAATAGCATGATTTATTGAACTTGGGAATTTCGGTAAAAGCCTGAATGGCTTTCAAATCCAGTAAGAACTGTCTCTTTGATTATCACATTTGATCTAGTGGGAACTGTCATTGTTTCCTGCCAAGAATATATGTAATATAACTTCTGAAAAAACCTCTGTGACTTCCTGTCCATCACAAGCTTTGTGAATCATTTATTCCCACTTTTTTTTCCTTGAAAATATGTGTGAACAGGGATATTTTCCAGTATTTCTCGATTGGCTGTCTTGTGAAACAAAATAGAGAAAGACTTAAACTTCACAATTGCCAATAATGAGTAATCATTACTCAAATTACTCTAAGCACTGATTAGGTTTAAAGTAATGAAGAAACCACCATAATCAATCATCATCAACCCAAAGGAAGTCAATCTGTGTGAAGAGACCCTTGGAATTAGCAGAGGGCTCCACCTACAGGGTTTCAGGGGCAGATGAATGACAGGCCAGCTTCAGGCCCTGCCCTGTGCTGAGCTAAGCTCTTCTTTGGGTGGACCACCCCTAGTGCTAGCCCAGAACGCTAGAAAGAGGAAAGACTGCTGTCAAAGGGAGCTGTCTCTAAACAAGCTGTCTTAACAGAAGCAAGAATTGTGTTGTCATACTTGAGATCATGTAACATTGCTTTTATGTATCAGTTAAAATACATTTAATTAAAAACAAAGAATAAACACAAGTGTTAAAGAGTAGCATTGCTTCACATTATAACAGATTAGATAAGTAGGTGAAAAAACTTCTATATATGCCATAGGATGATAATTGCCTTGGTTTGTCCCCAGATTGGGGGCTTCTGGGACACAGAATTCTCTGCTATAAAATGGGTCAGTTCGGGCTGGGGATGTGGCTCAAGTGGTAGCGCGCTCGCCTGGCATGTGTGCGGCCGGGTGCGATCCTCAGCACCACATACAAACAAAGATGTTGTGTCCGCCGATTCTAAAAAATAAATATTAAAAAAATTCTCTCTCTCTCTCTCTCTCTCTCTCTCTCTCTCTCTCTCTCTCTCTCTCTCTCTCTTTAAAATAAATAAATAAATGGGTCAGTTCTAGCTGAACCAGGTTTAAGCATTTACCTTCCAAAGAAGCTGATGTTTGTAATTCTCTCTGTATGATAGCCAGTTGTGGTGACAAGCAAATTCTTAGATAATACCAATTGTCTGCTTTCTACTACAGAAAAGAATAACTTTCCAAGTGAGTACAAATTTTCTTCTTAAGTACCTGTGCAACATTTGTTTTCACCAATTACTTAGGAAAATTGCTGAGCCAAGAAATTCATCCTTGCCACATGTATTTTAGTTTTGCCTCATTTGTCAGCTTATTGGGATTCTGTATGATTGAAAACCAATTATAATGATACCTCCAATGTAAGCATGAGTCTTTTTAGAAGACATCCCAAATTGCTGCTTTAAAAGGAAATTAAACTAACTAAATGCACCTAGAATTTATGATCACACACACACACACATACACACACACACACACACACATACGTATATACAATTGGGGGCAACTTTATACACTTTTGAAAACAAGTGTATATATATATATATATATATATATATATATATCCTATTTAATATAGTTATCTCTAGGTCTAATCAAAGATTACAACAGTCAGGTGCAGTAGTGCATGCCTGTAATCCCAGTGGCTCAGGAGGCTGAGGCAGGAGGATCACTAGTTCAAAACTAGTTCAGCAAAAACAAGGCACTAAGCAATTCAGTGAGACCTTGTCTCTAAATAAAATGCAAAATAGGGCTGGGGATGTGGCTCAGTGGTCAAGTGACCCTGAGTTCAATCTCCAGAACCCCCCTCAAAAAAAAAAAAGAAAACTAGCAGCATTCTTTCCAATAATATTTTACTAAGCAAATATTATTTAAAATAATCACTTACATGAAACATATGAGAATGTATATATGTGAGTGTGCGTTTAGTTATGATTTGATATATAGTGTATAAAATATAAAAGGTAAGTATATACAATATTTTCCTAGTTTTCTTTAATATTGTTTGTTAGTAAGTAATAGGAAACCATGGAGTTTTCTATTGTGATCTCTCTCTCTCTCTCTCTCTCTCTCTCTCTCTCTCTCTCTCTCTCTCTCACACACACACACACACACACACACACACACATCTTTGCAATGAGATGAATTTCATCTTACAATACTGTTGAAAACATTTACAAAAGTTCAATGCTAATTGGTACCCATGATTGAACTTCAGTTTCATGGATTGCTTCTTAGAATTATGTTCTCAGAGACAATGACAGATGTAGTCTATTTTTTTTTTTTGCTCTATGATTCTTCATTATTCTTATTTTAAAAGTATGTGGACCATCTTTGATAACCATATTAAATGATTTCCATTCTATCCCAGGGACAAAACTAAATAGATACTACCTTGGGTAAACAATAAAAGTGGAATATATAGGAAGTTCCTTGTCAAGGATATGGTCAAGATAAGGCATTGTAAACATGGTATGTCTAAATTATTATGAGTATGACTGAAGGTCATCAGGCTATTAAAAATGAATCATCAGAGGGGCTGGGTTGTAGCTCAGTGGTAGAGCACTCATCTCACAAGTGCGGGACCCTGGGTTTGATCCTCAGTACTATATAAAATTAAATACGCAAAATAAAAGTATTATGTCCAACTACAACTAAAAAAAATAAATATAAAAAAAAGAATCATCAGAGAAGAGGTAAATTATCTTTTGGTAAAAATGAGAAATATTAAGAATGGGAATGAAAATATTACATGTGGTTTGTATATAAGGAACAGAAATTAACTTTATAATAAAAATTAACATAATCCAAAACTCAGTTAAAAGTTTATATGAACGATGTTACTAATAATTGTAAACTCAATTTCCATTTCTTAACAATCAGCTATTTTGTTTGTGCCAACATTTTGACTAAAAGAATACTGACATTCTTTGTGGCAATTGTTTTAACCTTGAATTTTATAATATTTCATTAGTAGAAGCATTCTTGTTCATTTTTTTCTCTTTAATTAGGTAGATCTAGTCTTAAGTGTACAATAGTCGGATTCTAGTCATTTAACATAAGATGTTTACCACAAAAAGGATTGTTTAAAACTTTACATCTATGCAGCAAATCTAACTCAGTAATTCTGCTAACATTTGGGTAATAACACACTTTTTCTCATGTAGAAACTAAAGTACCTTTCAAATTTAAGTATTTAATTCAGTTTTAATAAAGGCAAATAACACTAAATTCCACAAGGATTGCATGCTAAGGCTACCAAAAAGACAACACAGGTCAGTAAAAAACTCTTTCATGAATTTACTAATTTTTTTTCACATTGATTTTATAAATTGACTGAATCTAAATCTTTGAATAACTGTGAATAACATATCTGTTAGGAAAAATGAAGCCGTATTTAATGCAAAAATCACAGCTGATTACAATAATACTAAGTAATAATAACACTGTGACAATGACACTGATTGAATGTTTATTGGACACTGGCTACTCTTCCTAGTGCTTTGACTGTATTATCTCATTCACTCTTCACAAGACCATTTGAAGATAAGTACTATTATTCTCTGCTTTATAAGTATTAATAAGAATATTCCAGTCAAGGAGAAAGGAACATTTCAAATGCAAACAGAACAAAACTCTCTTACAGGTTACCTGAATCCAAATTGTTGAGCAGCAGCATCCCAGATTGGCCCACTTCTCTCATGTTTGGGTACTACTGATGTTTGAGCCTAAGGCCCATCCTCCTATGACATCACTTGACACTGGTGATCAGACTGATGTCTTTGTTTAAAGTGGGAACTAGAAATTTGATGACATAGGATTGGTTTTTGTCATGGCATCAGTCACAAATGGTTTATTTACCCCAACACTGACAGCTGATTAAATGTTTGGGGATTGGTAAAGTGACAACAGATCCACTGGGCAGAAATAAATAGCCCATAAGTTGAATCTAGTCTGCTTTTTTCCTCAAAAGCCATCAAAACTTATTTAAATATTTTGAGAATATTTTAAGTTATTTCATCTAAATTTGGCTGCAGTTTCATTGCATTTTTAAAAGTCTTTAAGCTGGTTGAATAGTACAGAATGAATAGGGAAAAAATAATAATTCCAAGAATTCCTTAAGGATTTTACCTCTCTAGCACAGGCCCCACAGGGCCAAACTGCACAAATGTAAACCCTTCACTCTGGTTAATTTTTCTATCTTGCTTTTGATGTTTTATAGGACCTGATGTGCTGTATAAGTAACACGGACTTTAGTAGCACTTAGACCTGACATATAACTTTATGTCATGGTAATTGCATCAATGTAAGGTATAATAAATACAATTTAACAGACAATATTGAGTATTAACCTTTAAATCTCAAGAACTCTCCAAAAGGAAAAAAAAAGTGATTCACCTTTAGTAACAATCATAAGACATAAAATCATCTACCACAAAATAGTTTAAATGTAAATTTTATATTTTGAAATGTTCTTTTCAAAAATAACTCAAGGTTCTTTTATGTGTAGAAATCTTGTACAAATGAGTTTTATCATCCTGTCATAGACTAAATGGCTAAGAATATATAAAGACTACACAAAAAAGGTTACTAAAAACAAGTTTCTTAGTATTATTAATCTAGGAAATAAATATAAACTAGAACAATAAGAAGACAACAGTTCATTTATTGTATCTTCATTTTCTATAACATAGCACATATTTAAAGATAATAATATTTTATGCCAATGAGTGAAGTTATTAAAATTTCATAAATGAACATATTCTCTCATCCACTAATTCTGTTCTAAGGACTAACACTCTTGGAGAGAAATATAAATGAAAACAACATTTGTAACAAAGGTGCTCATTGTGGAATTATCTTAATGATGAGAAACTGGAAGAAAGTAAAATAAAAGTGGTTAATAGTATTATTGCAGGTTAATATAATAATAATGATAGCGATCATCTATTGTTAGTCATCTGGAAATGTGTCAAATATTCTTATATGAATCAAATCTCCTAAAATCCCTATGAAGTAGACATAATAATTTAACCTATTTTATAGATGAGGAAATAAAAGTTCAGATAAAATATACAATTTTCTCAAAGCACCCAGCAAAATAAGTAGCTGGTACAAGATTCCAACTAGACCCGTCTCACTCTAGAGCCTGTATTCTTATCGATACACTGCACTGCCTCCCATTCAATGGATCAGTATCTGTAATTAAGATATACTTATAACGGTCTTCTCAGGACCTGATGAGGTCATGATGGGACAGTGATATATAAAATAATGCACACATGGCTATTGAATACATGTTAAATGCAAGGCACTTTAAACTGCATTCAGAATAATGCACAATGAACTTGACTACTTAAAAACATTTGAAAGGAGATATGAAAATATATCAGCAATGATTGTTTTTCTGTGCAGCAAAAAAATAATGGTAGCTTTTATATTCTTCCTTATTCTCTTTGTATATTTTCCAAGCTTATTCACAATGATATAATAGCTTTGTGGAGTACCCTAAAACCATGCTAACTCTGATGTTGTTCCATGGTGGAGGGGGCAGTAAAGGACAGAGAAATGGTCCTGAAACTCAATTACACACCAAGTTTATTTCTTGTTTGGTTGTCCGATGCAAGAGTGTGCTTGTTTGGGGCAACTAGTAACCAGACCAGCTCCACCAAAAGGGGTACTCATTTCCCCAAGGTGCCTGCTGATCCACAGCAGATCACCAGATTTCAGCTTCTTTAAATATGGGATTTTTCAGTGTGAATTCCTCTACCATACTGTCTCCTTGGCATGTTCACTTGAGAGAGAAAATAAGCTTATATTAGAACCCACCAAAGCCTTTTCACAACAACTTTCCAGAAAACAAGCAATTAGAGGAATATCAAGAATTCCAAAAGAGTGAAAATTAATAAATATGCATACATATGCCCAATTCACTGACTTTTTAATAATTAAAAACACACTGATTTGCGTGTTTTCCTATAATCAACATAGTAACCATTCATCCTTGGATTTCTGAAATCAATTTATTGACTCTCTAAAAATGCAATATTATGATTTGTTTTTTTTTTCTCTATCAAGAATGCAGAGTCCTCGTGATGGTAAAAAAGGCTCTGCTTGCCTCTCTGTCAGGCTGGTAGCCCCACCCCTCAGAGTCCATGTCCTTGCCCCATGCTCTAACTACACAGCTTCACCAGGTTGCTCTCACACATCATGTCTGCTCCCGTGTAAAGTCTACCTCTGCCTGTTCCCATAGACCATCTTGTTCTTTCCCCAGTTTTTCATTTCTGCAACTTCTTCAAACTTCCATGAGGTCTGTCCTAACTACTTAACTAACTTTCATAAATTTGCCACCCTCCTCCACCTACCCTACTTCTGATCCTTTTAACTTATTGTTTTTCTCTTTTTCTTTCAAGAAAGAATACCTTTCAACCTTGTAGTGCTGTATAATTTATTCCGTTATCTTCCTGTTAATCAACTCTCTCCCAGTTAGAAGGTATGCTCTTAGGGAACACTCTTTTTCTTTCCTCTCTATTGTTTTCTGATATTTACCCATATATACATACATCAGCATCTAAATTATTCACGTATGCCAGAACAGCTCCTCTGTGTAATAGGTTTTCAATATACCTAGGTTGTATAGATGGATATTCGCACTGGCTAATACATAAGTGTATTACTGGACTTAATTCAGATGGCCATATCATGTTCAGACTCAGTACTGGCTCTTTCCATTCACTTCAAGTTTATACCTCTAACATGCACTGGTTATTTTTGGAGAAAACAAAGAATATCAACATCCCTATTCCTGTGCAGTTGCATATATGAACCATTCAATATTAATAGTGTTTGATTTTAGTGTATCGCTCTTATTGTAAATTTCACATGAGACTGGAAATTTGAGGAACTCATTAGCAGCTTCGGTTTCTTACCTTAGCCTAAAGCAGCGTCTCTACTTACTGTTTCACCCTTCTTTTTTTTTTTTTTTTTATTGGTCGTTCATAACATTACATAGTTCTTAATACTGCAACTTCACCCTTCTTCATGCTTCTGATTTTCTAAGCCTCTGATTCGTTTTAGCAAAATCGTACTCTTAGTAAAGGAACTTCTTCATCCACCTGCCCATTGTCAATTAATGATGCCTCATTAGACAAATGGCTGGGAACGTTGATGAGGTTTTCCTGGACACAAAGGCCAGCCTGATCAATGGTCTTCCCACCTGTGGCTCTTGAGTGAACAGTCAAAGGTTAGCCCCCTTCTTGGGGGCCTTCATTGTGTCAGCAAAAATTAGCAAGAAGGTGGCCAAGTTGTCAATAGAGCACAGAGACAATTAGTTAATGATTAGGAAGCCAACAGTTGGGGAATTGATAACAAAACGAGCCATCTTGGGTACATTTGCATGCGTTTAGAAAATCTATAACACAGCAAAATGCAGACAACCACAGAGAGAAAAGTGATGTGCTCTGAAACCAAACTAAATAAGGGAACCTAATGGTGGGCACACATCTGCCCAGCTTGGTACAATGTCATGGACATGTCAAAGTAAAGCAGTGGCACTGATTAAATAGATGAATTATTAATCCCAAATATGCTATTTGCTTTGCCCTCACATGAGGCTTTCCCTCCAAGTTTGGATTCTTTTCTTTATTGATTGATTCATTCGACTTATAGTTATTGAGCCCCTCCTATGGGCTACCCACTGTTTTTAGCATCAGGGAAAACAGTGCCAAATGAGATTGGCTTGGTACCAATCTCTCTCTGAAAGATATAAAATTCTAGTGGGCAAGTGTCGTTTCTAAAAAGAAGGTAATGATTAAACTAATTCCAAATTTTGATGAGTCTGTTGTAAATATCATGAGTATACTAGAGGTGGGGAAGGGGAGAGGCCCTTCAGATAGGAGGGGAGTTAAAACTCAAAATACAAAGGGAACATTTTTTTTTTCTCTCTTTAGAACATGCCAGTTCTGGGTGTCCCTCTCCAAGTCATGTGGCATTTCTAACATAATGGAGGTTGATGAGAACTTAATGTTGGAGGTGGCAAAGGTGGGGAAGTTACTCAGTTTGGATTTATCCTGCTTTATTTCAAATTCTGCTGTGGCTTTAGCCTAAGGGTGTATCTACAGTTACCGAAAATGATGGGGTGTCTGAGGTCATTTTTCTGACAGTTTTCAAATCACCTGAACCTGCTGTTATCATTCAAATGGCAGCAGTGGGGAACAGCACACAAAGTAACACCTCAGGTGCCGCAGTCTTGGCTGGGCACAGAATCACAAGCCACTCAAAGCTTTGTAGATTCAAACAGCAATTCTTTATTCCCGAACTCACACCGGCCCTGTACAAACACGTTCTGGGGAAATCCAAGTTCTGCCACCAAAACTTTCTCAATTCCATGAGAACTCCAGGGGAACTCAGGCAGCAGGATACGCCCTATTCCCAGCAGCAATAACCTTAAACCTGGAACTTCCCTAAACCCAGATTGTCTAAAACCGGGAACGTCCTAAACTTGTCTTAAACCGGAACGCCTTAAACCCAAGGAGCAAGATACTTCCTAAAACCTTCAGGATACACCCTAAACCTGGATCCACCCTGGTCCTTGAGCAGGGTCACCTTTCTCAAACACACATGCAATGTCACAGCGAATTTCCAAGGCAAGTCCATTTAACATGGGGTACACTGGCAAGGAAATTTCAATGCGTCATTCCTACTTGGCAATGGCCCTCAGCACTCAGGAATGACAAGCAGATTCTAAACTGTGGGATGGGGTCATGGCAAGAGGAGCTGCCACAGTACTTAGTGTTACCTTGAACAAAATACTTCTATTCTATATGGGACATTGGGTAAACGGTCAGGAAATTCAAGGCATAATGTCACAGGGGCAAAGAATCCTAGGGCTAAAAGACTCCTGGAAAGGGTCATCTTGAGATCACATACTTTATCATTATCTCACAGCCAACCTCCTGGGGGAAGTACTGAGCTGAAGACCCAGAGCTCCCAACTTCAGGTCTGCTCAGGCCCAAACCAGAGAGATAATAAAGACTGAGTATTGTATAACCACAGATGAAATTTCAAAGTTTCTAGCTACACATTTAGTGTGTGTGTACCAAAAAAAAAAAAAAAATGTTTCAGTTCAAATTGCTGAAAACCTGTTACACCCATAGAATTAATGTGTAATTTCATTTCAGACCAACATTGTTCCTCTAACTCACATACCCAAACCCAGGAGTAAAATATATTCTGCCAAATTTATTTTTACTTCCCAACAGGCCCATTTATGTACAATTAAGTTGATTATCCAGCCAATTCTCTTCCATATGAAAGCAGAAAACTGATTTAGCTGGTGATTTTCATCTGTTAATTGGATACTTAATGCAAAGACACATTTTTTTTATTCCCTTCACTTTTTATTTTTATTTTCATTTAGCAGAAATATGTGAAAATGTGATGTAATTATTTTATTAAAATATCAAGGCATTCTCCTAAAATAAAGTCTTATATTGTTTTGCAAAATTAATGTCTCTAGATATGAATTTATAATCATTTTCTTTTGCTATTTTCAAATTTCTCAGATAAAAATACTAATATGGATTCCAATAAAGTCATTTATGACTTGGATTATTAAAAACTATGTATTTCTTTACTGAGATGCTTGGGACCATCAGTATTTTGGGTTTAATGTTCTTGGATTTTGGAATATTTTCATAGATTTAATAAGATTTCTTGGGTATGGAACCCAAACTTAAGCCAAAATTCAGTTGTTCTATGTACACTTCGAACACATAACTTGAAGTGAATCTTATACAATATTTAAATAACTTTGTGCATAGAAAGAAAATTTATGGTGTGCAATTTTTTACTGCAGCATCATATTAGTGCTTAAAATTTTCAGATTTTGGATTAATTAATATTTCAGATTTCCAGATTAGGGGTGCTAAGCCTATAATTTCATTCTGCACTCTTTCTGTGTCATGCCAAATCAATTAACCAGTCAGTCTTTCTCTCACTTTAGTCCACTGAATCAAATAGTAAATTGGTTTTACAGAGACACAACTAAAATTTTTGGAATAGTCACTTCATATAATTCCGTTGAAATGCTTGACTACAAGGTAGGAGGGAGGTATATCATATATAATATGTTCTTATATGTCTCCATTTTTCTATAATAATTTTTAAAAATGTTTAAAGACACAACCTATTTCTACTTGGGTACATGACTCCAGGGATAAAGAATGTATTTCATGATTTTATTTGAAGTTGTATTCCTAAGATTTCTCCAGAAACATAGCAGCTATAGAAGATACACCCATGCATGTAATGTGTGGGCACACACAATCACACACAATGCACACCTATAAATGATAAAGGGAGAGGGAAAGGGATGTATAGCAGATGGGGAGAGATACTATATGGAATTGACTCAATCATAAGTTGACTCAATTATGAATTAACGCAATTTTGAAGACTGAGAAGTTCCATGATCTGTCATCTGCAGGCAGGAGATCCACGAAAACTGGTGGTAGAGTTCAATCTGAGTCCAAAGGTTTGAGCTCACAGGAGAATCAAGGACATAAGCTCTAGTGAACAGAATGCCTGTGAACTGGTAGCCTATGGTGTGAATCCCACTCTGAGGACAGGAGAAGGTACATATCCAGCTCATGCAACCACACTCCTCCAACTCTTTCTTTTCAGGCTCTCAATGATGGGATGCTACTCACTCACATGGGAAAGGGACAGGAGCCTTCCTCAGTATGCCAATTCAAATACCAACTTCTTTCTGAAACACCCAAATATGTACACCAGAAATAATGTGTAACCAAATATCTGGGAACCATATCAACGAATAAAGATGCTGCATAAAATTAACACAGTATCCTTGTTCCTAAGTGTTTTAGTAAGCTTTGGTTACGATGACAAAAAGACCTGGCAAGAACAATGTAGAGAAGGAAGGGCCTATTTTGTCTCACAGATTCTGAGGGCTCAGTCCTCAGACAGCTGACTACACAGTTCTGGCCCCCAAGGGGAGACAGAACATCACAGTGAAAGGGTTTTGCCGAGGAAGGAAACTCAGGACACGACGAAATATAAACCCCAAAGGCATACCTCCAGCATCCTACCTCCTCCAGCCATGCCCTAACTGCCTATAGTTAATACTGGGTCATTTCATACCAGTGGATTAAGTCATTAGGTTACACCTCTCAAACCTTATCATTTCATCTCTGAATGTTATTGCACGGTGCTACACAGTAGCTTTGGGGGGACATCTCATATCCAAACCATAACACTGGGTCCTGTCAAGTGATATCCAAGTGGAAACACTGAATCCAGATTCCAAGAAGTGTCCCTGAAATGAAGGGATGCAGTCGGGCGGTACCCCTTCTTTTCCTTCTTTTTTAAAACTGTGAGGGAGAGAGCTGAAGAATTCCTTTGGGCCACAAGGGGATAATCACAGAACTACCATGGTAACCCTGGATTGCCTACATTTTCAGAAGAGGAAAATATACTTCTGTTTGGTTTAGCTATTGTTATTTGGGATTTTCATTCATTTACAGTTGAATCTCATCTAAACCATTTTATGAATGAAAAGGTATGCCAAGACAATTCACAATAGCTAGACTGTGGAACCAACCTAGATGTCCTTCAATAGATGAATGGATAAAAAAAATGTGGCATTTATACACAATGGAGTACTACTCAGCGCTAAAAAATGACAAAATCATGGCATTTGCAGGGAAATGGATGGCACTAGAGCAGATTATGCTAAGTGAAGCTAGCCAATCCCTAAAAAACAAATGCCAAATGTCATCTTTGATATAAGGAGAGCAACTAAGAACAGAGCATGGAGGAAGAGCACAAGAAGAAGATTAACATTAAACAGGGACAAGAGGTGGAAAGGGAGAGAGAAGCGAAATTGCATGGAAATGGAAGGAGACCTCATCATTATACAAAATTACATATAAGAGGAGGTGAAGGGAAAGGGGGATAAATACAAGGGAGAGAAATGAAGTACAGTAGATGGGGTAGAGAGAGAAGATGGGAGGGGAAGGGAGGGAAGGGGGGATAGTAGAAGATAGGAAAGACAGCAGAATACAACAGACACTAGTATGGCAGTATGTAAAAACATGGACGTGTAACCGATGTGATAATGCAATCTGTATACGGGGGCAAAAATGGGAGTTCATAACCCACTTGAATCAAATGTATGAAATATGATATGTCAAGAGCTTTGTAATGATTTGAACAACTAATAAAAAATAAAAATAAATAAAAAAGAAGTATGCCAAGAAATTATTGTGTGTTAAGCATTTAGTCTGCTTTTGATAGATCTATTGGAATTAATAATCACAGCAAATGATATGACAGCTATTCTGATTCTCACCTAGAAAGGTTAAATGTCTTATCTAAATTCATGTAACTAGGATATGACAAAGCTTAGTTTTGACCATGTACACTAACTCTAGACTTTACTGTATTGAATAGCAGTATCTTATAGACTCTAGTAGAAGTTGGTTATTACCAAGGAGTGTGGACTCACTTGCCAATATCTAGGATCTATAATGCTTCCTAGCAGACTGAACCCTTATCAGAAGGCTAGAATAAAAGCCTTGTCCTACAAAATATAATCTCTTGCAGGATTTCTTGTGTCAGAACAGTATTATACTACAGTCAAAATATAGAGCATGTTAATTTAAAAATACTAAATTCTTTAACAAGAAATGGATATAGGTATTCTTTTGGAGCACAAATCTTGCATGACATTCACTAGTTATTTTCCACTTCTAGGAAAATTTTATGCACAAATTTGTCATTATTTACTACATCAATGTGACTGACTTGTGCTTGTTCAATCATTGCCTTTACCTCATTAACTTAGAAAAGTTCTTTACTCTCAGATCTTTGGAATGATTCACATATTTTCTTTCACAGTATAGAAGTTTGCCATGATTTATTTTAAGTTCTTATATTCTCTCAGACCTTTAAATGCCTCCTTTCCATTCCAGCACTCTCTGCTGAATACTGCAGCACTATTAGCATACTATAATAAGAAGCTTAGACTTCATTGGGTTATAAGAGAACACCATGAATTCCAAAATGAGCTTCAGAAGATAGAGTTATAGACCATACAGGATATGCAGGTTGTCTTCTGATCTCCTTGCCTTTCAACTGATGTTCAGATACTGGGTTTTATATTCTGTGGTTCTTTGACACACACACAAGCATCCAATTATTTTCAATTAAGATGCAGCATTCAGCACCTTTGATTTTCAATCCTTGAGCATGGATTTCCTAAGTTTCAAAAGGAATATAGTGTTTAAAAGAGTAAGGAGAGGTTTGCAGATGTTTGACTCCTTTCCTTCATGTTCCACATATCATAGGAGCTTAAATTTTGACCAGGAAGAACGTTCACTATAGAAGCATTGTCAAGGTGAGACAGGAAATGATGTCATCCTCAATTCCCTCCTCTCCCCAATTTTCACACACATCCATCATCAGACACAGAGGTTGCATCTCACACATGAGTTTCTATTTTTCATTTTGCTCAACAATACTGCAGTCTTAGTCCAGAAATGTCAGTGATAAAAATGTTCAACTCCGCTCTGCCATTCAGTTAGTTAGTATTAAAGAGTTAATATTGGTTTGACTTGGTCCTTCATGTCTTATCAGCCAAATTCTGCTTATCACTTGGTGGAATAAGCTGCTAAGTTCAGTTTTGCAGAGTATGGTGTGAAAAAAACATTACATTCTGGGCAAAGTGAACTTATTCAGGTAATAGTTCAGATTTTATGGAAATGTGTATTTTAATGGTCCAATTAGCCAAAATCATAATATTTTCACATAAGTAGCTTATGTGACATGGAGCTGTATCTTGAATCTTCCCCAAGGAGCACTGGAAAGTTCAAGTATGCTTAAGGGAGAGATTTAGGAGTCCTCTACAGAATTGTGTGTTACCATCTCAAAAATGTTCTTTGATTTAGAACTGGCAGTTCAAGTGTGATTATAAATTGTGGAGTAAATCATGATGGGAAAGGGGAATAAATATTATACCTGAGGGTTTGCAAGACATTCCCTAGACACTACAAAGCTTTAAATCAGCTAATCTTTCTTATTTCCTTTTCTCCTTAGAATGTTGGTCAAAATCACAGGATTTTGATGGAGAAATTCTAAAGATTTGATGGCAGCGTACGTATGGTTATGCATGAAAATTATTTGTTGTATTTGTATAAAGTATTGGGTAAGTATATAAATCTATCACTCTTTCAGTTAAAAAAATCAAATTTTAATAAGTTCAAAATTGTCATGGTTTGGATATGAAGTGTCCCTCCAAAACTCCTGATAATGTAGGAGAGTTCTGAGGTGAAATGGTTCAATTATAGAGCTGTAACGTACTCAGTCCATCTTAGTTTTAAAGGACTGACTGAGTGGTAATTATAGGCAGGTGGGGCATGGCTGGAGGAGTAGATCACTGCGAGTAAGCCCTGGAATGGTACATTTTCCCTGCCTCCCCTCGCTCGATTCATGATCCCGTCATGACCTGAGGCTTTCCTCTTCTAGGCTCTTCCCCCATGACGTTCTTCCTCACCGTAGGCCCAGAAAAGTGGAGTCAGCCATCTATGGACTGAGACCTCTGAAACCATGAGTCCCAAATAAACCTTTCCTCCTCTAGGTTGTTCTGTTTTGAGTATTTTGGTGACAGTAATGCAAAAGCAGACTAAAACAAAAGTAGTTAAGATTATTTGAGATAAATCATGTTCCAAGTTATTAAAATATTAAAAATGTAAATTAATATCTTCCACTCCTGAATAATGGAAGACTATAATGTGTAAAAGAAGGTGTCTATATTAGGTCAGGAAGCAGAGATGGCTGAACGCTCCTATATGGAATGATTCCATAACAGAATATCTATTGTTATTTCTGTAGACAAGTTGGTAACTACAACTAGTTTGTAGTTGGCTCATGGAAGCTTATGTAAATAAACTTATCCAAAAACTACCATTGCTGTTGCCATAGGTATTCAGCCATTAGGCAAGGGCAACAGTGGCTGGGGAGAACACCTCACTTAAATATGCAGAATAAGTATCAATTTATTTATTAAATATTCCTCTGAGTGATTTTTCACAGAATTCCCATGGAATACAAATATCTTTACATATTATACCCTTCCCCCTAAGACCCCACTTTCCTGGTTTCCTTTTTACCTGTTTCTAATCATTTCCTCTTAACTCACTGACCATGCAATCAAATTCTTAGCCACTTGCAATGAATCACTATGGATCTGTGTCTCTGATCATTTCTCCTTGGAGAGAAATATGAACAAAGAGTTCTCCTGCTCAAAGCTGCCAACTTCAAAAATATCCCTTTAAAACTGACCCTTAGGGCCTCCCCTGAATAAGGTGACAGTGATATAGTCATTAATTTTTTCAGCTGGTTTCAATATTTTGTGCAAAACTACTTGTAGTCAGGTCTGAATATTTTTCTTCCTTAGTCACAAGTTCCCCATAATGCTATAAGTGAAGTAAAGAGAGAAAATGTGTATCAGGAATATAAGCTCTTGAGACATGCTTAAGTTGATTCCTACACATATATACCATTTCTGTTTGATGATGAAGAGCTCCTATGTGTGGCCACTTCTATGGCTGTGTGGCTCAGACAATAATCATATTAAAACCAGGATCTCAGATCTTCTGACTTGATAATTTTGTGGTTCATAGTTAAATGCTCTTGTGTTTGTTGTTGTTGTTGTTATTGTTATTTTCCTCCTAGAGCCCAATAGTAGTCAGGAGTTGCTTCACAAAACAAGAATAAATATAAATATATATGCAATATGGAGGAGATGGCCAAGTTTTGCTTTAATAGCCAAATGGACTACATTGCAGAGTGAATTATATACATTCACCAACAAAAGTTTGCCAGAGGCTTTATACAACATCTTTTCTGGCAGTGATCCTTCAAAGCACCACAGGATCCACTATGTGATATGACCTAAGACACAGAACATCATTTGTGGCCATCTGAATTTGTTATAGAGTTATTTCTTCCTCTGAGCTTCACTCAAAACTAGTTGTCTTATGAGTTACCTGGCAAATGATTTGAATAAGCATGCCAAAATAAGGTTGCCTCAAAACTCCAAACAAACTCATTGAGCATCTTGCTTCTTTCTTAATGGTAAGATAACCCAAATGTACAGATTTGAGAACATTAAACCTTTAGAAAGATGAACAAAGAAACATGATTAAATTTGTGTGGGGATTTATTGTTCACCCTCAAGTACACTTGTACCTTCCTAAAGTTTCTAGGTAAACTGCATCTTCCTACTCACAAGGTCCTATGAGCACAATGTTAGTGTACTGTGGCAGTTAGAGATCCTATACAAAAGAGGAATAATCAAGTTCCCTGTGGATAGGATCAGGGGTCAGCAAACTATTGTCCATGAGATAAATCTGACCTGTGCTAATTTTTTTTACATTTTTAAACATTTTTAAAGAATAAAAATTAAAATATGAAGGGGAAACTGCATGAGGTCTGCAAATTAAAATATATAATATTGGAATATTCAGTTACTGAACAATATTATAGAGATCTCAATAATTAAAATAGGATAATGTATGTGGATTGTTGATCATTCCAGATAAAAGAAAACTGTTTTTGTTAATCTCTATTAACAGGTATAGAGAAAAAATATTCTCACAAATCAGTAACCAAGTATTAGTTGCTAAATAATACACTGATTTTCTTCAGTAAAGGAAGAGCTCAAATTTATTTATTTATACAAACAAAATAGGACAGTTGATAGGGAACATGATTGGATTCAAATTTTTGCTCTTTAAATCCTTGATGTGACACTAAACCCCTGAGATTTCTCTGTAAGTGCAATAGAGCTCAGAGGCCACTATTTTGGTGAATAGAAGCAAAGCCAGGGGCTGCTATAATAATCCTCACTCCAAAGCTCATTGAAATAATATAAAAACTTTATATATATATATATATATATATATATATATATATATATACACACACACACACACACACACACACACACACACACTATTCATTTTGAAGAGAAAGAAATAACCACAGACCAGGTTCAAAGACCCACTTGACCCGTTGTAAGATCAACTGAAATGAAAACTACATTAATCAATTGCCTGCCCCTGTAAGTCCCTGCTATGATTGGTAGATCCCAGTGGCACCTGGAACCCAGTATTGGTGTCATTCAGAGCCAGTATCCAGTAATCCCTGTACAATCTAGATAATTCCCCTTTCCCAGTACCCTGTTCAATGGCCCATGGTCCCTTTAGAAAGATGTGGTAATACAAGGAAGATGGTTATCATATAAATTGCTGACAGTTTAAGGTTCATTCCTCATGAAGATTGAACAGCTAGTCAAGGAACAATGACCTCTAAATGTGATGATTTCATACTGTTGATGAACCTAAAGCTTTGCTAACTATATAAACAGGGAAGAATTTTGAAAACTTCTCATCAGTTTCATTTATCCAAACAGTCAATTATCAAAAACCAAAGAACTCGGAAGGTCCTTGTGATTTCTGCTCTGACTTTGTTACATACACTTCACTCTTGTTGCTTGTCTTTCATTGGCACCTCTTGGCCTCTGTCACTCAAGTAGCCCATCTTCAGGGTCCATTTTCTAACAACATTTCCCACTTATATTCCTGACCTAAACATAGTAGCCACCTCAGATTCTTCAGGAGTGGCAATGCTCTTCTTTGCAATTCCTCTCTCAACATGTTGAAAAATTGAGAAATTATAGTCTCTCGAACTTCAGCATAGTGACATGGTTAGAGGAGAGTGAGTAAGTCTTACATAATATACAATAAGTATCTCTGTCAATCAAAACCTTCAAGAGCCTTTCTCTTAAATATATATGTTTCTGGACTTTAGCTTCATTAGATGTAGACCACTATTTAGTTCACCTTCATTCCACCAATTCTGCTTCCTAGTAGAGTCACTCTCAACCTCTTATACTACCACTCGGAATCCAGACTCTCTACTTAGTACATAGCTGATGAAATTTTTCTTGATTCAATATTATACCTCTTCCAATCTGATTCAACTCCTTTATGGACAAATATCCTAAACTATTCCCAAAATTCTGTCAATATAAATTTATGCTGCATTTATGCTGCCAATTTATTATTTACCAATATATTTTTGGTTTGCATGGTTTATAGTCCTGGGATTTCTACAGTTGGGTTAGTTTTTTAGATATAGCAATGAGAGATGGTAGGAGAAAACTCTGAATAGAATTAGTAGAACCTGAAGACAATCACCTAAGGCTGTTACAGGTTTATCAGAAACAGGGTAAATTTATCTACTTGGACAGAGGAAGAATGGCTACTTAAATTGGCAAAAAAGAGGCTGAAAAGAATTTAAAGTTTAAGGGCTTCTGCATTATTGTAATTTGTTTCATCCTAATTTTATGAATTCTCCTTCTTCCAGTAAATGCCTTAATTTTTAACCTGAAACTCTTAAAAGTAGTGAATTCAAGTTAAGTTGTTTCTTGGCCCACTTCAGGAGTAGCTTTGACATTTGCTTTCCAGAAATACTAACCTTGTGATTATAGAAATATAAAGGTTTTTTTTTAGGGTGGATCCTAAAGCTTTTTGGTTCCTTTTGTAGAGCTTAAACTAAGAATTTAAAAGCTTTATCTATTTTATTTATTCAGGTAATATTTTGTGTTCAATAAACTTAAAAGTTCCATATAATCATTATTTCCATGAAAATATTCTTAATCAAACACTTGTCCAAAGCATTGCCTTCTATGTACTCTTTACTCTATATGACTAGTGATAATCTAAATAAATAATGTATTGCAACTGTACACTATGAAATACCAGGGTCTCATTTATCTGTGATTCTGAGGACTTTAATGGTTTTTTATCTAGTCATATTAGAAATCAATCCATCTTCCAGGTTCTGTTCTCATGGAACCACTTCTAGCAACTATAACTATACTAGTCAGGGTTCACTAAGGAAGTGAATATTAGGGGAATGGGGATTACAAGAAGTAGACCTTACATTATGTGAGAAGACTGGAAAAATGAAGATCTATAGTCAAAGTGCTGGGGATCTAATTAATATATCTGAAGTGTTGGTACAAGTGAAAAATGGAACTCAAGAGAATTCTGAGATGCAAAGCATGTCCAGTACCCAACTACAACCACAAACGGAAGCTCAGAATAGGATTCTTTAGTAGCTGTTGTCTCTGTGCACCTACTGCTTCTGTAGGCCTGTAGTCTAACACTGATGGTTGCTTTTGAGCAGCAAAACCATAAGCCAAATACACTGAATGTGAAGGGAAGCTCGCACAAACACTCACATCCAACAAACACCCTTCAGCTCTTCATCACCATGTCTGATTGTGACAACCTTCCACTGCCACTTCTGCTTCTGGAGCTCAGCAGGCTCCTCTTTGGGTCAATTCTAGTTCAGGACCATTACAGTGGGAATGTGGTTCCCACCTTAACCAAATAGATGGTAGCATACTTTAACACTGAAATTTCAATAGGATAAGTTGAAAAGAACACAGCTCAGCTGTCGGATTTTAGTCATATGATCTTAAGAAAGACATTTTATTTTGTTGTCCCTTATCCTTCTTCTGTTCATTAGAAACAGTATGATGGATCTATCTTACAATTTGTAAAGCAAAAATAAATAAATATATATATATATATATATATATATATATATATATATATATATATTTTAAAAATAAGATGCAAACTAAGTATGAGAAGGAAATATTTTCTTCTTTATTGATTGCCTTGACTATGCAAGATCCACATGAACCACCTCACTCCTAAATAATATTTCATAATCATAGATTGTGTGATATTTAGAAAATCAACAAGGAAAAAAAATAAACTTTGAGCTAGATCTGAATGTGAATATTGATTCAAACATACTAGTCATATAACCTTGAGCAAGTTGATAAATCTCTCTAAGCCTTATTTTTTCCAAAATGTAAAGTCAGTTAATAACACCTGTCCCTTAATATTATTCTGGGGATTTGAAATGGCATACTGGATGTTTACCCATAATTGCTACTTAATAAATATTTATTATTATTTTTTATTATTATAATTCAACTTGAAGAATAACTAGTATAAGAATAAATCTCACCCCTGAGATATTTACCTGAGCACTTTGAAAATAATTATTCTTGTTTATGTGTCTTTGCATCAAGCACTACCCTTAGAGGATTTATGACTTATTCATCCACATTTGTTCTGTTTTACATTTCTACTGCCTAATACAGGTTGTGACTTCTACTAGATCTTCACTAACAGGACTCTTAGAGTCTTGGCACACATGAATGACCTCCCATATTCTTACTCCAGCATAAACTCATGAAAGAGCAAATATTTTAAATTTTATAAAATATTTATTGTCCTCTTAAGACTGTAAGTCATGGAATATCTGCTCTATGAGACATAAAGGTGAACAAAACTGGCCAAAAAAAAAAAAAAACAACAACAACAAAAAAAAACATGCAAGGCCCATGTTTTGATTTTAAATTCTGAAAAAAAATTTAAGTCAGAAGTCAAAGAAATCAGTTTATCATTGCCAAAAACCCAGTTCTGTAACCTAAAAATTGTCATAAAGAAATATACTGTATATATTTAAAAGCCTTTTATTTAAAGAATATCAAGTCAAATAGTTGTTACTTCATGAATAGCAGATTGAGCTTCTCTTAAATAATATGGATTATGAGATGGGAGTAAGCTAAAAAGACATGATGGAATTTTTTTTATTAGAAGGAGTTACTGGGATTAGAATGTACCAAAAATATTATAAACTTAATTAAGAAATACTTTTCAAATGTATGGTACATGCCTACAAAGTCCCATCTATCTAGTAATACCTTTTGTCCCAAATACCTCTGATTGAGAATGTAAAAGGTGGTGATGAGGTCATACTAATGGACTGCACCAGATCATTGATTAGATTTCGACTAATAATCTGTTTTTCTTTTAAGAAAACTTTCTAACATTTAAGTACTTTATAAGGACAGCTTTTAAAATTTCTGTTTAATTGCTGTCAGGTTAAAGATACTATTAATTACACTGGCTTACGTGTTCTTCAGAAGAATAAACAAATGGAAATATTCCATTTTCAGCACTGCACCTTCTGGGATAAAGGATTTATGCTTTCTAAGAGATGAAACCCAAATCCTGAATTTTGAAGTTCCTTTTAGGAATATAAATACTTACATTTGAGTAACAATTATATTTTATTCCTATATCTCACTAAAATACTTTCATTTCTATATTTATCAGTACATTTAATTGTTCAGTAATATTTTAAGAACAGTTTTATTTTCTATATTATGTGTCTGCTAGTGCCAGAATACAAAATGAATAAATAGAATATCCCAAAATATTTAATTTTCTAAAATTCCAATTAGTAAATGAAAGACCATCTAGGTTTTATGATTCTAAGACTATTTGGGACCCTTGCTAGCATTCCATTGTTACACCATTCAAGTCTTAGCTCACAACTAAATCCGTTGTCTTCTTTGACATTGAAGTCAGAAACCAGAGATTTTAGCAAATGAACAACATGACGTGAAGCAGAAGTTGGCACTTGCTTATACCACTGCATGGCCCTCCCTGTGCTCTGTTAGCATCCATTGTTATGAGTAGAGTTCTGGAAAACTAATTTAAAAGTTTGATTCTCCAACAGTCAAAGGTGTACTTCCTTTCACTTGTTAAATTAAATTTTTTGACCTAGTGACAACAAACAGGTTAAGTTGTTGACTTAAAAAAAAATTGGCCATGATTTTCCTTTCTATTTAGGATATTATGAGTCGTTAAAACACCATGTAATAGATGTCAAAGTCAACAACCAAAAAAAGTGCCTTAACTAGCAAAGATTCTGTTTTCTGCCAAAGCAAACACTATCCCTAATGCAACGTGGAAAGGTGCTCTTATCAGACGAAGGCCAGACAGATATAAAATCCAATTATAGAAGGCATATATTCTAGAGAAAAGAAATTGCGACACTGGTGAGTCATGGCCTCATGAGCTGGAAGTGAAATGACAAAGTAACTCACAGCTCTTCATACACCAAGCTCCAAACTGGTTTCAGCATGACTGACCCACAGGCAGGGAGCAGCCACTACACCTCACTGGAAGAAACCTTGGTCTGCTTGAGTTTTAGTACATCTGAAAACAAAATTCAGCTCTACTTTGTCTTTCACCCAGGATATTAGTTCTCTCTAGTGCCCAGGAAGCTTGTTAAAAATAAAAATAAAGTCATATCATTTGTCTGCTTATAACCCTCTAACAATTTCCAATCATGCCCAGAACATATCTCAGACTCTGCCACAGCCTAGCAAGCTCTGCCTGACCAGGTCCCACCTTCTTGGCTTCATATCATCTACCCCACTCAAAAAGCTACACTCCCCCTCATTGTCTGTCTTTCTGGTCTGCAACAAACCAAGCTTATTCTCACCTCATGGGCTATGCACTGAATGTACCTTCTTCCAAAAATAATCTCTCAACTTCTTTCCACCTCCTTCTTTCTTCATATATTTCTTCTTCAGGTTAAATGTCAACTAGACTATCAACACTATCACCAGCTATATTTCCATTTAGTTGATATAATTTTCCTCATAGGTATTGTCACTCTTTGAAATTATTTTACTTATGGGCTTTTCTATTTATTTGTTCACTGTTTTCCAATGCTACACATAAGTTCTAGGAAAAGAGAAAACATATCCATCTGGTTGATAACTGTATCCCCTTCTTCCAGAACAGTTTCTAGCACTAGGAAATAAGATGTGATAAACAATAAAGTGACAGAATGTATTATTACTTTTAAGTGAAAAAGGAAGGATCGGCAGTACTCCAAAACACTGACAGCATTGAATAGACCCCACACATTCTTCCTCAACATGGGAGAATTCATTGTGGACACTGATTAGGAAGAATCTAGCATTCCTTCTACCTCTGCTTATTTCATTTATTGAAAACCAAGAACTTTCATGTCACCCATCAAAACCAAATGAAGTCACTAAAAGAATGAACATTAGTATCCATCTCTTGCCAGCATCCCAGATTCTTTCCCTAAGCCTTTTGGAATATGGAATCCAATATTAACAAAATTCCTTCAATCTACACATAAGTAGCAGTTTCTTGCACTTTACTACTCTTCTCCAAACCTTCTCCCCTCCTAAGAACACTTTTTTTTCTACTAGCCCTTTCACGTAATGGCTGAATTCACTCCTGCATCATTCTTACATGTGGTTGTAAGAAGAATAAGTGAATTCTGCGTTTAGCTGGCTATCACTTTTTTAAACTCCACTTCTATCAAAATTCTTGGTAATGCCAATGTCTACATTTCATTTCCATTTCTACTACCTCAGTCTCACAAATGTGGTAATCCACTAGACCTTGTCATTGCCAACACTTCCTACCACCTCTGTAATCTCCATCCCATGACTCTCATTCTTCCAAATCACTTTCTCTAACCCAGAGGATCTTACCACAGTATCAATATCACCACCTTTCACCATCCACCACACCTCATTTCTCATTTCTTCATCTAGTCAATCTAGATTTGATGTTCTAACACAGAGGTTTCCAAAATGTGTTTTCTGACTCATAGCTTTAGAGTTACCTGTGACCTTATTATGAATGACAATCTGTGGGCTCCATCAACACCTTTTGATTCAGAATCACTCTATGTGGAGCCCAGAAAGCAGTATTTTGATAAAATTTCCAGGAGCTTCTTAGGCACTTTGAAGTTTGTGGATCACTGTTCTTATATAATCACTTTCACAGGTACCCTTCATTCTATTGCCTTCATTTTTTCTTATCATATTCATTAAGGAAACTCCAAATCACACTAAATCCAACTTTGCAATCACTCTGAAGTCCACACCTAAACCGTGAAGGAATCTCAAACCATGATGAATAGTCACACTTGGTATTTGTGATGTTTGGTGGCCTCTTGGTACTGTTCCACTCATCTCCTTCTGATTATTTTCTCTGTTCCTTTTAATCCAAAAAAAAATCCAAAACAAACTTCCCACTTCACTCCCAACTGATAATCTTGTTTCCTTTATCAGTGAGAAAATGAAAGTGATCAGAAGAATATATCCATGATCTTTCTATCTTCATTCGCCATATATTCACATACATATTCAAATATTCTATCTTCTTTCCTTGCAAAAGTGAGGCATCTCTCTAGTTTCTTCTAGATCCCACCCCTTTTGAAGATTGAATTAAATAGCATGGTTCAGCTAATTGTCCTCTCTGCGGCAGCATTCACTATTCATATCTCCCCAATGATTCCCATTAGAATAGATATATTTTGTAGTATATTTCATCATAATAAGTTTTTCTTGCTCCCATTTCTGTCTCTAGACACTACCCCATTTTCTTCCTTTTTAAGAGTATAGCTGGGAAATTTCTTTTGTAAAAATTTCTTCTGTAAATTGCTACCCATTTGGTTTCTGCAACTACTGCTCAAGTCTGTTTTTAGAGCATAAAAGATACAAACAAAATACCAGT
Organism: Urocitellus parryii; assembly: GCF_045843805.1. Classification (NCBI taxonomy): domain Eukaryota; kingdom Metazoa; phylum Chordata; class Mammalia; order Rodentia; family Sciuridae; genus Urocitellus; species Urocitellus parryii. Next base: position 144,158,889 of record NC_135536.1, read on the forward strand.
GTATTGAGTTGTCTTCTGATAAAACTTTAAATGTTAAAATAGATTGTAGGTTTCCAACCCCTGTTTTGGAGCAAAATTTTGGGAGCAATAATCTCCATGCAACTGCTCAGGTTTAATTTCTCTTTTTAACCATTCCAACAGCATTATTTGTCATAGCATTTCAATCCATCTCCACATGGCTTACCATTAACTTCCCGCTGTCTTGCTGTGTACTGACTGCTCTTTCTGATTCCTTTGCCAAATCTTTCTCACCTTCCCATTTTTCTAAATGTCTATAAACAATCTTTATACATCTTTTCTTCTCATTCTTCCCTTCTTTCAAACATCATTTTTTTCTCTTAGCTAATTAAAGTTGACTTCTGCCTCAATACTTCAATATCTGCATTTTCAGAATCTATGCAAGAATTCAACTCCTCCGCATTGTCTCAAGTACTGCTTTGCAAAACCAAGGCCCTTCTGATTCCTTGTTTGGATTATTATAGTCACTTCACAAATGAACTGCCTTCTAAAACCTTGCTCTGTTTCCATAGTTTATTAGCAGTACAGCATCTTTGTGATCCTTTTAAAATATCACAATGTCATTCATTCCACTTGTCTTCTTCATACTGTCAAATGTCCTTCCCTTCAAAGAGAAGAAAAATCAAACTCTCTCTAGTATCCTCCAGATTCTAGGTAGCCTGGCCCATGGCTGTTTTCTGAACTTACCTCCTGTCTTTGGCCCCTGCCTCTTCTCACTGCCTTAAGCAAGATTCCTTGTCTCTCTTTAAACATGTCTATCTCACCTCTGCCTCAGGTATTTTGAACTCTTCTCCCAATAGCTTTCCAGCTCATTCTCTCACTTTCTTCCTGTCTCTGCCCAAGGAGATATTAATGAAGACTTCCATGACTACCCTGCAAAGATACCAATAACCACTCCATTCCCTACCTCAGTTCTGCAGCTCACCCTTACTATGTGTACTTGATTTTTTTTTTACTTTGCAAGTATCTCTATATGATATATTTAACAATCTGTTATTTTTGTTGACTTTTCCCAATTAATATAGAAGCTGTAAGACTTTGTCTTCTCCTTCCATTGCATTGAAGTATTCTCAGCATCTAGACTTAGATTTCCTTCTAAGGAAATATCATTCAAAGTCTTCCCTTGGGAGTATATCTGGTCTATAATTCTGGGCTATCTGTCCTTTTCTGAGCTTGTTACAGAGTTTTATGGCCATTCTGCCCTTTGGTTAGCCGACCCTAGTCATGTGTCTCCTTGGTTTTAGAAACTGTGATGCTCCATTGCCAAGAGTGCCTCTCAGACCTTTTCTAGCAAAGAACTCACTCAAGTTCAAATTTATTCCAGATTGATAATGTTTTTAAACATAATTAAAAACAAGTCAAAAAGCAAAGACCTACCAAATTGAACTCTATTTTATTGACAGATTTTAGAGACACAACATTATACTTCAGTTAATAAAATCAGAATAAAAAACAAATGCAAGGGAATTTCAATAACTACACTTCTGTCATTGAAAGTGTAAGTGTAGGTAATATATACAGAAAATCTTTATTATACTCATGAACTTACACAATTCTGTAATGAAAAATAAACAAAATGAAGGTAATAACAAATCTTCTCATTGAATTTCTATAAGTAGACTTTGAACCAAGACAGGTGAGTGTCAATATTTAAATTTTGATGATGAAAAATGTGCTTTCTTCTTGCTTATTAACTCACCTAATCTAGATTATACCGCTGTCACATTTTTATCAGGCCACCGGAAAGAGATAATGCAGACAATTTAGATAAATCTAAATTATTTTTAAGTGCTGTTTTAACAACACATAAGAAAAAACATAATCTAACAGTATGTTCCTGTAGGTGGAAGAAGAAATTTTAAAGCCAGCTCAAAAAATATTTTTTTCTTCCACTTGAAGTGAAGCAAATAATACTGTACTCTACAAATTCATTTTTTATTCTTTGCCAGTAATAAGTTCTAACAATTTATCCTGTAATGTCATAGATAAATTTAAATTACCTTTTGATGAAAAAGATGAATTCTGGATCCATGAATTTCCAAGTGTCATTCAACTTTTGATAGAAAGTAAAATTTTAAAAACTTTCTATCAACTTGTAAGTTATGCTGTCATGACCTTTCATAGATGGAAAATATCAAGACCATCAACTTTTCATTAAAAATCATTGTTAAATTATGAAACATGTTAAAACAATCCATAGAAACTCTGTTCTTACAAGCTCCTAATGTTTGCTCTTGCCCTTCAATCTTACCTTTCATTTGCATGGGAATATTATGATTAATTTAAAATACCAAGATATGAGAGAAACAAGTGGATCTGGTTGTCCGATTAGCATCTTTAAAAAAGTTAAGTCCAAACTAGTTATAATTTTTCCAGAAACCCTAAGAAATCATTTTATAGTTCAAACTTTTGCAATGAAAGCCTTTTCTCTTCATAACTATCATACCTCAGCACACAATGTAATTGCTCATGATCAGTTTCCATGTTATCCCATAATAATTAAAATATTTTTAAATTTGATGCACAAGACTTTCTGTAATTTACAATTTTTACTCTGACACCAAGTCACTGTTTAATTCAGCTAATGTAATTTTATAGCAAAATATTCTTGATGAAGGAAACAGTGCATTGATTTATTTTCAGGTGCAGTCCTTAATTTAGGTGTTTTCTGTGCAATGTATTTATATCAACAACCAATATACTCCTACATGAAATCAGCACAAAACACCTCTTAATAAGGCAGATCATAGACCTGATTGTTGAGACAACAGTTCTTTAAATTCTTAGGCTGTAGCAATTTTATCTACACTCCCTACAAATATTGTTTGAAAATTCTGCAAACTTATGTTTTCACAAACTACGTCAGTAACATACGGAAAAATGTACTATGTTCATCTATGATGATCTTATTAAGTATTATATATAAATATACCCAAATTACCAGGCAGCATTTCAAAATTTAGTAACTTCTCACAAAAAATAATAATAATAAACAAAGAAACAAGTCCTAAGAGGAAAAACAATGAACTTGAATGGCTGATGGTTTAAAAATGTTTCCACATGTCCTGCATCATAAAATATATCATGAAGGATGCAAGTGGCCAATGCTTTTGAACATAATCAGAGAATTAATCAACTTTGTAAAAAGAAAAATCAGCTGACTAATGAGTGATCTACGTAAAAATCAAGTCAGAATCGTTACATTCAATGTTAGAAAGATTTTTATTATAGATTTTTCTTTTAGGTTTTCCCTTACTTTTCTCTCCCCCTTCCCACCCTCCTCCCACCCCTTTTTTTCCTAACAAATCCTCTCAATCAGTGATCAGAGCTCTGAGACTGTCAATAAATTTTCAAAATTGGAGAAATCTCAATATTAAGTTTTTTTCCTACCTTAACACTCACTATTAAAATTATTGAAATCCACAGTTATGTTCTTGAGCATCAGTATTCAGGGGTCACAGGTCTTCTGAAGGGAAGTAATGTTCATTAACCACTAAACACCAATTTTAGGACAGTGTATGTAAAGTGTCATCAGGACACATTAGGGAGACAGAAGCCATCTCTCCTGTATGTCTCATGCACATGTCTGTTGAATATCTTATTATCCTTGCGCTTGTATACAGTCCTCTTTGAGTTATGCCAGGTGATAGGAAACCCTGGTCCCTGTCAGTTCTCAAAACAAATCACCCCAAATTACACATTTCACTTTCTGACTGGCATGAGATAATGATTGAAAAGAAATAAAAAACCAAAACTGAGAGGGTAGAAATCTTTGTTTTCAGAGTATGTTGGGTGGGTACTAGGAATTGAAACCAGAGGCACTTTTCCACTGAGCTACATCCCCAGCCTATATATATATATATATATAAATTTTGAGACAGGGTGTCACTAAATTGCTTACGGCCTTGCTTAGTTGCTGAGAATGACATCAAATGGGTGATCCTCCTGCCTCGGCCTCTTGATCTGCTGGGATTAGAGGCTTGCACCACTGTACCCAGCAAGAAGATGAAAACTTTGTGAACATATTTCTTTATTACCCTCATTTACATTAAACCAGTGACCATCTTTTCTTTTTTTGAGTTTGAAATATTAAGGTGAAAGCCTTTAACCATGCTAAATGTTATTGATGATCATGTTCTCAGAAATCAAGAGTTGGTTGGTGAATAAAACAGAATATAGATACACACACAAACACACGTGTGTGTGCATATGTGTGTCCTAAATAAATGTTTACTTCACTAAAATTCATAGGTCATTAAAGACTTGTTTGACATTTCAAAAACAAATTTAGTTTCATGCCCAGTGATTTCCTATCTATATCAAATGAAAATCAATTTCCAAAAAATACTTAAAGCATTTTAATTAAAATAATCAAAGAATGTTTCAGAGGTATGCAAATATTGATTTGGACTCTTCATTAGCAATGATACTGTTAGGTATATAGATTTTAACAAATATTTCTTAAAGGTTTTTAAGATACAAGTTCTTACAGAGATAAGATATTTCTGAAATGCTTTGTCTTATCCAGTTGTGGATAGCAGAGACATTGTGATATTGCACATATAGTCAAACACAGCTAGTTCCACATTTGCAGTTTAAACCAATTGAATGGAAAACTAAGTTGTTGTTTTTTAAATTGCATCATTACTGAACATGGACATGCTTTTGTCTTCTTATCCTCTAAACAATATTGCATAGTAACTATTTACATAGTTTTTACAATATATTAGTTACCTTGGGGTCATCTAGAAATGATTTAAAGTATATGGACAATATGTGAAGGTTCTATTCAAATACAATATCATTTTACCTCAGAAACTTGAGCATGCATGAATTTTCTACAAGGGGTTCCTAGAACCAATTCCCCACTCACACCAAGGGATGACTGCCTGGACTTTGGACTGGAGAATGATGAACTAGGAGTAAGGTCCCTTCCTTCCATACACACAGCTGTACCCCGGCTGTGGACCCAGAGCCTGGCTTTCTCTTCCTAGTGCTGATGTGTCAGTATACTTTCTTTCCTGTTCCAAGGCAGGTGGGGGACCCCAACTTGTATAGTGTGAGAAGATGATTTAGAGCTGCAGCTACTGTCTGAATTTTTTGTTTTGTTTTGTTTTTTGGACAGACAGCTGAGGAGTCTCTCATGTTTAACTCATTATTGCTAGGAGGGACAACCCTGATGCAGTTGCTTTTGCACATTGGGGGACGGGTACTCAAATTAATGAGAGGTGCGACAGGACATCTTTACCATTGAGAAACAATGCAGGTGAGGACGCCTGCATGGGTACATTTAAGGGAGCATATCAGAGCGCAAATTGGGTCATCTCAGGAAATATAAAAGCATTATTCCTCTGAGATTTGAAAGAAAAAAAATGTAATTACTTCTTCCACCAAGCATGATTCTTTTCAATACCCTTCATTTTTGTCCCCTGGAAATGAAAAGAGGTTTACATTAAAAAGGCATTTCCTCTGACTCCGTGTCCTTGAGCTGCACAAATGTAAACCATTCCCTCCCTCCTTCTTTTGAAGAAAGAGGGGGCTTCAATCTTTCCTCCTGAACACGGTCCATTTAAATAAGGAGATGGAGTCCCATCTTTTCGATCAGCCCCATTGTTTGACTTGTCAGTAATAACACTTGAGCTGAAATTGTACAGGCGTCCTGCTAATTTAGTAATTATTGACATGGTGCTGAGCAGGAAATGATAGCAAACAGAAGGAACTGTTAAGGAGAAATGAAATAAAAGATGTTCATATCATTGTTGAATAATGGTTGAGATCATTTTGTGCTTTAAGTAGGCCCAAGACACCTTTTTCCATTTTCCCGACACATTTATAATTTATGCTTTGTAATAGTTCCAAATATTTTTAGGACACTGGACTTTGTTTGAGAATCTTGCCAAACTGAATGAGAAGCACGAAGCACACACAGAGATGAGTGGGCGATGTGACCCGCTGCAGCTTCCCATTTAAGTGACAGTCCCTTTCTAGCCTGCTGCTCCTCCTCATGCCTTTTTCCCCTTTTCCTTTTAAAATTTGCATTTCTATTTATTGTCATCTCAGTTTTAGCTAAGATCTCTGTTGCTAGGATAGGCTGCACAATACGTGCAGTTACATGTGTAGATGGTGTTTTCAATTATTTATTTATTTTTAAATCTAGAAGCTTTGCTTAGTTATAAGAAGTTCCCTGAAGTTGAAGATGTGGATTTAGATAACTCATTTAAATAAAGTTGCATATGTGTGCACTAATATAACTGTGATAGGGTGAAGGACTTGTGTATGTATATTAATGTGCAATGTGCAATGGTAGACTGGTCATAAAAATGTTGAGGAAGGCAACATTTAGAATTTAAACAAATATAGAAACCCTTTGCTGGAAAAATATAAATACTGATTCTGTGAAAACACAGTGCAGCTGTTTATAATTCTAATATTGGTGAATAAGAAAGACACCTTTTGTATGGGGTCGCTATGTCATATGATATTTACCATTATGTAATGATTATGTATTGAAACATGATTTGTTAATGTTAGTAGACAAATAAGTAACAAAACAAATGTGTTAAAATAAAACTGTTGCATTACATTTTCTTAATATATCCTGTAATCAAATTGCCACAATTTTAAAAGGAATTGGAAATTTTCTCGTAAAACACAGCAATATTAGTTTTTAAAATGCTTCACTAAAAATGACAGTATATTCAAAAATATGCAAGGCAAATAGGTATAGAATAGAAGATTGAAAAGAAATAAACCTTAATGTCTTGGAGGGTTGAGTTGGGGAAGATTATGATGAAAACGACAATAGTAATATTCATCATCAGTAAGAGAGTAATTAGATGTGTTGATCACTCTGTGTACAAGGTGCCCTCTATAGCACTTTGCGTGGAGAAACTTATTTATTTCTCCTAAGAAAATAAATTATCCATATCTTACCAAGGTGTAAACTTGAGCTCAGATAGGAGCTGTACAATTTTGCTCCAGGTCATGATTATAATTTTTCTAATTTTGGGCTCCCTAAGTTGTATGTGTGTGTGTGTGTGTGTGTGTGTGTGTGTGCATGTGTGTGTGTATTGCTAGAGATGGAACTCACAGCCTTTGCATGTCAGGAAGTGCTGAACTACACCCCAGCATGTTCTTGCTTCCATTTATCCCTACTAAGTAAAAAGTTTCTCAGCTAAATTTGTGCTCTAATTGTGATTAGAACAATCTGAATAAATACAGAGGCACTTTAATAATAACTCCAAAATCAAGTTAGTTAGTGCCATTCAAATTACCCCATTTCTACCTTTCTACAAGGAGTATATTATATATTGTAAGAAAACTGAATAAAAATTGTTAGATATTGTCACATGAATATTCACTGTCATAAAATTTTTAATGTCATCCTATAGATAAAGACAGTTATATCATTTTCTTACTAGACATGGTTCAATCTCAATATATGTGTTTTTACACAAAATTGATGAATAAATGAGCCAAAATATATCACAATCTCAAACGATTGCTGATTTATGAAATAAATAAGTATCTTAAGAGGTCAGAATACTGACTATTGATAGTAGCAACTCAAATTCCTTCCAGCAATGCCAGGGTCAACTTCCTGGGCTCATTAATATGTGGGTTCCAAACTATTCATATTAGAGAAAAAACCATCACAGTTCTTGTATTTTGGTAGAGGTGACACAGTGAAAGTCTGAAAATTATAAATAATTTAAGGAAAAATAAAAGCTTATTTGCAAATTATATCAGGAACTCAAGAATTTAAAATGAGGAGGCAAAATCAGTTATCCATTTGAAATACATTCTATTATTAGGTGGTGCTCAATATCCATGCCATTTCTTGTTTTTTAAAAACCTTCAATATTCCTGTAATCATTGAAGATATATCTGATCTCTCTATCCACTTTCAAGAGCTCTTTCTATCCTTCTGTTCTTTCAGTTGTGAGGCAAAATTTACAATCAACATCTTAATTGTTGATTTCAACCAGGTATATAGCTTCAATGTGAATTTCATAGTATTCTGTACAGATTGCACAACACATATGTCTGTGGACACTGGTCACACACACATAACTTGTACAGATACCGTATTTTATGTCACACATCGTTGCTCCTCTAGCACAAGTATTGTATCTGGCTCCCAAAGACTGTCCTTCCCTGGGAACTCCTGAAGGATAAAGATGACAGTGGGTAAAAGAGTCAATAAAAGAACATGTTCATTTGGAAGGTTGAATTGAACTGTTATTAGAAATGGGAGAGTATTTGAAAATGATAGTGAAAATGGTCAATTAATGATTTTGGCACATGCAAGTTTTACTGAGAACCCAAAAAGAGTAGAAGTATTTTTGTTATTTTGCAGTAGCATCTTTGAATTCATACTTTTTGAACTCTGAAAGACTAGTCTGTGCTGGAAGATCAGAACAGGAATGAAAAGCAGTTTTCCTCTGCTGATGCTGCATCTCTGCTCAGGAGCCATTCCTGGGGCCCTCATCCTCTGTCGTGTGAGGTCCAGCAGCTGTAACTAGCCCAGGTGACTAGAGTTGACTGGATCAGGTATGGACAAGCAACAGTTGCTGATCTGTCAGCTGGTCAGAAGCATATTATCTGCCAAGTGGAGAATAAGCTTGTCAATCAGATTTGTGGGAGTGAGAAATAGGTGTGCTGGAACAATAATGGCAGGTGGAACTTCAGAACTGTATTATGAAGAACAGGATTGTGTTCATTAGCCCATTTTGGATGAGATGCAATAATTAACTGATGAAAACTTTAAGTCATCAAGCACAAGAACAATTTATTTCACTCATGTAACAGTCTGTTAGATGATGGTAGTCAATGGGGCTTTTCTTTAACAGCGGTTCAGAGACCCAGAGCTTTGTCTTTGTAGCTTTCCTGTCCCCTCTGTATTTTGGGTTTTGTGACTTGGCCATCCTCTATAGAAAGAGCATGCATGAGGGACATGTGCTTCTTAAAAGCTTCAACTTTATTGCTTCTATTTAGATTCTGTGGTGAGAACAAATGTTGTGGCCACCCTAACTGCAGAGGATTCTGGGGAATTGGTAAAGCTGCATATGTTGAAAGATGAGGAAATGGGGTATTGGCAATCTGCTATAGACATAAGCCAAAAGTCACATGCTGGCCAAAGTTATAAACAGAAACAAAGAGATGGTTGGGTTGCTCAGGTGACAAGAAAACAGAAAAAAATCCCAAGAGACAGAATCTATGAAATTTCCTTGATTTCATTCCCTCCATTGTTCATTTCCTGACATCCTCACAATATTCCTGGTATGGCATCACTATATATACCACCCTTTGATTGAGTTATCTTGAGTAGGCCTTGATTACACATTCGCAAGTATACTAATGTAATCTGCACTATCCCAGAATGTTCAAAATGGAGTTACAAAATTCAGACTGTGATGCTATTGAAACATGAATTCTTCCTGGTCCGCTCAGTAGAATGCAGTAAAATGAAAGGGAAGTTTTCAACTTATGTTTATTTTTCCTTAATATCAATTATTTTTTTTTCCTTAAAATTAGGATTTCTCAACAACCACTCCATTTAAAATGTCGGTAAATTACAGAAATGTTAGCAGCTTACTCTGTCAACTTACTGGCCAATGCAGTACCAGTAGCTCATGAGCATGAAACTAATTTAACTAAAAATAGCAAGCAAAAGCTGAATGCTGAAGCGCTTCCCTCTTTCCTTCACGCTGGAGGGGAGCATTTCCACTCAAAGAACAGCCTTATTGTACCTCTCCCAGATAATGTGAGCAGCATCGAGGACTCAATCACACTTTCCCCTGAGGCTGGAAACAATTAAAAATGAGCTGCCATAAGACAGTATTTACAGATCTTTATGACAAATACAAATTGGCCATTTTCGTTGAGATAGGCAAAGCAAGCTACACATACCTTGGGACTCAAAGATAACGGTCCCTTTCAGTGTCTAATATCCTTTAAATGAGCTGGGCTGGTAAAACAGTAGTGCCTTCAATGCCATTTAAGATGCTTTCATTCTTTACAGCTTTGAATTTTCCCTTCACTTACCTGAGTCAGCTAGGATTCTTTATCTGTTTGGTAGATCTTGAAACACACACAGGGCTTAGAAAGGGAGATCAGAATTTAAGGCAAAAGCCTAGAGCAATGAAAACACCCTATAATCCCATTTACAAGACTCTTCAGGTTTCCCCCCTGTTTGTGGAACCTCTTCCTCTCCCCTTTCCCAGCATTGCATCAGATATTTAGAAATATTTTAATACCAAATTCTTTTCCTTTTTCTATATCTGTTTTCTATAACCCATCTGATATTTCAAGGCAACAAATAGGAAATGGCTGTTATTGAACTGGGAACAAAAGATACAGTGGAGAAGCATATTAAAATGTTCAGAAAATCCTAAACCGAAATCTGTTTACTAAGCCACCAGCTGTCATTTCCTCTCCTGGCTGCCATGCACTACCTATCTAGAACTGTGGCCCGGCACTCATTGTCCTAACTGCATGCTAAAGCTGCTCTGATTTTTTTTTTAAAGTTCCATCTAAACATACTATAGAATTAAATTCAATATACTCCCATTTACATCGAATTTTTAAATGGACACTTGCAAGGAGTGGCATGAACACAATCTACCCAATAATAAGTCAAAGAATTTAGCTAAATGTTTAAGTTTGCCATTTAGTCGATTACAAAAGGAATCTTATGGGGAACTGAGACTGTTGACTTGAGCACCTTACTGTTGAGCCATGAATTTAAAATAACTAAAATTCAGGATTTGGGGTTACAAATGCTGTTCCAAATTGTAAGAAGCTATTTCTGGCATGTAGAATTATTCCCTAATCTTCAGGCTAGGTTAAAGTTGAGATTTTTCAGGAAGAGAAAATGGGACACACCATGACTGAGCCCATATTTTCACAACCCCATACCCACTCCTCCCTCTACTTCAGTGTTAGGGACCTTTGATACCCTTTTTGGCATGCCCAGAACAGAAGCCAAGGATTAAATGGATCATGGAGATCTCCCCTCACTCACTGCCTGGATGCCAATGTGCTTTGCAAATCCCTGTGCCTGGCTCTGAGGGTTAGGAGTAGGAGTGAGGGCTGCTGCTGCTGATGGCCAAGCCATACTCAGGGTGGATGTATAGGTCTCCGTCTCCAAAGTGCCAGCCTTTCTCCTTCTGCAACCACTGCAATCTGCATGTGATTCCAATCAAAATCTCCTTAACAAGCAGGGTTTCAGCATAGAGAATAGGATATCTGAACTTTGGAACCCTTGAGCCCCTCCTGCTACACAGATTCACCAAATCAATTACCAGCAAACAGGCCTTATTGGCAAAGTAGAGAAACATGCAAACTTCATGCAGCATTAATCAAACCTGGAACGTTATTTTTAAGGTGTCACAAAATCTACATTGACTGACTGGTCCTTTTAATCTTAATTTTGAACAGTTGCTACTCCAATTAAATTCTACCACCTAGCATTTTCAAACAGCTCCTGGTTGTTTCCACAAACTCCTTTAATGGACAGCTGTTTCTGACAGCTCCCCTGATTTGCCAGTGCTGTGTCGGCTGCCAGAGCAGGAGGCCCCGTTCTGTATTCTGCTGCTGGCACCGGGGGATATGCAAATGAACACATGAATCAGTTGTCACCACCACAGACACCGTGCAGGGAGACGATCAGAATGTGTGGGGAGCGTAGTTGGCTGCAAGTGAGGGGAGAAGAGGGGGGAAAGAGGCTTCGATTTCTTGAAGTGAGTTTTCTTTTCTTTTCTCTTCCTTTTTTCAAGTGTCTCCAGTTTATTTTCACTTTGTGGCATTCATTAGATTTCAGTTCAGGAAAGTGCAATCTGTTCCTCACCAATCACCAACAGAAACCCCAAAGTTTGGGAATGACAGAAATCTTTCAGATAAACACCCTTAGAACTTGTGTTGCACAATCAGAATATTATATATACTTCCATTTTTCAAATATTTTTTCTTTCCAAGAGTGGGAGCAGGGGATAAAACAAAACTTTTATTTTTTTATAAAGATGTACTCAAGAAAATTTTGCTTAGGTTCCAAGGCCTGGTTAAGTGTTCTGACTTATTTATGGTAAAGAAATCTGAGTTGCTCCACCAGCCAGGTCAAATGCTCATACACAGGGTGTGAAGAAGTCAAATAAAGAACAGAATAAGTGAAGGCAGATTTCCTATCTCTCAGACCTGCCTGATACACTAAGTATTGAAGAAATGTTTTTGCCATTGCATTATTGAGGATCCAGTCAAGGAAACAGTGATCCTATGATTGACATAGAGTGTGGTAATCATTATAGAGATTGAATCTTCTATATATGTGGCATCTGGCCGTGCCACTGGAGTCACTGTGAGTCAACATGACCATTGTTGGGAAGAAAAGCTGAATGCCAACAGAGAGAGCAAGGGTAAGCTGAAATCCACCAAGAAACCACTGGAACCCATGAGGACAATTGGGAACCCAAGAGCAAAGTTCCTACCTATTTCTACTTCTGAGTGCAAATTTGATGGCACAGGTGATCAGCAGAAGGAGCTGATATCCTTGGCCACATATCCATATGTGAACTTGGCCTAAGTCTTGAAGAAACTGGGAGAAAAGAGATGGTGGGGGAGCTGGAAGAGTAGGGGCTCAACTGCTTCCCCACACCATTAAAGACAGCCAGCAGGTCAGTGATAATAAGAGTGTGGTTCAGGGACCAGAAGCCCCACTCCAACTTTCTGAGCATAATAACTGCTGATTCAACTTCACCCTCCCAATCCTGCATAAATTTTTCTGCAACAAACTCTAACTTGAATCATAGGAGGAAGGTAATTCTGGGAACTGTAGACTTCCAACTCTGATGGATTGACCCTTTAAAAGCACCACTACTTTATGTCGATTTCCATTCTGTGTTGAGAAGCCATTTTTATATATTTTTTCTATGGATTCTGCATGCCAGTGTTACTAATAGACACATTGCTTGGACGATGAGGAAGAAAGAAGAGTTAGAGTCTGTGAAAGAGCAAGTGGTTAAATTATGAAAGGGTCTGGAGTAAATGACAGTTAGAAAATATGCCATAGCCGGGCGCAGTGGCACACGCTTGTAATCCCAGCAGCTCTGGAGGCTGGAATAGGAGGATTGCATGTTCAAAGCCAGCCTCAGCTACTCAGTGGGACCCTGTCTCTCAATCAAATACAAAAAAAGGGCTGAGAATGTTGCTCATTGGTGAAGTGCACCTGGGTTCAATCCTAGGTGTGGAGGGGGGGGTACCACATTCAGAGATAAGGAAACAAATCAATGATGCATATTGATTTTATTCAAATAATCTTATAAATTCTATGTAATGGAGAAGTCTATCCAGGTCCAGCTTCAGCACAGGTACAAAGAATGAAAAAGATAAATGATATAATCTCAATTACACCTGGCCAATACATTTTATCAGTGACCCTATTTGTCTTCAACCTAAAAAGAAAGTGAAACGTTATCCTCACTCTCATGTTTATACAGCTTATTCAAAATAGTCAAAATATGGAATCTATGTAAGTACCCATCAGTGGATGAATGGATAAAGGAAAGGCAGTGTAAAGACACAATGAAATACTCTTCCCTTAAAAAAGAGTGAAATCTTGTCATATATGATAACATGGATGAATCTGGAAGACACTTTGTGAAGTGACACAAGCCAGACACGGCAGACAAATATCATACTGTCTCACATACATGTGGAATTGAAAAGATGACCTCATAGAAAAAAGTATGAGAATAGAATAGTCATTAGTAGGGATTGGAGGAAGGAGAGAATGAGATGTCAATCAAAGATAGATAATTACAGTAAGATAGGAGGAATAAATTTAAAGATATCTAATATGCCAAGGTGACCACACTCAATGACAATGTATCATATTCTTGAAAAATATAAAAAACAGATGTTATGTGCTCTTAACACAGAAATCAAAACTATGTGAGGTAATCGATGGTATATTAGTCATGTGTGATCATTCCACAATGTATATACTTCCAAGCATGTTGCACACAATAAAAGCATATGATGTTATCTGTCAATTCTAAATAAATAAACAGAAGATAGAAATTAATTCAGACTCCACTTGTAATTTGATTTCACATTGGTATGCCTTGTTTGATTTAAAAACATAGAAGTTTAAAAATGTTTTGATATGGAGGAAAACTTACACATAATTTAACAATAGAGCAATAGTCAGAAGAAATCCTGTCTTCATCAGTTATTCAAAACATTTGTATGTCTTATATTATTTTTATTATCAGAAGATGACAAGTTTCCCTTCAATTTAAATAGGCTTAGAGTTAATAGCAGTTTATTTAAACTTATGGTTTGGGATTGAAACACTCAAATTCAAAATTATTTAATTGTACAATTAAAGAGGATAATGAACCTTATGGATTTCTGACAAAACACATACACACAGATCCCACAAATATACACAAGCACAAATACATACTGCTTGGATCATAAATATACCCCCAAAGACTCCTGTGTTAAAGGCTTAATCCCCAGCCCATGGTGCTACTGGGAAGAGGCGGAGTCTTCATACAATGGAACTTAGCTGGAGGAAGTTAGGTTATTGGGGTTATAACCTGGAAGGGGACATTGGGACCCAATCCCCTTCTTTATTTTGTTTTATTTCCAGGCTTCCAGGAAGTAAACAGTTTTCTCTGCCATGAGCTCCTGCCATAATTCACTGCCTTGCCATTGGCTTCAAAGCAACAGGGCCAAGCCAAAGTCAACTTTCTCTTATTAAGTTGGTTATCTCAGGTATTTTGTTACACTATCAGAAGGCAGACTACACATACACACACACAAAGAGAGAGAGAGAGAGAGAGAGAGAGAGAGAGAGAGAGAGAGAGAGAGAAACTATAACAAGAAATTTCTTTCTGCTATAGTTTCTCTCCAAATGTTTTCTCCATTTGTGTTTCTCCATATAGTTTTCTCCAATAGGTTTGTGGTTTCTGAATTGTACCTACTTATTTACAGATACTTCTTCATATTTACACACACACACACACACACACACACATGCATGGATTATTTCTTTATGTTCTATTAATTCTCCTATAATTATATTTAACACCTTCCCTTATCAATAATGATAGAAATAGTTCATTCTTTATATTTCACTCTGCTTTTTTTCCTTTACTATAATCTATTTGACCATTCCTTTATTGATGAGCACTCAGGTTATTTCCTTACTTCTCCTTAAAAAAAATACAGAACTGGAAGTGCAATTCAGTGGTAGAACATTTGCTTTGCTTAGCACATGTAAGGTCCTAAATTTTATCCTCATTAACACACACACACACACACAGACACACACACATGCACACACACAAAATCCTAACAAAAATCAATAAAAAAACACAATATTATCTTCTGCCAAGTGTGGGAGTGCATGCCTGTAATCTCAACAACTCAGTTTGAGGTGGGAGGATCTCTAGTTCAGGGCCAGCTGGGGCAACTTAGCAAGATCATATCCAAAATAAAGTATAAAAGAACTTGGAATGTAGCCCAGTGGTAATACACACCTGTACTCCATCCCTAGACCTGCAAAAATCTGTATATTATGTCCTAAAAACTGCTGCCATATCTTTTTTCTACTTTGATCTTTCATAACTTATGCAATGGATCCTGAGTATGACTAAGAAACTATGACTTTTCTCTCACCTGAAGGCCAAAGAGAACAAGAAGCTTCACATTTCTCTCATGTCACAATTGTTTGTTTTATATGTTCCTTTCTCATGTGGAGCAAGAAGATATAGCAAATGTGGGGGCTTGTCTTTTAGTCCTGACTCATTTGAGCCCACTGCACCTAAAGAAGCCAAAGATTTCCTTCTTCAGCTCTATATGTCATTGTCAAAACAGATTTCCCAGGGCCAAAAATAATTTAGGGATTTGGTTCATGGCTGTAATAGAGTTTTCATAAACAGCTAATTAGGTATATTGTTTGATGTGGTTAATTAGTATGATTCTACAATGAAGAATGCTAGCTACCCCCTTGGTTTTGAAGAAATGCTATTCTATATTTCTCATGTCTGGATTCTTGGCACGAACACCCCTTTGTGTGAAAGGGTCCATTGCTCCTGCCTGGATACTTCATTCCTGAGAAATACCAAACAGGATAAAGTGAAAGCAGACATTTTGCAGCTTCTATCAACCTGTTTCTTCTCTGAATAGATCATGCAGGTCACTTTGCCTTTAATCAATCAGCAATCAATGCTAGTGGCAATATCATTTATTCCTCATCAGCAAGTCTCCCTTCAGTGTTAGCAACTTATTGTGTCCTGGTGAGGCCCCTTCCAAGGGGCTGGAGAAGTCAGAACTTTGAATCCACAAGTTGTTTAGAATAATATATCCCAGGAGCTTATCTGTTCTGCCTGGGATATTAGATAACATATGTCAAGTGCATTCTGTTACTAAAGGCCACATCTCCTGAGAAGTTTGCTCCTTGTTGAAACCCATGGACTCTAAATACAAACACATGGGAGCCATGCAAATACTGCCTATGTACTCTTGTAAAATGAAGCATATCAAGTCAGAAAAATGCAACTCTAATTCAAGTGATATTCTCCTTATCCTGATATTGCTTTTACATAACCCCCTGTAATTCTGTAGTAACAGCCTGCACTGAATCAATGTTGATATTATTTGTTGGTATTGTATGTGATGCTCTGAATTGTAAACTTCTTGTTTATCATGTATATCCTAGAAAATGATAAAGGAAGGGAGGGAGGGAAGAAAGAAAATTGAAAAAAGGAAGATACTTTTGAGACAATATGCAAATTAGAACTAGGATAAAATCAAACACATTATCATATATGTGTGTACATATGAATGCACCACCCTACCAACATGCAGGCTATAAATATTGTGCAGCCTGTGTCAAATGCAATGGTTTAACCCAGGCATGACATAGGCATGACTTCACATAGGCAAGAGTCAGAGGACTGACTAATTTGTGGTATTTAAAAATACTGGTATTTCATCAGCCTGCTTGGTGTCCTTTAGAAGGGAGCTAGTGGGCATGGCTGTTCTTTGGCAAGAAGCTTCAGATTTATCCAACTCAAGAGGCCATCTCCTTCCTCTAGCTCCAACTTGTTGCATGCATCCAGTAAGTTCTCAGTAAGTATTAGCAGAAATTCTTAGGTCAAGAGAGTCTCAGAACTACTTTTATGTAATATATACTTTCTGCCACTGTTTTTAACAATATATGATACTCAAAATAAAATACAAAAGAGTAGAAGCATTAAACATGTCTATCATGTTAACATTTTGAAGGTGGATATGGTGGTGCATGCCTGTAACCCCAGCAGGCTGAGACAGGAGGGCCAAGGCCAGGCTCAGCAAACGTGAGGTGCTAAGAAACTCATTGAGACCCTGTCTCTAAATAAAATGCAAAATAGGGCTGAGGATGTGGCTCAGAGGTCAAGTACCCCTGAGTTCAATTCCTGGTAAACCCCCCTTCCCCTGCAGCAATAGTGGATGAGAAGTGGCCTGATGGCAACACAGATGCCCAGGACTGCACAGACAATTAGGAGAAGGTGCCAGTGGATGAGAAGAGATAGTCATGAGGACAAGTGCTCAGTGTCTTCATTGCCTGAATTTAATGACATTTTGTTATTCCACTTTATTCTTCTTAAGACTTAGTTGCTTTCATTAAATCCTACGCTTTTCGTGTTTTTTAAATTTTCCTTTAAATATTAATATAAGCAAAGGCCCCAGAATGACTTTATCTTTACATATCCATCTATCACAGGATATGATATATAGAAGTCATTCCAAAATGCAAGATTATTTTTGAATAAATATTATTGGTTAATTCATATAAGTTGGCATTTGCAGAGCATTCTTAGAAACCACTCTCATTGATATGTCATTGTTATTCACATGGTTAAACTGAAGTACATGTTGCATGTTGCTTTAACATTATAATTTGTTTTACATTATGAATTACTTTGTTATAAGTACACCTTTATGTCCTTATTATTTGGGAAGACCTGTTATAATAATGTAGCCCTTCATGATGTTAAAAAAGTCTATACAACACCTTTATGCTATTGGAGGGGGCAGACTTATGCATTCTTTTCATTCCATTACAACATAACATATAATGTTGTTTTTACTTTGTTCAAAGAGAATTTGGAAAGAGCCTAAGAATTTGATAATGACATATATAAAGAAAACTTTTGGATTTTCCATATCTTGAGTGGCAAAAGTTCAGAGAAATATTGTGGATGGATTCTGTTCTTCATTGTAAGATATAAAAGCAAAGCAATAAGCTTCAACCTCCTTGCTTGTCTGTGAGTACCTTTAAGCCACAAAGAAACATTTGATCAGCAAACATCTTTCAGGAAACAGAGACTGAAGAGGCAGATAGATCTGATTTAAACAGTGGTGTCATCTCATAATACCTCCAAAATGTAGATAGTTGATTGAATCCTCTAGAACTTATTTTTCTATCATGAAAACAGGCATAATCATACTTTCCTCTTGGACTGTTAGGAAGATTAAATGGAATCATTGTTTTACTGGAACTAATTAGTGGCACAATCATCTGGCATATTGTATCATAAACGATACCTCTTCTCGTTATTTATAAATACATCAAATATTCAAATCAAAATAATGCTGGATGGGTGAAGTTGGACATTTGATGGATAATTTCACATTTAATCAGTGTGTGCCAAGTGTGAAGGTATTTAGTTATTGATAGAAACCCAAAGCAAAGGAATAACTGCTGATCTCTGATACAGAGGCAAGGCAAACATCAAGAGAAGGAAAAACTTATTCAAGTGTTTCTTTCTCTACCTGACTACTCATCAAACTAAAGAATGAGAAGAAATAAAATCCTTCATTTGGGGTATTATTATCATTATTATTCTCACTTTACAGGTAAGATGCATGGAGCTCTGAAAGTTTCTTTAAGCTGCCTCAGAACAGAAAAGTGGCAAAGCTGATTGTCATCTCCCACAGAACATTCTTTTTAAATTTTATTTATTTATATTTTAGTTATAAATGGACACAATATCTTTATTTTATTTTTATGTGGTGCTGAGGATCAAACCCAGTGCCTCATGCATGATAGGTAAGCCCTCTACTTCTGAGCCACAACCCCAGCCCCCACAGAACATTCTTGTCTCCTCATTTTATAGATGAGAAGACTGAGGCCCAGCGTAGGTAAGTAGTTTGGCCATGGAGTGAGACAACCCTGCATTTTCAATCCTGCTTCTGCCTTCACTGGTGGTGTAAGCTCTGACAGAAACAATTAACCTCTCTAAATCTCCATAGATTCTAAACTATATGTTTTTAATTGACTTGTTTAGCATTTCCTAAAATATATCCCTTTGGAACACTTGTTCCATCAGATGTTTAAAAGTGTTAAATAAAAAAAAATGTTTCAGTTGTGAAATAAGTCTGGGAAGTGCTGGTTTTAAAACAAAGTTAAACAAGTTTTCTGTATTTCAGACTCTTCAGAGCCTCTAAAATGCTAATTGCAACAAAATCTCCAAAGGAATAGAGAACATGTAGGAAACAATGTTTCATGGAAAATAACATGAAAAGTGTAGTTCTTTGTGTTATATTTCATTGCATTGTATCTGTATGCTTTTTAAAAAGATCCATGTAGCTCAGGATCCAAGAGATAACTTGTTAAGGTTTTTGGCTCCCAAACATGTCTTCCGTGTAACCAAGAATCGTTATTCTCCTTTAATCATCCTACCTTCCCCCAACTGGCTCAGCTACTCATCCAAATAAATCTCTTGGACCCGGAGCCGCATATTTTCCTGAAAGTACTCATTTTCCCCACAAACTTTTGTTGGGTTGTATTGTTGAAGAATGAACTGAGATGAATATGAGGAGGTTTTATTTAATGGCATACTGTACTGGGAATTTTGAAGACCTGCAGCAGTCTTAAACTCCAACTCTTGTTATAGTTTTATAAAAGATTGTGAAATTCTCATTTTGAGAATGCATATGAATAAAGTTTTAATATACTGTATGATGGGTGGATGAGGCTGTCCATTATACCATTTCTTCTTTGGATTCTCGGGCATGGTTTGGCAGTGCAAGAATTCTGTAATATTAACAAATGCAGTAAAAAATAAATATATGGGGAAAAATCCATGAATTATAGGCTTAGTCTCAGTATAGCATTATTGGTATGTGATGGAAACTTTAAGAGTTGGAGCCTAGTGAGAGATGTTCTGGTCCTTGAGGGCATGCTCCTTAAAGGTAAAGTGGTACTATATCCCATTGCTTTCTTTGTTTTTGATTTTCCTTTTATTTTTTCCTTTGCATCCTGGTGATGAGATGATCACCTTGTTCAGCTACATGTTCCCTGCCAAGATGTGCTGCTGTGCCAAAGGTCCGAAAGCATGGAACACGGACTGAAAGTTTAAGATCTGTGAGCTAAAATACACTCCCCCCCCTTCATAAGTTAATCATCTCAGGTATTAGTTACAGAAAGCAGATTAACACAATCATTGAAACATCCTGTTGATTTTTTTTTGCTTATGACAACTGCACAGATCAAAATATAGAACATTGTAACCTGAGAAGTTTCCCCCTGTCCTTTTCCAGTCATTCTCTCCTGTGAAACCACTATTTTGACAACTATCACCTTTGATTAGTTTTGTCTACTCAAGAATTTAGGTAACTAAAATCACATTGCCTGATTTCTTTAGCTCCATGTTTGTTTCATTGCTATTTTTATTGAGTTTGATATTTTAAACACTTTATTTAGAGGTATAGTTGGCATACAATAGAATACACTTATGGAAAGCATATCCTTTTATGTTTCGACAAGTGTATGCACTCAAAAAAGGATTGTGACACTAAGACAGTGAACTTTCCATCAGCCAAGAGTTCTCTTTTGTACTGTTGGGAGTCCCTTCCACCTGCTCACCTCTCACACTGTCCCTAGGCAACCAATGATTTGCACTCTGCCACTAGAGATTGATTTTTTTCATTTCCTCAACTTTTATATAAATTTAATGATATAATATGTACTCTTTTCTCTGATTTCTTGCACTCAACAAAATTATGTAATGATTTATTCATGCCATTGTATGCATCCTTGGTTATTCTTTTGTGATTTGTTTATCAGTTCACCTGTCAATAGATATTTGAGGTCTTTCCACTTAAACAAACATTCATGTACAAATTTATGAATTGACATCAGCTTTTATTACTCTTGAGTAATATTTAAGAGAGAAATGGATGAATCATATACAATCATATGGTAGGCATGTGATTTACTTTTATAAAACAATGTCAAAGAGCTTTTTTAAAGTTAGGATAGCTTAATGGCATAGCACTTATCTAGTATGCACTAAGCCATAGGTTTCAATCCCCAGTACCACACACACTACATAGATAGATAAATAGATAGACAGATAGGTAGGTAAGTAGGTAGGTAGGTAGATAGATAGATAGATAGATAGAGAGAGAGATAGATAGACAGAGTGAGTGAGTTTACATTTCCACCAGCAATTAATGAAAAAATTCCAATTCTTCCACATCCTCCCCAAGACTTAGCATGCTTAGTGTTGAGTCTTTTTATTTCAGTCATTCTAACAGAAGTATAGTAGCATCTCATGATTTTAATTTGCATTCTCCTAATTACTGATGGAAGGAGGACATCTTTTCATGTGCCAATTGGTCAAATCTAATCTGGTAAAGTGTAGATAAACTCTGGTAAAGTTTCTTCCAAATTTCCTCCCATAATTGTTTTGCATTATTTCTTATTCTTTAGTTTTGAGAATTTTCTGGATACAAGTCATTTATGAGATACATAATTTGTGATCATTTTCTACTATTTTGTAGCCTGAATTTTTAAAACAATCTCTTAATAGTGTATTTGGAGGAGCAGAAGCTTTGAATCCTGATGAATTTCATTTTTAAATTTTTGTTATAAATCATTCTTTTGATGTCATACCTTAGGAATTTTGCCTGACTCAAAGCTATAAAAATTTATCTTTTCTTATTTTCGTTTAGAAAGTTTATGATTTTGAGCTGTACATTTAGACCTATTTCCCATTTTGAGTTATTTTTTATGTAGTATAAATTATGCATACAATTTCCTTTTTGTTTATGGATACTCAAATATCCTAGTATCATTTATTAAAAAGACCGTTCTTTCTATGTTATATTGTCTATTCATCTTTGTCAAAAATCACTAGTCCATGTATTTGAGTGATTATTTCTGGACTCTATTTTTTTTGTCATTGATTTATTTGTTTATCCTGACATCAATTGTGTTGTTTAAATTACTGAAATTTATATATTTTGAAGTCAAGTGGTATTAGTTCTCCAAATTTATTTTTCAGTTTGTTTTGGTTCTTTCTAGTCATGTGCTTTTCTATGTGATTTTAGAATGATCTGACCAAGACACACAAAAGTCCTTAAGATGTTTAATGGGATTGTGTTAAATTTATAGAAGTCTTTAGGAAAAATCAACGTTTTGAAAATATTGAATATTTTGACATATATTCATGGTGTATCTCTCCATCTCCTCATGACTTTTTTATCTCAGGTGTATTTTTAAATTGTATTTGTTTTGCATATCTTTTGTCATACTTATTCCTACGTTTACATATTTAAATTGTTTATGATATAGTTTGTATTTTAATTCCTTTTTTCTTGATAATATTTAAAAACAATAATTGGTTTCTGGTTATTCTTTAGTCTTGTTAAACTCACTTGTTAATCCATTATATTCCATTGTATTTTACACATGGTTAATATTTTCTCCTGCAAATAAAGATAAATTTATTTATACTTTTTATCTGGAAAAAATTTAACCATTGTCATACTCACTTACATGAATTAGTATCAAAACAGTTATGCTACATGAAAAAAGCCAGAACAAAAGTGAATATATTGATTTCATTTATATAAAATATGATAAAGTATAAACTCATCTGTTGTGACAGAAAGCAGATCATTAGTTGTCTGTGACCAAAAGCAAATGTGCAGGAAAGGATAGAAAAGAGAAATCATGAAGGACAGAAGGAAACTTGGGTGACAATATATATATTCACTGCAGGACTGGCTTCCCCAATGCATACAAAAAGCCAAACCTACCAAATTTGCACTACTAAATGTGTGAAATTTATTATATGCTAATTAGGCCCTTTTTATTAAAAAATTGGAGAGAAAAGTTCATTGGTCCAGAAAGAGACTACATTCCTCCCACCAGGCATTTGGGAATATTACCAATATGGGTCTACTGTTCTTTAAAGTAAAATTTTAATCTGGTATAAGTAGACCATAGAAATAAATGGAAATCAGCGTTAAATATATAAGCTTAAATATTACTATATATGAATACTCAAGAGATGTTCTGCAGTCCACCACTCCACCCTAACACAGAAGGCAAGTAGATAAATGCCTGACTTCATGCTCCTAGCTGTTAAGATGCTTCCTTCCCAGCTCCCTCTGTCTCCTTCCACCCTCATTTCTAAGGCCCTGGCTTTGCAAAACTTTATGTGTTTGTTCTGAGAATATTACTATTGAATGTGGTGCTCATTGACTAAAAATCTTTTTTTTTACAACAGAGCATTTATTTTTGTCATTCCTTCGTTTTCTTCTCTTATATTTTATTGGAAAATAATAAGCTAAGATAGCACAAATATCTGAGCACCTCCTGTTCTCATCTTTTGAGTACAAATGGACTTTGGGGTCCAGAGAACTAATGGAGAAAGAAAAAAAAAAGGTACAACTTCATTAAAACAATTAATTAAGGAGTAAATAAAGTAGAAATATATAGTTCATACAAATATTTTGTGTTTATTTCTTAGATACTATTTGCAAAGGTCATTGCATCATTGATCCTAGAATACTCACTGCTCCGCAGTAATTCACATATTAATATGTTTTCATTTCAAACAATGCTTTCTTTTCTATATATTCTTTCTTAAAAATGATAAACTTCACAGGAAATACAAGGCATTAAAGAAGCTCATACAAAAGAGTGATCTATCAACATCTTCATAAACAGACAACTTCAAATTTAACTGAAAATTACAGTATATTTTATTTCACATCAGAAGAATTTGTTTTGTTATCCCCAAAATATTTTAACAATACAATTAATATTAAAATGTAAGTTTTGGTCATGGCCAACAGAAAATTGGCAGCATTACATGATCAACAAATACTTTCCAAACTAAAGAATGAATAGCAACTATATTGAAACAAACAAAACAGAAATACCTGATCTCTGGGAAGTATTCAGCCTTTATAAGATACAATGAAGATTCACTTCTGTTTTAATTTTTTCTGTTGCTGGGGACTAGGGACAAACAGAGATGAAAGAGGCTATCTCTAAACTGCAGGATCTTGTTCAAGAAAATATTGAACTACAGCTTACATCTTCTGCTTCTGACTTTCTACCTTCCTTTTCTTCCCTTTGTTCTTTTAAGCCTTATGCTTTTGCTGTCTATATATTCTAGTCTTTAAAATACCTTCATATTTCTACTCTTGATATCATAATATATATATATATATACTTTTTTTTTCTTGGTAATTTCTAACCACGACATGATTTTGTATTGCTCCATCAGGAGAATTGGCAACTGAATATTTAGACTAAGATCCATTGGTCTCTTTAAAGTTTGGCAAAGTTATCTAAATAGTTTTATGGAATAGTTCCTCAAGTGACACAGAAATGTACCACTCTGTATATTTATATTCTCTGGATATCTGTACTAACTTCTTCTTTCATAGTCCTTCTTCTTCAGATGCCTTTCATGGTAGAATATTTTTTCATGCAATTTTATTTTTAAACTATGTGGATAAATTATCTTTATTAAAAAGAAAAATTTAAATATAGAGAGAGTACAAGCAGAGGATATGTTCATGAGATGAGACATTGGGAAGGAGATGTAGAATAGACATGAAGCAAACTATTTCATTTACTCAAGGCACTACCATGGTAGAAGTTTGAAAGAACAGTCCTCCACTCAAAACTTGCTTTGTCCACAGGTGAAGGCATTTGATGTGTCAATATGACATTAAATGGAGGGGAGAAAAAATAAAAATGAAGGTAAGGACAGAAGCTTTGAACTTGCCAGTGGTTTCCAGGCTACTTATGAGCTCCTGATGACCTCTCTGAAGACATCAGCCTCACTTATCCAGCCTCATAGTCATAAAAGCTACTTTCTTGAAACTAATATCTTATCTGTCTGATTTTGTCTACCTATCTACCAATCAAACTTCCATGGGGTTCAAACATAGGGAATGAGTCACCTACTAAATGTTGGTGACTCTACAATATTTTTACATATGTTACCTTTTTCATTTTCAGGAGACCCAGTATTTACAGATAAGCTTGATGAAATTATGAGGGTTACATCCTTTGCCAATCCTCAGTATATGTTTGTGGCAGCAATATGAGTTGAAACTACAAGGCACTGACTACAAAGTCCATAGTGCTTTAATTCTTTGGACCCAACACTTTCAAAATTAAGAAATTTAGGGACCAGTTTCCAAAGAGATACTTGGATCCTCTCAGAAGGATAGAATTTTGTTTTGCTCAGCTTTACCTTATTTATCAGTACCTTCATGCAGTATATACTTGCTCATCCTGTTACCTAGTATCACCATGCTGTTGTGCTAGATTTTGAGGGGAATGAAACAAAAACCATAGAAAAGAAAATTATCATGCTCTTTTTTTTTTCTGTAACTGGTCTATTAGTGTTACAGATCTATTTTGAAATATTATCTATTTGGGAAGATGAACATTAACCAACAGAGAAATCTTGATAACCATCTCAGGCTCTTGGTATTGAAAATATAAATTGGGAGAGTAAAATATAAGCATTTTTTGACTAAGAAAATTAGGTATATTTTTATGTATTTACTCTATGCCAGAAACTGAATTACTAAGCACTTTATGAGCTTTTCCTCAAGCCGTCCTTACATGAACTCCAGGGAATATTTTCCATTATATCTTCAATTTAAAGATGAAGAAACTGAGATAGAAAAACACGCATGACCTCAATTCGGAAGATTTCTGCAAAGTGGTCAATAATAGGGACCCAAAATTGGACATAATGTGTTGAAGTGAAAAAAGGAAGCAAAACATTCCAAGAAAAATTCATGGAGGCAAGGCATTTCCAAATCCTGAACTACCATAAATAAACTCAGTGCTTTGCCTGCTACTGTGAAAATGTACTTCTTTTTCTGCAAGAGTTAGGGATCATCTTGGAATTTCATCTAATATTTACAAGATTTTTTTTAAATTTGTGTGTGTACATCAACTTTTAGGACTACTGTAATGAAGCACCATAGACTTGGTAGCTTAAATAATGGAAATTTGCTGTCTTAAGTTTCTGAAAGCTAGATGTCCAAAATCAATGTGTCAGGATTGCTCTCACCTGGGAGCTATGAAAGAAAGCTGGTCTAGTTGATTTCACCCATCTTAGGTAGTTTGCTGGCAATACTTAGTATCTTTTTCATGTAAGAATACCAACAATATCTCTGCCTTCATCCTCATGTGGGGTTGTGTGTCCAAATTTCCTCCTTTCATATGAACATTGGTCCAATCTGACCTCCTCTTATCTAATTATATCTGTAATGATCTTATTTCTAAATGTTCCAGTCTAAGGTAATTGGGGGTTAGCATTTCAACTTATGGACTAGGGGAAAGAGATAACTCAATCTGTAATAGGTACTTCAGAAAAGAGGTGTTTTATTTTGTCTGTTTTTTAAATGAAAGCATAGTACCTAAGCAAGAGACATTGTTCCTTGTCTATGGGTACAAAATACAATAATAGAGAGCCAATTAAATAACATCACATGTTAAGCAAAGTACTTTTCATTGTTAGTAATTAAAAACAATATGAATAACCAACATTTGTTTAGGAATACATTATTCTAGTCATTATTTTTTATTAAATCATTAACAGTGAAACTGGCTTAATGTTTCTTCTGACAATCAGTTTTACCTCTGGGGATTTGTGCTCTATAATTCTGGAAAACCATGGCATCATACAACATCATACAAATGTTGTACTTGGAGAAGACACTCATGGATCAGCTCTTCACAAAATGCAAAGTGGATGTCAGGAAAACACGTCTTTAAGCAGAAAAATCTTTCTGATCTAGGGCTTTATGAAACTGTGTAAATAAATTGGAGAATTGGGATGAGGATCAACCATCCCTTGTTTTAAAATCTGAACCTAACTATCTCCCATAATCCTTTTTTCCTGCTCCTGTCCACGGGAATAGCCACTGACTCCCACACTTTCCTGTGTCAAGGGTGGACATGTACCCAAGTTGTGAAATTCACTTTCTCGCCTCTGAGATGGGATTAAAAATTCAGTGCTACAAGTCATGTCTGCTAAGTGCCTAAATTAGAATGTTATGTAAAATGAGGACTGGGCAGTGTGGGCTTAAACACAAAGAAGGCAGGATAGGTTGAAAAACTGGGTTGCATAGGTAAAGAGTGAAGTAGGTAGGAAAGAAGAACAGAGATAGGGGCTGTGGTTGTGGCTCAGTGGTAGAGCGCTCACCTAGCACATGTGAGGCCCTGAGTTGGATCCTCAGCACCACATAAGAATAAATTAAATAAAGGTATTGTGTCCAACTACAACTAAAAAATAATTTAAAAAGAAAGAAAGAAAAACAGAGACAAGGAAGGATATAACTCTTTCCAGTGGGGAAGATGTTTGGTTTCCCCAAGTTCAGTCACTGAAAAATGCCTTTGTTGGAGCATAAATACATTCCTTTTTGCTTTTAGACATCCAAGGTTCTCCATAAGTAATTCCATTAATCTCTGTGATTTCCAGCCCAAAGTTTCCATGGAACATTGATATTTAGATTAAATTCCTCATTCAACTTTCCAAAAATATTTATTGAATGGCTACTATGTGCCATTCTGTACTAGCTAAAGGAGTGCTAGTAACTTCCATTATCAACTAAACTAATGATTACAGAACCATAGTCTCTTTTGTGAAGATGTGGAAAAGGCTGCTTTGGATGCATAGAAAAGAGCAAGCATTTGGTTGCATAAGGAGTACATTCCATCATGTGCAACCAAAAGAGTGAGAAGTTAAACTCCACTTGTGTATGATGTGTCGAAATGCATTCCACTGTCATGTATAACTAATTAGAAAAAACGAAAAAGAAGAGTTGAGGTAGAACATCCAAGAAAGCAGCATTTTATTGGAGATTGTGTTTTGTGCTTAGAATGTATGTTTTGCTCTTTTACTTTTAAAAATAACTATGAAATTGTTCAATGAAAAAGAAAAGAAGGACATTCCAATCAAAGGGGAATTTCAAAGGATTAAAATATCAGGATGAAGGAAGGACTGCAGATAGCTCCAGTTTGTGCAGGGTCATGGTCATGTGGGGGAAGGGAGTGACGGAAAGGGAGGCCACAGATGAGAAAATAGCAATGATGTGAGCTCCATCCTGAGACTAAGGGGGTCTTTCTGGTAGTTTGAGAAGTACAATGACATGATCAGATTTCCAGTTTAGGAAGCTTATTTTGGCAGTATGGAAGATCATTTCAAGGTCCAGCCTGGAGGAAATGAGACAAGTTGGGAGGCTGACCCAGACATCCAGGTGGGAAATGATGCAAGTCTGAACTAAAATAAATGCCAAAAGGAATAGAAAACGTGATGGATATGAGGTGATAGGAAAAAGGATCACTAAGACTGGGTGACTGATCACATGTGTGGGTTAAAGAAAAGGGAGAAATGTTGAATGATGCCTAGAAATCCCACTCAGGTGACTGTGATGACAATTACTAAGATAAAGTCAGCACCTCTCTGCTCTTCCTCCTCCCTTTCAGAACCCCACAGGTCCAGATCTCCACTTGGTGTCCTGAACATACTGTGGATCCTACGGATGAAGAATAATTTGTGGTGGATACTAAGGCAATAGTGGGAAACCATTTCCCCATAGGCGCAGATTTAGGAATTGCCTGTTAATTCAGGGAATCAGGATTTAACATTGCTTTGCTATCACAACTTTGGAACAAAATGCAGGCATCATCATCAATATGCCAAAATTTTCTTTCTTCTCCTGCAATACGTTTCAGGTATGCTTTTGAGCCCATCATGAAGAAATGCAATACTGTGTTCAAGATTTAGATATCTGTACTATAATTGTTTAATATTTGTATTGTTTTGTGTTCTGATGTTTGTTTTGCAGTACTGGGGATTAAACTCAGGGCCTCAGGCATACCAGGCAAGTGTCTATCACTGAACTATATCCTCAGCCCTAAAATATGAATTGTTAAAGATCTGAAGTTGCTTTTTTTTCATTTTGTTTTGCTTTCTTGTTTTTGTGTTGGACAATATTTGGAAGAAGTTAGTATATATCACATGCTTTCTACTGCTAATCAGTATCTAGAAAAATCTCCTCCTGAATACACCAATCCATCTTCTATGAGTGGCACATCCTTAAACTAGTCATGTGTTAGGCTCAGAAGAACTGTGGAAATAATGATGAGGGGGTGAAGCAGGGATAAAAGGAAGCAGGAATCAATATCTACAAAGAAAAAACAAGTACATAGATTGATTTATTTGTCTATTTATTTTTCATATTTTCCCATTGCAATAGAAACAAAAGACATACACACAAAGAATTTTTTCATCAGCCAGAAAGATGCCATTACATCCATGGAAACATACTCTTAATGTCAAAAAAGGGTAAATGAGGGCCACTAGGCCCCCAACCCTCCTTGAATAGAAAGGAACCAACTCTTTCTATCTCACCTTGTTAAAAAAATTAAAAACAGCAAGATTTCATTTTTAAAAAATATGAAAGATATAATGCATAATACCCCAATCAAAAAGCATTCTTCTTCTTGTGGATGCTTGTTTTGATTGTGTTTATTCATTACAATCCTGAACACCCTCAGCCTACTCGTCTTGTGTAGCCTGAAGAGTGGAAAGCTGCTATTCCTGAAGATATCTGTGGCACCCAGAATGATGAAAAAGAAAAAGTGAAATTCAAGGTATTGAAGTCAAAACTACAAAGAGATATGAAAGAATAGGCAGGCATTAGAAAATTCACTGCCGGGGGTTGAAAGCAAGCAAGAGGGGGACAAAAATCTATTACAACAAAATAATAAAGTCTTTTTTAAAGTTTAAGGGGAAATCTTGTTTTGTGAAAAGATGGCGAGACATGTTCATTGATCTTTTTAAGAGACAACAAAAAATTGGCCGTCAACTGAATAAAAGAAAATGAAGTTCCATTAATACAATCTGTCGAAAGACAACTCGGATAAATTGATCAATGCAGTACAAATCATTTCTAACCTTTCCCCCTATTTGGAGAGGATGTTTTTTCAAGAGAGTAAACAACATACATCATCAACTTCAAGTGCTTTTTAGATGGCTTTTCCTGCAATAATGGAAATGGAGAATTTCTGGAACTAAGCATGTAATGTTTTTTTTATTATTATTATTTATTATTATCAGTCTGAAGAATATCAATACATTTGGAGAGATTTGGACATGATTTTTTTGTAACTTTCTTGTTGCAGTTTCTCCCTTGATTTGACTGCATTTTAGAAAATATTAATAAATAAGCCATAGTGCTTCATTACTGAGTCTGGGACCCACCCATTTAAGAAGCTAGCTACTTGAAAAGATAATCAAGTTCTTCATAGGTCTCTGTATTAAAATTTTGGAAAATCTACTTTTATTCTCAAAATTTTTGCTTCTCAATTTGAAAGAAGAACAAAAGAAAAGAAAATAGTTTTGTTGGTGTCTCCTAATCCCTCCTTCCAAATGCAAGATAACTTACACACATTCATTATCTAATTTAAAATAATTTATAGGACTGGATTATAGCTCAGTCATAGAGCATGCATTTAGCATGTGGGAGACCCTGTATTTGATTTACAGTACCAGAAAAGTAAATTGATAAAATACACAAAATGTATACTGTGGAGTTTGGAAAATAACTTTCTAGTATCTCATGAAAAAATTGTGGTTTTTTAAAAAATTTTAATATATTAGAAGTTATTATGTATAGTTTATTGTAAACTAGAAAGTTCTGATAACATACTGATAGTATAGATATACTAAAAGAGTGACTACTTCTCTAAGGAATGGATTTCAGAGAATATGGAGTAATATTAAAATTATATTTAGAGAATGCAAACGTATTTTTAAAACTATGTATTTATTTAAAAGTTTTCAGGCCAGGAGTTAATTGAAGTAGTGCTTCCCATATTTCCAAAACAAAATACTGATAACGATGTTGCTTCAGGATGTAAAACTTCTTATAGATTCTAAAATCTATGAAATGGAACTTTTAGTTCTGTTTTCTAAATTTGTTGGGTTTGTTTTTTTTAATGGAGGATCCATTCAGGTTCACATTCAATATACAGAAATTCATTCTCAAAGAGGCATTGCCTCACCTGAAACCCCAAAGAGAATTATCAAAATGAACATTACCATGAATATAAACCCAGGGTATTGGGAGAGGAGCAAAAAAGATGGTCTTGGGACCTTAGTGGGTGACATCAACTGTGATATTGCTCTTCAGGCCCCAATAAAGTTCCTATTTAAGGTAGCACTCACAGTACCAAGAGGGGAGCAGGCACACTTCACAGATGTGTTAATGAAGTCAGCATTTTCAATATCTTAAATAAGAATTTCTCTGGAGTTTGAATTGCCCCCTTCCAAGGAGAAAGGCATCTGACTTCATTGCTTTCGACCCTAGGTCTGGCAGGAAATCATGGCAGATGGAGTGGCAGAGAAAAGCACCTCAGGAAATGACAGCCAAGAAGCAGAAATAACCCTTCTCACTAGGGACAAAAACCCCAAACTGTATGTCTCCTGTGACCTACCTCCTCAAGCACACCCTACCTGCCTATAGTGACCACCTGTAAGACGAAAATCTCTTAGCTCTACAGTTAACTGAAGATCAGTGAATGAACGGGATGGATCATTTGTTCTGTGAGGAAATTTCTAATATGCACTTAACAACTTGCTGAATGCTTCCATACTACATTTCTTTTTCTTTCTCTTTTTCCTATCTTTTCTTTTTATCTATCTCCTTCTCTTTCTTCTTATTTTGTTGCTTTGGTAAGATAATACGAGAAAAAATAGTTTCCAAGAGATGTAAGCTTATTAAAAACTAAGACAAAACATTATTAGATATGTTTAGATATGAGGTGTTCCCCAAAAGCTCATGTGTGAGACAATGCAAGATCGTGAGAGTTGTAACCTGATCCGTGGACGTAGATTAACTGGGTGGTCACTGTAGGCAGATATGGTGTGCCTGAGGAGGTAGGTCACAGGAGGCATACGGTTTGGGTCTTTTGTCCCTTGTGAGAAGGGTTATTTCTGCTTTCTGGCTGTCATGTCCTGAGGTGCTTTTCTCTGCCACCCCTTCTGCCATGATTTTCTGCCAGATCTGGGGTCCAAAGCAATGAAATCAGGTATCTAAGTAATGAGACCTCTGATACCGCTAGGCAAAATAACCTTTTTCTCCTCCTATGTTGTTCTTGTCAGTTCTTTTGGTCACAGCAATTAAAATGCTAACTACAAAAAGCATGATTTTCAATTTTTTATTTTTTTTTTTAGAATTGCCAGGAATACTAAGACATTTTCTCAATCTGATCTTTTGAAGATTCTAGTCCAAGACAAGAAATTTGGGCAGGGTTTTAGTTTATGTTTTTTTTTTTTTTTTTAATGTTGTGGTGGAAAACCTTTAGAACTTAAAATCCAGATGACCTAGCATATCAAAACCCCAGAAGAATTACAATCTTCTTGTCCTTTATGAAGGTGTTTTACACCTAGAAAAAGATTAAGAATTCTTCCATCCCTCTTGGTTCAGGAAGGTGAAAATTACTAGTCATTTTAATTTTTTCTATACTATTGAGAGTATTATGCCAAACAAACTTTAAGCATTTAGTAAATAAATCAGAAAAAAACAGCATGATGGGATAAATATTAAATGTAAGGTATTTCCTGATTTTCTTCTTCTTCTTTTTTTTTCTTCACTGTAGACTATGGAATAAAATTCTCTCCTCACTAGCATCTGGATCCTGGTTAACAGGCCACAATTCATGTCCTGCCTGTCAGAACATTTCTCCCCTTCTCTGTCCACCTTGATGTGGGACTATATGACAGCATCCTAAAGGCATTTCCGACTAGACAAAACTCAATATATCCTCATCTCGTTGCTTACCTGGGAAGCACACACACTCCTACTTGATACTATTTTTAGATTTTGTTATAAAATCTAATAAAACATTTTTAGTCACAAATAGATGCAGGAGGATTTCTATAATTTATTCCACTTCCTTTTTATTTATTTATTGAATTTGGAGGGGCTAAGTTACCAGATTTATGTGTCTGTCATATCTCAGGTGAATCTGTAGTACTCATGATAAAAACGTGTGACTAGAAACATGACTCTGGAAAATTCGAATTCAATGACTGTTTGTTTTATAAAGCTAAGGAGGATTTACATGGAGAATAACCTAAGCCTAGAAAGTTCTGAGGAGAAATGAGGAATTATTGAATGTTGAACGTCTGCATGGTAAGCATTTGATCAAAGGCACTGTGGTCAGGCACTGAATGTTTAGTGCAACATTTAATCTCACACCACTCCTGTGAATTAGACTTGATCCCTATTTTAAAGATAAGCCAATTGAGTCTCATTGAAATTAAATAATTTATGCAAGCAGTGAGGAAATAGTGGGACCCATGTTTGGGAGTTGAGAACTACAGTAGCATGTATTCAATTGTGTTCAAGAATATATGTATGTGTGGTTTAACATATACGTAGAAATACCCACATATCCATATAAACACAAGAGAGAATATGTACATATATACAAACACACATAAACATATATATGTATATAATGTTCAAGAATATAGATTAATATCTACTAAATGTATATACATATATCTATATATGTATGTAAGGGGAAAAATAGAGGTGTGTGTATGCATATTTCATACATACTATACAGACACATATATATGTGTGTACATACGTACAGATTACTTTAGAACAAAATGGGTCCACTTATATAGAGGTTTTCTTTTTTGAGATTTGCATAGGGGAACCACATAGCCTAGAAATAGAGAAAAAAAATATATAACAAAAACTTAGGTGAATCACAAAGGCATAAAATAGATTCAAATAATAGTGTTTTATAATTTAGTGCCATATA
The DNA here is from genome assembly GCF_045843805.1 of Urocitellus parryii. Taxonomy (NCBI): domain Eukaryota; kingdom Metazoa; phylum Chordata; class Mammalia; order Rodentia; family Sciuridae; genus Urocitellus; species Urocitellus parryii. Next base: position 144,193,081 of record NC_135536.1, read on the forward strand.
TAATATACAAATCTATTATAAATAGCTAAATTATTTCAAAAAATTTATCTAAACATACACACAGACTCTTCATGGTACCTGTTAGAGTTTATAAATTAGGTGTCCGCCAAAAGCTCATGTGTTAGACAATGCAAGAAACGTTAATGGTGAAACAATTGGTTTATGAGAGCCTTAACCTAATCAGTGTATTAATTCAGTTGACTGGATTAAGTAGGTGGTAACTATAAGCAAGTAGGGTGTGGCTAGAAGAGGTACATCATTGGGGTCATGCCTTTGAGGTATATATTTTGTCCCCAGTTATTGGAACAGCCTCTCTTTGCTTCTTGGTGGCCATTTTCTGAGATGTTTTCCTTCTTCACACCTTTCTACCCCAATGGTTTGTGGCAGCTTAGACCCAGAGCAATGGAGTTGGCTGTCTATAGACTTAAATCGCTGAAACTGTGAGCCCTAAATAAACTTTCCTCCTCTAAAATCAGACTAGCAGAGTACCATTTACCACTTGCTCTGCTATAGCATACCAATCACTCTGATAAAGAAATATAAATATTGAATGAGAATATGACCACTCTATTTCCACATAGTTATTAAATTTGGAATTTTTACCAAACATGGAAATGATTTTAAGTACATACACACAGCACTTTAAAAATATGTTCCTTCAAACATCGGGGAACTTGTCTTTTGTGAGACACAAAGGCATAAACTTCTGTGTGTGTGTGTGTGTGTGTGTGTGTGTGTGTGTGTGTGTGTCTTATACAAAGTGAAATACAGAATTAAACAATTGCCATGCAAACCTCAACCAAAACAAGACAATGGTAAAAATATATATTATATGACTTTTATAAATGTGTAAGATTTCCCCAGAATTTTCACTAGAAGTTTGAAAAGTTTTTTTTCCTAAAAAACACACTCTATAGATGTCATTATGTTAAGTATGCTGCCAGTTCAGTTCTCTGTGAAGCAATAGACAGCATGTTTTCAACAAAGAAAAAAAATATTTTCTCACAGTTTTAGAGACTAGAAGTCCAAAGTGAGGATGCCACAAAATTGAAGTCTAGTGAGGGTTCTTTTCCAGGTTTGCAGGTGGCTGCTTATTCACTCTGTGCTCATGTGAGTTTTCTTCAGTCAATAACAGTGGAGACAAGAAGAGCTCTGCATCTCTCTCTCTCTCTCTCTCTCTCTCTCTCTCTCTCTCTCTCTCTCTCTCTCTCGCTTTCTTCCTCTTCTTAAGAGAACTCTATTTCTTTCAGATCAAGACTTCACCCTTATGATCTCATTTAACCTTAATTGCCTCCTAAAAGTCGTCCATAGAAAGATTGTTGGGGTTTGCAGTTTTCAACCATAAGAATTTTGCAGGGACACAATTCAATCCATAGCATTCTACCCCCAGCTTTTCTAAAATCCTACCTTTATCACATGCAAAATATATTCATTTTATTCCAACAGCCCCCAAAATCTTAATTCATTCTAGTGTCAACTTTAAAGTTCAATGTCTCTTCTAAATATCTAAATCCGATAGAGGTGAGTCTGTCACTACCATTCATTCTTAATGTAAAACTCCTCTCCAGCTCTGAAACATAAAACCTGACAAATTATGTGCTTCCAAATTACAGTGGTAGGACAAGTATAGAAATATACTCCCATTCCAAAAGGGAGAAATTGAAAGCAAGAATGGGGTGATGGATCTGAACCAAGTAAAAAATCTAGCAAGGAAAATTCTATTTGTTCTAAAATCTCAAGAGCAACACTCTATGGTTTGAAACTCTTTCCTCCAGACCTACTGATGTAAGAGTATCACCCCTGCGAGTCTAGGCATAGATCCTGTTCCTAAAGTTCTGAGAAACCACACTCCCACAGTTCATCAGTATAGATCTCCCAAAGCTTTTGGCAGAGGATGTCAGGGCTCTTGAATCAATGTGGAGGCCCTCATGATCGCTGAGTTGCTTTTGGTAACTTTACTTCCTCTTCCTGAACACATTCCATAAGGGAATTTGTTTGCAGCCAAATAACTTTATCTTCCAATACTGTCGAATCCAAGAACCCACAAGCCATCTTTCAATTTATTCCATCTCCACCTACTTTAGTTTAAACTGATAGTGATGGTGTTCTTTAATGGGGGATTAGTCATACTTTTGATATTATCTTCAGAACATTTTTTTGTTTATGTAAATGTAAATAGGCTTAGACATTTTTAAGCTTTCAAGTTCTGGTTGTATTATTATTAAACAATTTCTTCTCTTATCTTTCCTTTCACATTTTACTATAAGCCATCAGGAGGAAACAAGTTACCTTTCAACATATTTTCTTAGAAATCTCCTCAGCTAAATATCTCACTTTATCGCTCACAAATTCTGCTTTCCATATAACATTACAACACTTTTCTACCAAGATATACACTGATTTATAATAAAAATCTCCTATTGTCTAGTTTCTAATAATGTGTTTGCCATTTCCATCTGAGATGTCACCAGAATCCCCTACAACATCCACATTTATATTATGTGCCTCAACACTTTTCAGGCCTACACCCTTTTTCAAAACCATATTCACATAAGTTCCCCAATGTTTGATGGAACATATTTTTAAAGTGCTGTGTGAATGTACTTAAAATAATTTCAATGTTTAGGTACTTTCACATGTTTAGGTACTTGTTGCAGCAGAAATCCTCTTTTTGGCATCAAAATCTGTATTCATCAGGGTTCTTCAGAGAAGCAGAGTAGCAGAAGCAATAGATAATAGATAACAACATAGATAGCAAGATTTATCTTACAAAATTAGTTTGTGCAAATGTAGAGGCTAGGAAACTTCAAGATCTATAGATGGCACATTAGAGAGCCTATAGTGTAAGTTTCAGCCCCAAAACTGGCAGACTTGTCACCCAAGAAGAGCTACATTTTAGTTCAAGTCCAAAAACTGGAGAAGACCAATCTCCCAGTTCCAAGCTGTCAGGCAGGAACTCCTCTCTTTTTGGAAAAGAATGATTAGCCTTTTCGTTCTATGAAGACCATCAACTGATGGTGTGGGAGACACCCAATTAGGGAAGGAAATTGGATTCACTCAATCTATTGATCCATATGTAAATTCACCCAAACACAAATATCTGGGATTCACATTGCCCAGTAAAGTTGACACATAAAATTAGCCATCATACTACTCCAAAGTGAGAGATGATCAGAGTAAATAATTGATGATCAAGATGCTGGTTGGTCTCCTTCAGGGATGGTTCTGTGTTGGAAACATGGTCTGGATCTCTTTGCAGGGGGAGTAGCTATATCAGACATGGCAAGTGCAAGCTCACACAGTTTGGGCAATGGTTAGTATCCATTCCTGCCTCCAATAGCTACCCCACCCATAAGTAAGGACTCCAACTGGAAGCTCATGTGATACATCAGAACTCTGAAATTCAATATCAACTAGGACCCATGTTCAGTTCTATTCATAATAAAAAAGTGCTAAATTCTCTTGTGACTTTCCCTCCATCTCATCAGTTTTTAATAGTATGATTTGTATTTCCAAATCAGCAATATGTGGCTTAATTTCCATACATTCAGGAATTTCCAAAATATTTTTCTGTTACTTATTTCAGCTTTCATACTTTTTATTTTTAATTGACACACAGTATTTATACACATATATGTGGTACAGTGTGATATTTCACTACATGTATGCATTGTGTAATGATTAAAGTAGGGTATACAGTGTATGCATCATTTCAAACATTTGTCATTTTTTTGTGATTAGAACTTTCAAAAATCATCTTACACCATTATTTTTGAATATATACAATATAATATCATTAACTGTAGTTACTTAAGTGTACAAAAGAACAACAGAAATTATTCTTCCTATCTAAAAGTAATTTTCTACATGTTGACCAACATTTTCCCATCCTCCCATCAGCTTATATCCACTTTTAATTGTGGGCTGAATACATAATTTTGTGTTACTCTAATGTCTTTTATAATGTGTTTGTGTTTTATCAAATGCCATATGGTCCATGTATACTTGAGAAGAATGTATATACTGCATTTGATGGGAGCTTCGTGGTACAGTTTTTGTGAGGACTTTATGTTTAAGTGTCCTTCAAAACTTATTTTTCCATTTAGATCTTCTGTTGTATTGTCCATTCATTGTTCAAAGTGTAGTACTAAAGTCTCCAAATAACATATATACATACATGTTATATATGTGTGTGTATACACACACACACACAATCCCTGGTACAAAAAAAATAAGCCAAAGGGAAATATACTATTCTGAATGCAGTAAGAAAACCTAACCATAATCCTAACCCTAACCCTAACCTAAATCTGTCTATATTTCCCTTCAGTTCTATTAGTATTGCTTCAGATATTTCAGAGGTCTGTATTAGATGTGGGTATGTTTATAGCTGTGTATTTCTGGTAGATCAATCCTTTGATCATTATAAAATGTCCTTTATCACTAGTACTATTTTGTCTATCAATATTGTCCTTTTATGATATTAGCATAAACATTCCAGTCCTTTTGTGTTTAGAGTTTGCAGGTTGTTTCAGGTTCTATATATTTCAATGTAAAGTTTGACTCCTGTAACCAAACTGTAACATGTTGGATTTTGTATGGAATGTTTAATCCATTCACATTTAATGTTATTGACATGCTTGTATTAATTTATGATATTTTGCTTTTTGTTTTCCATGTGTCTCATGTATTTATTCCCTCTGATCCTCTCTTTTGCCTTCTCTTACATTAAAGGAATGTTTTCTAATGTAACATTGAACTATTTGAATAATTTAAAATATGTCTGTCATCTCAGTGGTTGATATAGGGATTACAACATTTACCTCAATTCATCATAATTACTCCATATTCACCTTGACTTAGTCCTAGTGAAAAATCCAATTTTACTTCTCTATAACTCAGTTATGCACCCCACTTTTGGCACTTGTTATATAAATTAATTAAATATTATAAACCCATATACACTGATAAAATCATTAAAGTAAATTACCATTGTTAAAGAAATTGAGAGAATAAAAGAGAAATGTGTATACCTATAGGTTTTGGTATATTCATTTTTTTATTTACCCTTGATGGTTTTCTTCATTTATCCTTACCTATTTGAGTCAACATCTGGTGCTGTTTCCTCACTCTGATATAGCTTTATTCCAACTAACTTCTTCTGTGCTCTTATTGTCAAATATATTACATATATGTTATAGGCTCAATAAATATAATCATTTAAATGCTTTTACTAACTACTTTCTTAATTAGTTAAGAAAAGGAAAGAGAAGAAATAGGCAATTATCCTGCCTTTTGTAATTGCCTACATAATTACATTTTTGAAAGCTTTGTTTTTCCCTGTCTGGATTTGAATTACTGACTTGTGTAACTTGCTTTCAATCTGAAAGAATTCCTTTCTTATTTCTACTAAAGCAATTCTAGTCGTAACAATTATTTTGGATTTTGTTTTGTTTAGAAGACATTTAATTACCTGCATTTTAAAGGTAGTTTTATTGGATATATGATACTTAGTTGACAGTAATATTTTACATTTAGCACTTTGAATACGTCACCCTACTGCCTTCTGACCTCCATTGTTTCTGATGTGAAGTCAGCTGTTATTCTTAGTGGGATCCTCTGGTAAATCAATTACTTTTTTCTTATTGCTTTCAGAATAATATATTTCCCTTTGGAGATTTTGTTTGCTTGTTTGTTTGTTTATTTGTTTGTTTTGGTATCAGGGATTGAGTCCAGGGGCACTTTACCCCCCCCCCCAGCCACATCCCTTGCCTTTTAGTATTTTGTTTAGAGAGAGGGTCTCACCAAGTTGCTTAGGGCCTTGCTAAATTGCTGAGGCAGCCTTTGAAATCATGATTCTCCTGCCTCAGCTCCCTGAGCAGCTAGGATTACAGATGGCACCTGCATGCCTTCGGTTTTAACAGTTTGACTAAAGTATGTCTGGATGTTAACAGATCTCTTTACATTTCTCTCACTTCAAAGTTATTGACTGAGCTTCTAGGATATTACATAATATCTACCAAATATTGTAAGGGCCCAGTCATTATTTCTTTAATTATTTTGTCTCTATCTCATTTTTATGGTATCTTCATTTTTTAATGCATTTACTATTATCCCACATTTTTATGAGATTCTGTGAAATTTCATTCCTTTTTTTTCTTTATTTTTCAAATTGCATGAAATTATTGTACCCATCTCTAAGTTTTCTGATTCTTTCTTCTGTCTCATATCCATTAGTAATCCTTGTAATCATATTGTTAAGTTTGATTGTTGTTAATTCCAGAATTTCCACTTTATTCTTTTTCAATAATCAATTTATCTTCATTGAAATACACTTTTCTATAAGGCTAATACTTTATCATTATACTTTTAATTATGGAGACATGGCCTCTTTGAATCTTTGACTACATTTGTAAAATCTTTCTTTAAGTTATTGATCTTCTAATCTCATCATCTGAACTTTTTTAAAGTGATTTCCATTATTCACTTTCTTTTGTGTAACATTCCCATTTTTCTTTGTAGGACTTATTGTTGCTAAAAGCTGAATATTTTCAATCGATATGCTTTAGCATATGCTTTTACATGAATTTCTTTCACACACATATGCCAAGTTTATTATTTTTGTTTGTTTGGTAATTCATTTAAATTTGTTTAGTGATTTTGTTAAACTAATTCTTTTTTTAAAATTTTTTTTGGTACTAGGGATTGAACTCAGGAGCACTCCATCAATGAACCACATCCCCAGCCCTATTGTGTATTTTTTTTTTTAAATTTAGATACAGGGTCTCACTGAGTTACTTAGTGCCACACTTTTGCTGAGGCTGGCTTTGAATTCCTGATCCTCCTGTCTCAGCCTCCTGAGCCACTGGGATTTCAGGTGTGTACCACTGAACCCAGTTAATTCTACAATTCTATTTTCCTGTAGCATGATAGTCCTGCTCACATTTTAACCCTTTTCTTGATCTTGACACCCAACTATGTTTTCTGTGCCTCTTCATAAAGCTGTATTTAAATACAGTCTGCCAAATAGATTTGTACCTTCTGCCATTTAATGTGAATGTAACTTAAAATCTGATATCATGGTTCTTTGGGTTTATGTTTTATTTTGTTTTCCCATTTCTTATTTGTTTGTTTACTTCATTTCAACAACTGAGTAGTTGCTCAGAGGTATTCTCTATAATTGTACTTAGACCACAACGTTGAGCAAGCAAGAGTACCACCTTCTAGATTGCCAGGGATGTTTGTGATATTATTTTCACATATGGATTCCTAGGATTGTCTTTGGATAAGAACAAGTTATCATTTCTTCTGGTTTTTTTAATCAAAACTTATATTCAAACCCTTTGTGCCAGTGAAACCCTGTGTTAATGAATTTTTGTCCATTTTGAAAAAAAATATTTATGGGACCCCTTCTCTTCTCAGCTACCCTGATCTAGAGTAAAGAACTTGGCATAGGTCTTCACTAATATGGACATTGGGTAAGATACTGAGTTTAGGGGAGTAGAAAACTCGAATACCAGAGTCTATATAATAGACTATGGGGTCCACTCTTCTTCTTTATGATATCCATAAATCTCATTCATTATGATATAAAATAGATTTTTTTGAATTAATATTTTTTCCCTTTGCTGTATACCCTTAGGATAATTCCTATAGGCAAAAATTATTTTCCTATAAATTTTCATGAGTTAAATTATAGTTTTTCTGGGAAGATTGTCCAACAGACTTCTCATTCCACTATTATATAGTGCTAACTCCAAACTAATACTGGTTTTCTTTTTCTTCTCAGTTTATCAATGGTCTATAAAGCTATTTTCAAGGAATACTCATGAGTATAATGAAGGCATACATACTGAAGCCTTGCTTTATGCACTTCTTTTTCTATGTTATTTAATTTATTGAATATGTTGGAAGATGACAGACAAAACATATCAGCCAAGGCTTTTGATAACTTCTAAGAAAATTCCAAACCAGTACTTCACTAAATCAGTCACTAAATGTAGGAATTCCATGCACCAGAAAAAAAAAATTCCAACTAGGAACTAGTGTACTCAGAGAGAACGTGGTGTGAAATTCTTGATGTCTTGATGCTAGTGGTATTCCTTTTGGATGGTGGCAAAGTCATCAAACAAATCAGTTATTTGCAGTTAAAATACAGGATAAAAGGAGAGAAGATAGATCATTCGAGGTTAGTTTGTAATCTGAAAGATGCTAAGCTAATTTCCCACTTCATGATGCCTGAATTATCCCTGATTCTTTAAAGCAGTTAGCTACAAGGCACCATTTCTTGCTAAATTGCATCCTAGTGTATCCTGGCAATAAACAATCATCACCAAAAGCAATGTGTGTGTCTCTTGAAACCTTATAGAGCCTTGCTATATATTTTGCATTTCCTACAGAGAATTATCCCCAAGCATCCATGTTATCTTGTACATGTCAGAAGTTTTCATTCTAACTACAAATGAGTTTGCATTGTTCAGGTTGTATAGCTAACTTATGGTCCTATGACTCTTGTTTGTGAGGGTATTTTTTGTTGTTGTTTAACTTAATAGAAAATCAAATTATTATGTAAATGCAAACATAGTATAATTGCCACAAATAAGCATAACCATGAACTGGTGGAGTTTCTGGAGTTAGAGGAACCTATGATTTGTGAGTTTCTCTCAGGTGTGATTGATACAGACAGTTCAGAGAAACACTTTTAACCATTTCCCCCCAACATAATGTTAATGTTTTTACTTTTAGATCACATAATTTATTCATGTCAGCAAAGAAAAGTTGCTCTGGGAAGAAATATATAACAAATTCATTTTCCTCCCTTTTCAAACTTATTAAATACAAGTAGCTACAAACGCCATTATTTAAAATGCCTCCCTTTAAAATGTTCCCAGCAGATGTTTATGGAGAGAAAATGCTGGATCTGTCTTGGCAAGACACTCAAGTGACATTTCTGGAGGGTTCTAGTTGAAAAATTTCTTTGGCATCATGTCTTTAAACATCTGTATAAACAAAATCATCTTTATTATAACTTGGAGAAAAGCAAAGTATACAGCCCCCAATCTTTCAAACATTCAGTGCAGTAATGAAGAAAAAAGGACTCACCATTATTTTCCCTTGGTAGAAATTCTGTCAGTGATCTTTGAAATCCAGAGTCACTGTGCTGTCTTCTCTAAACTTTAATAACATACTTGAGTCAAGAGAAAGCAGCTAGAAAACACAAACTGAATATTCAGCTTTCTCCCTAAATGACTGATTTTATATACTTCTTCTCTCTCTGAATATTATCATTGTCAAAGTTCAACACCAACTGAGGAATTTAAGATGCAATTAGGGAAAAATAATGGTAATAGACTAGTTGAGAAAAATTTGCACCATATTTTCTAATCACCAAGATAGAATTTTCTTTTTAAAATTTGAATTGTTTTCTTTAGGTATTTTTAGTTTCGAAGTCCTCAGCTCAGTTTGTTGGACACAATTTAAAAAGAATTGAGAACATGCTTAATGTTCAAAATGACCAGTTCTGTCTTACAAAGTAACCTTCTAAATAAAGAATTCCAGGTAAAGGAAATGACTTTTCTTTGTTCATTAAGGTGTTAAAACTCTTGAGTATTATGATGGTACCATTCTACTCTGTACACCCATTTTCCTTTATTTTTACCTCCATGATTTTCTCTAAGACATGTTTTCTGGGCTGACATTCAACTAGTGGAATATTTCTTAGCTGTGCTATTTGCTCCTAAAAGTTTGAGCTGCTTTTTAGATATTGTCAAGTGAGATGCAAGTTTTCCTTATTAACATAGTGCCCTCTTGTGCTTTTGGAATAAAGGCTGCAATAGTTCCTGGGTCCTGGAGGTGAGAGTGAAAAGTTTACTGGAATATACAAGAACTCACAAACTGATAGTGAAGCTTCATTATGTGAATTCAATTACCAGCCTATTTAAAACTACTTTTGGCATTGGGAGAAAAAGAGAAAAGTTGTATGATTCATTTGTTTTATTGAAATATGTGCTGAAATGAAGTTTCTAAATTTTTGATTCATTATCTCAATGGGTAATATTAATGATAAAGCTTTCAGCACTTCCGTTAGGAAAATTTGTACGTGGGTGTTACTTATAAAGCTAATGGAAAAATGATGAATTAAATTTAAAAAGTAGAGAAAAGATAGAGAGAAAAATTCAGAGATAATTACTTTCAATCATTTAGCATACTTCCTTCTAGCTTTTGCATTGCACATATATAATACATGCAAATCTGAGATCATGCTGGTTTATTTAAAATTGCATTAGGAAAATTTTCTGTGTCAGAAAATGTTCCTCAAAAACATCCATTTGTTGCATCAAATCCATTATACGTTTGAGTGTAAATTGCTAACAATTTTTGTTCTCATGAGGATGACACTATAATAAACATACAGGGTATAAAGTTAGTAGGCATGCTGCTTATCTCTAGAAGGCAAATTTATAAAAATAGAAAAAGAAAATCAAAACCCATGTATATTATTGGATTTTAACCCCTTGACAATAGTTTAAAAAACTATTTTGAAGTTATTTTTATAATATATATATATATCTGCTTATAAAGAATGACACAATTTATCAAAACCAAATCTGGCCAAGTATTATTCAAATAGTTTTTTGTATCATTGCCCAACTATGATGAAAAAAATGACACTGTTGTTTTCCCTTAGTTTCTCTTTAGTTAACTGTTAGGTTGCTAACAGTTATTCAACAATTGTCTATTGAATGTTTATGGCCCTTTAGGAGTTTTCTGTTAATGTCAGTTTATATTCAATTGGAATATCAAACATCATGTTCATCGGGTTTTTAATAACTGTTGAAGTACAAATGCTATTAATTCTATCATTTTATTTGTCATAAATACATTTCCCATTTTGTCACTGGCATCATTTTTTTCTTGGGATTATATAAAATATAAAATTTTAAATGTTAATGTCTATTCATGCTTTTCTATTAGTTTTTTATGTTAGCAATTCTTTCTTTCTCCTGAAATTAAATAACATAATTGTTCATAAGGTAGTGAAAGAATTATTTGGGGTGTAACTATAATACAAGTATTTAACTTGCTCTTCAAAAAATGCTAAGGTGTTTTATTGAATATTTGTTCACTTTTCCATGGATTTGAAATGCTTCAACTCTCATGTTGTAGGTTGTTGGGGATGCAAATCAAGTCAAGATGGCGCCTGGCACTTTGCCAGGAGGAGTGGTTTGTGAAGCAATGCCAGCAAGCCATTAAAATGATGAGGATTCCTTATTGGCTGACTGCTGTATCTAGATGATGTTAATTGAGTCAAGCTGTGCGTAATTAGTTAGGTATATATACCTCTGCTGTCCCGCAGAGAAGCGCCTGCTGCTACCTTGGGTGCTTTGAGTTCTTGATCAGTTCCCGCTGAGTTCACTTGCAATAAAGTAGTTCCTGTTTCAACCTTCAAGTTGCTTGTTACCTCCCGGTTATTTTGCCCAGCCGGACTGCGGCAGTAGGTTGGAACACACACACACACACACACACACACACACACACACACACTCACACACATACCACACGCACATGAAGACATCTATATTAGGATTATCAATGCTTTTCTTTTAACATCCAAAATTATATTCCCTGGTACTTTTCTGACCAATTATTTTCACTTTGTGTTTAAAAATATTGTAATATAAATATGCCTCTATTACAGTACATTTCCAAATATTTCTCTAAATCAACTTTGGAATGATTTAAAAAGTTTTAGAAAAAATTATTAAAAATTTCACCATACATGCACACACTAACTAAAAGGGTTGCTATATTTTCCAATTATTATTCCCTATTCCCCTTTTACAAACAAATGTGGAATATGAATCTACACATTTAAGCATATGGAGAGTGCATATATGCACTCATATATATGTATACTTATATACATATATTACATTTATCAAAATTTCTATTATCTTTATCTGAAAAGTTCAGTGGTTTAATTGTGTTTACTTTTATTTCTACTTAGTTTAATGGGCCAGTAGTTCTTGGTGCTTCAGTGGATGTCCATAGGATTACTAAGTATATAACCAAATTATTTTCACAGAGCAAGGTTCTTTTTATTTGGGGGACGGGGAATCTCTTTATACCCTATAAATATTTTGTTTTAATATATTTAGACATTGATTTGAATTTTAAAAAAATCTTACACAATTACCAAGCAATAGGAATTATAGTCATGTTTCTGACTCTAATAGGAATTTTTCATAATTTTCCCTATTTAAGGAAGTAGCATTGCCTGACATTTTTATGCTTTTGTGTTAAAAAAAAAAAAAAGCCATTTTTGTGGGCTGGAGATGTGACTCAAGCGGTAGGGCACTTGCCTGGCAAGCATGAGGCGCTGGGTTCCATCCTCAGCACCACATAAAAGATAAAATTAAGATGTTGTGTCCATCGAAAACTAAAAAATAAATGTTAAAAATTCTCTCTCTCTCTCTCTCTCTCTCTCTCTCTCTCTCTCTCTCTCTCTCTTTAAAAATAAAAGCCATTTTTGTTGCTTATGTTTTCTTTCCTTTTTTGGCAGTGCTGGGGACCAAACCCAAGCCTTCACTTAGGCTAAGCATGCCCTCTACAACTGAGCTACTTCTCTAGCCTATCAATGTTTAGTTTTTAGTCGTCTTTAAACAAAAATGTTACTTGTTTATTATTTCATTTGGTTTTCTGGATTTTTATAAATTTTTATTATAAATTGGTAATAAACTCTATGGAATTTTGGCCTCTGTTGAGGTTCTCATTGCTTTTGCTTGTTCTTTAGGTATGTATGAGTGGTAATATGAAGCCTTTTACCTATTCACCACACTGTTTGAGAGTGGAGAATGACCAACCACTTGAAGATATTATTACTTACTGGCTTTGGTGTTAAGAATCAGTGTGAATAGCCTAGCTCTGCTTCTTGTTAGTTTTTAGGCCTGTATCACTGATTGCCTTTTGCTGAGAATACTAATGGATCTGACTATCAATGTCTGCAAGGATAATGTGAGGCAAGACATCCCAGCCCAATTCCTGTTACATAACAAGAGCCCATAAATAATGTAACAATCATACTTATTAGTAATAGTAGTAGAATTAACATTTTTTAATTTTTATACTTTATTCCTATCAGATGCAAAGATCCACAGTTTTATTTCTTTGTGTCATTTCCCTCAGGTTTTGACAGCAGAATTCTGCTAGCTTCAGAAATAGGATTTGTGGCACTTTAATTTTTCCATGTATAGTAAATGTAATTCATATAATGTGGAAATTTTATATTCTTCCAACAAGTTGAAATAAGTCACTGAAGAATTATATAATCTAGAACTTATTTTCAAATAAAAATTTTAAGGTGTTTCGTTTAAAGTTGTATGCTTCTTGATCTTTTTGGGTTAGTCTACATTTTTTGAATACCTGATTAACTTTTTAGTTCCCAGAATATTCTGCTTACAGACTTTTTCAATTAGTCTTGCTTATCTGTGTTTTAGGTCTGTCCCATAATTAGCTTTATATTTTGAAAACCAAATTGACATATTCATCAAAGGCTTGTATTTCTATACTTATTTTGATTACATGTGCTTTTCTTTTTATTTTCCTCCTTATCCTCAAACTATTTTCTTTAAAACTTTTGTATTTATGATATTCTTTTAATTGAAAAATTGAAACATTTGCTGCTATGCTTTACCCATGAGTGTGGCTTTGGTCATATCCCATAATTGTATTTTTCTAAATCCCTCTGGCTATGCAGCTGGTTTAAGACAACTTCTTGATGACAATTTTGAAGACAAATCATACAGGACATGGCAACACAGCTACCACTGAAAAGATTGTTGTTCGTCCTGGCAACACCCAGAAGAGCCATAGATCATCAACAGTTTACTCTATAAGGAGAACAGTTGTGGATTTGAAAATTTAAATTCACCATAAGAATTTTTGTTTCCTTCTTTTCTGTCTATGTCTCTTCTTATTCAGAACTTCTTCTTATTCACATGTTGTGACAGGTATCAGGGCTAAAGAACTGAAAGACACTGTGCCTTTGACCTTAAGCAGCTCACAATCTAACAAAAGAAATATATAAGGAAAGACTTTGTGATGGCGTGTATACTCACTGAGTGTATTAGTTTCCTGTTGCTGCTATAACAAATGACCACAGTTTCACTGGCTTAAAACACAAATTTATAATCTTAGCGATTTGGAGGTCAGAACTCTAGAATGGGTCTCACCAGCTAAAATAAAGATGTCAGGGCTGCATTTCTTTCTCAAAGCTCTAGGAGACAATTTTTTTTCCAGTTTTCAGAAGTTGTTATTGTTACTTGATACAGCCTCCATTCATCTTCAAATACACATGGTGTGTCAAACCATTATGATGATATCATTCAGAGGTCTAACTTTACCTCCAACCTTTCCTTATTGAAAAGACTCTGATTACCTTGTGCTCACCCATTTCCAGGATATTCATCTTAAAAAGAAATGTGTTGATTAGCACCTTTAATTTCATCTCCCATATTAATTTGTATGGTCCAATAACAACCTATTCACAGGTCACAGATATTGGAAGTGGGACTAATTTAGAGCAGGTAGGAAAGGGGCATTATTCTACCAGCAGGTAAAGTCAAGCCTTCAGTAAAAGGATGTTGAGCATAAGAAAGAATACACACAAAGATTTTGTGTGAATTAAGTCTACAAATAAGCAGGAGGTTATGAGGTTAATAAGGCACAAAAGAGTATTTCAAACAGAGAGAACAGTATGCACAAAGAAGTGAAGTGGGAATATCAAGTCTGGGCTACTTGACGTACTGCTAAATGATTTTACAGCTCTGAAATGACACTTCTCTTGTAGCAAGTTTCTCCCGAAGTCTGGTTGTGAACACATAGATTTATCCTTGGTACTGCTTTGGGTCTTCTGTTTCATTCCATTTCCCTGATTTCCTCCAGATGGGAAGTTCTCAATTAGTGTTACAGGAGGACAGGCCCTGGGATCTCACGTAACGGGAAAAAGGCCATATAAGAAAAGGCTGATGATTGCATTTACGTGCAGACCTTCGGGAGTTTCTGTCAATTCAATGGTGGCTAGAGTGTGTATATTCTTGTCATAGGCACACACTTTGCAAAGGCAGTGATGACAGAAAATAACAAGTACAGAAGGAAGCCACAGAGGTGACAAGAAGGCATAATCATATACACATGCAGGAGTCCATACAGACACTTAGGAGGAGCTATGACAAAGCACTACATAATCCACAGAAAGGTTCTCAAATCTAGGCAACACCCTAGGTTTCACTTACCAGGGTTCAGAAACTCTTATTTATATGTGAACTCCACCGTGCACGTAAACTTCAACCATGACCTTATGGTTCTCATCAGCACCCATTCTCTAAGAAATTCTGTGAACGAAGTGTAAAGAATAAATGTAGTAACTATCTGAAAATTTGATGAAACAAGAAGTTTTTATTATTTCTTGCAGTAGGAATTATAGGGTGAAACGCAAAATTTCTGGGTCACACTTTCACACCCAAAAAAGTCAACAAAATGGTATAGAGAAGATGAAGACTGGTCCCCGGGCAGTGAGCCTTCTGGTTATCCAGACTAGTCCTGAGGAATTGCTTCCTATTTTCTTCTGGTCATGAATTTTCTTAATAAATTGAGACTTAATTTATCTTGTACTTGAATTTTAATGACTACTTATCACCTCCCTTCAGCCCTTGGAACTGTTCTCCCTTTTTAACAGTGACCAAATCCAAAGTATCTGTCATGTGGTGACTTCATTTATTCTCCATCATTATTCCAGCCCCTCTAATGGAGTCAGCAATAACCCCTCCTTAGTTTTACTCTGAAGCCCTCTTTCTGGCTCAACTCAGAACCAAAGATCCAAAATAGAATGAAAATTCCTGTCATTTATCTGATATCCTACTATATCCCCCTGTGTTTTGTAATAAATTCCAACAATGAGTTTTATCGACATTGTGTTTTTTAATGATGAAAACACTTTTGCCCATGCTAATGTTATATCACTTCATAAAATAATCCAAAAAAAAAACCCCGAAATTTGACAAGTATCAATTTCTTTTGCAAAACATCCATACAAAGATACTTAGGGGAAAAAAACTCATATAACTAACTTATTTCTCCTTTCACTCTCTCTAGTCTTCCTTTCCTTCTTTCTTTCTCTTATTTCCATTGTGAGGAGGCTCTTGTGCTCGAGATGATATAGTAAGACTGAGGATCTACACAGGTTGACAGGACACAGAACATTACAGTCAGGTTTTGTTCTTTGAATTTTTTATGATGCAGAAGGTAGATATTAAGAAAAGCAAAAAACTAAAAAGATGGGGGAAGTCAAGGAAATTACATAGCACTGTAGCCATAATGTAGATTTTATTTGGGTGAAGGCATGAAGAAAAAGAAATCATAAAGGAAGGTAAAGGGTCAAGGAAAAGAATTTTGTGATAACTGGAAAAAGTAGTGCTAGAGTGACTCTGGGGTCTGAGAGCCTGAATAAATGAGAGTGGGGAGTTTTAAAAGTATTTCCAAATATACTATATTCAAATCTCCTGTGAGTAAAATGAACAGGCTGTCCTGGTATACTTTGCATTTAGCACATAACACAGCACTGACACTATTAGATCTATGAATGCTTTGAAATTATAACTGATATAGAAGTAAATGGTCATTCTGCAATGTACTGGTTTTGTTTTATAAATTCTTTCTAAACAAATAATCATTTTATTACCATTAATTTCTTGAAATATTTTTAGGAGCTAACTTCATTTATTTTTAACATAATACTTATAATACTTCTATATAATACCTAAGACTTATTAACTTATAATACTTATGATCCTTATCTCATGTACATAATATGTAAAACATATTTGCTGAGTTTCATCCTCCCACAACCTTGAACCTGTGGAGTTGTGTGAGACATTGTGGTCTCAGGATCAAGAAAGAGGAAAATTTAACCAACTCAATTTGTAAGACGATATAGTCTCAGTTTTACTTAAGATAACTTTTGAAAAAAAAAGTACTTTGTTTTGGCCCATGGTGGATAATGTATGTCTCAGCACACTTCTTATGAGACTACAGTATTAAAATCCAAATTCCTCAGTATTATTTTTTCTACTGTTTCTTTGAAAACATTAAATAAAAACCCTGGTTTCAACTCCACCATCCACTATGTTTCTCCTCCATTTTTTTGTGGGGGGGTCCTAAATTCTCAGTTCCCTTTTTTTTAAAATAATTTTTTTTACCTTTATTTATTTATTTGTTTGTTTGTTTATTTATTTATTTATTTATTTTTATGTGGTGCTGAGGATCGAACCCATTGCCTCTCATGTGCTAGGTGAGCTCCCTTCCGCTGAGCCACAACCCCGGCCCTCAGTTCCCTTTTTAAATTAGAGCCAATAAGGAGGGATATAGGATTGGTAAAGTCAATGTGTACAAATGCAAACCCCCACACACTGGATTAATAGTGCCTAGTATTTCCTTAACTCAGGTGATAGAGATTTCTCCCACTATGCTACTTCTGCTTCCTCTGGGTGAGAAGAACCCACTCTTCATCTCAGGAAATCGATTTCTTCTCTGCTTTAAAGATGGGGATCTTCTCAATCTAGAGGGGACTTACAACAGTCTCAGAGAGTAGGCAAGTTGCCTTCACAGGACAGCTTAACACAGAAAAGTGACACACCGCCCCCTGTCTGGGAAGAGGGGTAGAGAGCACATCCATGGGAACAAATGTTCCTTTCAAAGGTGAAAAGGTCTGGCAGAAAGAGAAAGTGGGGGATATTGAAAATAATGTATTTTTCCTTCCCTGCCAATCAAGTAGCCCTGACATTTCTTGCCCATTGCATCAATGGCATTAATTGTTTCAGGAGCAGGGCAAATGCCACGTAGTACAAAGAAGTCATTGCTCAGCTTGAATTTCAAACTAACTTTTTTTTTTTTTTTCAGGCCAATGGTCTTAAAGGCCTAGCTTTGTTGAACTAATCAAAGATTTCTAAATTCCAAAAATGTCCTTCTGTATACCCCTAGCAAAGCTTGGGAGTCTGATCACAGAGATTTACTGTAAATCATTGAACTCTAAGAAAAGTCCTAATAAACAAGACAGGAAAGTTCGCTGGGATTGGGAGAATCTTGGAGTATTGTAGAGGCACAAGTCTATAGCTATATGTTTTTTTGAGTTCTTTCAGGGAACAGGAATCTCATGTCTACCCTAGTAGATCCAGAGTTTGAGGAAGCAAATAAATAGAAAGCCCAGTTATAACAGTGAGTCTGTTGAAACTGAAATGGCAGGAAATCCATCTTCAATTTGGAGCTTAGAACTCTTTACAAAAGAATAGAAAATGCAACGGGGGAGTTTAGGAAGAAAGAGCCTGGTGGAGTATCACTAGCTCCCTACCGCCTGTTCTTCTCTAGGAAATAGTGTGATGTGGCTTAAGCATGGGTGATACGTAAGGTTAGGCAAAATGAGTTTAGGAAAGTAATTATCAATCCCCAAAGTTTTATCAGCCCATTCTTTCTGGATGGTCTTTTCCAACCTCGCTGCTTTAAGTATTATCTATTTATTTACAGAGAACAACCAACTTCATGTCTCCAAGTCAGTACTTAAGATTCAAAGTCATGTATATAAAATTTCCTACTTGACATCTCAACCAGGATATGTCATTAGCATCTCATAGTTAATATGTCTTAAGATTAAATTTTTTATTTCTCTGTAAAATAATTTTCTATCACAGGCTTAGTCATATCCAAAAAGGACACTAATAACCCCAGGTCCTTCTGCCAAAATCCTTAGAGCCTTTCTTGGCTCCTCCTCTTCGTTGTTTCCTCACATCCTATCCATCAGCAATCCCTAACTTACTCATGGCAAGCCAAGCCAACCTTGGGGAGATCCTAAACTAGAAGATGAAGAACAAAACAATGCAGTGAAAGCGTGTGTCTTAAGACTTGATGAGGATGGTAGAGGGTGGGGGACAGAAAGGAGCCTAAGGTATTAGAGGCCAGAGTGGATACAAGAATCACAGGTAAATGCAAGAGGAGAAACTGCCTTCAGGCATGTTGCATGTGAAGAATTTGAATGACACCCAGACCTAGATATTTGTCAGGCAGTCAGACAGCCATGCCTGAGGCTAAGAGGGAAGTTAGGTCTAAAAATGCAGATCTTTACAACTCTTGCAGCTTAAGTGATGTAAATAGATTTTACCTGAGTTCCGGTAACAGAACCTGGGAAATAAATTTCTGGCCCCAACCCCTAGTGATTTTTATTCAGCAGGTAAGAGAGGTGGCCAGAAATGATCATACTAAGAGTCCCCTGAGGAACTTCAGTGTGCACACCGTTTTAGAAAACAATGGATTGGACCACTTTGGGGACAGTGTGTAGGAAAGAGCAAATGGCAAAAACTGACCTTCTAGGACCCAGCATTAAGAGCAAATCTAGGTGAACAAGCTCAGGAAGAAGACTCTAAAGGAATGATGGGGCAGATTGACGGGGGAGTCACCAAGGAAGTGTCAGAGAATGGGCCTCCTCATCGCCCTTTTGTACCATGATTCATTGATATATTATCATTTTCCCAGTACTATTTTCTCAAAGCCAAGAATGTTCCTTTTCTATAGACTACTTCTCTATACACTGCTGTTTTTTTTTTTTTATGGTATTCTATTGAGTGAGGAAAAAAAATCATTTTATTAAAAGTAGCAATTTGTTACTGCTCTAAATGATCTTTTATAATTTCTAAAACAAAGTGTCTTCTTGATAAAGCAGGTCTGAGAGTGAGTTATTAGGCTACTGTAAGTCCTTGCCAGTGAACAAAGACATAAAGCATAATGTGCCTAAGTCTTCTAATGCCGAGGAGCCAGGGACTGTTTGCTAATTACTATACTACTGTTAGCACTTTTCACCTTTTTTCCCCCCCTTTGGAAGATTTCTTCTTTGAAAAAAAAAAATAAATTACATGTTAAAAAAAAAAGAAAAAAGAAAAACTTGTTGAGACTCAAAAATGAAGTAGATACCTTTGTGTAGGCAGAGTTTGCACAGTGACATGCTGAGATTGTTATCTTCCCCTGGACCTTTGTCTCCTGCAAGGTGATGTTCACTGAAAGATGCTAGGCCAACACCTGTGGTAGAAGTGGAATGATGAGTCACTTGTACTCTTACTCTTTCCCACTTTCTCTGGCCGTGCCTGGACCCTTGTCCCTAATGTCATCTGAAAGAGGAAACGAAGATGGTGAACAAACTCTCAGCTGCCTTTGCACCTGGTTTGCACACAACTGAGGAAGGACACATTCGACATACCTCTGTCCTTCCTGTTAAAGACAACTGAGAGACACCTTGGAGAACCAAAATAGCCTCCAATCTGTTGTCATTGAAAAAACTGTTAGGAATTTCACAGTTGACAGCGGTGCATCTAATTACTGAATTATTAAATGCAAGTCCCCTGCCTAAAAAGCAACATCCTGTCACTCAAAAACATAAATTGAAGTGAAATGCAGAGGTGCAATTAGGTCATATTGCTCACTTCTGCAGGTAAATTTTAAAAATTCAAACTCAGTGGGCAAGGAAGCTGCATTGTCTCTGGTACCTGCGTTAAGCTTAATTTGAAATATGAAGTCAAATGTGTATTCAGTTCCTGCACTACTTACTGGGAACAACAGTATCCGTCTTCTGTTATTTTGCACTTTTGTTTTAGGGCCAAAACTTCTTTGTTGAACTCAGACTCATTCTCTTTCCAGTTGCCCATACAAAATTTATATCTGGGGCTGGGTTGTAGCTCAGTTTTGGAGTGCTTGCCTAGCACATGTGAGGCACTGGGTTCGATCCTCAGCACCACAAAAAATAATAATAAATAAATAAAATCAAGGTATTGTGTCCACCTACTTAAAATTTCTTTTTTTAAATTATATCTGAAAGATTTCAGTAGGGAAATACAGGTGACAGGGCTCAGTATAGAGATCAATAATGACTAGAACTACTACCTTACGAGGCAGGAAGTTTTGTGCTAGAGGCCACCCTTTGTTTTCCCTTATAGCTTTGGAACCAGATTGCAGAAATCTGTCTCTTTCTCCGTACACAGAAAGAAAGCCAATGGCTAGCAATTTTCTAGTTTTGTTTTTATGCCCTGGAGAGACATTTCCATTTGATCACAATAATAATAAAGCAGTAAATCAAAATAAGGGAGCTTTTTGGAGAAGGGGGGGCAGGTACCAGGATTGAACTCAGCTCTACTCAACCACTGAGCAACATTCCCAGCCCTATTTTGCATTTTATTTAGAGATAGGGTATCACTGAGTAGCCTAGAGCCTCTATTTTGCTGAGGCTGATTTTGAACTTGTTATCCTCCTGCCTCAGCCTCCTGAGCTGCTGTGATTATAGGCGAGTGCCACCGTGGGCAGCCTCAAAATGACAGAGCTTTTAATGTTTGTCTAGCACTGTATTTAAAAGCTTTACTTTTTTCTATTTATCCCATATGAGTTAGATAATAATAAGTTAGATATTTAATTTTAGAGATGGAAACATTGATTTCCAGATATATTATGTGACCTTTATGTTCAAAATACCATGGTTATAAAATGGATGAACCAGGACTTAAATTAAGAAAAGCACTCATCCTTCAAATATATAGAGATGGTCCTTGCTTTATGATGGTTCAAATTATGAATTTTCAACTTCAAAGTGGTTTGAAGGCAATATACATTCAGTAGAAACTATGCTTTGAATTTTCAATGTGTTTTGAGCTGCGTTGCTAAGTGGGGATGTTTCATAGGTTAGGTGTAGTAAATGAATTTTCTGCCCAATATTTTCAGCTTACTATGAGTTCACCAGGATGTAACTCCATTGTAAGTCAAGAAGCATCTATACATAGACATCCCTTAATTGATAATTTTACTTTTTAAAGGATTTTACAAATAGTGACAAAGAGGGTGGTAACTTTGCCAGCATTTTCCTACTTTTTATAGCAATGGAATGTGCATGTTTTGATAACTGGAGAAAGTGAGAACATCAACTTTTGGCATTATCTCCCTGCCAGAACCTTCCTTAAGCCCTAAGCTGCCATCCCAGAACACATCCCACCTACTTGGAACACATCCCCTCATGTTCCCCTGCTACTAAAGGAGACAGACAAGCAGGAGTCATTTTCTACTTGCCTTTACACACCCAGAATGACATTTTTTGGGTTTTTTTTTCAGTAAATGTTTTGAGAACAAACTGAATTCATCTCCTTCAACTGCAAAGAATGGATTCTCTTAATGATTGCTTTTGCTTTATTCTGATGATTGTAGGATAGCGGTATTTATCCATGTGATGACTAGGATACCCATGCCTCCAGGTCCAGCAGAAAGAGTCATGAAGTATGTTTACCCTGGGGACCCATATCTACAGAATCTATTCAGCCTGGGAGTGATGATCCATGCCTGTAATCCCAAATGATTCAGGAGCTTGAGACGAGAACATTTGGAAGCACCAGGTTATTTCATTATTATTGGTATTTAGTATATGAAAATTGATTTCTTCAAAATATCATTTGGCATTCTTCCCTATTTAAACAAATCAGTCAGAGCTCAGAACCAGAATGGCATAGTACTTGGGAATGAATAGTCTCTGGAATCCAACTTCTTAGGTTTAGCTCTCAATTTTGCTGCTATACTAGCTATGTGATCTTTGTGCCTCAGTTTCCTGCTCTTTATAAGAATATTATACCCCCAAATCAGATGTTCATAATCCATAGTCTTGGGATTTACACCATGGGTCTCTACCAATCAGTTAAATGGTGATTCATTTTTTAATGAGTTCATCTACTTGAGAAACTGGATTTGCTTTCTTTTTTTTGTTTGTTTTTTTGTGGGTTTTTTTTTTTTTTGGTAGTTAGGATTGATCCCAGGGACACTTTATCACTGAGCTACATCCCCAACTGTTTTTTTTTTTTTAAGAAAGAGAAGAGAGAGACTGAGAAAGAGAGAGAGAGAGAGAGAGAGAGAGAGAGAGAGAGAGAGAATTTTAATATTTATTTTTTAGTTTTCGGCGGACATAACATCTTTGTTTGTATGTGGTGCTGAGGATCCAACCCAGGCCGCACGCATGCCAGGCGAGCGCGCTACCACTTGACCACATCCCCAGCCCATCCCCAGCTGTTTTTATTTTTTTTTTTATTTTGGAAGAGGGTCTTGCTAAGTTGCTGAGGGTCTTGCTAGGTTGCTGAGACTGGCTTTGAACTGGCGATTCTCTTGTCTCAGCCTCCTGAGCCAGTGGGATGACAGAAATGCACTACCACGCCTGGCAACTTGCTCTTATTTTGATTTTAATTTTCAGTACTTAATACTGAGTCTGCCACATAATAGATGCTCAGCAAATATATGTTCAATAAATTTTGATTTTGTCAAACATTTGGCCTACCATGAAGAAAATATCAAAATTCTAAAATAATAGCACATCATGGTCCTGTAGGCAAGATATTTTTAAGCGGAAAGCAATGGTCAAAATTCAGCTATTAAAAATTATATTTTCTTCTAATATTCCTAAACAAAAGGATACAATTGCATGCTGAGGATAACTTGAAAGCCAGAAGCCTGCAAACATGTGAAAAATGTTAACATTACATTTTTAGGCTTATTAGAAACAGCCTAAATAATTACATCAGTGAAATTACTGGTGGCTTTTGGCTCTTGTCCAGAATGAAAGGTCATAACCCAACATACCAGGCCCCTACAATGGCATGGATGATTGACAGGAAATGGAAATAGATTGATACCTTTCACATGGGAATCACAGCTTGCTGCAAGTATAAGCAAAACACATATCTGGATTTGTGGAGAAAGTTAATTGTGATGATTCAATTTCTTTGTTTCCAAAATTACTTAATTATGATTTATTTGTATGTGTTTGTGTGTGTGTATGTGTGTGTGTGTGTGTGTGTGTGAGAGAGAGAGAGAGAGAGAGAGAGAGAGAGAGAGAGAGAGAGAGAGAAAGAAGAAGAAGAAGGAGGAGGAGGAGGAGGAGGAGGAGGAGGAAGAGGAAGAAGAGGAGGAGAAGAGAGAAAGAGAATAGATAGATACCATAATAAAATAACAGGTCCCTCACTCAATGCTGGTTAAAATTGTCACTGGAAATGTCTTTGCTTTCTCTTCTTGGCAGTATCTGTTGAATATTTTAGCTTCAGGGAAAAAGTAAGTTGTTTCTCAAACAGATTTTGTTTTTCAATCCCTACATTGGGAATTAATACATTTTTAGTTTCTAGATTATTATCTACAGTCTGCCCGAGATGTACACAGAAGATACTGCTTTAGTGGACATGGTTTAAAGGGGTAACTTTTCTTGGCCTCTCCTAAGTCTATAGCAATGAGCATACGGGGTCACACTGGATCTCCTACTCTGTGCTCTGGGTCTGCTAGCATTCTGGTTATTCAACATGCGAGGTGTAAGGAGATCATCTATCTTATGTACTGGCCAATAATAAAATTCTCAGTTCCATGATTCTTGAAAAGATTAAAGGATTCACAAAAAATGAAGAACCCATTTATCAACAGGGTTCATTTCCAGGTGTGGTATGTGCACATTTGGAAGCTATTTTGTTGTAAGGCAGAAGTTATCAACCTCCACTACATGTTAGACTCACCTGGAGAAATTTAAATTCCCCACCACACCACTGATCACTTGGGTGGGGCCCAGGCATCAGTATTTTACACAGCTCCCAGGTGATTTCAATCTGTAATCAAGAATAATATTTTTTATAATCCTTCATATATGTAGACTAACATTCTGTGTGTGGTATTAACTATCGATGTTCTCTATTGTGGCTTTTAACTCTTGAAAAATAAAAATCATATAGCTGCACTTGTTGTTAAATCTAACTCGATTTGAATCCATTTTTATTTTCAGTCTCCTTTGGATACAGAAAAATTTTGATCATATTCCTACCCATATTTTGAATTTTTAAAAATATATATATATATATTCCCATTTTATATGAGGGAAAACTCTTTGATGAAACCAGCAGATGATATTAGGTCTGTGAATTCACTTTCTTCGATAAACATTTTTAAGAAATTTTTCTGAGTAATAAGAACACACAATTAGAGACCATATCATCAAAGAATTTGTGATCAGTGGGAAAATCAGTTGTGTGAACAACTATAATAGTATGAGATCATTGTACTACAAAATATTTGCTATGAGGTTTGATCATGGGGCAATAAGTTAAGTTTCCAGAACAGAATCAACCAAAGTGTGCATGTACGGTGGGTACTTAGGAGGGCCCCATGTGGGCAGAAGGAAGATGGGCATTCTCAAAAAAAGAGCAAGAACAAGTTCTAGATAAATGAAATTTATACTTGCCTTGAGTTTGGGAAGTAGGCTGAAAGGGCTGGAGAGTTTTTCCCTGAGCTCTAATATGAAACACAGACTTACCTCCTCAGTGGCTTGAGAAAAGTACAGATGACACAGTCTTCATTTATTATTTTTTTTATATTTAACTGAGAATCAACCAAATTCAGAATGGCTGCTGATTATAAACACTTATCTTATTACTTTGTTTTATAAAAAACAGCAAAAGCTTTTTCCAAGCATAATTCTTCAGAGCATGTTTCTATAATTTTCTGACCATATATATAATAATACTTGTTGTAGTTATGTTTTTTTGAATTAATATATTGCTCAGGGCTAGCAGTCCCAGCAGACCTGTGCTAAAACAGTAGTCATTAGTCCATAAAGACCAAGTGCAAACAATCGCTTTTATGACGTTATGTTTAATCACATGCACAGATGTTTTTGTTTCAAAGAGGAAACTTTTGGTAAAATGAATGATTAATTCTCATGCCATCCCAGAATGCCAGATGAAGAGATTTTGCCCAATTTTAAAGAGAACAGAGCACACAGATGTTCAGGTCATGGTGCCAAATTGCCAAAGTGTTCCTGACCTGCACCAGGTTATTTTTCTCCAAATTGCCAAAATATATTGTCAATGGTTTCCAGGATGGGCCAACCCAGAATGTCCCTTTGCATTTATTTGCAGACTGAGGCCTAGAGATGAGATCCATATTTTCTGCACTATTTTGTCTCAGAAAACTCTATCTCTCTAGGTTATATTACTGGAAAAATGTTTGAAATCATTAGAGTGTTTACTAGGAGTCCAAAAGTGGTCTCAAACCCCCCAAACTCAAATAATTTACAGTAAGGTTTCCAAACAATGAATTATGCACTTCATATAAAAGAAAGGAACATCTTGATGAGAAGAGTGAACGATGAACTAGAAACCAAGATGAAAGTATTGAGGTGCTATCACTTAAGAGCTGTGTGACATTGGGGAAGTTGCTCAACATGATTGACACCATTGAACCTCACATTTATTAACTGAACATTGAGAAAATAAAAGCTTGCTTTTTCACTCACAGCATTGGGAGGGGGAATGGAAGGATTTTATAGCATGTAATGGTTCAAAAAAGAGAACCACAGATATTGTGTTGTTATGGTTATTGTTTAGATTATACAGTTTGTCAAAGCAATTTCTTCTCAAGGAAGAAATATTGGAAACAACAGGTAAACACAGATGAGCAAATAAAAATACCTGGAGAAAAGCAAGTAAACTTTAGGGTTAAGACTGTTCATTATCCTTTACATAATTACGTTATCTTTTATATATAATTTATCTCTGGATTTTTTTCAATTAGTAGTTCTCAAAAGAAACTGTCTTTATTTTTTTCTGTAAGTATAATTATGAAAAAAGTAATACATTACATATTATTTAAAATAAAGATGTCTTGGTTATAATTTCTATTTTTATTCATAAAACTCTCTAGATTTCAAAATCACTAATCACAAATTCCCAGTAAAGGCATTATTGGTTTAAACATGTAAGTACCATCAGGCTTTTTATTCATAATTCTAAGCTGATTTAAGATAAATGTTTTAAGACTTTTAAGATAAAAGTCTCACTAAATTATAACTACACCATCAATTTATGAGTCTGTTTTAGCAAACCTCAGTTGGTATTGAATAGTCCAATGTTTAAAATTTTTTATTTTTAAACATTGGGCTATTCAATTAGAAACTTGTGAAGCTGCACTTTAGTCATTTATATTCTTCTCTTTGACTAGTTTCTTCATTTCTTTCCCATTTATTTCTTCCCACTTTTCCTTATAGATTTATATGACTTATTAAAATTTTGAGATCATTAACTTTTAAATATTTAGGCAAACTATTTATCCTAATTCTCAACAAATCTTTTAATTTGCTTTGTATTATTTTTCAGTTTAGAAAAATGTTCATCAAAATGGTAGCATCTTTCCCTGTGATCTCTTTCATTTGAAAATGAGGTTATTGCTATTGCTATTATTTGGAGCTAACACAAAACCTAAACTTTTCACATGTACAGTTCCTCCCAAACTCCAAAAGGTCAACAGATACTCATTGAAAGACCTGTGTATGCCAGGCATACACATTATTTGTGTTTGTTAACCCAAACACAAATACTATATTTCTTCTTTTCCTGGAAGAATTTAAATACAAATGCTACTTTCTCATTGAAAAGGGAGGTAGGCTGAAGGCTAGAACTGGACTTCTTCACTTATAAAATCCTTATTTCAAGCACTCTTCAAGCAACCGAATTTTTTTCCTTTTACTCTAAAATAAGGATCATGATTTTATGAAGTTAAACTTATAGCCACACTGATGCATTCAAATGAGTTTTATGAATAGGTTTTTATTTTACGATTTCTGAAGTATGTAGTAGAAACAATAGTCATAAAAATAAAGCCATTTGGATTTTGTAAATCTAGAGTTTTAAGAAACTAGATAAAATGTGTCCATGATGGCAAACACTGTGTTTGCCCAAAACCCACACAGCACTCATTTTCTTAGAACTCCTCCATGATGTACTTTGGGTCTCCATTCAAGCGGTCCCATGTTCCTTCTGAACCATAGCCAGGTGATGCTCATTTTTCAGTTTCTGTTAAAGCAATGAATGTTTACGTCACCGTTTCTGGCCAGTGAAGTCTGAGAGGAGGTTTCTGGAAAGGAGTATTCTCTGTGTTCATCTCTTTCCCTTCCAACATTGGATACTGTGAGACAAATGGGAAGAATAGATCAGGGCTTCATGACAGAAGGCTAAGAGAATTCCAAAAGCACCTGCACAAGTTCCTGAATCAATGGAGACTGAACCATTGGTGAGGATGCCTGCCACCCAGGGTGTGGGCAATTCTTTTCAGTTTTGAAATACTTGTGCTAAGAGTTGATTCATAACATCAATAATGAATATATGAACAAGATTATAAAATTAGGTCATAGTAAGTTAGGCAGAAAAATGTGCTTATAATATTCAAATTTGAAAAACAATTGGCAACAAGAAGAAACACAAAACTATGGGCCAACAATTGAAGATAGCACACCACATGCTTTAGAGATAAGGTAAGTTTCCCCCAGAAAAGGGAGTTTCTGTAGGCCAGGAAATGTGTAAAGACTATCATAGGAACTGAACACAGAATCAATGTTTACCAAATATCTGAGAGCAATCATTTACATGAAATATAAAGAACAAGCATAAAAAAATAAAAAGGAAAACGCATTCTGAGGACAACAAAATAATAAGCCAAATACACCAAAAAAACCTTAAAATATGGAGATGTAAATGCTGTCATTTAAAAAGAAAGTATGTGAGAAACAAATATAGGTAATACCCAAAAAAATAAAAATAAATTGTTTAAAACGAAAAATTATTTAATAGCTATTTCACTTGCATAAATAAACATAGTACATGTCCTGAATAATAAATTAGATGTGTTGAAGGGCAAATTAAAGAGTTGGAAGGTCAAACTGAGAAACATTTAGAACTAAGTAATAAAGAGAAAGAAATGTGTAAAAAGCAAAACAGTCACAATGGAATACTATTCACCCATATAAAGTATGAGTCCCTTTCATTCACAACAACATTGATGGAACTAGAGGACAACATATTAAATAAAATAAGCCAGACACAGAAATACAAGTACCACCTGATCTCACTTACCTATGGGAGATTAAAAAAAAAAAGTTTCTCACAGGGGAGGGTTGCATATGCCTGTAATCCCAGTGGCTCAGAAGGGTGAGGCAAGAGTATCATGAGTTCAAAGCAACCTCAGCAAAAGTGAGGTGCTAGGCAACTCAGTGAGACCCTGTCTACAAATAAACTACAAAAAAAGGGCTAGGAAAGTGGCTCAGTTGTCAAATGCCTCTGAGTTTAATACCTGATAACAAAAAAGTTGATACAATAGATATGGAGGGTAAAATAGTGGTTAGTATAGGCTGGGAGAGTGGGGAGAGGGAGGAACGGGGACATGTTGGTTCACTGGTCAATGTCACTGAAGAAATTAGTTCTAGTGTTCTATTGCACAGTAGGTGACTAAAGATAATGATAATGTACTGTGATTTCAAGAAAAGAAACCAACACAGAATAAAGGATTTTGAGTGTTTTTACCACACACACACACACAAAAGGTAAATTAGGAGATAGCAATGCTTACCCTGGTTGATCATTCTACAACATGTACCTGTAGCACGTGGTGTTACAAAAATACATGTAAATTTTATGTGTCAATCTTAAGAAAACAGAATGAAAAAAGATCCGAAGTATTGGAGGTCCATTTAAATACCAAATAAAGAGAAAATAGAGGATAGGAAATAGTTGAAAAAATATAGCAAGAAACATTATGAGTGTCACATATATACATAAATGGCAAATATCCTCAAGTTGAATGAATACACAGAATACTGAGTGGAATAAATTAAATTTAAAAATAAATGACAAAGTCACATGTCACTATATTGAAAAACAAAATCTTGGAAGTCAAAGGAAAGTGATTTCTACAAGGGAATAGAAATGAGATCGATAACAGCTTTCTGATCAGCTGTGGTGAATCACACATGACAGTGTTGAAGATCATAACATCATCAAAGTTCCCAGAAATAGTATTTTGAACCTTGCATGTTATATTCTACCAAACTAGCAAAATTATAATTAAAATGGAAGGGCATAATAATATTTTTCCACACATAGAAACTATAATTTATAGAACTTCTCTGAAACAACCATAAGGAAATTTACTCAGAGATAAAATGAAAAATTCAAAAGTTATTTTTAAAAAGCCAAATATAGAAAATTAACAAGTTTTTATCAATTGTAAAATTTATTGCACAATCATCTGAGGAGTAAGAAGCCTATGAAAGAAGCTCGATGAGAAAAGAAAGAAAAGTTTGCTAAATTATAGGAAATAAATACCGATAAATTCTACACTGAAAAATATATTTGAGACACTGGATATTCCTGAAGAGTTAGGTAATATGAAGTGAAAATCGGGAAGAACTCTCTCGGAAACCATAAAAGTAATCATATCTGAAGGAGAAAACTGAAATATATTTTGAGGGAGCATTAGGAATGTTGGCCAAATTAAACATAGCTGTAATGCTGTAATTACTAAGAACATGGATGGATTTATGCATTTTTAACAAAAAAAATATTTAAAATTAAAGTAGCATATTTGTATAAATCACACATACATGAAAAGAATAAAGGACTTTTCTACATCATTCATAATCCCACTATAAGGTTTAAAAACAACTACTGATACTTCAGAAGCATTTTCTTATGGAGTCTTTTCTAGTATATTTTTATGTAACTGTGATTATCATGTCTGAAAAACATTCTTAGACTTTTCTACTTATCACTATAAAAATAAGTTGTATTTTAATGGCACTTATTTGTAACATCACAAATTTCCATCTTATAAATGGGCACCATCTTCTGACTTACCTTTTATCTCAAAACATCCTTGATGAATTGTCCATACTTGCTGTTTTTTACTCCAAATTTCTTCTCCCCATGTTTGGAACTCTTGTTGGGCTTGTCTCCTTTGCTTTAGTTCAAACACATCTTTTGGTTACTGATAATGCTGCATGCCCAGTTCCAAGTTCTCAGCCATCTGCCTTACTAGATGGTCTCACAGCATATGGTTTATACACATAATTGACTCCAAAGTTTGATCATATGGTATACACACATGATTGACTCCAAAGTCCATCTCTAAACTGGACTTGTGTGTAAAGCTCCTTCCTCAGAATCTCCTATTGTGCATATGATATTCATATCAAACTCAGTTGAAATCAATGTTTTCATTCATGATTCATGCCTCCTATAAACTAATCCTCCCTTAATTTTCCCTATCTCATAAGATGACAAGTCCATTCCTCCAAGTGCTCAAGGTGAAAGCCTTGCATTTTTGTGAAATTCTCCCTCCCATCTACTGAGTGACACGGTTCCAGGAAGACAGGACAGGTACCCCATCCAAGCCGCTGGTGTCACACTCCTAGAATGCTTCGGAACCTTCAATCTTGTCCCTGTTTCCATCTCTGTTTCCTTGAAATCTATTGGTCATGGAGCGTAATGTTCCTTTTAGTATGAAAATATTATGTCCCCCTGAAATTCTGCTAAAAAATACGTTAGTGGTTTTTAACGCCCCAATCCAAAACCCTCCCCTTGACCCTCAGGGCTCTATGCTACACAACCCTAATTACCCCTGCTCTCGCATCAGCCTTTCAGCCACACTTGTTGGCTTTCTGTCCCTTGAGCACAATAAGCAGGCCCTCTACAGTCAAGCCACATCATCTGGAAGTGCTTTATGTTCAGATATTTTCATTGCTGAGTCCTTGGCTGTCCTCAGTCTCTTACCCAAAGACAATATCCTCCCAGAGTCCTTGACTGGTCTCTAAATCTAACACTAACCATCCACACTCTCCACCCCTTTACTGTATTTTTTACTTTCAGTGTCAGAAACTCCTGATGATATATAATAATTCACTGCTTGTGATGAGGACGCCTTCTAAGAAGTGTGGCAATTTTGTCATTTGTGAGAACATCTGAAAGTGTAGTTACACAGACCTGGATGCTTTAGGTCAATCACTCCACACGGTATCTTGCTGCAATCTAGAGTCGTAGTGAGCACAAGATGTATGAGGCTGCTGGGTTGTAACATGGAACGTGGTTTTATAGTAAACATCTTAAATAAAGTAGTACACTCTACAATAATAATAAAAGTATAGTATAGTGAATATTTGAACCAGCAACATGAGCATTTGTTATCAAGCATTGTGCGCTGTCCATAATCATTTGTGCTGTAGTTTTACATGACTGGCAGTATGGTTGGTTTGTTCACACCATTGTCACAAACAAACACATGAGTAATACCTTGTGCTCTAATGTCATGAGAAGTGACATCACTAGAAAATAGGAAATTTCAGCTGTATTATAAGTACACTGAATCGCTGTTCTTGATTGAAATGGCATTATGTGGCACAGGACTGTACATTATTGTCTCTATTTCTTTCTTCAAGTATAAATTCTTAGTTTTATTGTTGGTGAAGAAACTGAGGCTTCTAATTCGCAAAAGGGAGTATTTGATGTGAAGCTGAAAACCCATGGTTTTGAAATCAGTAGATAGCCTTTTCATTACTCCATGAGTCTATGATTCTGGAAGAAGGAGAACATTTTAGGGTAATTAACTTTTAATGTTTGAGGATGGAGGACAAAGAACTCTTTTAATTATAAATCACATTTCTGTCCGGTAAGGAATGAAATGTTTGAACGCTGCTTAGCAGCTGGTGCCGGGAATTGACCACAGCTTTGTGTCACCATTTTAAATGACTGCAGGTGTGATTTAAAGGCACCAGAGAAGCCAGTCCAGGGTGAAGGTCAGCCTTTGGATTCTATAGGTTATTAAGGCAATTGGGGAGCTGAGTCAAGGAAGACGTGGGTTGCTGAACCACAAATCCAAAGGGAAAAGGTAAAGCCTTTGAAAATGGGCGAGGGTAAGTATTCCTTTGTCCTACGTGGAGAAAGGGCAAAGGAGACCCAGCTGGACACAATTAAATCTGCAAAAGGTCCAGAGGGCCAGGAGTAAGAAAGAACAACAGGTAAAAACTGACCTCCACGCCAACTCTGACACAAACCAGTGAGGGCAAAGAATGTGTTGTCAATTTGCATATTTCCAGAAGAGAAGGAAGTGGTCAGCTGCTCCAGTATTAATTGAGCCACATGTTGAAAGTATCATCTGAACTCAAATATGAACCTCATTGAGGGCATTCTGGAAGGAATAGCACCACACACTGAATGGGGGACTCAGCGTCTCCATCAAGTCTCCCTAAGTCTGAGCTGAGCACCCCTCTCTGTTCTTCCCACCAGCCTGCTCATGGCGCCTCCCAACTACCATTACACTCCTTTCATCTCTGCTTATATTGCTTTCTCCCCAGCCTTATTTCCAGGGCGGAAATCTGTGTCTTTCATCTCCTCAGTCCTCCCGATCTTTGAGTGACTTTTGTGATTCAGAACTTATTCCAAAATTATTTGTCAAACAATTGTAAAAGAATGAAAAATTCCAATGAAAAACAGTAATTGCTATTTTTAATAATCAGTGTTTGGCTCTGGCCATTTGAATGGGACCTGAATATGGACTATGGAGTAACCACATGCCTAAAATTATACACATGTGTTGTGCAAATGATTTGGGTGTCTGTAACTCACATGCTCAATATCAGAGAATAAATGTGTCCTTTAAAAAAAATGACATGAAAGAGGAAATCGGGGACTTACTATTTTGTCCCAAGGAGCTCCTTTTTGTATCTACAAGTGAAGTATAGAAGCATTGTGGATTAGAGAATTGAGAACACAGAGATTTATTTTTAAAATGTACTGGTTTAACTCATTTTGAGGTAACTCGCTTATTATGGGAAAAGTAGAAGGGAGAAAAACTTATAAAAAAAATCATAGTTCCTATTCTTCTCATCCAGAGATAAGAACTATTCACAGATTGTTACATTCTCACCTACTAAGAAAGACAGGAAGAAGATACTGTGTTGAACATTCTGTGTGTTTTTGTGTGTGTACACTCACATCTCTATCCATCTATCTGTCTGTTTTCCTAGAGTTTCCTAGAGTTTGTCTCCAAATGTCAGTCAAAACCTGGGATTGAATTCATGAATACAGAAAGTTATTTTTGCTTCATCACTCTCTACCTGATTTACCCCCAACTCTGTAATGAGAATAAAAATAGCATGCATTCATTTCATCTTGTTTTTGTAAGAAACAGCCTCATTAATTTTAAGAATTTA
Source organism: Urocitellus parryii (assembly GCF_045843805.1). Taxonomy (NCBI): domain Eukaryota; kingdom Metazoa; phylum Chordata; class Mammalia; order Rodentia; family Sciuridae; genus Urocitellus; species Urocitellus parryii. The sequence goes on from NC_135536.1 coordinate 144,227,204, forward strand.
GCATAATGTTTGCAAATGTAATATTCCAAATATTAACTATTTTCATTATATAATAAGGAACATATTACAAATTTCTTTTTAACCTACATTTTTCCATAAAATCTAAAAGCAACCTAAATGCTCTTCAATAGGTTATATTGTGTGCCTGTCTGAATAAATAACAAAAAATTCCACCTTTGTGTACAAATATACTACACAATACAAAATATGGAAAAAACAGGGTACTGTTTGGATAAACATTAATGTATTTTCAATAAAAATAATATTTTAAAGAAAATTCAAGAGATTCAAATATATACTGGGCATTATTATATTGATAGTCTTGAAATTCTTATACAAATATAACATTATGGTTACATAAGGAAGCATCTCCTTTTTAAAAAAATTAGATAAATAGTGATGTATATATGGGTGATATAACATGATGTCTGTGAATTGCTTTAAAAATTTATTATGGAAAGCCACAGGTTTAACAATGGTTTTATGTGAGAATTAATATGACCAGTGAGCTATCAACTTGGCACAGCATAAGGATATGTTTTAATGTATAAAATAGTTGAATTAGTGAAAAAAAATTGTTATAGTTTGGATCTTGAATATTCCCCAAAGGCTCATATGTGGAAGGCTTGGTCACTAGCTATTGAGATGTGGAAACTTTAGAATGTGGGACCTCACTGGAAGAGGTAGATTGCTGGGGGCAATTGAAGGGTATATTTTGTCCCTGTAACTTTTCATTATCTGTCTTTTTTTGTGTGTCTCTCTCTTCCATAGCCACCATGAGATGAGCAATTTTGCAACATCACAACCCTCTGCCCTCTGTGCCATGATATACTGCCTCACCATAGGCCCAGAAACAACAGAAACAAAAGACCATAGACTTTAGACTGTGAGCTAAAACAAATCTTCCCTCCTTTAAGTTGATTTTCTCATGTGTTTTATTACAGTGAGGAAAAGCTGACAAACACAAACACATTACAGCTATTTGAAAATATAAAATAATTAGGTACTCTACCAATATCAAATATATTGTTAAAGAGTATTCTCTCATTTCAGATTTTAAAATTCTAAGATATGAATCAATGTACATAACATAATGCCATCTCATGGAACTAGAATCGCAGAGTTTGCATGTTCCCTTCTGATGCCTGAGTCAACCAATTATCCAGCCTCCATTCATACAGTTGTAGAAACAAGGAATTCACTAATTCATGAAGTGACTCACTTCATCCTTGAGCAGCTCTGTGAGATAGCATCTTCCTCTCGGGATCTAAGGTAACTTTCCATGAAGGTTTTAGGTTTGGGATAGATAATCTTACATCCCTAAAGGTATAAGTACTGTGCATCAAGAGAAAACTTCAGGGCTCAAAATTGGACCAAAGTCATAGCTGGTATATCGAGCCAGGATTCCAGACTTAGCTCTCATCATTTCTCTCTGTTCAGGTTAGTCTCTTTCAGTTCTAATAAAATGATTAATTTCAGCCATGAAATTCTGGTTCCCATACATATTTCTGGTGACATATTATTGAATACTTGGCTGGTATCCAATCAAGAATAACTGGCTGATAGCTGATTCCTTCTGTCTCTCCCTAGAGCCTCAGATTGGAGTGTTGATATGAGAGAGAGAGAGAGAAATATGAGGCGCTGTGACTACACCCACAGAGACAATATTGACCTCAGGGCAGATTAGGAGCCCTCTTCAGGGGCCCTGCTCTGAGCTCCCACCTCATGTTGTTGTGTAAATATTTGATGAAGCAATATTACTCTTGAATCATACATTTGCTATCATCTGTTAATTGTTTATTGTGGGATAAGAGCTTTAGTATAATTACACTCACAAGGACAGAATGAGCAATGTCATCTTATTTTCATTTTATAGATGAAAATAATGAGAAACATCATAATAAAGACTAAGGCACATGTCCTGGTATAACAGACTCCAGAGTCTGTAAAACTATTCCATACTTAAAAGAGTTGGGAACAGAAATGAATTCCAAATTTAAATTTCAGATATGATTAAAATATCCCATAAGTCCAGGTGGCTCTCTCTGTCCCCAAGTTACCTTCTTACATTTTCAAGCCTGAACGTAGGGTCCACTAAGTAAGCTTCCCTACAATCACACCCTTTCCCCACTGGGCTGACTTTGGGGGCCCAAAGTTTGGTCTAATTTGCTTTAGTCTCCAATCTGATTGATTCTTTAGAGCCCCAGATGTATTATGAAATGTTTTCTAATTTCCTCAGTTTTGTGAATGCTGCAATTTTGATTTCTCTAAATTTTTCAAAAATCCCCTACAATATTAAGTAACAGAACTAAGAAGAGATCCCTGTCACATTGCTGGAAGCCCCATTCCAGTTTGAGCTCCATGCCCTATTCACCAACATTTTTTGTGGCAGGTTGTAGGGAACAAGAGATTGAATTCCAGGGCATTCAGCCACTGAGCCACATCCCCAGCGTTATTTTGTATTTTATTTAGAAACAGTATCTCACTGAGTTGTGCCTTGCTTTTGCTGAGGCTGGCTTTGAACTCAGGATCCACCTGCCTCAGACTTCTGAGCTGCTGGGATTACAGGCGTGCATTGACGACTTTTGATAGAATAACTCAGTCCCTTACAACACCTTTACTGGTGCTTCTCTTCATTCACAATTGTTTCAAGAAAGGACTTCTGTACACTTTGCAGAAGCCCGATTGTATTGTGGCTACCACAGAAGCTCTGTGAAGAAAGAAGATGAAGGAAAGAATTAATGATTAAATGAATGAGGAAGACCTTATGGGATTAGAGGATCAATTACTTCCAGAAACTTACTCAGAATCAATATCAGTTTAAGTAGCCTCTCCTTTGTGACATTCTCCTCTCTCCTTGAGAGAGACAAACACCAGGTGTCCTTGTACCTTCCAACTTGTTTCCTGTTCTTCCACCCCTCAAAGACCAACAACCACCACACACAGTGTCATTGCAAACTTTCCTCAACTTTGACACCATGACAACCTCTTCACTTTATCTTCCCAGAGTATTCTCTTTATTTCCCCACATTATGGAGATTTATCTTCTTGATCTTTGCTCACTTGACTCAGGTTTGCTAGAAAGCATTCCAAAATAGGATGCAGATATAAAGCAGAAGTTGAAAAAGTCTCTGTTCTCTTTGCACTCACTTTGATATCATCAAGTGGGAAGCAGTAGTCCCATTATCTAACTCTGGATGAAACCAAATCAGGGAACTAGGGACATAGAGAGTTTGAATTTCCTTATATTTTTGTTTTTGTTTTTATTTAGAATTTCAGTGATCCAGGTATTACCCCCAGTTTTTTTTGTTTTTGTTTTTTTTCAAAATGTGATTGAGAATCTGCATTGGTCAGAGCACTTTCTCATAGTACCTCTTCCATTAACAATGTACCCTCATCATTCCTCATTAATGTGGTAGTAGACTTTTCAGGTCTTCTTGTTGATAGCATCAAAACAAATTGGCTACCAGACAAAGTTTATATTTATGTTTTTATTGATATTCTGGTTTGCTACAAAAGGATAGCCTATGCCACATACATCACATATATTTAGCCATTTTTAAAAACAAGACTTCAATATGAGCTGAATACATGCACTGCATTGGAAATGCTGTAATGAATTAAATGGGCTCTTACATCTGAAGAGTACCCTTCTGGGTCTATTAGTGCACATATTAGAGATAGACCAAGACTGTATATAAATAAAAATAAACAAATACTATAAAAATAGGGGGTCAAAATTAGCATATTGGAGAGACGTTTTTCTGTTTATTTCTATTGATCTACAGTTTATTCCTATTATCTTGATACTTGTGTTAGAAAAAACAACATATCCTAATGATTCAGACCTTCAGCTTTGAAATTGGTTGCTGTTCAAAAGCTTCAACCTACTACCTCTGTGACCTCAGTAACACTAGTAACTCAGTTCCTTGAACTCTAAAAGTCCCCTAAGAGTATGATGAGGACATAATGGATGCCACATGTACAGAGTACCTGACTAGCTACCATTGGTAATGTACTTACCTTCCACACTTCCCACCCTATTCTCCTAACTTCACATGTATTTTCTCAATTCTTCCTTGCAATAACCCTTCAAGTGAGTGCTTTTGTACTTCCTGTTTTCCAATACACCATGCTGGCACAAGTTAAATGGAGATGTGTATGTACTAACTCAAGCTGTTTGATCCTAAAGCCCTTGGGTTAATCACCTAACCACATGAAAGATAGCTTTAGTTAATTATGGTAAAAGCAAAAATAAAGTATCATGAGCTCTCATTCCTCTCACAAGCAACTTGAGCACAACAGTTTAATAGGGAATTTCTGCCTTACCAGCTGGAGGGATTAGTTCTTTTTGAATACTGACCCAGTTTACATGACTCAGGTTCTTCATCACCTCAAACAATATTTGATCTTGCTGATATATGGAATGTAGGGCTGTTGATTACAATAAAACTCTGAGAGTATTTTTGCTTCTAAGACCTAGGGCTAGAAGGTGACGATTTTATTTTTTCCTTACTATAACGAAATATATGAGGCAGGCTAACTTTACTAAAATGTGGTTTATTTAGCTCAAGTTCTAGAGATCTCATGGCATGAGGTTGGTATGAGCTTGGCTCTGACAAAGAACTCATGAAATCATGATGGGAGAATGTACTGGAAGAAGAGATCCCAACTGGAGACAGGAAGTCACAGCAATTTAGAGGTAGGGCTGGCTCCTAAAAAATTCTTGAAAGAGATGAGGAGTGCCATGAGAACTCCCTCAATCCCTTCTCAAATGACCTAAGGACCTTCCACCGTGCTCCACCTCTTCAATGTCCACACCGCTCTCAAACATTGCCAGTCAATCCAGAATGGTGGCACAGCAACTCTTGCTCAAGACTTAAGGTGACTGGCTGCTTTACACAGACACCCTGTGACTTTATCAGAAAAGCTTTGCCCTGTCCTTCACTTCACCTTCACAAATAACATGACTCAGAAAAAAAAAAAAAAAAGTCAGTTCTTCCTGACCCTGGTACATCACCAACTTGAGCTGATGACAGTCACACATTTTGATGGCAATACTAAAACATTCTAATGAATGGGTGTCAGAATAATCATGACTGTTGCAATGCTTAACTTTGTAGATCATCTTGACTGGGAGATAGTGTCGGCTCTTCAATCAGACACCGACTTAGGTGGGGCTGTGGGAGTATTTTGTAGATGTGATTAAAATCTCAATCAACTTTAAGGAAGAGATCATCACTAATGATCTGGATAGGTTTCACCTAGTTAATTAGAAAAAATTCAAAGGAAGACTAAGGCTGACCTGAGGAAGAAGAGATGTGTCCCATGGATTGCAGCATTAGCTCCTGCCTGAGTATTTCCAACTTGCTGACCTGCCCTACAGATATTAGATTTGCCTGGTTGGTCCCCACAATCATAAGGCATATGTTAATTCCTGAAACTAAAATTCCTCATTCTCTCTGACTCTCTGTCTCTTTCTAGACACAAATGCTCTCTCACACATGTATAGGTTGCTTCTCGGTTAGAGCCCTGATGGGTATCCACAGGCACCAAACACATCCTCTTGGCCAGGGGACATATTTGTGCCAGTCTATGACAATTTTTTCTCCTACCTTGGTTTTGCATAATTAATTCATGACACAGCACAGAAGATTGATAAAGATCTTTCAAAATAGAATGTTGAAGTCTGAAGTGCCCCATCACCGTCCACTGCATATTAGTCAGTTGCCATAGAAACCTGCTATAGGTCCCCAACAGTCTGTATCTACAGGTCCCCAAAACCTGCTCTATTGCAAAAAGCAGGAAGAAGGGAGTCTTCATTGTTACTGCTTCTATTCCTGCAGTTTTAGAACTGAGAAAAACTTAAAAAATGGGGCTCACTGGAGTGAGCTTTTCAGGAAGGAGAGAATTTAGGATACCACTTCCATTATCAACTTGATGTTGTTTTTTGATGTTCAGAGAGGACCAAGGGACAGAGTGAAATAGAGATGAGGTATCCATTAGCATGCCCTGCCATTAGTAAATGTGTTTCTGAAATTCTGCAGAGGGTTCGCATCTCTTCAAGAGTATTCCTTGCAATGTCTGTATATATATATACACACACAGCACTATTTCAATAAAACTTAATAACTACTCCAAGAAATCTGACCTGAAATGTTTAATTACTGATCAGAGTGAGCCCTCTGTCCTTTTTTTTTATTTTTACAAGTCCTTACACAAGTCAATTCCCACCTCACTTCAGTTCTACTTATGTTTTTGCATAATGATATTTTCACAGATATAAATACAAGGATAATGACTGCACAATTGCATATGTGTACATAGGCCCCACTCTATATGAAGTGCATGTATCAATAGGATCTTATTGATATATACACAAATATTCATGTTTCATTATTTGATAGGTAGCTGTTACTATATCCTTTTTTTCTGATTCCCTGAAAATGTTTTACCAGTTTGGCCTAGAATACCCAAGGAAAAAATATCAAAATCAAAGTCTGAGGGCTAAGTGAAATTAATATATCTTTACAAATAATAAACAGTTGGTGGAAGGGTACTAGCTTAAGAAAAGAAGCATCATTTATTTCTAAGATTTGTTTTTTAGTAGAAGTGAATCTCAAGATACATTGTGACTGTTGTTTAAAGAAGAAGTAGAGCATTTAAGCTAAATTTTCTTCTATATATTTTATCGTCTGTTTGTTTAGCTACTTTTAATTTTATATTCTAAAGGCTAAATTTTGATGTTTAATAGTTTAATACTATTTGGTAATTACAGTTTCTAAAAACTCACTTAAATACTTTACTTTCTAGAAAATAAACACAGCTTTCTACAACAAAAATATAAACCTTCTTTTAGTTGTCTCCAAAGCATATTTTATTGGAATTTAAAACCAAATAAGGTATGAAATGAAACCCTATAATCTTATAAACTTGACTCAGTAGTTACTAAAATTCTAAGCCATATCAAAATAAAAATGACTATGACTAGATACATTTTGATTATGCTGTACATCACATATATTAATTTTTGTTTGTGGAAACAAATTATATATAATATATGTGTGTATGCACACAAATGTATATTACCACAGTCTCATGTGTAGTAACCCCAATATCTATTAAGCATCAGAGACCCAACTAGCCTTTATGCCCATTTGATTAGTAAAACCTTACAGAAGATAAAAGACAATCTTAATTGTATAATTAATATAAGAGATTTACCAATTTAAAGGCTTGGAAATCACTTTGAGAGTTTATGAATGCATCCAAATGGTTCAAATCAGAGATGGGGACTCTTGTTTGTTTTCCAGACTTCATGAATTCCTTTCCAGTGATCATTTGTTAGACCACAGATAATCTGTCAGTATTATTTAAACCTTACAACAGTGAATACTACAAGGTTTGTTATTTACTTAATGTTTTACCTCATTTCATAAAAATTCAGGGATGGGTTATGGGAGGGTGACCTTACATCCCTGTTCATCCAAGATAAACTGGTTTCACTGGTTGTCCAAGTGGGATTATTAACAGATTCCCTTTGCATTCTCAAAAGTGTGCCTACTAGCATGATGAGTTAACTGTCTTTCCTCTTTGGAGGACAACCTAGTGTGGATCAAGATAACACAAACAAGAGGGGTGTAGAAGGGTGGCTTGCATTTCCACTGCTCTTGAGGTTCATTGTACTGCTGATTTCCCAGAAGCAACAGATGATTTAAAAGCACTGCTCACCGTCCAAAAGAAAAATCATAACAAATTTCCAAACATGGGATATTCACTAGTCAAAGTAGTTCAACACAATAAACTACTATCTAAAGTTTAAATAAAAATCTCACTACTTAGAAAGTAGAACATATTCTTTAATACAAATGATTTCTGGATCACAGTGGAAATTGAAATAGCAATTAGAAAATAATGGTAATAAATAATTATAGACATGTGGACATCACATACAGTTTTGCATGAAATGCAAATGCCAAAAATTCACTCAAAAAAACCATGAATAATCTAACTATGCAAAAGACATTGAAAATGTCATACCTTTGCCTCTAAAGCTCTATTTCAGATGTTTTTCTTAGCCTCTTCAAACCTTCAGGTCCCAGACCTAAAGGCCCATGGTCATGTCCAAAAGACTAGTCCAGAACATAAGGAAAGAAAAGAGCATCCCACATTTTGTTTTCCAAAGTTAGCCCAACTCTGGAATCAAAGACAGAACCAACCCTCTATATGAAAATCCTAAAATAGATTAGTCATTTTAATTAGTATACCCTGATTAATTAGGGCTTATTAGATAACTGGGAGGATGGTTCAAAATTAGTAATCCAAATTAAGTAATTCATATTTTCAAGAAATAAATCCCATGTGTCAATCTTGACACATGCCCAAATTATTTTATAAAATTCTACATTTTTTCCTAACTTAAAAGAGAAAAACTATTAAATTAATTACTGGCATTAAATACTGATATTGCAAAATACCTTACAGAATTTTTCCTTTGAATCCAGCCATAATCTTCATGCCTAATGCAAATTTTGAATGTGTTCTCATTCAGATCAAAAATATGTCAGAAATATAATGCATGGAAAGGGGTCCAAAGAAATGTCCCAAGTGGTTGAAGGTGTAAATTTTGATATGGGTAATGAAATTTAAATTTTTTTTTTAGTTGTTGATTGACCTTTATTTATTTACTTGTATATGGTGCTGAGAATAGAACCCAGTGCCTCACACATGTGAGGCAAGCACTCTACCAATTGAGCCACAACCCCAGCCCCATAGGTAATGAATTTCAGCAATAAAGAATAAAAGTAAAGTTAAGAAGCTAAAATACATAAATTTGCATAATGAAGCTTTGTGCTTTTCTTTAGGCAGGGCGGGTGGTCACCAGGTGTGCTCAAGCAGAGTCAGGTAAAAACAGACAAATATTTCTATATAAGGGGAAATGCAATATTTAGTCTCCCAAGTGGCTCCAACCAGCAGCCAAGCTATTGGACTCTTTTCCTAGACCCCAAGACTTGGTCAATAATTTAAGATTAGTGTCCAGTCTAGAAACAAACCAATAAAGTGTTGCTCTAATAGAAAAGCCAGCATGGACTCTGAATGACTCACAGACCCCTACATTACTGGTTGTTGAGTATTTTGACCATCATGTCTGTCCATGCACAGGTCTGGTATTTGGCTATGAATTCTGCAGCAGTAATGCAATTATGTGACATGAGAAGTTAGACAATCCTAAGAATTTTTAAATAAAAAACAAGGCAACTGCACAACAAAAACAGCTTTTCGTATACAATCCAGAAAAGAAATTGTCATTTTCTTGGCTCCAATGAAATATCCCCATGTAGAGAGGTCTCATAATTGACAAATCCCTCAACAACATCCCTGCTCTCTATTCACAGGAACTATCAGAGAGCTGCTTCTTCCAGTACCCTGTGGAGCATGAGTCAAAGCCCATGATATTATCATTCTTTGCTGTCACCTTGGTATTCTGTACTCTTTCAAGAGGTATTGACATATTTCCATGGAAGCAATGAGACCCTAGGCAATTCAATAGCATTTTATTTCTGGCCACATGCTACTATGAAGTATCTCTTGAACATTCACTCAACCGCTGTCTTATATCATCTCCTGATTCTCCAACCACCCTTTGAGACAGTTATCAGGAAACATTTTGTCTTTTATAAGAAAAGGGTTAGGCTCAGAGGCATTAGGTAGATTGTCCATGATCAGTTGACTACCAAGCTTCAAAAGCAACTTTCAAAACAAATTCTAACATTTTTAACTCTTTACAACTTTAACCACCAATTTTTGCTTGTTTGTGCTGGGTTTCAAACTCAGGGACTTGCACATGCTAGGCAAGTGCTCTACTGCTGAGCTACAATTCTGGCAGGAAGGCTGCCAATTCTCTTGATCACTCCCTCCAATATCTTCCCTCTCTATGATGTGAATCTTAAACCCGGCTCCTAAAATGCCTGCCTGCCCCACCACACCTTTGCTGCCTTCTCAAGGGCCATGTGAGATCCTTTAAATCTTAAGGCAGCTGTACGTAAAGGTCTTTTCACAGGATGGGCATTATGTGAAGCAGCTGGCTTCCACTGTTATAAAGCCGAGTTTCCATGTTTGCCTAGTTCTGTTCCGTGTTTTTGCCCAGCTCATCCTTGAACAAGCTCATCTGAAGCCCCTGCAAATGCAGATGTAAAATGGAAATGATGGCACAGCGCGAAGCATGCCATCCTCATGAATTAGTAAAGCATCTTTGCGGAGGCATCCTCTGCCCATTTAACCTCAGCCATGCCAGCCATGACCCGAACACTGAGAACAAAACTTCACCTTCTGTTCCCCTTTCATCAACAGCATTTGCTTCCACTTTGACGTCAGCTCCCACATAGCTTGCTGCGATGTGCTACACCTTTCGTATTTTCTTTCCAGTCATAATATTGCTTCAGTCATAACCTCAGCACTTTGAGGAATAATTGTCCCTGACAAGAGGGTGAATCACTGACAGAGAGTTGATAAGCATTACATACAGATGACAGAAGTCAGGACATATCGGATTACTGCTGTGAATATAATAAAAGAGAGACTAAACACTTTGGCAGCTCAAAGACAAGCCATTTCATAAGTCTCTAGTGCGGCTATTATCTTCCATTTACTGCCACTGATAACCAGGTTGTGACTGTCTCCCCAGGATCTAGTTTCAGTTCACTTAACACATTGCTGACCAGACATGGAAGAATAAGCAGAGTCGATAATCTGGACTGTTTGGGGCATGTATTTCTAAAGTTTATCTCCTGCCATTCCCCTTCCAGCCTGATAAGGCCCAAAGTGAAGAAGCTTGAAACCTTCCTGGGGAAGGCTGAGTGTGGCCACACTCTTTAATCTCTGACTCCTTGCTTCCTTTGATGTTCCCTGCATCCAACCAAGGAAGTGACAGCCCATTTCTCCACTCCTCTGATACACCTGGCCCTAAAAGCCTGGTGCAATAAACAGCCAGGCTATTTTTGCATTCAGGGACTCCAAAAGATAAGATTAAAGTTTTTTTCTAAGCTTGTCTGAGCCACATGAAGAGACACATGGAGAGTCATGTTGTCTGTCGGTCTAGATACCTCGAACAGCAAGGTTGTGACATGAACCTACAGAATGGAAATACAGGTGTCATTTGTAGGAATTCTATGAGATTTTGTTTCTAAATATATAGGAAATAAATTTCACCTATCATAATGCTGACTACACACTTAGAACAAAGAATAAAAATAAGAGAGAGGGGGGAAATACTCAGGAATTTTGCTGCTCCTGTAGGTAGATTGGATAGTGTGGGAATTGAATAGAAGTTTCTGTTTTGCACTCTTTTCTTGCGTAATGCTGTCTCTCAGCTTTTGGCAGTTTTGAGCTCACCTTGTATTCTCAGATCCAAGAAATTCTCAGTCTCCTCTGAACTCACAGCTATTTGAGTGATTCATTTATTGTCTTTAGGTTGACATAGAATGATCTGTTTATTGGCAACCCACTTTGCTAGATTCATTAGATAAATTTGAGTAGGAGTCTCCTGATAGGATCTGGCTCAAGAATGAGACAGGCTCCCATTAAAGTAAGACAGATCTAGAAGAAGTAGAAAACTGTCCAGATGAGGCAGACACGAGCATCAGAAAATAGAGCAAGTCCATGAAAAAGGTCCTGAAGATTTGAAAAATGCAGGTGGAGTTTAAGTAACCATTGGTATCAGGGGTCAGTATGTGGAGGCCTAATCCAGAATTGAAGTGGCATTCAAAAATTCTTTGAAATCAACTCCTTAGGAAGTTTCTACACTCAGGATTAGAGCCAGCACCACCCTACTCCAAGAAATACCATTCATAGAATAGTCTGTGGGAAGGTCATGCTACACAGTGACAATCTCTGTTCAGCCATGCTCAGTGGCTCCAGGTAGATACAAATGCAAAAATCCATGGTTTTTCATTCAATGTTATTTGGTTTTTCTTAACAGATTCACGTAGCCTATTAATTTCAGGAATCTGAGCCAAAGCCCAGTTGACAAGTGACCTGCAGAGTAGAAGAAGAAATAAACAGCAATATGGATGTTTCATTTTAAACTTGGCCAGAGACTTATCAATTTTCACTCTGAGACCCACAAAAATCATGGTGAGTTTACTGAGAAACTTTCTGCCCCTGTGCAAAAACCTCCCAGGCTGATGGGTGAAGTTTTCTCGGTAGACACATCTGCAAGCAAAATAAATCAGACACAGACTGGCAACAATCAGATCCAATTGATGTGTGGTGAGAGGTCTCCTGTTCTGAAACCTCACAGCATCCTCTCGAAACTTACTTACAAATTTCCTAGAAGCCTGAATCGATGTGAGGTGGCCACTACTTAGTCAACAGGGATGTTAACAAAGAACAGTTTGAACTTCAGTTCAGCTACAACATATTGAAAAGAGGTGAGTTATTTGTTTCATTCCTTTTTTATTTTTTGGTTGAGTGTTTCATTTTGATGAGCTGTGTTAGCAAGTCAGATGACATGAGATTTTATATCCTACGCTTCTTCTAGATTCCAAATCCCAGGGCTAGGTTGGAGTCTACCTGAGGATCTCCATCTCTGTGGTGGAATGATTTCATTCTACAACAGTACTCTGGGGCTCAGCTGCCAACAGATAGGGTCAGACCATGAGGATCAGAAAATGGAAAGAAAAAGATGAATGCCACCAGAATGGGGAATTTGTCTGTGCCAAATATCAAACATGTCAAAATTGTCAACATCAAATATCAAACATGTCAGCCTCTCAGCATCTCTCATAGGTAGTATTATCATCTCAGTTTTAAGGAGGAAGGAACTTAGATTCTGAGTTTGCCAAAGTTGCTCAGCAGGAAAGTGGCAGGTCAAAGTTGGAGCTCATACATCTGACCAAAACCAAGACACTCTGACTCCTCTCAGCTCTCACTGTGCAAACTGGAGTCCTTTAGCATCCCCTTTCCTGTCCCTCCACCTTCCAGCAAAAGGCTCAGATAAAGACTAAAATATCCATCCAGAGGAATATAATCAAATCAGAAATAAAAATTATTATTGCCATTGTCATCCATTCAGTCAACGTACAAACATTCATGCAGTCCAAAGCAGCAACTGGAGACACTTGGAAACAGGCAGCAAAGTCTTGCCCCTAGACCCGAAAGTTAGATCCTAGTTCTCCAATGGACAGCAGATGCTATGAATGTGCAGAATGTCCACTCTAGTGTAAGTAGAGTTCCAAAAAGGTTCTCAAGGCAAAAAATCAGCTCCAGGAATATGTGGGTGGGACATTTCTCTCCTAGGACTGGGGTCCATGGTGGCATGAGAGTGAGGCCTACCAAGGTCAGAGGAAGGTTACAGGTGGGTGCACTCAATGCTGACCCATCAAGTAATTGTCTCTATTCAATGAACCCCCTGAGATACAATCAACCCCAAAACTTGGGTTGTACCTGAAGATAAAGGTATTTTGAAAGCAAAAGAACTTTACAGGGAGACAAAATCAGGTTGTCTCATGGATGTTGTTTCTGGAGTACTTCTATTGGCCTCTGTGTGCTTTCTGGTATTTCACCCCTTGAAGCTGATCAATGAACTAATGTCCAAAAGTACTACATATTTTATGTCAAGAATAGCACCCATAAAAGCCACTTTTGCTACCTTTGGACACAATAATTCTCCTTTCACGAAGAAAACCAAAAAGAAAATAAAGAAAAGAAAAATATAAAGCTTACACAAAGAGCAAGGAACTTAAGTTTAACTCTTTTTAGAGACAGCCTTGCAGTGTGTGATGGGTGGATCAGGAACATCAGCTCTATGGTGGCAGTCTATTCCACATGCGGCTCTCCTCCTACTACCAAGGGACCTGGGCACAGAAGTTTCAGTTTATCTTTCTCTCTGTTTCCTCTCTTATACCAGGGAGATGATGATGGAGTTGTTATGAAATGAAATTAGCAACTGTCACTTAGAGTCAGCCATTCACAGTGAGCTTCTCAGTGAGCTCACTAAGTGTAGGTTGTTTTCATGAGCATCATCATTGCTATAGTTAAGTCTCAATGCCCAAGCATGGATTTTACATGGATTTTAGATTTGGGGAAATATTTGAAATACATTTTTTAAAAAACAGGATGAAACTATAGGGGCTAATTTCAAGTTTATTCATATTATGTAGAAATGTACTTTTAAAACATTTATATTGTCCTGCAAACAGCTATGTGCTTCATAGATTATCCCTATCAAGGTGGTCTTCTTTGCTACTAAAAATCTGCCAATGGCAGATTTAAGTTACACTAAGTAAAATCATCCAATAAAATGTTTAAATTTTTGATCATTAGACATACATTCTTTTTAGTATAATTCAAGAAAGATAAAACATGGGTGATTCATTTATGAACTAAAAAACTTTTGAGCCAGGAATTCACAAAATGAAATACGCATATCATCACAAAAGTAACTGGCTCTTCGGTGTTTATAAAATATTCCCTTATAGATTTTGAAAATTAATCCTTGGTTCAGTTTAGAACACAGAAAACCAAAGATGAATTCACAATGACTCTCAGGATTATTTTTTAGAAATGCTTACTTATTAACTTTGGAGTACGTTCTATCAATCAAACATAAAAGGATCAGGGTGGAAATAGTTAACAGGATCATCATTAGATCCATAATTGTGAAAGGTTTCTGCACTCTGAAAACCATTTTCTTAATTATTTTAGGTTAACACTTGTGCCCATAGCAGGGGGGAGAGAAGGGGACATATGTAATCTGAAACCCCAGATATGGTGCCTGCCCTGAATTGAGATAACATTAAAGATTTTATTGCTGATACATTATAAATTATTTCTATTACTGTGGTCCTTCGGGTATTGCGTTGTCAGTGCACTTTGCCTATTACCTCACTTAATGTTATTAACACACTTTGGGGTATAACATTACGGTTTTATCATGGAAACCTTAAACACTTACATCCAAAGTACTGAATCAAGTTATTATCTTTACTGACCAGACCCGTTTTATTGTCGTTTTATCACTCATAAAATCTGAGATTCAATTTGATTTAACTGTTAAGTAAAGCTTGGTCTCCATGAGTTTAAACCCAGCTGTAATATTAATATATTAATATATAAGATGACTTCATTTTATTAAAGGTGAGGTAACTTCAAAAACCTTTTTTAATGTCTTGGTGCTGCTAAGAAATTTAACCTGACCTGTTTGCACTTCTTTTTCACCAACATCGACAAAAATTTAAGATCATTTTCTTGGAGAATGGTGAGCACTAACTCTAAGATGTTTCTGGCCTATATTAAATACCAGCGACACATTAACCAGCTGCAAAATAGCATCACTTATCATGGTGTCAAGAGGCAATGCTCAAATTTTCAAACCAAAAGCACTCAGAATCCACTGTGTTAATAAAACATGGTTCATGGTTAAAAAAATTTGAAGTGGAAGAATATGAGCACAATATTTCAATAACTTCTAAGTTATTCTTTTTAAAAGGGGGTATCGGATCCCCAAATCAAGTGGTCATTCAGAAAATAGAAAACTACAGATAACAGCGTGAATTGAACAAAAGATTTGTTACAGAAGCCCCATCTAGTCTTAACCCTGTGCCTAAATATTAGAAAGAAAATAAGGAAGATTTAATTGTGAAAAGCAATGTTTATATTGATATGTTAAATACTACCTTGGTATTGTTTAAATCCAATCATATTTGAAACATACTACAGTAAATAATAAGAAACATGCAAGAAGAGATTGTTTTATTTAAATCTAGAGCATCCCTCCTTCCAGAACGTATTCCTCCCAAGTGTTACAAGTTAGTGCTTCGTTTTGGGAATTATTGTTATGTGGACACACTGCAGTTTTGTAGCTCTAAAGAGGCAGATGGACTAGAAATTTCGGTTGGCCAAATGACTAGTATTTTGACCTTTAATGTTATCACCTGTAAAGAAGAAATAACACCTCCTGAGGCTGCTGAGGAGTTTCATTATGAAAGTGTCTGGCACATCAATGGTGCTCAGTAAGCAATCATTCAATTTTTTTTCCTCTATTTCTATAGTATCATATCAACATGAAATATGGCCCCCAGGATAGAACATCCATTACACCTCCACATCTGAAATCACGATTAGATGAAAAGGCAGGCCAAAGGGGGAGGGTCCCTAACATAGGTTAGTGCATGTGAAGAAACGTCACTGCTTCATGACTATCCAGGTCTTGAAGACAATACCTGAAAATCATCACATCCTGGTTTCATTGGTTTTATAGAAATCTCCCAGTAGTGGAGAACACCCTTATTTCATGAGTTAAACACATTTTGTCAACACAGAATCTTGTAGACAAAAGTTGACATATATCTAACAAGAGTTAGCCAGGAAGGATAAAGGTTATCTAGTGCAGTGAGAAAGAATGTTCTTTGAAACGTGACTGAAACATGATGCCAGACCCAGCAAGCAACTTCACAGGTGGAAACATTTAAGTTAGAGGAGTAGATGAGCTTCATAGGAGTTGGAACAACAAAAGGAATGGGCTTCAGAAAGATCATCCAATTCAGCTCCTGCCTTCGTAGAAAAGAAAATGGGCACAAAGCAAGGGGGTTTTTAGGGAGTCTGTCCAAAGTTACTTACCTATTCAAAGGGAAGGCTCAACCCAAGACCCAGGCTTCCTCACCCTCAGGGCAGTTTCTTCACTCTGCACTTCAAATCCATGGCAGCTGTTTTCAGAAGTTCTGCCTTCTTCATGTGGGCCTACTTCCTGCACCAAATCTGGATTTATTGCTACTGAATTACAGGTTATGTGAGGTGGTGAAGCACCAATGACCAAGACTTGCTCTCTGCTCATCTCCTAGGAAAAGTCAGGCACAAATATAGTACATTCCCCTTCCTCTGTGCATTATCTGTTGTGTGAGAGAGAACGTATGATGTATGTATATATACCTGCATGTATACAGGTATATATATATATTTACATGCTCCTTTTCAGCAAAATTGATCCTGAACCTTGAAGACTGAAATTTCATTATAATGGGCCTGGGTGGGACCTTCCTTTCCCTCCCCCCCACCCCCCGTAGTCCTTCAATGTGAGATTGTCTTTCCTCTAAAGGGAATATTCTCTAATTGTTGCTTCAAGTACGTACTCCCTCCATTCATCCAACTGCCTCCACTGTTCCCTCTGAAGGACTTGTTAAAGGAAGAGAAGGTTTCTAGGCATGTTCTCCCTGTCTCTTGGATTTTCTTCTCCTGTTTCACATTTCTTTGTTCTTTCATATTATATTCCATCATTTGTAGAATGATCTTTCTTATTAAGTTCTCTTCACCTTTGCCCTATCGCCATCTATCCTATTTCCTCAATGTTTTATTTTTACCTCCATAATCAAGTTTTAAATTTCTGAGACATCTGCATGATTGTGTTCTTATGCTTTCGTTCAAAGTGTAAACCTGGAGTGTTTTATTCCCCCAGGCAAAATCTATTAAGTCTGTAAATTCCTTTTATATTACCTTGCCATATAACCTCATATCTCTATGAGAATATATTAATTGAATTTATTTTATATATGTAGAGAAATATAGTAATAATAATTATATTATTCTAAATTATAACAATTCTGTTATTTTAAGTGTTGTTCACTTGATTAGCTCTAGTTGATCATAGTTTCTTCCCTTCCCGTATGTTCCATGCTCATCCCTCTAAGAGTGCTTCTCTCCTTTCACAGTAACACAAAAAATAAAATCAATGAAGACTAAATATATTTCTCCTCCTCTTCACATCTGATCACTCCCCAGCTCTAAATAACCCAATATTTTCCTGTTTGAATATAATTTCTTTAAGTACTGTAATATCTGAGATGTAAATACTATATAAATATTATTAAAACTTTTCCCAAATTTTGCTCTTTACTTACATGCTGAAGACCATGCACATAAGGATATGAGCTACTTGCCATTTCTTTCACAGTCGCACAATATTCCACTTCATAGATAAATCTTAGGAGTCAATCAGTACCCCAGGATTTAAGTCCTCGTTGTGACCTTGAGCGAGTGATTTAATTTGTCTTCACGACAAATTCTTGACAGTAGCTGCTCAGTATTTGTTAAATGGATGAAAGAGCTCTGGCTGGAAACTTTATTATAATTTTTTAAAATGCACTTAAAGAGCTTAGAACAACTGATAGGTTATCAGAAGTTCTCAATAAATAACTTTTGATCATCATTATTGCTTTTTTAACCCTATAATAATAATCAATAGCAAATGTACCTACAGTGGCTGAATCAGCATGGGTTTGTACATTGGTGTGGTTAGTTTTGCCAGTCTTGGGGCAATTTCATAATTAATTTTATAAAATCACTCCCCTTGGCATAAGCAGTCAATTTGTTGATCATCTAGATGATCAACTATGTGACTTTGGGGGCCCTTATTCTCTGGAAGGGTAATTCTATGGCTCAATGAAAGATAATGGGAAATTTAAAATAAATGGGTAAACTCAAACCATAAAGCAATGACTGAGGAGTGTAGAAGTATGTATTTCCTGCTGGAATTGTATACCACCACCTATGAATTGTTTCTGACAAAATACTGAGCTGAATATGACTATCCACTGCTTCAATAATCTGTTAACAGGAAATATTCTCCAGGTATGAGAGAACAAACATAAAATTAGCAAAGTCCATAATGCAGGAAACGCTATAGAAAAAAATTAATGTTCACTAAAAACAAAGTTCAAGGGAAAAATTCATGCAGAGAAAGTTACAGATCAAGAAGCTGCAATACTCCCCATTTCCCTTCCTCACATCATCTAGGAACCGTCACTCCACTCTGCTTCTGTCTTGCATACAGTACAATTCCCATATAATTGGTATCCTACAGTATTTGTCCTTCTGTGATTGGATAATTTTATTTCCTCAAGGTCCATCCATATTGTCCCAAGATAAGTGCATTTCACAGATCTGCTATAGAACTTGTGTCTCCAGTTAACAATACTGCATTACACACTTAAAATTTTGTTTAGAGGGCAGCTGTTCTCTAAATGTTCTTTACCACAATTAGAAAAAAAGAGAGATTATATTCAGCTGTGTATTTGGGGAAAATACTATTTAAACTAACAAACCTAAAAATAGGATAAATCGTGGAAATACGCAGCCACAGATGCTTGAGGATATTAAGAGATCAATATTGATTTCCTCAAGTGTTAAAATAGTATTGTCTTTATATTTTTAAAAGAATTCTTATCTTTTAAAAATGTATACTAAATTTACATTTTTAAAATAATTCATTTTTTAAGGAATTTCTTTTTTCTTTTCTTTCTTTTTTTTTTTTTTTGTGGGGAGGGTGGGTGGTACTACAATTGAATCTAGGAGTGCTCTACCACTGAGCTACTTCCCCAGGGAAGGCTAGACATAAACACATAGAAGACACAGAATTACAGAATGAACTGAAGAAAGGTACACAATTATTATGAAGCAACCACACAAAAGTGTGATGGAAAGAAAACTGAATCAGTTAGGAAAAGCTACCAGTCATTCTTTAGTAACAAATAATCCCCAAAGTGCACTTCTGAAAAGATTGTTTATTTCTCACTCAGAGTCCATCATGTGGTAAGGCAGCCTCTGTTTTTGCCCTGGGTCCATCAACATCCAATTCAGAGAAAGTCATTTGTTCATAAAATACTCCCAGGCACAAGATTTTTCTGAGGATTATATTATATCAGGGCTTCAAGGGCTTTGAAACAGAAAGGCAACTGCAAAATCCACAGGAGGTACTTTGAAACAGCTAGAGTAAAGCTTGAGAAACCCTGAGGAATATTAGCAAATGTGGTCACAGAAAAAGGGTGGACAGACATTGAGGGAGGTGTCTTTACAGCCCCTTCCCAAATAACTCACAAGAAGTATGTTCATTTAACAGTATTATATGTGAGATGCCATGGGGCATAGGAAGATGCTTCAGATATGACTCCTCTTTTAAATATATATATTTAATTGTTTATAGACCTTTATTTTTTTTATATGTGGTGTTGAGAATTGAACCCAGTGCCTCACACATGCCAGGCAAGTGCACCACCACCGAGCTCCAGTCCCAGCACCAGATATGACTCCACTTTAAGAAGGCAATATGGTTACATGAAGACACCAAGTATAAAATCTGTCCTATCTGGTTGCTTTTCTCAATCAGTACTTGATTTGGATCTTTACCTTAGTTTTGTTCAGCTGAAGGAGAGAACATACTAGGTCATAGATATTGAAGCCATAAACTTTGAATCCTGGGGAAGACGCACCACCACTGAGGGATCTACAAGGGACACCCCTCTGAAGATTTCTAAGTAGATTGTGGGATTGGCAAATAAAAAGCCCAGAACAAATGAATAAGTCTATTACATGGAAATAGCAATTTGCCACTTGTGATTTTACGCAAAATGTAAATTTTACATCTAGGTGTTTAGAAAAGGGGGCAAAGACTTGGGGTGGAGAGAAAAATATTGTACTCACCATCTCAAAGCTGAAAGGCTGAATAATAATTAAATAATCAATGAAGGGGTTGATTCACTCAGCAAAAACAGTTTCCATCAGTTCTGGCATGCTAGTCTGGATTCCAAGAGCTGGATCTATGAGTTCTAGCTATGGAACCTCATTCATTCTCTGGAGTTTCATCACTGTGGGGTGGTCTTGGTAGGTGTGAAGTGCCAGCCCTCAGGCATTTTGTGCTGAGAGACTTAACCTCAGTTAACACTTGGTAATTTTGGACTAGGTTGTGCTCAGTTTTACTGGGAAAACTGAGGAAACTGGGAATCCAGTGGATCTCAAAATACCTAAAAGATGCTTAACTTAGATTCTCTTTGTCTTACCCAATTCACAGAAATCTTAACTAGTTTTAGATAGAGACCTTAAGCTGTCGGCCACAGGTGGATTTAATGGAGATGGTACTTCCTTCAGAGGCCTATTAGATTAACAATATTAACTGAGAGTTTTTATAATAGCCCTAGTGATAGGACAAGTGTATTAAAGTAACCAGTCCTGCACTGGCAAACACACAAACCCCCATAGCAACGGAGATGACAGCTTGGTAACAGCAGCTGCTGCTTAATTGAAAACATTAGAAAAATATTACATTATATCCGTATTCCCTGTTTTTATGTTTACTTTCATCACAAGTGAGAAAATAGTCCAGGAAAAAAATACAAAGAAAACATGAAACAAAGGTTCAAGACTGACAATGATATGGATGAACCTTTGCTTGAAATTTAATTTTCTGAAGACTCATTCTACTCTTCATGTGAAGGAGCAGTCCTTTTTTGTGTTCTGAGAGCCAGTAATTCCTCACATGGTGTTAAATTTAGTTCCTAGTCAGCCTTTTACATTGGATTAACTCAGCAATAGATTTGAGGCCCATAATCACAACAACGTAAAGCTAGGAGTGTATGCTTATCAATGACAAGTTGCCATAGAAAAGGGTTCCATTCATACCAAAGCCAATACCAACATAAGAAGAACAATTAAAAGACAGTTAATAGGAAAAGTGGAAGATCCCTGCAATTTTGTGCAAACAGAATAAATTAAACAATGCATGGACAGGGACACATTCATGTGTCAAAATATGAAGCAGGAAGGAATTCTAGAGTATATCGGGTGTCCAACAAAGGCCAGACCCCCCAGTACTTTACACTGATGACTTAGAAATCCATATAAAGATAATATATGAGTATTGTTTTTTTCCCTCCCTTAGGGAAAAATAAATTCCCTATTACCAGAGGTAACAGTCCTAATGAATTTCATGGGCCCTAACACTACTTGGCATGTAGTCAGGATCCATCTGGCCATTAGAAACAAGACAGCCCTATATGCAAATGAGATTTCCAAAAGCCTACAATGGAGTGAAAGTTCTCACTGCAGAGTAAACATGGAATGTTCCATTGAGAGCAAAACAAGGTGTTGCATCCTCAGAGCTCAGGAGTCTACCTTGTAATTGCAGAAGAGCCTTTTTTTTTGGCAATAAAATTTGAATTCATTTCAAGATTAATTGCATCCCATGAAGAGAGGAAGAGAGAGAGAGAGAGAGAGAGAGAGAGAGAGACAGAGAGAGACAGAGAGACAGAGAGACAGAGAAAACAAAAGAGAGAGAAAGCATTCTGAAGCTTCTTGCAGTGGAGAACTGTTCCTTATTTGTTTTTTGTCCCCCAGGACATAGTGAAAGCCTTCCACACAGCAGACACTTAACTGCAGTCACACATAAGAAGCAAAATTGGTATGCTCCTGAAAGATATAATGGAATTGTAGGTAAGATATTTTCCAATGAGTCAAGAATTCCAGTATATAATTTAATTGATTCATTGATTTCTCCATTCAACTCATAGTCAATGAGCTACTCTGAGTCAAGCAAAGTGCTCAGCAGGGGACTTGGACTTCCCAACCCACTCTTAAACATTGTTCTCTGAATTGCAGGTTGGAAACAGCATGCTTCCCATACCAGGACCTACACTCACTTGACGATAAACAAGTTAGAGATGATGTTGAATGTTCTTGGGTAAGCCTGATTAATGTTGTCAAGCAGCATTTAAAAAGAAAATAACATCTGTACTATACTTGAGGGATTTTTGGGGGGGATGAAGGGGGTTCTTTTACCAGTTCAATACTGCCTTACTCCCTGAATCTGTGGATAGAGTGAAGACAAAAACACCTTTTTCAATGTTCACTATCAACCATGCAGAATTATCACAATGGTCTCATTCTTTTAAGTTGTATTAAAACTCTCAGTTTAGCAATAGTGTCACAGAAGAAATGTACAATAACTTGCTGATGAAGCCATAGTTCTTTTCTCAATCATTAATGTTACCATATAAATCTTTAAAAAGTGCTTTCTAAATTTAAAAAATATCTCATTCTGATTTTATAGAGGTGTTTTCTTATTATTTGGTTTTTCAGGTTGAATCAATGTATCCAAGTTACAGAAATTGGATTAAATGATTTCCAAGAAAACTGAAAAACAGGATTACAAAATGAGTAACACAACCCCATTAATGGAGACAGTGGATTAAAATGTATTAGGTTGATGATAAATCAAAGGTTTATTTCAGTAGTATTTAATGGTTAGCTCATTGGTGGAAATTGGTGGCTGAGTTGACATATGCCCCTTCTTTAAAACAAAGATAATCAGTAAACAGTAAATCTCAGAATTAAGTTATATTGAAAGACATAAAAAAAATTAAGAACAAACAAAAATGATCTTAATAGATATTTACTATATTTTTACAGAAAGAGAAATTTGCTCAAGTCTTTCAGGATCTATTAGAACTTGTGAGGAAAATAGGAAGAGATTAAATAATTTGGGCATACAAGCTTTTTTGGAAATCCAAATCAGTAGTTTATCAAACTGAATTGAATCTTTGGAAAATGCTTTAAGAAATGATTTAATGCAAGTTTTATGTAAAGTTTTTAATAAATCGATTTATAGGTATGATTTTTTATAGGTATGATTTTTGCAAATTTATGATCTTAAAGAATTTCAGAAGTACTCCAAGTCTAAGCCACTTTATTATCAGTGTAAGAATCTCTTTTCTGATATTCTTAATAGATTATCATATACCTCTTAATCATATATGTCCAGGAACCAAGAACTCTCAATAGCTCAGCTATAGTACATTATGAACAGATTATGTTCATGTGGCCAACATGCAACTTAACAAGAGCTTATATTCTAATGTTATCAAAGGTCTCAAGCACAAAATTCTGAAGAGAGAAAACTATACAGGTTATGGGATGCTTCAAAGTTAATTCACAGTAGAAGACTTTATGAAGATAAAGTTTACAATTGCTGGAGTTCTCGATTTTTATAAAATGCTGAGTTGGCCCAGTATGATGGCCAACTGCCCAAAAGAAAGTAAGAAACAGACTAAGTAGGATGTGTAAAGACAGTTGTACTCATGAGAACAGGCCAGGTGCCCACCTCCCCCAATAACCGAACATATTCACATTAGCTTTTAGAGGCAAATTTTTTAAAGTTGCTCAAGCCAAATTTAAGCAACTAAAATATGAAAACTGCAGCCCTTACTTTCCATGCAGAATGATTGCTACAAATACATGAGATAAAATTGTACAAATATGTAGAATTTTTCAGTGACTGGTACATGATTGAAGCTCTAGAAACTCCAAAATCTGTCTGTAAGTGTAATTGAGTAATTTTTGGTCTCATTTTTGCCATATCTGGTATTGATAGAATTAACAGAAAGAAAATTAACTTTTAATATAGAAATTTTAATTAATTGTGATAAAACATCCCTAAAATCAATGGGATATGTGAAAAGTAATTAAATTCACGAACATTTCTCCAGTAATGTTCAGAATTTTTATCTATCTAGTGAAATTATATTATTTCTGATATCAAATGAAAGACTCAGGTTTCTATCAATTACTGATTAAATCCATCATTGTCTAATATGTATCAAAAAGTGTGATTAAAATGCAGCATATACCATTAATAAATACACGAATATATAGAATAAAAATTATAAAGTTTTAAAAAGAATAAAGTTTAAAATAATATAAGACATATAAGCTCATATAAATTGCATGCTGATCACCTTGCAAAAAATACTAAAATTCTTATGTAGCACATGGAAAAATTCTAGTTGTAATCAAGCTAGCTGTGTATATGGTACATTGTTGTTTATTTTATACATACATATATAATGGCATAGGATAATGTAGCATAGTGTAGCATTACATGATATTACATTGATCGTGGTTTTGGTACAGCTTTACAATGAAAACAGTAAGACTCTTTTCTGGTACATGAGAAAAGCTAGTTTTGTTTTTACAATACAACTTTGCCATTCTCCTTTCACCTAGAAAGAGGGTTTATTCATTTAACACTAGATTTAGAATAATTCTCAGTTGATAATAGATTGAAATGTTGCAAAATTTTGCTGCAAAATAAAGTTGTTAGAGGTTATTCATGCTAAATTATACTATTTGTGGGTATTAAAATACTCACCAAGATTTTACTGCATATTAGAATTCATTTTAATCCCATTGATTAAGATTTTTCCCATCCAAATATATAAAAAATAATCCTACATTAAGTTATTAAACCTCTTCTAGATAAAGTATGCATGGAAAATATGATCAGATACAGGAACTAAGAATGTTTGATTATCCTGTAATCTCTACATATTCATTTCTAATAAGTTAATTCCACATAATGTAGTGATCCTTTTCCAGTTGGAGATTTGAGTTTGATATCTCAATGCTTATATTAATCCCAATATTTATGTGCAAGCATATTGATTTGTTTTTGTGGTGGCATTATTGGCTGCTTCAGGTGGCTCTTACATCAATCCTAAAAGGAAAAAAAATTATGGAAATGATAATTAATATTGTTACTAGCTTTGTCATTAAAACATGCTGTTTCCCTTTCGGTTGGAGTAAGGGCATTTAAAAAGACAATAACAATTCTTATATGAATATTAAACCCTACGAGATATTAGACCCTAGAGATATTAGAGGATTATGTGTTAAGAGGAGGTTAAATTCTTTAGAAATGGTTTAACAAACTTCTCATCGTTTGTTATTAATTGTAATTTTGGCAAGTTGAATCAAGTATCGTTTATAGTAGGGGCAGGCTCCCTCTGACAAATTTTCTGTCTTTAGCATTATAGAGCTATGACTCAGGTATTCCCCAAGGAAGAGGGTGGGTAGAAAGGCAAGGAAAGGGGAAGGCTGAGGAAGGGCGGGGTAAAGGGAAAGTAGTGAGAGAGAAAAGGTGGGCACCAGGAGGAGGAAGCATCCTCTTGCTAATCACCTATCACAAGCAATGAAATTCCTCAGGCTGGGAGTCAGCCAGGTGCATTTCAAAGAGAAGCTCTTGGGGGAGAAAGTGTCACTCAAGGCAGATATTTATGAAAGATGACAGTTTGCAAATATCTCAATCTTGGACAAACCTGCGCCAGTGACATGGAGGTGTGCAGCAAAATTGGAAGAGTCAGCAGCCAACATTTATTTCATCAGGACCTGTCCAATCGCTGATGGTTTGATAGTCTGGGGAGAAGAGGTAACGTGGTGCTCATTCTGCTGGTTACTCGCAGGCAGTTTGCATGGATCAGTTCAGAATGTTCTAATAAATATGTAAAGAAGGATAAAAAGAAGAATTTAGAAAAGCCCTGTTTGCAGAACTAGCACACGACTGGATTACCTTTTTAGCTATGCCAAAGAGGAGGCTTAGTAATTACAGAAATATTGATTGCTGCTCCTTCCAGTTGACAGTGAGATAGGCAGTGTTTTGCCAGTGTGGAGACCTTGATTCTGGTAAAAACACCCTGTAAGTGCAGAGGACTGAAGAAGTGATCTGGTTAGACACCCTTCCCCATGACAGCTGCCCCACAATTCCTAATATACAGAACAGAGCGAGTTTTGTTAGACATGTTAGTCTATATTTCTTCCCCAAGGGATGAAATACTAGATACTGGCCAGAACAAATGCTGAAATAAATACCAATGGGGAATTTTCCCTAGTATTTCTATCAAGCTGTTAGAAAGCTTGGGTGTCAGAAAGAAACAGGATTTGGGGGCAAGTAGACTGGTTTTGACATCATGATATGTTAGGTGCTGCTACCTATTCAAACTCTGTGAACAGATTTGTTTACTTTGCTATTCAAGATGCTTTCAATGTACATATTTTCAATGCCAAAAGTTAAAAAAAAATCCGGAGATTTTATGTTAAAGTTTTAATTTTAAGCCTCCCTAGAGGGAAAAAAATATTAGATTGGACAATAATGGGTACACAATTGTAAGAGTAGTTACCACTTTTAAAAGATGCATCATTTCCAAAAACAACAACAACAACAAAATCCATGCTGAGCATCAGTTGTCCTTTAACATCAACTTTGTACCTTTTGTCACTTACACAATATTTCATTTTATTCACTTTTATTGCCTAAATGACTCTTTTAAGCATTTGAATTTTGACCATAGAAAATAAACATGCTAGCTTTGCCACTTGGGCTAAGTTGCAATTCCTTGGGTTCCTCATCTTTGAAATAAGAGTAAGTCTGATAGCTGCATGGAGTCATTAGTGAGGATTTGAAACACAATTTTAAGGGTAGTTGTAGATAAGCAGATATTCTGTTTACATGGGTGTGAAATTTTGAAAGCTGTCCATACATTTTATTGAGTATTAAATCACCACATTTTTTTTTCCACTAACCTTTGTGCTACTGCCATGGTTCTTTGGACTTGAACATCCATCAGAATCACTTTGAGGCCTCATTAAAACACAGAAACACCTTAAAGTTGCTGATTCTGTTGATCTATAGTGAGGCCTGAGAATATGCATATCTAATGTGTTCCCAGGTGAAACAGATGTTTTGAGAACTGCAGGCTTCTTTACTAGGGCCAAAAGTATTGTGGCCAGAGAGAAGGCCCATATTGCATCCATAGCTTCCAGCAAAGAGAAGCAATTCGTTCAAAAGAAACATTGAATTCCATTATGTACCATTTTCTTCCCTCACATATACCTTGCATTTTCTAGAATCTTAAAAATTTTAAAATGAATTTGTTGCAATGCCTTCTCATTCCCATCATGTAAAGTTTGGCTTCATTTTCATCCCTTTTAAACAATTCCAGGCCATTCCTGAATGTGTGCAATAAGAAAGAAGTTGGTGGACTGGGGTTGTGTCTTAGTGGTAGAATGCTTGCCTAGCATGCATTAGGCACTTGGTTCCATCCTCAGCACCACCTAAAGATAAAATAAAGATATGGAGTCCACCTAAAACTAAAAATAAATATTTTTTTTTAAAAGAAGAAGTAGTAAGTTGGGAGAGTTCTTGCCCACAGGGGCCTGCAGGCTGGAGCAGAGACCCACATGGATACAAAAGTTCTATCAGCCTTCTTCTCCTTAGCAGTTTGGGGTGAGAAGAAATCTAGGCCACTTCTTCATTATTATTACTGTTTCTTTTTTAAATTTTGCTTTCTACTTTGTCACCCTTCAGCACACACTTCTCTACCCTCTGGAGTAAAAGTTAGCCTCTTTGATGTCTATGCAACACTATGATAGAAGAAAATAGTAAAATATGCAAAGATTTGTCCCTGTTATTAAAATAGAAATATAACCATGTCTGTCGAATTAATTGCTTAATGAGGGAGAAAAAGACTGAGATTCTTAGAAATCTGAAAGAGAACATGAAATCTTAGCATCCAGAGGACTAACTTCTTGTGGAAATGGTGGTAGGAGAGAGAACTCTTCTCACAAATACAAGTGTAACTGAACTTCCCTCTCTAAGTTCCTCTCCACAGCCCCAGCAAAGTCAACAGTATCACAAGGAAGAAGTTCTTGCTCCACTGATCTTTCAGTCTTCACAATCAGTTACTTAGTACATTTGATCTTACCTCCCTAAGATGGCACTTTCCAACACATAAAGGGGGTAAGAAATGCTTAATAACCATATTGTACCATTATCAGAAGAAATCACTTAATCACGTAAGTGAAGTGTCTAGCCCACAGCAAGTAGTCTTCTACGATTCAGTGCATCAGTAGTCGTAGTCACGGTATTCATTATAATCTTAATTGATTATGGTCTTCCCTAAACTCTTAGCTCCCTGTAGGCCTTCTTGCCTCCATTAAAGTAAGTATCAAGTTTCATAATAATCTGTCTTGGGCCACTCTAGTAAACTTCTTGACATCAGGGCAGAGTCAACATTAGCTCAGAAGGCCCAGTTCCTAGCACACTTCCCAGAATATGCTCAGTGCTTACTATGATGAATTATAATGAATCTATTCTTTCATATATCGTTTCAGAAATATATCCTCTACTTGGTTTAAGTTTTTACTCTACTTTACCAACTCATTCTTTCTCTGCTGATATCTTGTTTGTAACCTCACAGTGGGGCCATTTATATCTGGGATTAGACTTTTTATTGAATTCCACTAATAGACTTGAATTACCAGTCATTAATATGGGCAGTTGTCATTATTCATTAATATGAATGTTTATTTTCTTCTTTTGTTTTTTTTTTTTCTAAATGAGATGGAATTTTTTTTTGAACCAGGAATTGAACCCAGGAGCACTCGACCCCTGAGCTACATCCCCAGCCTTATTTTGCATTTTATTTAGAGGCAGGGTCTCACTGATTTGCTTAGCGCTCACCTCCTGTTGCTGAGGCTGGCTTTGAACTTGTGATCTTCCTGTCTCAGCCTTCCCAAGCCACTGGGATTACAGGCTTGTGCCACTGTGCCCAGCATGATATGGAATTTTAACTAAATTTACCAATTAATTTATTGTTTCAGGTTTCTTTGGATAAGGACAACATTATTAAAATCAAAAGATTCATTTAACCATTTTTGATATGACTATTATCCTATACAGCACTAATTAATG
Source organism: Urocitellus parryii (assembly GCF_045843805.1). Classification (NCBI taxonomy): domain Eukaryota; kingdom Metazoa; phylum Chordata; class Mammalia; order Rodentia; family Sciuridae; genus Urocitellus; species Urocitellus parryii. The sequence continues at coordinate 144,256,548 of NC_135536.1, forward strand.
TGATACCTTTGAACAATGTCCTAACTTTTTTTTACTAAGTAATTTATTCATTTTAATTAGGTATATATAACAGCAGGATGCATTTTGATTCATTGTACATAATTGCAGCGTTACGTTTCATTTCTCTGGTTGTGCACGATGTAGAATCACAACATATGTGCAGTCATACATGTACTTAGGGTAATCATGTCCATCTCATTCCACCATCTTTCATGCCCCTATACCCTTTCCCCACTCCTCCCTCTCCTTTGCCCCATCAAAGTTTCTCTATTTTTCCCATGTCCTCCCCTCCCATTATGGATCAGCATCCACTTATCAAAGAGAATATTCAGCCTTTGTTTTTTGGGGGGATTGGCTTACTTCACTTAGCATGATATTCTACAACTCCATCCATTTATCTGCAAATGCCATAATTTTATTCTCTTTTAATGCGTGTAATATTCCATTGTGTATATATACCACAATTTCTTTATCCATTCATCTATTGAAGGGCATCTACATTGGTTCCACAGTTTAGTTATTGTGAATTGAGCTACTATAAACATTGATGTGTCTGCGTTACTATAGTATGCTGATTTTAAGTCTTTTGGGTATTGACTGAGGAGTAGAATAGCTGGGTCAAATGGTCATTCCATTCCAAGTTTTCTAAGGAATCTCCATACTGCTTTCCAGATTGGTTGCACCCATTTGCAGTTCCACCAGCAATGTATGAGTGTGCCTTTTCCACCCTATTCTCACCAACATTTATTGTTGTCTGTATTCTTGATAACTGCCATTCTGACTGGCATGAGATGAAATCTTAGAGTAGTTTTGATTTGCATTTCTCTAATTACTAGCGATGTTCAACATTTTTTCATGTATTTTTTGATTGAATGTATATCTTCTTCTGAGAATTGTCTGTTCAGCTCCTTAGCCCATTTATTGATTGGATTATTTGGGTTTTTGCTATTAAGTTTTTTGAGTTCTTTATACATCAATATCTTAATTTTTTGACCAAAGGAGTAAAGAATAAGAAAGAAAAGGAAAAAAAGAGCACAAAGAGCTACTGTTCTAAACTGTGGTTACCTAGAGCCAACGTGACCATGTAATTTGACATCTAAATTTTAAGTCCTTTTTCAAAATAGGAGACATTATTAATCATTTCACAGGGAAAATTGGGACCACAAGGTCACCTTGGGACAATGAGTATATATGTTATCCCACTTGATAGTAAAGTAGAAAAGGAAGAGAGTGATAAGGAAATCTGATCTGAGATACTGGTGTTTGAAAACACTCATCTTGAAATGAAACACCATTCTCTTAAGAAGCTCCAGGAGAAAACAGGTGTGGAAATGCGGCCATAATCTCTCTCTTAGGTGTTTTCAATGCATGTAGTAAAGATTCTGTGAGGTATTGTTGTGCTGTAAACTAAAAATAAAATCAGAGTGTAAGTTATAGGTTATGGATTAATAAAAAATACAGATATAGATATGATAAGTGAGATAAGACAATTATAAAGCAAGAACTGTCATAGACAGGCCTAAGACTCTATTTTGCTGCCTTCTATTTAAAAAAAAAAAAAACTGTTACAAGACCTGTTTCTGAGAAACTGAAATGAAAGCTGTTTTCTTATAAAAATTGTTTTTCTGTACTTTGTGCCCCATGAATTGTACCCTACTCAGGATGCAGCAGTGGTCATGGTGAGCTGCATCCTGGGTTTGAGTGCACTTGTGGGTCTACATGACTTTAAAATAGAATCTTGACCCCACCAACCCCTGCTCATACTCAGGATACTGATGTCTAGCACCTGGTTGAATCTGGAAATGTGGTTAACTGAATTGCAAAGCTGATTGCCATTTTTGTAGCTTTTATACTTGCTTACTTGCTAACTGGAAAATTCCAGTCCTGCTTAGGGCTCAGAGATCCCACATACTATTGTTTTAATTCCTGTGATTGGCTTACTTGCATGATGCTAAGAAAAGCCCCTGAGTTATGGTTCTCGTCTTTAAGCTCCCAGGATACAGGCCAGGAAGTTGCTGTTCTCCCACAGAGCTTCAGTCTCTATAGGTGAATAACAGTCCCTGGCCAGGTAAATAAAGCTCTCTTTGATCTGAATTTGGACGTGTTTTCTGAAGTGACTCCCCATAACAATATCACAGAAAAGAAATCTGAGATTCCTCAAAAGCACATATTATCAACATTTACTGACTTAATACCTATTGTTAACTCTTGGTTTCTTGTTTACATACCCATGAGGGCCATTTGTACAGAATTTTTCCAAAACAGCCAAACTGGCTGAATGAAATGTGTTGCATATTATGTTCTCCCCATAGCCACTTGTAGAAATACCTATATTTCTTATTTAGCTAAGAGAGCTCCATTACCTTTGTCACGCAGAGAAAGGAATCTTCCAGTATAAAGTGGGAAGGCATGTATGGATGAAGCCAGGCTGATGTAACTAGGAGAGCTAACACTAATACAGAATGTTCAGGAAGCTGGCTCTGTCTCACAGGTCATTCCCAGGTGGGTGTGCTAGGTGGGAGGTGGTGCTATTACCTGTGAACATCCCTGGACTAATGCTCCTCTCTTCCTACCTGACCCCATTGCTTAGGAGCTTACAATTAGCTGCATAATTGAGACCAGATACTGTAGATCTACAAGTGGAAGAGATAACTCATAAGTCTTATGTCTCAGACCTAAGAGAGCACATAACTCTTCAAATGACCATACATGGGAAGATTATCTAGATGGCCACCCACACTTTGCAGCAGGGGAGGCTAGGATCTGAGCAGCCAAGTGCATGGTTAGAATTGTATTTCTGTGGAAAAGAGGAGAAATGAATTTTGTGGACAGTTGGCCATCTCTTCCTCGCAGATGGGTACACATGAGAAGTGAGACCTATCAGTGAGCAAAATAAGGTTGAACAAGGTTAGAGAGAGGATCCTAGCCTCAGCAGTGAGGTTGAAGCCAATGACTTCACCAAACCTAAAATCATTCATTCTTTAAGATGAATGTCCCTGTAAAGGAATCTCCCGAGAATTGTGATCGGGAAACTTTTTTTCTTACCCCTTCTGCATTTTGTTCATTTTGAAAATTTCATTCATTGCTTTCTACTGCTGCTACTGTCCAATGACTTAGGGTCTGAATTCCATGAAGCACAGACTTTTCTAACACCTAGTATACCCAACACCATCTGAAGTATTTCCTCCACCCCACAATATAAAAAGTGGAATATAAAAATTGGTGACTCATATCATTACATTAAAATTTTGTTTTCATCATGTATATTTCTTTTTTTAGATATTTATTTTTTAGTTGTACACAACACCTTTATTTTGTTTATTTATTTTTATGTGGTGCTGAGGATCGAACCCAGGGTTTTGCACATGTTAGGCGAGCGCTCCGCTGAGCCACAACCCCAGCCCTCATCATGTATATTTCTCATTCAGAATACCCCCAGTGGACTGATATTTACAGACAAGGAACCAAAGTTTACATTACTGTATTCAAGAACAATAAAAATCTGTGTCTAGCAAACTTTTTCCCATTCTTCTACACTATTAACATCATATTACTTTCACCTGCATCATGTTTACTAATAGAAGAAAGTCATGCTTTCTGTTGGTCATTATTTAAGATCTAAATAGCACACTCTTAGGTCCTTCCCTCATCACTGTAGACAGGAATTACTTTCTTCTCGTGTCTCACTCCCATTATTACCTTTTATAAATCCACAGCAAGCATTTGTTGATGTTCACATTTATCAACATTTCTATATATTTATCAACAAATTCATAATATATTACAATAATTCAGAGATCTGAAGCAGGATCAAAGAGATCTGGGTTTAAAATTCAGTTCCCTTCCTCCACATGCTTGGGCATGTTATTTAATTTTTCTCAGTCTCATTTGCCTACAGGTAAAAGAAGATAACAATATTATCTATCTCATAGGTAACTTTGAATGAACTGTTATTATGCATGAATCCTTGATCATTAGTAAACAATACACAATACATTTGACTATTGTTCTCCTTACATATAATTATATAGTATTCATATTGGTTTGTGGAAGATGTTTGTTACTTTTGCACTTTTCTTTTATTGAGAAAGATTATTTTGAATGATTAATTCAAAAATAAGTCCAATACTAGGATTTCCTCTACAATGCCATCTACCTCCTATGAGGACACCCATGATAAGGACTTAAGAAAATAAATCTTTACAGCCAGGTGCAACAATTCATGCCTGTCATCCCAGCAACTCAGGAGGCAGGAGGATCCCAAGTTCAAGGATAGCCTCAGTGATTTAGCAAAAACTTTGGTAACATAGAGAGACCCTGTCTTCAAAATAAAAAAATTAAAAGGACTGGGGATGTAGCTCAGAGGTAAAGTGTCCCTGGGTGAATCTCCAGTAACCACTCCCAAACCAAGTGACTTGAAGACTGAAGTGCTCTCTTAACATAGAAAGAACCGAATCCAGCTCAAAATTTCAAATGGATGCAGATACTAGTTTGTTGGTTCCATTCTTACAAACACTACCATTTCTAATTTTCAGTAACTTAAGATTTCATTAGTTAAGTGCAAGTCCACATATTATATGTTGGTCCAAACTTAAAGTCAACCAAAGACTTTAAAGACCCTTACACGCTATAAGAAGGCATAGAACCATTCTTCATAACTCTCCTTCTCCTCCTCCTAAGAGTTGTTTTAACATTTTAAGCCTCAAATTATCCTATTACAAAATTAAATAATTTTACATACACCAAAATATTAATGAAAGTCTAGCTGAAACACTATATGCATGTAGAAGAGAGTTTCATATTCTTCACTATGCCACTTTTAGCAAGCCTATTCACCTTCATTTGGTGTTTAGGATTTGAATATGAAATTGTTTGATTTATGTTACAAATTGAATGTCTTTTAACAGATATAGGGAAATCCAGGTTATATATTTCTCCTTGAGTAAATTTTTATTATTTTTTTTCAAATAATTGATGTGCTTCATATAAGTTGTTAAATTTATTGGCATAAAGTTGCTCATAATATCTTATTACTCTTCAACATTGGTCACCTCTGTCACTTCTAATATTGCTATTTTGTAACTTCTTGTTATTTTTCTGATCAGTCTAGGTAGAATTAATTAAGCCAATCTTGTCATTTATTTTTCTGTATTTTTTGCTTTTTTAAAATCTTTTTTCACTCTGATCCATGTTGTTTTTCTTTTATACCTTTGGACTGCAATTTTCCCTTCTATTTCTCTCTCTTAAGGTTAAAGCTGATGTCATTGAGTTAAGACATCTCTCTCTCTTTTTTTTTTCAGTAAATATGTTTAGTGCTATAAGTTTTCCTCTAAGTACTGCTTTAGCTCTAATCCACAAATGTTTATATTTTCTGCTTACATTTTTATCTTTATATAAATAAGTTTTAATTTCTCTTTTAATTCTTAAAAATATGTTAATAACTTACAAAATTTGTAGAAGTTTCACTTTCCTGTTATTGATTTTATTTTATTTAGATAACACACTTAATTTAACATAAATCTTTTTAAATCTTGATTATGCTCCAAAATATGGTCTACCTTGTTGTACATTCCACCTGCTCAAAATATGATCTACATTTCTGCATGTGGTAGGAGGTTTCATATTCTTCACTATAGAACTTTGGTCCATTATGCTGGACATGTCTTCTATATCATTTCAGATATCATACCTACTTATTCTATAAATTACTGAAAAGTGTAACTAAATTCTCTGACAATAGTTGTAAATTTGTATATTTTCTTTACAGGGTTTTTTAGGGGGAGGGAAGTTATTCATGTATTTTGAAGATAAATAATCATTAGGAATGTTATGTCTAGTTGATGGGTTGACAGCTTTATCATTATGAAATCACCTTAATCATCTTTTTAATGTGTGGAAATTTTTTGCACTGAAAATATACTTTTTCCAATATTAATATAAGCAGTCCTGCTTTTTATATCACACAGTAGATTTTTACAAAGCTTTGTTGGGATGTAATTTGCATATCATAAAATTATTATTAAAATGTACAATTTGGCGTTTTTAAACTCTTTATTGTGTGACTTTTGATTTTAAGAAATCTCCATACTGCATCTAGTTCTAAATATTTTCATCAAACAGAAATAAACCAGTACCCATTAGTATTTACTCCATACCTGTTCTTTCTCTGGCACCTGGCAACTATTAATATCCATAAGAGTGTATTGGTCATTGTTCACTCTAATAATTTCAGATGATTTTTTTCTTCAACCTTGGGTACTGTGTTAGCTTTCCTTCACTGTAGTGAAATATCTGAGATAATTAACTTACAAAGAGAACATTTACTTTGGATTACAATTTTCTAATCTGTAAAGACAAATACTAAAGCTCTTATATTTTAAATATTTGCTAAAATGTTAAGCTATTTTTTGGCATTGTGAAATGATGTCATTTATTCAATTTATAAACATCTGTTTTATTGGATCTTTTTAGTTTTAAATGACAGTAGAGTCCATTTTGATATCATTACACAAACATGGAATATATCTTATTCTATTTAGGATCCCAGTTTTGCAAATGTACATGATGGTGAGATTTATTTGGTGTATTCATATATGAACATAGGAAAGTTATGGCAGATTCATTCCAATGTCTTTTATTTTCCTATCCATCTTTCTTCTCTTCATTCCCCTTTGTCTAATCCACTGAATTTCTATTCTCTATCTCCCACCATATTATGGGCTAGCTTCCATATATTAGAGAAAACATTCAACCTTTGGTTTGGAGAAATTGGTTTATTTCACTTTGTGTGATAGTCTTCAGGTCCATCCATTTACTGGCAAATGTGATAAATTCTTTTTTTTTTTTTTTTTTTTGGTACTGGACATTGAACCTAGGGTCACTCCACCAGTGAGCACTTCCCCAGCCCTATTTTGTATTTTATTTAGAGACAGATCTCACTGAGTTGCTAAGTGCCTTGCCATTGCTGAGCCTGGCTTTGAACTCAGGATTCTATTGTCTCAGTTTTCTGAACTGCTAGGATTATAGGCATGCACCACAGCGCCTGGCTTATAAATTATTAATGTCTGAGTAATAAATACATCATTGTGTATATATACCACATTTTCTTTATCCATTCATCTGTCAAGAGGTACCTAAGTTGGCTCCATAGCTTAGATATTGTGAATTGTGCTGCCATAAAAATTGCTGTGGCTATGTCACTGTAGTATGCTGATTTTAAATCCTGTGGATGTATACAACAGAGTGAAATAACTGAGTCAAACAGTGGTTCTAATCTTAGATTTTTAAAAAATCTCCATACTGCTTTCCAGAATGATTGCACCAGTTTGCAGTCCCACCAACAATCTATAAATGTATCCTTTTTCCTGAATCCTTACCAAAATTTATTGTTACTTGTATTCTTGATAATTGTGATTCTGCCTGGAGTGAGATGAAATTTCTATATAGTTTAAATTTGCATTTCTCTAATTGCTAAAGATGTTGAACAGTTTTTCATATATTTGTTGACCATTTGTATTTCTTCTTTTGAGTAGTCTCTGTTTAATTCCTTTACCCATTTATTGATTGGTATATTTTGTTTTTTGGTGTTAAATTTTTGAGTTATTTGTTAAACTATTTATAAAAGGAAAAGAAGTAACTTTAAATTATAATAATACATGGACCTCAAAATAATGTATTTTTTTTAAACTGAAGCAATCAATTCTCTTAAACATATTAGTTATAGGAAAGAGATGGTAATACATAGGCAAAATGCTTCAGACAATATCCTACCTCTCTTGGGGCTGGGGATGTGGATCAAGAGGTAGAGCGCTCGCCTGGCATGTGTGTGGCCCGGGTTTGATCCTCAGCACCACATACAAAAAAAACAAAGATGTTGTGTCCCCCAAGATCTAGAAAATAAATATAAAAAAAAATCCTACCTCTCTTGACTTTTTCCTGATACATATCCTCAAAGTAAAGATGCAATGCCAATCAAAATCCCAACGGCATTTCTTATAGAAATAGATAAAGGTATCATGAAATTCATATGGAAAAACAAAAGACACAAAAGCAATTCTAAGCAGGAAGTGTGAATCGGGAAGTATAGCGATACCAGATTTCAAACTATACTACAGAGCAATAGTAACAAAAACAGCATGGTACTGGTACCAAAACAGGCAGGTGGACCAATGGTACAGAATAGAGGACACAGAGACCAATCCACAAAATTACAACTTTCTTATATTTGATAAAGGCACTAAAAGCATGCAATGGAGAAAGGATAGCATCTTCAACAAATGATGCTGGGAAAACTGGAAATCCATATGCAACAAAATGAAGCTGAACCCCTTTCTCTCGCCATGCACAAAAGTTAATTCAAAATGGATCAAGGAGCTAGATATCAAATCAGAGACTCTGCACCTGATAGAAGAAAAAGTTGGCTCCGATCTACATATTGTGGGGTCGGGCTCCAAATTCCTTAATAGGACGCCCATAGCCCAAGAGTTAAATACAAGAATAAACAAATGGGACTTACTTAAACCAAAAAGTTTTTTTCTCAGCAAGAGAAACAATAAGGTAAATAGGGAACCTACATCCTGGGAACAAATTTTTACTCCTCACACTTCAGATAGAGCCCTAATACCAGTATATACAAAGAACTCAAAAAATTAAACAATAAGATAACAAACAACCCTATCAACAAATGGGCCAAGGACCTGAACAGACACTTCTCAGAGGAGGACATACAATCAATCAATAAGTACATGAAAAAATGCTCACCATCTCTAGCAGTCAGAGAAATGCAAATCAAAACCACCCTAAGATACCATCTCACACCAGTAAGATTGGCAGCCATTATGAAGTCACGCAACAATAAGTGCTGGCGAGGATGTGGGGAAAAGGGAACACTTGTACATTGCTGGTGGAACTGCAAATTGGTGAGGCCAATATGGAAAGCAGTATGGAGATTCCTAGGAAAGCTGGGAATGGAACCACCATTTGACCCAGCTATTGCCCTTCTTGGTCTATTCCCTGAGGACCTTAAAAGAGCATACTATAGGGATACTGCCACATCAATGATCATAGCAGCACAATTCACAATAGCTAGACTTTGGAATCAACCTAGATGCCTTTCAATAGATGAATGAATTAAAAAACTGTGGCATTTATACACAATGGAGTATTACGCAGCACTAAAAAATGACAAAATCATGGATTTTGCAGGGAAATGGATGGCATTAGAGCAGATTATGCTAAGTGAAGCTAGCCAATCCTTAAAAAACAAATGCAAAATGTCTTATTTAATATAAAGAGAGCAACTAAGATTAGAACAGGGAAGAAGAGCATGAGGAAAAGATTAACATTAAACAGAGACAAGTGGGGGGAGAGAAAGGGAGAGAGAAGGGAAACTGTATGGAAATGGAAGGAGACCCTCATTGTTACACAAAATTACATATAAGAGTTTGTGAGGGGAAAGGGGAAAAAAACAAGGGAGAGAATTAAACAACAGCAGATGGGGTAGAGAGGGAAGATGAGAGGGAAGGGGAGGGGGGATAGTAGGGGATAGGAAAGGTAGCAGAATACAACAGTCATTAATATGGTATTATGTAAAAATGTGGATGTGTAACTGATGTGATTCTGCAACTTGTATTTGGGGTAAAAATGGGAGTTCATAACCCACTTTAATCAAATGTATGGAAGATGATATGTCATGAGCTTTGTAATGTTTTGAACAACCAATAAAAAAAAAGATGCAGAGAATTCTGCAAGGTAATTCTATCAGAAAACCAAATGATACCAAAAAAAATGCTTTGAACTATAATAAATGTAACATTTGGCACACTGTTTCTTTTAATTAGCATCTTTATCTGACTAAGCTACAGAAACTTGTTTTGCTGAGTGAGGTCAGCAAGTTTGGAAACTTACATTGAGTTGCTTGAGCCAAGAGAGGAAGCTAGATGTGGCAGCTTTCTGGACTACTTACCTACGGAAGAGACTGCAGCCAAATTTATACTTTTAACACACAGAGGAGCAACATTTGAGTGACAGGAATATGGTTTATTTTAGCCTTTAATTTTTACTCTTTTCCTATCATACCAGAATTTGAAAACAGTGTAAAGAGCAATCAATACCAGAAAATGATACAAATATAATCTGCAGTTGCTAAAATATATGTGATAGGTATGGAAATTATAACTTAAAATGAGCCAAGTCATATTTTAAAATCACTTAGTTCAAGAATACTCAAACTGAAAATTTGGTACAAGTTGCTAAGTTGTCTTAGAAATAATTAAACTGTTATAATCAGATTGCTAGTTTCCCAACAACATTATCACACTTGATATCTACTTTTGCTCTCTGTTTGTGTCCATCCTCATTGTGGGGGACAAGGGGCAGTTTTATTTTATATTTATCAAATTGCCATTTAGACTAGGTATTGTCTCATCTATTTTTTCATTCATTAGTATTTCTTCTTTGGGGAATTGCTTTTTATATCCTTTCCTGGATATTTGTGTGTATGTGTGTGTACACATGCATCATTTTTATCAATTGTCAAGACATCTTTATATATTCAGGGTATAATTTTATCAAATTTCTTTTTTACTCAATTTTTAACTCAAAAGAATCTTTTTGATGAAGTTATTACTTGTGTTTAGTCATATCTGGGGGATTCTTTGTATTTAGTCGAAACTGGAAGTTTTATTTGGGTGTTCCTAGGTTTTATGTTCTACTTAGAAATAATTATCTTATTATTCAAACATAGAGCTATTTTATTTAGACGCCATGATTTTTCAGATTCAGTTTCGAGTTTATCTGAAGTTTGTTTTACATACATTTTTGTTATGGGTCTAATGCTATTTATTTCATAGAGAAAGTGGCACAACATTAATTATGATTAACCCATCTTTCACCACTCTTTTGAGATGGCACCACAAATTTATTTTCCTCTTTTGTCCCTCTGGCAAACTCATTTGTTCCATTCTAGTATCACCTGTTTGACTACCTATAGCCTGTTTTTTAGTTTGTATTCACTTCTTTTTGCTGAAAAATAATCCTTTATTTATTAGCACAAGTTTTCTTAAGATAAATGTTAGATCCAAACTTCCATAAGATTTTCTACTGGGAGCTAGATTCAAAAGCACTGACCTTCCATATGAATGGTTCATGCACCACTGGTTTCTGTTTCTTAATTTTTAGATGCGTAAAATAATGACATTAATTTTACAATCTCGTGCAATTATTATGAGGATAAAATGAGTTACTGTATGTAAACACTTAAGTGCCTAGTATGAAGTTAATATCATCATTGCTTTCATAATTTTGCAATTTCTCTCACCAAAAAGCATGAAATATATCTCCATCTATTTAGCTTCTTAGTAAGTAGATAACATTTACTTTACATTGAGATCTTGAACACTCTTGTCATTTTATTAATTTTCCTTTTATTATTCACAAGGGTGTATTTATTCTCTGCAATTTCTTACCAGATATTGAACTATCATTAGGTTTGTATAGTACAGAGCTATCAAACTTTTTATTTTTATCTTTTATTTCTTTTGTATTAAACTTGGTTCCATTTTCTAGGTAAATAACAGATAATCTATAAAGATGGTTTTCTTCTTTATTTAGAATATATAATCATCCTCTTTCTATTCCTATTTATCTTATTGTTTAAAGTAATCATAATAATGTTAAATATTAAAAAAGGTAATGCATGTCCTTGTCTAATTCCTGAATCTAGGGGCTATGCCTTATGTACATATTAGAAATTTAAAAGCTAATGAAAATTAATGAAACAAAATATCACATTAAAGATAAAGATTACTATAACATTACAAACCTAATAAATGTTTATTCTGGTATTTAAAAAGTGAATAATTCTTTAAGTTACTGTTCATTATAATGATCAAAGATAAGTACTGTTCATGTACTTCCATCTAGTATTAATTATACATGATTTTTAAAAAGTTTATCACATATTTTTATATGAAATTCAAATTTTGCTTTATTCAATGATCACTAAAATATAGCAATTTTTAAAAGTATTAAAGTAATTCATAAACATTTTAATAATGCCCGCTTTCTAATTCTTACAACTAGCTCAATATCCCTAAAATGCTATGTTGATTGTTTTCATATTTAACACAATTTTTAAAAATATTGTTTTTCATAAAAATGCTGTACTCAACATTATTTTCTTAAGATTGCTTCCAGGAAGAATTACTCAATCAAAGGAAATAAATATTATAAGACTTGTAATATATTTTGCCAAAGTTCTTTACAAGAGGAATTTTACAAACCCATTAGCAATGCACAAGAGTGCCTGTCTCCTTGGACATTTTACAAATTGAGAATTTTCATTTTAATTGTCATCTTAATAGGAGCAATAATTATAATTTTATTCATATTTTTACCCTGAGCTTGAATATTTAATTATTGTGTTTGCTACCAGTATACATTTACTAATCAGTGTTCACAGGTTTTGGCTAGTTATTAGGCTTAAAGAATGTTGTATTGATTAAGTTATTTGAAGACTAAATACATTAACTCCTTGCAAAATTGGTAGCAGTTTTATTTTATCAGTTCCTTTGTTTATTCATTAGAGTATGATCATTTTTGCATAAATTTTTATGAAAAATTTATTTTCAATTGCTTTCCAACACTGTCAGTTTGCCCACATAAAGATGTTTACTCCCAGGTAATTTACAATTCTGAAAAAATTGAAAACTACCTAAAATCCATGATCAGTGAATTACTATGTGTGTTCTGATAGCATATTTGTATTTACTGAACATTACAAATATTCAGAACATTTTAAGAATATTGAAAAATTCATAACAAAATCTCATATTTTTTTCAAACATGTTAACATATGTTGCTTTTAAAATATTGTAAACAAGATATCCAAATGTAGTTATTATTTTGAGATACTGGAGTCCCAAATTATATTATTTTTCTTTTATTGTGTTTTCTACTTTCATATGTGACACAAATTAATTTTTATAATCTAAAAACTAACAAATCCTGAGGGTTCTGCTTTTACTTTGTGCCTAGCAGACCAACTCTTTAACCAGTAAACTAGAAACTCTGGTAGAAACACTAAAAGCAACTGCCAGAAGATTTTGGAGACTGAAAAAAGATTGGGCATATTTTGAAAGGGATTTAAAACTTGGAAAGTATGGTGCTAAATGAGTTTTCTGTCTTTGTGGCTTTGGCCTAAAGAAGGCCACAGCCAGAAAATGGTTCAAGGAAACCAAAGCTTTTGGAGAAAATTCTGCCAGACCTCTGACCTGAAAATGACAGAAAGCTACAACTGCTGCAAGAAATGGGTGAGTCCCGGAAAGAGGAGAGAGTGAGGAAAGTCCAGGAGCTACATATGCAATCTCTGTCAATAGTAGACCTCCTGAATAACACATGTTTTGGGCAGATGCCAAGCAGTACAGTGAAGGCTAAAATGATGAATTATGCATGAGTTTCTGCTACTTAAGAACTAGAAAAGTTACAACCATTTTTGCCTAACCATGTTAATTTTGTCCATAAACAGAAGATCCAATAAAAGAAGGAGAAAAGAAGGAAGAAGAGAAAAGAGAAGAGAAGGAGGAGGAGGAAGGAGGACTCTATAACAGGAAATTCACAATGTCTAGAAGACAAAAAAAAAAATTACTTAACATTCAAACAACTGAAAATAGATTATTCAAGTTCAATAAAAATGACCAAAATAAGATGATCTAAATCATGTAGTAGCCACACAATTTAAAGCACTTCTTGTTACTATAGCCAATAAGACAATACACTCAATAATAAAAACCTAGGAAAGTCAGCAAAAATAAAAATAATAAAAAGAATTATACTGGTATTCTACGGCTGAAAGATATAGTGTCTGAAAGTTTAAATTTGGCTTTGGAGTAGAATGGAGACAATGGAGGAGATATTAAATCTGATGATAAATCAAAATAAATTATTTACTGAAGAAGAAAGAAAAAAGATCCAAAGTAATAAATTGAGATTTAGAGTTCCTACAGATCAAGATTAATTTATATAAAATATTTCCAACTGCAGTTGAAAAAAACAGTGGAAGAACAAGAGAAACAAATTTGAAGAAATAATTGCCAAACTTTTTCAAATTTGGTAAATGCTGTACATTAACAGACTTGAGAAGCTCAGGAAACGCCAAAAAGATAAAATATGAACAAAAATATATCAAAGCATATCACATTCAATCTGCTGAAAGCAGGAAAAAAACCGCTAGATGCTATATACTAGGTGTGCAATAATTTCAAAGTCATAGACTGCCTCAGAAAGAATGAGATTGATGTTGGCAGAACTATATTTAAGATGCTAAATGAAAAATAAACTAATTCAAATGCAAATGTCTCTCAAAAACATTTTTCTAACAAAAGAAAACTAAAACAGCTTGTGATCACTAAGCCCCATTATTATAAGAAACAATAATGATGATAATTGAAATAATACCAGAGAAAATTTAAGGAAGAAGTGAATCCTAAATGGGAAATACATGGATAAATTTAGATGGCTGAATAGTCCCTCTTTATTTTGTTATAATATATTTGACTGATTAGACTATATATATATATATATATATATATATATATATATATATATATATTGTTTGTCCTACAAAGTAAATTATTCTGTGTTCAAATTTAGTATGATGTCTAATGCCTATACCATAAAGGGAGACTCATCCTGATAAATTAAAGATGCAAAAGTTAATTCTATGAAAGGTAAACAAAATGACAAACATTTAACTAGACTGAAGAAGGAACAAAGGACACAAGTCATCAACATCAGGAGAAAGGAAGAGCTATTACTACAGAATCAACAAATGCTAAAAATGTAATAAGGTACTATGGTAACCATCCATGTCCCAAATTTGACAACTTGCATGAAATGTAAAAATTCCCTGAAAACTGTATCAAAACCAAATGAGTTTTAAATATATATATATATATATATATATATATATATAGACACAGGATGAAACAGAAAATCTAAATAGCCAAATATCTGTTATAGAAATTTAAATCATCAAAAAATTTTATCCAAGAAAACTCATGGCCCAGATGTTTTCAATGTGAAATTCTGTCAAACACTCAGGAATATATAGCCAATATTATACAGAATCTTTCATAAAACAAAGGAAAAGCTATCATGACTGATTTTTAAGAGGTCACCAGAACCTGATACTAGAAGCCTGAAAAATATACAATCCCAAAAGGAATAAAGTCACTCATGAACATAGGTGCAACAATTACAGTAAGATATTAACCAATTAAATCCAAAAGCAAAGAAAGTAGGTAATGTATAGTCTTATGACGATATAGGTTCATCTAGGTATGCAAGATCATTTTAATATTCAAAATTTAATCAATACAATAACATCACATTGGATAATTTCAGTTAGGATTAGCGATATGTTTAATCTCTAGAGGTATGATCCTTATAAACTACTAAGGAATCCATTAGCTAAAGATCAGTGATATTCTGTGCATAAGGTGTTTCAGAACAGAATTTATCAGATTATCAACATTGTTAATTAGTTATTAATTTATAGATTGTACCATCTTGGCTATGTTGGTGGAGAGAATAAGGGCTCAAAGATTAAGCAGTCACACAGAGAATGCACAATGTGGCCATGAGCAGAGTTTGGTATTGAAGTGCATTACACCCATGCTAGTAGTGTTCATGACTCAGGCAAAGAACCCTGCATGAGGCAACAGTGAGAGGAGAAATAACTTGTGTCACAATCTCTGGATTTCTACCAATGTATATCCATCCATCTTCAACCTTTGTATATAATAAAGCTGGCCCATATATATAAACTGTTGGAGTCTGTAATTCATACCATAATTTAGCATGCTTACAGGACATAAGAGAAAACACATATGGTAATTGTGATACATATACAAAAAGTACTTGACAAAGTTCAAAACAAATTAATGTCAAAAGTATTTACAACTTCTGATTAGAAGGGATATTATTCAATCTGATAAAAATTGTCTACAAAAATCCTACAGCTAATATGATGAAAGGTGAAATGTTTTATTCTTTTCCATAAAGGGAATAATACAAAAAAGTATTTCAGAGTTATCATGTTTATTAATTATTAACTGGAGGTCTTATAAAAAAGCAAGAAGAAGAAACAAAGGGCAAAAATTGAAAATGAAGCTTCCTCTATTTGAATATGGCCTATTTATATTAATAAAGACCATATACATTTTAATACCAGCAGCAATTAGAAACTGAAATAAAAATTAACACATAATAAATTCAAGATCCAACATAATTTGTCAACTAATGATACAGAATTCAGAACACACAAACTACATAACTACAGTTATCTTATATTAGACAAAGGTGCCAAAAGCATACATTGGTGAAAAGATAGCCTCTTTAACAAATGCTTTTGGGAAAACTGGAAATCCATATGCAACAAAATGAAATTAAACCCCTATCTCTCACCATGCACAAAACTCAACTCAAAGTGGATCAAGGACCTAGGAATTAAACCAGAGACCTTGTGCCTAATGGAATACAAAGTAGGCCCAAATCTCCATCATGTTGGATTAGGCCCTAACTTACTTAATAAGACTCCTATAGCACAAGAATTAATATCTAGAATCAATAAATGGGATGAATTCAAACTAAGAAGCTTCTCTGCAAAAGAAACAATCAGTGAGGTGACTAGAGAGTCTACAAAACAGCACTAATAAAGCACTTAAAAACCTTAACACCAAAAAAACAAATAACCCAATCAATAAATGGGCCAAGGAACTGAACAGACACTTCTCAGAAGAAGATATACAATCAATCAACAAACATATGAAAAAAAAAATGTTCCCATCTCTAGCAATTAGAGAAATGCAAATCAAAACTAGTCTATGATTTCATCTCACTCCAGTCAGAATGGCAACTATTATGAAGACAAACAACAACAAGTATTGGTGAGGATGTGGGGGAAAAGGCACACTCATACATTGCTGGAGGAACTGCAAATTGGTTCAGCCTATCTGGAAAGCAGTATGGAAATTCCTCAGAAAACTTGAAATGGAACCACCATTTGACCCAGCTATCCCTCTCCTCTGTCTATACCTAAAGGACTTAAAGACAGCATACTTCAGGGACATAGCCACATCAATGTTTATAGCCGCATAATTAGCTAAATTGTTGAACCAATGCCCTTCAGTAGATGAATCGACAAGGAAACTTTGGTGTACACATACACAATGGAACATTACTCAGCATTAAAAGACAATAAAATCATGGCATTTGCATGCAAATGGATGGAGTTAGAGAATACAATGCTAAGTGAAGTTAGCCAATCCCAAAAAACCAAAGGCACAATGGCAATGGGGGGAAGGTGAGCATGGGAGAAATGGAGGAAGTTTAGATAGAGCAAAGGGAAAAAAGGGGAAGGGATGCAACAAGGGAGTAGGAATGATGATGGAATGAGTTAGACATTATTACCGTAAGTACATGTATGAAGACACAAATGGTGTGAAAATAGTTTGTGTACAATCAATGACTTGAAAAATTGTGCTCTATATATGTAATATGAAGTGAATTGTATTCTGCCATCATGTATAACAAATTAGAGTAAATAAATAATTTAATAAAAAATAGATGTATGAGTCATTCACACTGAAGCCTACAAAATTTTGCTGATATTGGAAATTACCTAAATGAATGCAGATAAGTATAACTTTCTTGAATCAAAAAAAGCTCAGTATTTCCATGAAAATTGATTCAAAGTTTCAATTTAATCTAATTAAAATCCTCCCATGCTTTTTTTATAGGAAAAATGTTCAGACTGAAATTCTGGTTCTATATTTTCTACAGAAACTCAAATAAGGTAGGAGAATAGTGTGTACAAAAGAAGAATCTGGATGGAAAATTTATGCTACTTCATTTCCAGATCATGGTGTTGCTGAAAGAAAAGACAAAGATACACAGAACAAAATAGAAAGTCTAGAAACAGGGCTGCACACGTATGGGCAATTGATAATCTTAGCAAGAGGTATAGGGATTTTTTTACATGTCATGAGGAAACAGTTGGACATACATATGAAAAACAAAGTAACCCCAATATGTACATTTACTAGGAATGGAGCATAGCTGTAATATCAAGGGTAAACCTCAAAAGAATAAAGGAGAAACAAATTTGCAAATTTGGGGTCAATAAAGATTTCTAGCTTGTATATTTAACAAATAAATTAATAAAAATTATAAATAAGACTAACAAGATACAAATATTTGCTCTTACTTAGGAAATTGGAAAACTATTTTCAGTTTCTTTGAAAATTTAACATACATCCACAATATAAATCAATATTTTACTTCTAAGTAGTTCCCAAAGTTTTAAAAGCGTATGTCTACACAAACACAGTCCAGGAATGTCCACAGCAGTTTTATTTTTAAGAGCCAATATGAGAACCCACAATATGCCTATCCACAAGTGAATGATTATATCAAATGTAGTTTATGAATAATGGGGAATTCTACTTCATGATAAAAAGAACCAACGACTGACACACAATGTGCATCTGAGGAGAGTTATACATAGTAAATGAATTGAGATAAAAACGAGTAAATTCAGCAGGGTCCATTTACACTCAACTCTCAAAATGTAAACTAATCTACCTTAACAAAAAGCAGATCCTTGCTTTCCTAGGGACAGAAGGGGAATGGCAAGTATGGGCAAAAGGAAACTCTCGTTGATGTTGGGACTCATTGGTGTTGTGATTATAGCAGGTCATGCTTATCAAAATGCACTGAATCCTCCACTTTACATTGATGGAGTTTATGAATGTAAATTATGTCTCAAAAACTGATAATACACTTTTCTGCAGCAATATGAAGGGAAAATATTTTACCAGACATGAAAATATTATAAACTATTTATTCATACAACAATGTGTTTTGAGTGTTTGCATAATTAACAGAATAATAGGGCAAATTATAAAATGGGGGAAGAGTCTATAATTCCATGAAGAATTTTGGTATATATGTAAATGACATTTCAAAAATTGTTGGGAAAATGTAGAGCTTATAATCAATGATGTTAAGATCAGAAATCACCATGTCAAATGACAAAAAATCTGTTCTTTTTTTTCAAACTTTGCAACATGATACTTTCCAAATGGATTAGAGATTTTTAAAAGAGATTAATTCTTCTATAATCTCAGTAAGAGAAATTTTTTCTATGATTCAAAATTAATAATTAAAGGAAAAAAATACAATTCTGACTACAATGAGCAAATTCAAATTTATCATAATAAAAGAAAAAAGTAAAAAAGATAATGGTCAAACTTGGGGAAATTTTTCAATTTATAATAATGATGAAAGATTTGCACCTTTTGTACGCATAGAGCTGTTGAAAATAAAAACAAGACCAAGAACCTGAATGAAATATGGGCAAGAAATATAAATTGCCAGTTCAAAAAAATTAAAAATTAAGTGATCCTGAAGCATGTAAAAATATACCAAACTCACTTATAAGAAGAAAAATGTAAACTAAAACTACCCTGAAATACAATTTTCACCATAAGATTGGTCAAAATCCTATGTTGAGAAGACTATAAAAAACAAGTCCTTTCATAATTAGTCTGACATACAATTAACATTTTTAAACATATTTTTTATTTTAGTTATAGACTGGCACAATATCTTTATTTTATTTATTTACGTGGTGCTGAGGATTGAACCCAGTGCCTCATACATGCAAGGCAAGCACTACCCACTGAGCCACAACCCCAGCCCACAATTAACATTTTTTAAGTAGAAGAGGAGATTAGTAAGGCCATTTATTTATCTGTCTCTTACCAGACCAAATATAAGCTTACAACATGATTCAGCAATTTCACTTCCAGGTATTTACCCACCTGATTTGAAGACTTATGTCCATAAGAAAACCTGCACATGAATATTTATGGTAATTTTATTAATAATTGTTAAAAATTGGAAGCAACAAAGATATTCTTCAATGGATGAACTGATAAATAAACCATAGTGTGTCTGTATAATAGAGTATTATTCTTTTATAAAAAAGAAATGGGCTTTAGAGTTAGGGAATACATGGA
The DNA here is from genome assembly GCF_045843805.1 of Urocitellus parryii. Lineage (NCBI taxonomy): Eukaryota > Metazoa > Chordata > Mammalia > Rodentia > Sciuridae > Urocitellus > Urocitellus parryii. Next base: position 144,276,629 of record NC_135536.1, read on the forward strand.
GAGACCTTAAATGAATACCACTAACAAAAAAAGACAGTCTAAAGAGACTACCTACTGTACTATATTTCAGCTATTAAAAATTCTAGGAAAGATTAGTGGTACCCAGGGTATGGGATAAAGGAGAGAGGGTACATAGATGGAGCACAGGCTATTTTAAGTCAATAATCCTATTCTACATGATACTGGAGTGATGGACACATATCATTACATGTTAAAATCCATAGATAGTACAAATATGGAATTTAGTTCATCATAATTATTAATACAAGTTCATTAAATTTTAATAAATCACCACACTAAGGCAAGGTGTTAAGGAAGAATGGGGGCAAGAAGTGGAGAGAATCTGTATTGGTTTGGGGACAATTTTTCTGTTAATGTAAAAATCTACTAAAAATAAATTTGGAGAAGTACTAGGAATTGAAATTTTTTGAAAAAATCTATGTCATATACATTTGTGAGTGTCAAAATGAAACCCATTATTTTATACAACTATAATGCACTAAAAATAGGTTTTATACTTTTTAAAGCAAATTAAGTTAAATGATGATAAATCCTTTGGTGTAAATAAAGGACAGAGTAGGGAGTAGAAGACATGAAGCAGTGGAAGGAGGGAAGAGGGCTGTGAAGTTAGAGTGGCTAGAATGGGCCCACAGGGAGGGCGGGATCTGAGCACTGCTTGGGAAGAGCAAAGACCATGAAAATGAGAAGTAGCCCCTAAAGCCCAATCCTACAGTGTGTAAGAAAAAGCAAGAAAGACACCCTCACTGGAGTGGTTCAATATATACATTTAAAAATGAATTGGAAAGAAAAGATTGGCTTATCTGTGGTTACACAACTCAGAACTTTCAAATTGTTCAGATAGAGATGAGCTAGGGTTCTCCTTTTGTGAATTGCCCTGTGTCTGGTAAGGGAGGCTCTCTGCTCTGTGCAGAGGGCCGCCATTGTGCTGTTAGAATGGGGCCAGCCAGAATCCAGCGAGTGTGATGCTCATGCTCTGGGTTATCCTCCAAAAGGTTTCCTTCTACATCTACAGGAGTATGAGGCCTCTTCTCCCAACCTGTAGACCATGTGGCTTTACTTTATTTCTTACCAAACTCAGGATTGTAACCCTAACCTCCTGCTATTAAACCAAAGAAGATGAATCAATTTTAACTAGAAACCTCTTAGTAATAGAAGGAGGGTAGGAACTCAGCAGCAGAGAAAATAATTGATTTCACTTCCACTGTAGCTGGAAGTACAAACAGGTATGGAAAAAGAAGAACAAACACAGTATTTTCAAAAGTTTGCCCTCAGTTTCTCTCCAGTATTTCAGATATGAACATCAGAGGCCCTGGCTTTAGTAGAATGGGTATATCATAGAAGGATTTATTTTGGCAATTGCTATGGTGTGTGGCAAAATTTTTTTTAGAAAGGCCCTGAGTGATAACAAAACACCAAAAAAAGGCTAGTTTGCTCGTAAATGTCATCAACACAATTTCTGTTTATATCCCAGCTGCACTACCATAACTAAAGATATCTAACCTCCTCTCACTGTGGAAAATAATAGTTGTCTCCTATTAGAGTTCAGGAGGATTAAGCAAGTTGATGCATGCAAAATATTTAACATAGCACCTGACACAAAGTAAATCCTCAGTAAAGATTAGCCTAAAAAGGAACTTACTTACAATGATGCAGGCATTGTCAAAGATGACAATTTACTGACATCAGTCACATAGGCTTCAGCAAAGATCAGTAAAGACCAACCAACCAACTAATCAGCCTTCTTTACTTTTTAAAGCTCTGAATTAGTTAGTAGTGAAGATATAAAATGATGTGAAATGACCTGGCCTGAGTGTCAGAAAAATGAATCTGTTGACATTAGGATGGATGGTGAGAAGCTTAGAAGATGGCATAGGAAATGAGAATTGATGCAGGCCAGGGGGCCTGGTCAGAATGGGATGGCTGTGAGCAACACTAGGAAGGCCACAAGGACTCAAGTCTATCCTCCATATTTCCACAGGTTCTGCCTTCTCAGATTCAACTAATGATGGATCAAAAACATTCAAAAAATATATCCGTATTCTCCTTGGTCATTATTCCTCAAACAATACAATAACTATTTTCATAGCATTTACCTTTCATTAAGTATCACAAATAACCAAGATATGCATGAGAATAAGTGTAGGTTATGTGCAAATTACATGACATTTTATACAAGAAACATCTGCAAATATTTGTATCTATGGGGTCCTGGAATGAATCTCCAGCAGATAATGAGGAACAACTGTATTTGATACCATGTAAATAGTTGGGCGGGGGGGACAAAAATGGAAAAGATCAAAGAGTTTTCATTTTACTTGGAAAGAATGGTAAAATTGAAATCAGAGGAATACTTGAAAAAGACTTCCGGCTTCACTTGTTTTAGGTACTTGCTTTTAGTTGACTTTAAGAGTCTAATTCTGAAGGTCATGGACCTGAGCACTATGTCACCAGTCTCCCAGTAGTTGTGCTGTAGCTAATATCTCTGGCATACAGGTTATAATAGTAAGGATTGCCTAGGTTACTTTTCAGATTTTTATTGAAACCACTGACTTTTCACTTTTCACTGGCATCCGCCCAATGGATAACCTTTTAATGTCAGAGGGTTAAAACCTCCACCCTCAGATCATGCCCACACCACAGTTTTCTGAACATGCCTGCCACGAAGAGTCATGAAGATCAATTATCTCTTATGCAGACCCCCTTTCCCCACACCTCAAATTGTCCTGCCTCCTTTACCCCATGAGTATCACTGAACTCTATCCTTGGGGAGTTGGGCTTCAGATTTGGGTCTTCCACTTCTACCCTTGTTCATTTTGTGAATACACTTTCTCTTTTGCAAAACTCATTGCATAGTGGAATATTGTGAGGTGGGCAAAATGGGGACTGGTTTAGTAACAAAATCTAAGATGAAAGACAGTTAATAATGGAAGAAGATAACAATGAGAAAGAAGAAAGAAGAGGAAGCCCACTTACCATCAATTCCTGTTCTGTACTAGAGGTTATTAGATCTCTATTTTACCTTATTTTTTGATTCACATTTCCAAAAGTTAGGTATTTATCATCTCCACTTTCTAGAAAAGAAAACTGAACCTGACAGATATTAATATCTTGCCTATGTTCCTGGGGCTAATCAAGAGCAGGATTGGCTTTCAGATCTATGCCATTTTTCTCTGCTACAATGTTCTGCTCTTGGATTCATTGATAAAATGGCAGCTTCAACTCGAAACTACCAGGATAACTATGAAAAAGGCTAATCCTTTTATTGAGCCACTTTAACTTCAGAGAATCTCAGCATTAGCCTGAAATTTTTCTCTGATTACTGTCAAATGCTTTTTGAGTATAATTTTCTTCTTGGAACAGAGAATAGCTGTTTTTGAACAGAAGTTACTCCCATGAACAATCACTGCATAGAAAAAAGCAGGACACTCGAGTCCTGGTACCCTTGAAATGCCACCCCCAAGGGGGTGTCCTGGACTTAAAACATGTCCATAGGTCTCAAAAGTATCCAAACAAAGAGCCAATTCAAACTACTGTTCCTGATGATAAAGTTGGTAGAAAAAAAAAAATGACACATTAAAAATGTGTTAGAGATAATGTGTACTTTGTTGCCAAACGGTCCATTGGGAGTCAAATCCAGATTGCTTGGTTACCTTGAACTTGTTGAATGACCTTCAGTGCTATATGAACAACAGGCCTGACCTACTGTGCATGGTTCTTGTGAAGATCAGTTTATCAAAAATAATATTAACAATGATACCTTTGTGTAACACATACAAGCCTCCGCAAACAACCTTACATCAAATTGAGTCTTCGTTTTTTTTTCAAATGCATCCCTGAATCCTATGACATAGAGGTGATCATAAATATGAGGAAGACTCAGATGCCATGTTGTAACCATTCTCAAAGGAGGTGATCTTAATTTTATTTGCTTCATTAACTGAAGTGCCACTTTCCCTTTGGTAATATGAGAATGAAGATGTTCAGTAGATGCAAGAACTTAAATTACAACGGACCTTGGAAACAGGGCTACTCAGGAAGGCAAGTAATTTGTACAGCTTCATCATGAGTTAAGGCTAGTAGGACCTGAATCAACACCACCAGCTCTGTTGTTTGGCAATGTTTAGGCTACTTTTCTTTCAGCAAGTGACCTTAGCTAAGGGGAAGAACAATTAAAGCATCATGTCCAAATATATTTGGCTGTGTCCTAACCCCTGCATAATATGACACAATGTAAATTTAAATTACATGGTGTGCTTTAGTTGACAAGAGCAGAGCTATTGGGGAGACTCCTGAGTAATTAGTAGCTCATACAACCCAGACAGGTACGCAGTAACTCTATGGTCGTCAGCATTTATGCCCACTCGGAGGGCAGCCCCTTTAGTAAATATAAAAGGATAATTACTAGGGAAAAAAAGTGGAGCAGGTATTGTTTATTTCAGGGATAAAGATGAGTGGGGTTGTGAAGGCACAATACAGCCTCCGCCACAGCAGCTATTTCAAAGAGAGACAGTGTGAAACCAGAGGCTCAGCCACTCCCAAATCCCTCCAAGCCTAGGACACATCAGTGTCAAAAGGACACACGGGGAGAAGTTGCGGGAGCTTATTTATAGAAGCTTTCCCTCCTCCCTTAAATGTAAACAAAAAGCAAGTCATAGCACTGATTGGCTTCATCAACACCGTGTGGAATAAATTATGTCTAATGACAGACTTTCAGCCACTTTGCCACCATTGAGTGTGGATACTCGGCTGAGCAGAGTCACATTTGCCAGCAGCAGGATCCCGGAGTCCCCAGTAGCTGCACCGATGAATGGAGAGTGGAGGGAGCAGGCTGGCTAATTGAAAAGGGGGAGCACTTTACAAACGCCATTACATGAAATGTGAGAAGTGGAACGTGGCAGAAACTAAGCAGCACCTGGTGTCAGCGGCTAATTGTGTTGTAGGGCGTGTGTTAAAGGAGCGTGCCTGGGTGGATGGCAGTTCCACATTTGCCTTGAGGGTACCGCGCCCTTTGCTTCAGGCTCAGGTTACAGGATGAACCAGTCCGGTGGCCTCCTCAGCTAGGATTCACATTCACCTGAACCCAAGCCCATGACATGCCTTTAAGTTGCCCTTGCAGGACTTGGACAAGAGTCATTTTTGCCACTTACATAGCATTTCTAGTAAAGAGGAAAATGGGTTTAAGGTATATTGGATTTTAGTATTTAAAAAAAAAAAAAAGAATTTAAAAAGGAAGAAAGAAGAGCGAGGGAGGGTGAGAAAACATTAAGAGAAAAATGATTTTTTTTACATACAGAATTTTTTAAAACTAGTCCTGTTTTCTATAGGACACAGCAACAACCACAAAGCCCCACTTTGTTGTTATTTTTACATGCAGACCTGGGAAATGAAGACAAACTTCCTCAGCAGAAATTAATTATATTTTCAGGGAACATTGACCCAGGGTGCCCTAATACTTCATTTATTCTGAATCCTGGTGTAATATGAATGTGGTCTGGTTTATTCAGGGTTATTTACTGGAAAATTAGCATTCAGTCACAAATTTATATTTACAGAGGCAATTATCAGATTTCAGAGGTAAAACAAATGAAATGAGATATTTCATCTAGTCTTTATTACTAATAGCTCAAGGTCTGTGACAGACATACTGTGATAAACTAAGAAAAGTCAAAATAATTTTGAATATGGATCCAATTTTACATGGAGAATAGATTATGCAATATATTTTGTCTGGTCCTAATTTTCTATTAACTAGTATCCTGGAAATAGTTTTGAAAGCCTACAAATTCTTTTAAGTCTAGTTTTGGAATTATGTATAAAATATCTAGCTAAACAAAGTAGTTTCAAAGAACGCATAGACAGTATGGTTGAAAGACGAGGGTTAAAAAGTGAGATAGTTCAAATCTTTAGTCTGGTTTATAGTACTTATAAGCTGTGTGACTTTAAACACATCACTTAACCTCTCTGGGATTCACTATTTTTATTTGTACATTAGGAACAATAATGTCCACTTTGTGAAATTCAAAGGACTAGAGAAAACATGTATAAAGCACTGAGCATAGTGCCTTGCATATAGTGGACATCCATTGTTTGCTTTTTAAAATCAGTATTAGTATTAGGAAGAAAATGGTGATTATCTTCTGCTTTTAAATGGGCATATTCAAAAAAAAACTAAAAAGTAAAGAGGACTAAATGCATTAATACATTCTTCTAAACCTCCAGCAACAAATATGAATGACAGACAGTAGCTCATGTAAATTTCGTAAACAGACATGAAACTTACCCCAAAGTGGATCTATATCGAGTGCTTATCCCCAGGGATAGAGTGTACAAATAATTCAATGCATCTGTAACTGTTGTAATTGGGAACCAGGAAAGCCATCGTTGTGAAGAGAGCGAGCTGAGGCTCACTGCAATGTCAATGAGGTAGGATCAGAATGACATTTCCTGCGTAATGTTAGCCAATTAGATGTAGGAAATATGTATGCACTCCTCCAAACCACCTGTCATGTGCCTGGGTTCCTAATGGGGAAAAGGAGGAGGTCACAGAAAAGAAAGCAAAAATCAGGGGGAAATGTGACTGTTAAGGCAAGATTGGCTGCAAACAGCACTCAGGAAGAAAGTTCCAGAGAAAGTGGCTGCAGAACACCTTTACAGAAAAATGCCATGTTTGCCCATGTTTGCATCCAGGATCTCTACTTCAGAGAACATCTTACAGATGCCCTGCTGACAGCTTAATGAAGGAATGCTACAAATCATTTCAGAGGCAACAAGGGGTGCTAACCAGTGCCTTCCCTGTGCTGCCACCACCACAAAAAAAAAAAAAAAAAGGAAGAAGAAAAAAAATCTACGTTCTCCCAATGAGGTTTTTCAAAAATGAATTATGCCATTAAGTGCCAAGAAGAAAATTAGCTATGAGCTTTTAAATTTAAAATGATCCCCTTTTTAATTGTAAAACAGTGGCACTTAACTGCTATTGATCCTGCTGAGACACATTAGGGAACAGGGTCACCATAACTGTTAATATTCACTGCTTAGTGAAAGAGCATCAAAGGACATTTTAATGTCACAGACTTTCTCAGGGAGTTTTTAAAGAAGGTTTGAAGCAGCCAGCCTATGAATGAAAAGGACATGAGGTAGACAAATGTAGAAACAAATGTGATCGCAATTTTCTGCTAATCAAATCATAACTCAAGATTGATTTTTTGGCAAAAGTTTATGTCATATAGATTTCCAAGGCTGGTCGACATTTAAAAGTCAGAGTATATATTTTCTATAGACTGGGACTTTTTAGATGATCGTCCAATGGGGAATTTTTGTTTATTTTTGAGTGTAAGAGAGAGCTTCCCTTCTGGGGAAGACCATTCCACTTTGGGTACTTCAGAAGTAAGGAATGCAAAATGTCAATGGCATTTTATTTCAGTATGCAAAGTCTGTCCTATGCTTTTGAAAATTTTATTGGGTGAGACAATAAAACTAGGTGACTGTTCAGGTTTTTTTAAAGTGAAAGTTTCATTTTTAGAAAGTATTCAGAGGTGTTTTTCTCCCATGGCCAGGACTTGAAAATACTGAGTTTGTAGCATTGTAGAATTGTAGCTCCCTGGAAGCTTTCTGAACTTTGCCTCCTGAGACCCAGATAAGGAGCTGCACAAAGGTGCTTACTGTTAAAATTAAAATCCTCCTAGTTCAAAACCCTCAGAGACAAAGAGAAATGTTTAAAAAAGGTAAATGTATATTTTATTGGGCTTGAAATCCTGTGTTAATCTGTATTTCTGATAAGATAGGTTCCTTTTCTCTTTACAATGCCTATTGCTCACAATGCCAGGGGACTCTTGCCATACTGTTAGTGCCTAACTTGAAATCTAAATTGCCTACAAAAACTGTACAAAAACAAACAAACAAAGAAAAAACATTTTTAGGGTGTCACTTTTTTGTTTATCAAATAAAATCTTACAGGAATTGTAAACAAGGAGAGATTTTTTTATAACTTTATTTTATTTATTTTTAAATGTGGTGCTGAGAATGGAACCCAGTGCCTCACAAATGCTAGGCAAGCTTTCTACCATTGAGCCACAGTCCCAGCACCCCAAGGAGAGAATTTTAACTAAAGATCTGAATAGCTTTTTGGATGGTTTGCATGTTTATCTTTTGAAAGAAGGTATTCCATTGTGTGTGGTTACTGAGGTGTTTTCCAGAGCACATTTATTATTATTATTATTATTATTATTATTATTTGAAAATCAGGGACCTACAGAACATATTCATTACTATATTCATGCTCCATTTATTGATGTGTATTCTCTGGGACATTCCAGTGGGAACTAACCCCAAGTCCTAAGGGAGTCACAATTTTAGGAGGAAATAGATAAGAAAACAGAAAATTCTGATGAGAAAAATATATATATATATATCCCAGTTAAGATCAGAGTGCTGTGAGTCAGAGGATGATGACCCAGCTAGAGCTTCAGAATTAAAAAGGGCGCTGAAGAGCATGATTCAGGGGCTGGAACATTGAGAAGAAATTGATATCAAGCAGGTGAAGAGAGTCAGGATATTTTAGATAAGAAAACAGCAATGCAAAGATGTGAAGCTCAAAGTGAAACTGAGTCTTTGCAATAAAACTGAGCCCTAAGGCCATGGATTTTGATGTAGCATTTTTTTAAATCGATAATTTTCTTATTTCTAACTATTATGCAAGAAGCTCTTCTGAATATAGCACTTTCCACAGTGCCTTGAAGGCTTACTAGAAATGACCCTGAGGACCTGACACAACTAAAAGTTTCCAGTTAGCTGAAACTTAGGAACAGGAGGAGGCCCTGGAGACCTCTATTAAAAGGGAGAGGTGTGGACTATGATTACAACATAAGCCCCAAACTCTACAAAAATTAAAAATTTTCAATTATATGTATCAGATACCAAGGCATCGGGATCAATTCTTTAAGCTCCCCCTCACCCTAGACCTCTTAAAAATCCTCCTCACCAGATGATGGGGAGATATTTGAGCATGCTTCTTGTCTAATTGTCCATTAACCTTCAATAAAGCTTTTACTTTTTGCAAAAACCAGTGCTATAGCATTAGCTTCTGTATGCATTGGGAAGCAAGCCCTTGCCAGGTAGCAGGAGTGAGCATCTAAAAGGGGCCAGATCAACGAAGAGGAAGGATAAAAGAGAAGAAAAAGTGGCACACAGGATTCAGTAGGAAGAATTCTAACACAGGAGTTAGAAATCTACATACCAATTCTGTCTAATCTACTTTTAAGATAGTTGGCCTTCTAAACAGAGAAAAACTTGCCTGTCTTGTTTATAGCATAATCTTCTTGTGAAGATTAATTGATAAAATATAAATAAATATATTTTGTACTGTGAAATAAAAGAGTTCATATTAATAATACATATGAAGAAATTCATCATAGGATAGTCTAGAATATCCTTAGCTCAATAGATACTGAACAAAATTTTAAATAATTATAGATACTTTGAATTATTTGTGTGAGACAGAAATGAGATCACAATGAAATGTTTAGAAAAATTTAAACAACTGAGCTACTAAACTGAACTAACTTAAACTATAATTGACTAACAGTTCTAGCCAGAACAAGATAATAAGTATAGTTTTCATAATTCTAGTGATAGGAAACCAACCATTTTTAGAAAATACTATGTAAATAGCTTGCAAAGAGGTTCTGTGCATAGAAATATATCAGAATTAGATTTATGATATATCAAAATAGTATTTTTAAAAGAACATAATTTGGAGACTCTGTCAAGTATTCTGAAATAAGAAAAATTTATTTCTTCAAAAAAATTTTATTTAGATTTTACCTAAGGGTTTAAATTAGAAGCTATACTAAATATTCATAAAATAGAGCATAATTTTACATATTTTTGTGCACCAATAATTGGTGTTCTCGTCTTTATAGTCAGAAGTTGCTAGTATATACAATAGTTCATTAAAGGGAAGAGATCAAGATGTTTGTTTTGTATAGTTTTACACAAAATGCTAGTCCACAAAGCCTTACTTCTGGATTTGTTTCATAGGAACAAAGTGATTTTGGTTTACATTTATGTAAACTAAGTCTCCGGTGGAGCACTATTAAATGTGTTGGGAAGAAAATAATAAGTATGGCTTTTGGAAAGTAGGGTAGGGACAGATGATTTTGAAATGTTTTACTCAGAGAGATTCAATTATAGAAGCAAATTCTAAGTGATTCCCAGCCTTGGAGCTGCTGTCCCAGGTGGATTAGCAGGAACTCATCAGAAGGCTATGAATTGGGTGGAGAATGTGTTTCACTATGTCTCAAAGTCATGAATCCCCAATCCACAAACATTTCTATTTTTGACCTCTCAGCAATGAGATGGGTTATTAAGGTTTGAGCTTGGTGGAGAAACTCAATACATGTTAAGAAACCTTCTTAAAGAAAGGAAAAAAGTAATTGCAATGGCAAAATTAGAAATTTTTTTAGAATAAGAAATCACAAATTATTAGAGACTTGGAAATCCAGATCCATTTTCCTGCAGTTAGTTGCTTTAGACTGTTTACTAGAAATGCTTACAGAACATGGTTCCTTATGGCACACTGGCTTCCTGCTCATCTGGACAGGATGCAACTCTGAGCATTCCCAGTGCTCACAGGGACTCACAATAAAGGAGGGCATCAGATTTATCAGCTTTGCAGGAAATCTGCCCCCATCACAGAGAATTCATAATGAGCCTTTGGCTGGTTACCTTTTATAGCTCCACATTTGGTTCATCCCATGTAAGAGAGTCAGGCAATGTTCTGTGAAAAAGACAACATCTGCACCTTTGAAATCCCTGACTTCCAGTAAAGAACAAAGCATTACTGCAAAATGGACTTTGAGCTTATGATTCTTCTCTCCATGCCTGCCTGCTGAACTATGTATCCCTAATAGTCCCTGAGGAGGGATGCCTTGGTCCTTCTACTCCATGACTGTGTGGTTGTAATGCCTGAGCACAAGTTAGGAAAGGTATGCTCCCAGCAGCTCACAGATTGACCCTTGTGGTGCCAAGATCACAGATTAAATTTTTCCCAAAGTCTGATAGTATGATGCTGTCTGGTTGTGACAGGCAGCAGCTTTAGACCTAGTCAGGGAGTTCCAAATGTGAGTATATGGACTGATTGACCTAGACCTGCTGCTGATGAGAGTCAGGAAGTCACAACACCTCTCTTTCTGTTCCAACAGGTCAATAACATTGAATTTGCACCTCAGAGATGGAACATTGTTTAACAAATAATCAAGTTGCTTCAATAGCTGACAACCAGGAGAGTCCAAGAGTGTGATAAGGGTGTGAATTGTCCATTACAGCCATCCCGGCAGGAAAATCAAGAGCTTCAGAGTTGAGAAAGCCTCACCTTCCAGGTAAGATGGGGCAAGGCTCAAGAGATGAAAGGGCAGGACAGGAAGTAGTGATTAGATGCAGAGTTTTCAAATCCAATGAGTCAGTGGGGCGTAGGACTGCCAAAGAAAACACATTTTTATTCCAAATTCAGAACCACATCAGTTTTCTTTTTTGGCATAAGCATGTCTAAAATATTTCATAGGACATATTTTACTCAAAACAGATTGTTGTATATGTGAAATGAATTTTTTAAAATTTTAAGTAATTAAATTATTTATTTTAATTAGGTATATATGATAGCAGATAGCATTTTGATTCATTGTACACAATTGCAGCACAACTTTTCATTTCTCCGGTTGTACACTATGTAGCATCACACCATATGTGTAGTCACATATGTACCTAGAGTAATGATGACCATCTCATTCCACCATCTTTCCTGCCCCCATACTCTCTCCTGACCTCCACTTTGCCCAATCACAGTTCCTCCATTTTTCCCATGCCCTGCATCCCCATTATGGATCAGCATCCTCTTATCAGAGAGAACTATCAGCCTTTGGTTTTTGGGGATTGGCTTACTTCGCTTAGCATGATATTCTCAATTTCCATCCATTTATCTGCAAATACCATAATTTTATTCACTTTTAAAGCTTAGTAATATTCCATTGTGTATACATACCACAGTTTCTTTATCCATTCATCTACAGAAGGGCATCTAGGTTAGTTCCACAGTTTAACTATTGTGAATTGAACTGCTATAAACATTGATGTGTCTGTGTTACTATAGTATGCTGATTTTAAGTCCTTTGGGTATAGATTCAGGAGTAGAATAGCTGGGTCAAATGGTGGTTCCATTTCAAATTTTCTAAGGAATCACCATACTGCTTTCCAGAGTGGTTGCAACAATTTGTGGTCCCACCAGCAAAGTATGAGTGTGCCTTTTCTGCCACAGCTCATCAACACTTATTGTTGTCTGTATTCTTGATAACTGCCATTCTGATTGACATGAAATGAAATCTTATAGTAATTTTCATTTTCATTTCTCTAATTACTAGAGATGTTGAACATTTTTTCATGTGTTTTTTGATTGATTGTATATCTTCTTGAGAAAAGTGTCTCTTCAGCTCCTTAGCCTATTTATTGATTCAGTTGTTTGTTTATTGATTGATTGATTGATTGATTTGGTGTTAGATTTGTTGAGTTCTTTATATATCCTGGAGATTAGTGCTCTATCTGACATGCATGTGGCAAAAATTTGCTCCCAAAATGTAGGTTCTGTCTTCATCTCATGGATTAATTCTTTTGCTGAAAAGAAGCTTTTTAGTTTTAATCCATCCCATTTATTGATTCTTGATTTTTATTTCTTGTGCTTTAGGTGTCTTGTTAAGGAAGTCAGGGTCTAATCTGATATGATGAAGATTTGGGCTTACTTTTTCTTCTATTAGGCGCATGGTCTGTGGTCTAATTCCCAGGTCCTTGATCCATTTTGAGTTGAGTTTTGTGCAGGGTGAGAGATAGGGGGTTAGTTTCAATTTGCTGCATATGAATTTCCAGTTTTTCTAGCACCATTTGTTGAAGAGGCTATCGTTTCTCCAATGTTAGGGTCTGTAAACAAGTCAAGATGGTGCCTGGCATTTTGCCAGAAGGAGTGGTTTGTGAAGTAACACCAGTGAGCCATTAAGTGTGGAGATTCCTTATTGGTTGACTGCTGTATCTAGTTTATGTTAATTAAGATAAGCTGTGTATTCAGTAATGTATATATACCCCTCCTGTCCTACAATAAATGGCTCCCACTCCTGCTGTATCAATCTACACAAGTTCCTCGTCACCCCCGGGTTAGTTTGCCCAGCCAGCCGGGCTGTGGCAGATGGTGGCCCGCCCAGGGAGCCCTGGGACTCTCGGGGGGTAAGTGACCAGAAAAAGCTGCCCATCCCTAGAAAGATAGGACGGGAGCAAATCTGCTTGTCCCTAGATAGGGTGAGAGGAAAAATGGCCATTTCGAGAAAATGAAGAGGATTGATACAGTATGTTTATGTCTTGTTTTGTCTCAGTGTATTTATTGTCTTTGTGATGAAAATATGGAAGGGGTGAGAAGTAAATTACTAAGGGAAGGAGGCACCCCAGTGGAACCAAGTGCAGTTAGGGCATGTGTTGACGGAAGCCCAGGAACACTATAGTCAGAAAGAAGAAGAAAGTTCAGAGGAGGAAGAATTATCAGGAAAAAAGTTGCAGCAAAAGGCTATTACTAAATACTTTTCGTTACTGGAGGGTGCATGAATCGGCGTGGCGGCTGCCACGTGCGCGAGCCAGTCACCGTGCAGCAAGGACTTTCCAAGTGGTGGCAGCCGACCCTTGGCCCTTCCCCGCCTCCCGCCCAGGGATTGGGAGCCCAGATCCAGACCTGACCCGGAGGCACAGTCTCTAAAGCTTTTGTTCCCTGTGCCTGGTGGCAATTTGAGTCTGGGACACTCCCCAGGAGTCCGGGACACTCCCTGTCTGGGGCTGCCCGAGGACGCTGCAGCCAGGCGGAGGATCATTAAAGGTCCTGACCCAGAGATTGTCTGGAGTCGGGTTCTATTTGTGTGTTTCCAAGGGGAGAACAGCAGCTGATTTGGATTCCAGAGAGACTAGCTAAAGTGATTTCTACAGACCAAAAAGATCCTTACATCTGTGATAATGGTTCTCCCACATCTGGAGGCTAATGAGTAATGACCACCATTAAGGCCTGTTTCAAATGTAAAAAAACCTTGAGATAATGTACTAAATTATTCAGAAGGTTGTTTTCTTAGTGCCTGCTGGAATACTACAGGAATTTCTTTAGCCTTCCGGAGTTCCTGCCTTTGTCCCAGTGCCAGTGAAGACAAAGGTGGAAGAATTTCCAGTGTTGCTGAGAACCAGAGGAGACTTCAGATCAAGCTAGCTGCCTGCAGAACTTACCTGGACTGTGATTTACCTGGACTCTGTGTTAATCTATTGAGACACTGCTTTACCTGGACTGAGACAACAAACTGTAATCTACAACAAATTGTAACTCGGTATCTTTGCTAAGGGTGTCATTGCTGGTATAATTTTTCCAAAGGCTTCTTACTTGGAGCCATCAATTGGCTTAGTATCGTGGCATTTTGTATACTCCCCTTCTGCTTGTAGCAGATTATTTATGGTGTTTGTGTAAAAACTACTATGGTCATTATCCACAAGTGTGGCTGACTGTGTTGGGCCAGTAACATCCAATTACAATGGTACCAACCTAAGACAGGAGGCTGACAATTTGAGGTCAGACCATCCAATGATGGGTAAGGACCATATGTAGTATTGGACAACCTAAAACAGGCACAGTCCCTAAGCCACATACTTGTTATTTAAATTAAACAAAAGGGGCAGATGTTAGGGTCTGTAAACAAGTCAAGATGGCGCCTGGCATTTTGCCAGAAGGAGTGGTTTGTGAAGTAACACCAGTGAGCCATTAAGTGTGGAGATTCCTTATTGGTTGACTGCTGTATCTAGTTTATGTTAATTAAGATAAGCTGTGTATTCAGTAATGTATATATACCCCTCCTGTCCTACAATAAATGGCTCCCACTCCTGCTGTATCAATCTACACAAGTTCCTCGTCACCCCCGGGTTAGTTTGCCCAGCCAGCCAGGCTGCGGCACTCCAATGTATGTTTTTGACACCTTTGTCTAGTGTGAGATAACTGTAATTATGTTGGTTGTCTCTGTGTCTTCTATTCTGTACCCATGGTCTACATGTCTATTTTGGTGCCAGTATCATACCATTTTTGTTACTATAGTTCTGTAGTATAGTTTAAGACCTGGTTTTGTGATACTTCCTGTTTCACTCTTCTTGCTAAGGATTGCTTGGGCTATTCTGGATCTCTTATTTTTCCAAATGAATTTTATGATTGCTTTTGCTATTTCTATAAGGAATGATATTAGGATTTTAATTGGAACCACATTGAATCTGTATAGTGCTTTGACAATATTAATTTTGCCCATCCAAGATCATGGAGATCTTTCCATCTTCTAAAGTCATCTTCAATTTGTTTCTTTAGTGTTCTGTAGTTTTAATTGTAGAGGTCTTTCACCTCTTTTGTTAAACTGATTCCCATGTTTTTGTTGTTGTTGTTGTTGTTGTTGTTGTTGTTGTTGTTTTGGTGGTTTGTTTTATTTTGGTTTGTTTTGTTTGAGGCTAATATGAATGGGTAGTTTTTCTAATTTCTATTTCACAGGATTCATCACTGATGTATAGAAATACCTTTGATTTATGGGTATTGATTTTATATTCTGTTACTTTGTTGAATTCATTTATTAATTCTAGATGTTTTCTGGTGGTGGTTTTTGGATCCTCTATAGATTTAAGGCAACAGCATATAATGATAGTTTGAGTTCTTTTTTTCCCGTTAATATTTCTTTAATTTTTTAAATCTAATTGCTCTGACTAGAATTTCAAAGACTATGTTGTGTAGTAGTTGTCTGTAAAAGAAGGTTGTAGTGGTAAAAGAAAGCCTCCCTGTCTTGTTCTAGTTTTTAGAGAGAATGCTTTCATTTTTTTTTTTCCATTTTGGTTTTAGCATAGATAACTTTTACAATGTTGAGGAATGTTCCTACTATCTGTAGTTTTTCTAATTTTTTAAACATACAAGAGTGCTGTATTTTGTCAGATGGTTTCTCTGCATCAATTGACACAATCATATGATTCTTTAAGTCTATTGATGTGATGAATTACATTTATTGATTTCTGTATGGCAAACCAACCTTGTATCCTTGGAATAAACCCTACTTGATCATGGTGTACTATTTTTTTATATGTTTTTGCAGGTGATTTGCCAGAATTTTATTGAGAATTTTTGCATCTATGTTTATCAGGGATATTGGTGTGAAATTTTCTTTCTTTGATGTGTCTCTACCTGGTTTTGGTATTATGATGATACTAGCTTTATCTGAGTTTAAATGGGTTCTCTCCTTTTCTATTTCATAAAATATTTTGAGGAGTATTGGTATTAATTCTTCTTTGTAGGTCTTGTAGAACTTAGCTGTAATCTGTCTGGTCCCGGGCTTTTCTTGGTTGGTAGGTTTTTGATGGTATCTTCTATTTCCTTGCTTGAAATTGATCTGTTTTAATTGTGGGTGTCCTCTTGACTCAGTTTGGATTGATCATATGCCTCTAGAAATTTGTCAGTATCTTTGAGGTTTTCTATTTTACTGGAGTACAAATTTTCAAAATAGTTTCTAATTGTCTTCTGTATTTCAATAGTGTCTGTTGTGATATTTCCTTTTTTATCACAAATTTTAGTAATTTGAGTTTTCTCTCTCCTTTTTATTAGGGCGGCTAAAGGTTTTTTCAATTTTATTCTTTTTTTCTTAAAACTAGCTTTTCGTTTTGTCAACTTTTTGAATTGTTTCTTTTGTTTCAATTTTATTGATTTCTGCTCTGATTTTAATTATTTCCTATCATCTACTTTTGGTGTTGGTTTGTTTTTCTAGGGCTTTGAGATGTAATGTCGGGTTGTTTATTTGTTGACTTTTTATTTATTTAATGAATGAACTTAATATAATGAGCTTTCCTCTTAGCACTGCCTTCATAGTGTGCCAGAGATTTTGATAAGTTGAAGGAGAGTTCTCATTTACCTCTAAGAATTATCTTATCTCCTCCCTAATGTTTTCTGTTATCCATGAGTCATTCAGTACTGTATAATTTAGTCTCCACATGTTGGAGTAGCTTCATTTTTTTATCATTGATTTTTAATTTCATTCCATTATAGTCAAAGAGAATTTTTTTTATTTGCTAAAAGACTTGCTTTGTGGCATAATATGGTCTGTTTTGGAGACGGGTTCATGCTGCTTAGAAGAAAGTATATTTGCTCATTGATGGATGGAATATTCTATATATGTCTGTTAAGTCTAAATTATTGATTCTTTTATTGAGTTCTGTATTTTTTCTTTAGTGTTTGTTTGGAAGATCTATCCAGTGGTTAGAGAGGTGTGTTAAAGTCACCCAGTGTTATTGTGTTGTGGTCTATTTGATTCTTATAGTTGAGAAGGGTTTGTTTGATATAGATAGATGCCCCACTGTTTGAGGCATAGATATTTATAATTGTTATGTCTTGTTGATGTATACATGCCTTACATCCCTTAAGCAGTATGAAATGTCTTTCTTTATCCCTTTCCACTAGCTTTGGTTTGAAGTCCACTTTATCTGATATGAGGATGAAAACCCCTGCTTGTTTACATGGTCCATGTGGGTGGTACAGTTTTTTCCCACCCTTTCACCTTCAGCCTGTGGATGCCTTTTCCTGTGAGATGAGTCTCTTGAAGACAGCATAAGGTTGGGTCTTTTTTTTTTTTTTAATCCAGTCTGTCAGTCAAGATTGTATATTTTATCTTCATTATCTGATATTCTGTCTTCCAAGTGATCTAGTCTGTTGGTGATGCTATTGATTTTTTATTTGGTTCATTGTTTCCTTCATTTCAAGTATTTCTGATTTTTTGTCATCTATGGTTGCCAGTATTTGCTCCCTTATCTCTATGTTGGTGTGGTCAATGGATGCCTGTGTTTGCTCCTTATCTCTTTGTTGGAGTGATCATTTTTTTCCTGTATGTGCTCTCTTATGTTATTATTCAATTTTGCAGATCGTTTTAATTATGTACATTTTGAACTCCTTCTCTGACATTTCATCAACTGCTCTGTCAATGGCTTCTATTATTGCAGTACCTTGGTTTTGGGGGGCACTTTCTTCCCTTGTTTTTTCATTTTGTCTGTGTCTTTCTTTCTTGCTGTGAAGATATGAAATATCACAGTTTCTAACCTAGAATCTTCTAGTGTCCCTGAAGATTACCTGTACCTCACCTTGGTGTTGGGCTTGTAGTCCCAAGTCAGTGTCCCAAGATGGATGCTACTACAACTAAAGGTGTTGGCAGCAATAGTGGAGGTAACTCAAGATAGCAGTGGGGGTTTCCCAAGATGGATGCTACCACTTTCAGAGATGAGGCTAAAGGGTAGGCCTTAAAATGGCTTTGGGCTGTCTGTTGAGAGATACAGCTGCTTCCAGGCCCTGTCTATTGTTCCAAGGTGGAGGCTAATATGTGGGGAGGGTTATGATGGCTACAATGCCCCAATATGGAGGTGGGCTAGGCCTGGGCTCCAGGGTGGGTTGGCAGGGGCAGTCCTGGACAAGACCTGGGCCTGAGCTGGGGGCTGAGGGCAGGGGCAGGCCTAGGCCTGGGCCTGGTGTCAGGTGTGGGTCAACCGCTGACATTAATATTTAACTTGATGTTCTATACTTCACTTGCTCAATCTGTCAATAGTAGATAACATAGCCAAACTGAAAAAAATAGAGCCAGAAACAGGAAGTGAGAGAAAGTCGGTGAGGGTGGGGGCACACTCTGAGTAAGCCAGGATCATTTAGTTCCAAGAAATAGAACACCTTGTCACACTGATTAAAATAAAAATAAATATTGTACAAGTAGACTGTCAATTAAACTTTTTTATAATGATGCTAATATAATTAATTTAGAAAAGAAAAAGGTGCTGGAACATCTGGATACTTTTATGGGGGAAAAATAAAACTTGACCCTTTTCTTACATCTTACATGCTCAAAAACTCATTTGAAATATTTCATAGGCCTAAATGTAAATGCTAAAACTACGAAGTCCCTGAAGACAAATAAAGAATATCTTTAGGACACAGAGAAGGCAGGGGTTGCTTTGAATACAGAAAAGAAACTAGGCATTAAAAAAGGGGGAGAGATAAACTGGTGCTTTAGATGGAATTCTCTGGAGGCACAGCCTGCAATGGTGTCTCTAGTATGAGACATTTATTGAGTGAGACATCTGTATGGATGTAAGGAGAGCAGAGAGGAAAAAGAAAAAGCTCTGCAGAAAAGTGAAGTCATCTGGAGTCTAGTCTCTGAGACACAACTGCCACCTCAGGGTTGTCCCATGTGGAGTTCAGGGGACATGCCCTTTATATCCTCACATCAGCCACCCATTTGTCTCAGTCATTCTAAAAAAGAGGATGGCCTCCCAGCTATTTCTGGATGAGATGACTCCCTCTGACTGAGGCTGATTCTCCTCTGAAGGCTGTGACCATAACCTGTTAGCAACCAATATTCAAATTATCTAAGGAAGAGTTGAACTATCAAGAAAGGGGGCCTAAGACCAGGTACCAAAAATATCTACTGCTATTGGAGTTCATGAAAACTTCCAAATAACAACAAAAAAAAAAATGCCATGAAGAAAAGTTCATACCCCGGAATAAAATGTTTGCAACTCATGTGTCAGACAAAGGTCCCTTATCCAACATATGTCAGAATTCCTAAAAAACTGATACAAAGACACAAACAATGAAGAATTTTAAATGAACAAAGGACTTTCATAATCAGAAAGCTTAAAATTAAAACAACCCAAAATACCAAATGTTAGCAAGCGTGTATTGGTAGTGGGAGTGTAAAAAGGTTAAACCTACTTGGAATTTGCAATTTCTAATAAATCTAAATATGACTCACCCCATGATACTCTAATTGTACTACAAGTGCTGAACTTCCTTACAATGTATGTCCACAAGGAACTTGTACAAGGATGTTAACATGTTCATATCAACCTTGTTGATAATAGCCAAAACTCAGAAATAACCCAATGGATAAAAAAGTGTAGCATATTCATATATTAAATCAAAACGTAACAATAAAAAAGAATTTCTGCTACATGCAACAACCTGTATGAACTTCAAAAACACATTGAGTAGGGAAATAAACATAAAAGTACACATTTGACAATTCTATTATATGCAGTGCAAGAACAGTCAGAACTAATTGATGGAGAGAGAAGTCAGAACATGAGTTGCTTCAGGGGTGGAGCAGGGGAATTATTCTAAAAGGGCAGTGGAGGAACTTTATAGGGTGAGAGAAGTATTTTGTGTCTGGAAACAGGTGGTAGGTTACAGGAGTGTATACATTTGCCAAAATGTTATCAACCTGTATACTTAACATCTGCTTGTTTTATACTACAATGTAAACCATAACTCAATAATTTGGATTCATTTATATAATTAAAATTCCAAGGGCTAAATTGGTTTCAAGAATATTTGAGTCCAGGAGTTCAAATATAAACATCAGAACCAGCATTCGCCCTCCCTCCTCTCTGTTTCTCTCCCATTTCTTTAGAATTACCACCACTTGCCTCAGTTTGCCTTTATTCCGGACCTGTTTGCTTTGCAGAGCCACAAGAAAGCTCCCACAAGAAATTTAGGAATCATAAAATGAACCACAATGCTAACATTATCCTGAACTTACAAAGAGAAGAAATGGGGCATGTGCAAATTCTTATTTAAATTAAATATCACAGCTAATTGGCTGGCTTGCTAAACGTGTTCTTAGCAAACCAGATCTTAGCGGTGACATTAGTCATGACCTATCTGATCTGTGGAGGTAAATGACCAATTTGCCGGTTGTCTTCAACCAGTTTAAGAAAGTTCTATATTATTTAGAACTGCTCATTTATCTGGACATTTATTGCTGTTTTTATAAAAGTCACGATAATCCTTAAAAAAATATCACACCAGACGTTTTGAGACAGACACATTATTGATTTTGTTCTCCGAAGAGGTCACGATGAGAAAATGGAATCAGGTCTGAGCGGGAAAGGTGAGGACTTGGGCTTCGCTGCATAGAAAGCCATCCCAAGAAGGAAAGGTCTATATCGCTCCACTCCATTTACAGATTTGGTTTGCTTTCTACATGCTTCTTTTCCTGCAAATGTTCAGTGGGTCTTTCTAGAAACCATTTGCTCTACAATTCCCAAATAACATTGTCAGATTGTTTTCTTCCTAGGCCGTCAGCCAGCTGGAAATAGGCTTTTTCTGTACACATTTCATAACCCTTTCTCCAAAATAAATAAACAAATAAATGATTACCTACATTTGCTTTTCATCATTCCCTAACTCAGAAAATTTGGCTCTTTTTAAGTCCTGTAATGGTTGGTTTGGTGAGTCACTTTGACAGAATAAGGCAATCCTAATGAGGGGTAAAACTTATTGATTCTTGGGACCTCCATAGGTACCAAGTCCATCCCTCTTCTGCTAAGAGGGAAACTCAGGGAGTCTTACTTCAGATTAGAGGGATTGGGCTGTCCCAGGTAAGGCCAGGAGGCTCCCCCTCAATGTGGAAGGCACAATGTACTCAGCTAAGGGCCCAGGAGGAACAAAGAGATGGAGCAAAGGTAAATGGGAAAGAAAAATAAATAAGCTATCACTTCTGAGACCAGGACACCTGTTTTCTTCTTTCTCCAGACTGTAGGACTCACCCCAGTAGAACCCTGGGCTTTGGAACTTTCAACCTTGAACTGAGAATTACACACCAGCTTCCTTGATCCTAAGGGCTTCAGATTTGGACCAAGCTATGCTACTGGCTTTCCTGCCTGTGGTGGACATCCTAGAGGATGCACATCATGGGACTTCTTAGCCTCCATAATCAGGTGAGCCAATCCCCCTGGTAAACACGATTCACACACCTACTATGGGCTCTGCCTCCCTGAAGAACCCTGACCGGAACAAGCTTCCTGCTTGACTTCCATCTTTTCCCGTGTTTCACTGAGGAGGCCCAAAAGTGGAACTCCAGGGAAGAAGATTGTGCATGAGTCCTCTCCTCAGATTCCAACTACAGCCCTCAGGCAAAATCTTGGTTTTTGTTTTTGTTTTTCCCTTCATATAAGGTCATACATTAGAGGACTACATTACCCATTTCTTTATGCATTGCCCTGACTTCTTTTGTACCTCAGTCACAGAGCACTGTGGTACCAAAGCAGTAAGTGATGAAGTATGGTCCACAGTCTAAAAACTTACTTTTGGATCCTTCTCAGAAGTGTCTGCAATCCTGATCTCCACCATCAGCTTCCCCTGCTTTCATTCCCAGAGGTAAATATTTAATACTCTCAGAAACTAAATCCTATGGTCTGGCCATATTTATTATTATGTATTGTTGATACAGAAAAATGTGTTAAGAGGAGATGTCCATCCTATCGACCATCCTATCATCCTATCAGGAATTTTGTTCTTCTAATAACATTCCAGTAGTGTTCGAGTTAATCTGTGCCAGAAATTCTCTCCAACCCACTAATTCCTCTCTTCAACCCTCCCCCTCTCCATTGGACCTCAGTGGAAGGTAACTATTTATCCACATATTCAAGTGTTTTAATTTATGAATGATCTCTCAGAAGTTATTCTGGAACCCCTCGTTAGGGATAACAATAAAGATGAAAAGTAAAGATTATGAAGATTCCAGAAAAAAATTTAAGACTACCCATTCATCCCCTCTCCCTCTGAGATTGGTGACCCTAGAACAACAGGCACAGCACTACAGGGGCTGAGCTACTGGCTCCTTATAATTATTACTGACATCAAAGTCAAACCACAGCACAGTGTTTACCCTCTTTCCAGTCTTACTTTTCTCCCTCCACGTACTGTGGTATGTACTATGACCTGGCATTTCTTCATACTACAATATGTCTGAACTTACACACAATATTAATTATGTACATTAATAGAGACAAATTTACCATATAGCATGTTGCATTCAATTGCTTGGTACTTCTAGTCAACACTAGATTATATTGTATATAAGATGTTAATGTATTATTTTGCTTTTTTAAGACATGAATGTTGTTGCATATATGCACATTCTTTTTTTTGATGCTGTGTTATTCCACCTATTATGAGTGACATTCTGGTAACATAATTTTCTACAAGTACAAGCCCTGTTCTGCAGGCATCCTACCATGGGCAGGTGTTCCTCTAAATCATACTTACTTTTCAAGTCCCTGTTTTCTACTGAGTTTGAACATTGTATCATATTAACAATAGCAATTCAGATATCTACTTCAGGGAACAACCTGTCCATATTCTTTTGCTTATCTGCTATTGCTTTTATTCTTGTTTAATACTAAGTTGTTTACATACAACTTTACAATTAGTTGTTTATTTGTGATCTGTGTTACATATAGATTTTTCTTTATTTTTTTTTTGGGGGGGGGAATGGGATTACCAGGATTAAACCCAGGGGCACTTAACCACAGAGCCTTATTCCCAGTCCTTTATTTATTTTTTGTTTTGAAAATTTGAGACAGGGTCTTGCTGAGTTACTTAAGGGCTTACTGAGTTGCTGAGGCTGGCTTTTAACTCCTGATTTTCCTGCCTCAATCTTTCAAGTTGATGGTATTACAGGCGAGCGCCACTGTGCCTGGCTTACATATAGATTTTTCCAACATGATGCTTATTGGTGATTTTGCAATAGTGGGCTTTATAATTTTGGTGAGCAAATTTTATTCCAATTTTAATTTTTTTATCTTAAGAAAATGTTTTTGTGCAAAGATTATCAACAGATTATCTTATACTTTAGAAATGGTGGGGAGTTTTGTTTTTCTGAGTTGTATCTGTAACCCATCTAAAATTTCTGTCATGTCTAGTTACTTTTCCCATGTGACTATCCAGAGGTTTCAATAGTACACATGACAGTGCATCATTTCTTCACTCATTTGCAATGAGTCTGTCATATTTCAAGTTTGAATATGTACCTGGCTCTTCTCCTGGGATCTCCATTGTTGGCTTAATTATTCTAATATTTCAGAATTAACTTGTCCAGTACAACACAGAAATCCTTTGGAGATTATAGCTGACATTTCATTTACTTTATGAATCCAATTGAATATATGATTCATTTATTTACACTGGTAAAACTTCCCAATTCAAAAATAATTTCTTTTAATTTAGAAATTTCTTTTTTTTCAGATTTAGTACTAAGTAACTCATTCATTATTCTGGATATATAAGATACTTTTAGGGGTTATATTCTGTTTATGTTCATTTTGTGATAAGCTTATAGCTAACAAACTTGCTGAACTTTCTTATTAATACTAATAGTTTCTCTAGATTTAAAATAGAAAAGTTCTACTTTTACCAATAAAGCTAATCCTTCCTTTCTAGTATTAATACCTGATTTTTTCTTTTATTTATTTTTATTTATATATGACAGCAGAATGCATTACAATTCTTATTACATATATAGAGCACAATTTTCATATCTCTGGTTGTATACATAGTATAATACCTGATTTTCCTACTAGTTAATTGCATCTTCTAGAACCTCCAACACAACAATGAATAGTAACCATAACAGTAGGTGTTCTTGTCATTGATTTCAAATGTTTGAATCTTGCCTATTTTAATTGTTGTATACTGTTACATGTTGGATATGAAGTGTATTCCCAAAGTTCCTGTGTATAATGCAGGAATTTTCGGAGGTGGAATGAATGGATTATGAGAGTTGAAACCTAATTAGTGTAATCCTATTTTGAACAGACTGAGTGGGTGTTAACTGTAGGCAGGTGGGGTGTAGCTAGAGGACATGGGTCAGTAGGGCCTTCCCTGGAAGGGTACATCTTCTGTCACCACTTCCTTCATGACCCCACCTGAGCTGAACAACTGTACTCTGCTAGACACTTCCCCTATGGTGTGCTCTCTCACATTGGGCTCAGAGAAATGGACTCTACTATCTATAGACTGAGACCTCTGAAACTATGAGTCTCAAATAAACTTTTCCTCCTTTAAGTTGTTCTTGTTGGGTATTTTCATCACAGTAATGAAAAACTGATGAAAACATATAACTATTAGTAAAAACTAGTTAACCAAGTAGGGAAGGAAATCCCTTTCACTTAGAGAAAACTAAAAGTTCTTATCATAAATAGTGTACAACAGTGTCAGTGCTGAGTCTTTCTATGGAACAGTCAAACCTGAAAGGAGTCTCAGGGAGCCCTTTTCAAACTTGTATTTGGCATCAGAAGTAAGTGTGATATTGTCTCAACTTCTTTGCACCATCCAAACTTTTTTATCTGAGTTTTTGCAAAATAGTCAATAAATCGAAACCCAAAAGAAAGACAACGGATTGGGTCAAATAACTCTGAAACTTTCTTGATCTCAAGGAGGGTAGGTCTCTTTTTCAATGCCTGCTATAACTTTCTAGAGTAAACATGGATAATTTCTTTTCCTTTGGCCAGTGATAGGTCTATCAGTAGCCACAGAACCGAGATCTGCTCAATGAGATATATGAGAATTCTCCTAAGTGGAGCTTGACGAATCATCTTTGTTCTGTTCTTTCTGAAATACACACATAATACCTGGACCCACAGCAACTTTCCTGCAACTACTGGGCAATAAACATGGAAATAAAAGTTAACATAGTAAAAATGACAGAGCAGAAACAAATAAAAAGAATTACAAAGACCTGCACGAGATGCTTGGATGGATAGAAAACAATTTTTTAATTGTTTGAATTAGAGATTAGGATGCAAGTAAGTTAAGTGTCCTTATAACCTACTTCAATACACACAGTCCTTTTCCTTTATTGTGGAATGTGTAGCTGAACATTTTTAAAGTCAAACATTAGCTTAGAAAAATTTGTGTTGAAATGGTATTTATATTAGTATCTTGACTATCAAAATATAGTTATATCTCTACTATCATATGCAAAATACACTTTTAGGAAGTCAAAGCACTATTAATAAATGAAGGGGAAATTTGGGGTCTCGGCAAAAGAAAAGTTAGGAGGGACTAGAAAAGAAACAAAATGTTAGTATCAAAGAATAATTTATCTTGATATTTTAAACTGGTTAACTACAAAATGTATCTATCAATGAAAACTTATTTAATACACTACTCAAGTACATTAATATTCTCTTCAATCTCTCTTAAACCTAACCATAGTTTTCTCATGTTTACATAGTTCTTATCTTTCTCCCAATTTACATTTTATTTCCTCCCACCTAAAGTATCTAGGCCCAAAATAACTATTTTTCTCTTATCTGAAGATTTTTAAAGTCTTCTAATTAGATTTTAATCTCTCCAGAATTAAACATTTCAATACTATTTGTTAGTTCTATAGGGTAAAATGAATTTGCCAAAACATATTTATATGCCTCATCTCTATCAATCATTATAAATAA
Organism: Urocitellus parryii; assembly: GCF_045843805.1. Lineage (NCBI taxonomy): Eukaryota > Metazoa > Chordata > Mammalia > Rodentia > Sciuridae > Urocitellus > Urocitellus parryii. Next base: position 144,302,993 of record NC_135536.1, read on the forward strand.
ACATTCATTGAAAGGAAACTGTGGCATCCAGATTTGAAGAGTCTGTATAGATAGCAGAAAAAGAAAAATGTCAAAATAAAAATCTGGCTCACATTTAATTTAAATTTTAATTCTAATTTTAAATGAATGACCTATCAGTTCCTATCCTTCATATTAATTTAGGCTGTCTGTCTGTCTCTATCTCTATCTCTATCTATCTATCTATCTATCTCACACACACAAACAACTACACACATACAACCACACACACACACACACACAACCACACACACACACAACATATAATATTGTTTTACATGGTAAAGCAGTGTAAAGATAATTATTATTAAGAAGTGAACAGAGAGTAGTTTACAAGCTAGATAAAAGAGAGAAAGAAAGAGGAATGGAGGGTATGAATGACCACAAAGAACATGGTCATCCAAGAAGGAAATCTTGTTAATTATGAATAAAAACTAGGAGTGTATGTATTGGACCCTCCTGAAAAGTAACCAAGTTCTGGAGTAGCAGGAAGAGGAAAAGCCAGAAGGTGACTGCCAGCCTTGGTCTAAAAGAGAGCATGGTTCAAAACCAGGATGGCAAGATCAGGCCCAAGTCCAAGAACAGCTACTGTCACTCAGCAAATGCAAATGCAGAAGCAGAGTAACAAGAGGCAAGGGAAAAGAGAAGTTTTCATCTCTAACTTAACTGCAGCCAAAGCTTGTGGGATGTCAAGGTCCTTCATTCTTAGATACACATGGGGTGCTGTATGTGTGGGAAGCGCAGAACACTCTGGGCAGTAAAAGAGATGAATGATGTAACTGCAATTAATAGTGAACTCAGAAAAGGACTTGGGTAGAAGAGGGAGTAAGAGAATGGGGGGATGGTCAGGTGCCATCATCACATGCAGAGCCAGGTTCCTACCCAGCTAAGAAGAAGGTCCACGACCATGTGTGTTTGATCTGTTACTCAGATCAAGGATTCCCAAGTAAAATGATAATAACAAAGAAGCACCTATAATGATATTTTCACATCATAGTGTGAATAATCCTCACACTATGAATTTAAGTCAAGAAAACCCAAGAATGTGATGAATTAACCCAAACTCTTTCTTAAATTGTGTCTGAACCCTGGCGGGAAGACATACTTTCCTAATTTCCAAGTTTTACCAGAAATCATTGAAAAATAATAAAAAGATGGGTATATTGACCATTACTAGTTTATCACCGTAGTAGAACATCTTTGAAATAAGTATACCTTATTCTATACATTAAATACACAATGCATGGGCAATATATTTCTATCTTTTTTATATCCTGGTTCAGGCTGTGCTCATCAGAAAACTAGATTTAGAGTCTGAACATTGGTCTGATTATCCCTAAGTTAACTTAGCACCATGTAAGTGACACCTTGGAGCCCCCAGTGACTTCCCACATAGTAAGCTGAAAACAGGAGAGGCTACAGAAATAGACGACTAGGACTCTTCTCCTCCCTGTGCCCATCTGAGGGAATTTAGAGCATGAGACTCCACTTCTACCTTTATGAATGGGAACAAAACAAGACTGGGTCTTGGCCATCTCCCATCTCTCTATAAAAGTTAAATGTAAAGGTTCTGAGAAAATTCTCAAGAACCTTGTACTATATCCAACTTTTTAATTTGTGATCTAGGAGGTCTGAGTACCTACCTAAAATTTTGAGCACTCATGCAAAATTCTAAAAGCCATATACATTGAAGATTCTCCTAAGCTTAGGAATCACTTAGGTCTCAGCTCCTGCAATTTGTCCTTCAACCAAATAAACTAAGAAAAATTACTCCATATCACCTAACTTCAGAATAACCATAAATTTTAAAATATGCTTCTGAAGCCACTTTCTGAATTTCAGAATTAAATTGAAGGGGAATTCCAAGTTGAGCTACAATAAGATGTCCAAAGGCAAAGATAGTTGATGAGAGCATCACTGCCATCTTCAGTGAGTTGGTTTTGTCCTTTTATCCTCATAATTGTACTTCAGTTGCTGCATCCCATATCTTGACAAAACATGTCCCCAACTGGAAGAAAGGGTCCCTTCCTTAGTCCATTGTCTCCCCCATATGATTACTCTAACTACCCCTTGGGCAGCACTGCAGCACAGATCCATTCCCGAGCAATCTGGAGTTAGAGAAATGGAATTAAAACAATATGTTACTGATTTCCATTCTGGATTTGGGGAAGACCTAGACTTGCCAGAAATATACAGCCTTGTTACCAAGGAGTGCTGTGGAAGACTTATCAGATAGATAAAAATGCCTACAACAATCTGCATTTGTTAAATACCCCTTGGTAAATGTTAGAAAGACAGCTTGGCACAGGTCTGCAGAAAAACAATTTCTTGAATTCCCAATTCCATTAGGTCATATTTTGCCATCTAACAAAATACCTAAGAGCACAGGTTTTATAATGATCCTTGTCTCTACTTCTGTGAAGAATCCCACACATCAGTCTAGCATAATGTGGCTTGGGAGGAAATCATCATTGTTCTGCTCCAGGGAACTAATACCTTCAGTGAAATTGTCCACCCCCACCTCAAGCAATGCTACAAGCATGGAATATATAGGTTAGATTTTAATTTTAATTTCTTGCACCTAGAGAGGGGTTCTTCTCTTTCTTTCTGAAGATTCCCATGTACACATAAAAATAATTGAATAAATTTGTATAAGGTTCTCCTATTAATTGGCCAGTTTCATTCTTAGGTTTTGCCACAGAACCTAAGTGGCTAGAAGAAAACAATTTTTTCCTCTAAAATACCCAAAACGTCCACATTGCCAGAGTCCAGAATTTAATATAAAGAATTGGCTATATGAGTCCTGGGCTGTGTAAAGACCAGGAAAAAAAACCAGTGAATTAAATAACACAAGGATGACAGGGGTTTCTGTCCTCATATCAAATAAAGTAGACTTCAAGCTAAAGTCAATCAAAAAGGATAATGAAAACCATTACATACTGCTCAAGGGAACCATACACCAAGGAGACTTCACAATTATAAATATATATGCCCCCCAAAATGGAGCATCTATGTTCATCAAACAAACTCTTCTCAAGTTCAAGAGTCAAATAGACCACAACACAATAATTTTGGGTGACTTTAACACACCTCTTTCACCTCTTGATAGATCTTCAAAAAAAAAAAAACTGAACAAAGAAACTATAGAACTCAATAATACAATTAATAACTTAGACTTAACTGACATATATAGAATATTTTATCCTTCAATGAGTGAATACACTTTCTTCTCAGCAGCACATGGATCCTTCTCTAAAATAGACCATGTATTATACCATAAAGCAACCCTTAGCAAATATTTAAAAAGTAGAGATATTACCCCACATTCTATCAGATCACAATGGAATGAAATTAGAAATTGATGATAAAATAAGAAATAAAAGATACTCCAACACCTGGAGACTAAATTATATGCTACTAAATGAATAATAGGTTGGAGAAGACATCAAAGAGGAGATTAAAACATTTTAGAGATGAATAAGAACACAGATACAACATATCAAAATCTCTAGAACACTATGAAAACAGTTCTAAGAGGAGAGTTCATTGCATGGAGTTCATTCCTTAAAAGAAGAAAAAGTCAACAAATAAATGACTTAACATTACATTTCAAAGCCCTAGAAAAAGAACAAATCTACACCAAAAAGCAGTTGAAGACAGGAAATAATTAAAAGTAGAGTTGAGATTAATGAAATTGAAACAAAAGAAACAATTGAAAAAATTAACAAAACAAAAAGGTGGTTCTTTGAAAAAAATAAATAAAATTGACAGACCCTTAGCTATGCTAACGAAGAGGAGAAAAAAATCACTAACATACTTGATGAAAAAGGAAACATCACAACAGAAAATACAGAAATACAGAAGATTATCAGAAATTATTTGAAAACTTTAATTCCAATAAAATAGAAAATATTGAAGGCATTGTCAAATTTCTAGAACCATATGATTTGCCCAAATTGAATCAGGATGATATATACAATTTAAACAGATCAATTTCAAAGTGATGAAAGAGAAGATGCCATCAGAAGCCTACCAACCAAGAAAACCCAGGACTGGATGGATACACAGCTGAGTTCTACAAAACCTTTAAAGAAGAACTAATAGCAATATTCTTCAATTTATTTCAGGAAATAGAAAAAGAGGGAACATCTGTATCACCCTGATTACAAAGCCAGGCAAAGACATATAAAAAAAAAAAAAGAAAACTTTATGTCAATATCTCTAATGAACATAGATGCAAAAATTCTCAATAAAATTCTTTCAAATCACCTACAAAACATATCAAAAATAGTATATTATGATCAAGTAGGGTTCATTCCAGGGATGCCAGGTTGGTTCAACATATGGAAATCAATAAATGTAATTCATCACATCAACAGACTTAAAGATAAGAACCATGTGTCATCTCAATAGATGCAGAAAAAGCTTTTGACAAAATACAGCATCCCTTCATATTCAAAACACTAGAAATACTAGACTTAACAGGAACATATCTCAACATTCTAAGCTATCTATTCTAAGCCCCAGGCCAACATCATTCTAAATGAAGAAAAATTGAAAGCATTCCCTCTAAAAACTGGAACAAGACAGTGATGCCCTCTTTCACCACTTCTATTTAGCATAGTTCTTGAAACACTGGCCCAAGCAATTAAAGGGATATGGATAGGTAAAGAAGAACTCAAATTAGCATTATCTGTTAATGATATGATTCTATATATAGAAGACCCAAAAAATTCCACCAGAAAACTTCTAGAACTAGCAAAGTAGCAGGATACAAAATCAACACCCATAAATCAAAGGCATTTCTGTATATCAGTGACAAATCCTCTGAAAGGAAAACAAGGAACACTACCCCATTTACAATAGAATAAAAAATTAATAAATAAATAAAATACTTTGGAATCAACTTAATGAAAGAGGTGAAAGACCTTTACATTGAAAACTACAGAACACTAAAGAAAGAAATTAAAGAAGAATTTAGAAGATGGAAAGATCTCCTTTGTTCTTGGATAGGCAGATTTAATACGGACAAAATGACCATACTGCCAAAAGCACTATACAAATTTAATGCAATTCCAATCAAAATCTCAATGACATTCCTCATAGAAATAGAAAAAGCAGTCATGAAATTCATCTGGAAAAATAAGAGACCCAGAATAGCTAAAGCAATCCTTAGCAAGGAGAGTAAAGCAGGTGGCATCACTATACCAGACCTTAAACTATACTATAGAGCAATAGTAACAAAAACAGCATGGAATTGGCAAAAAAAAAATAGACTTGTAGACCAATGGTACATAATAGAGGACATGGAGACTAACCCACATAATTACAATTATATTTGACAAAGGCACCAAAAACATACATTGGAGAAAAGATAGCCTCTTCGACAAATGTGCTGGGAAAATTGGAAATCCATATGCAACAAAATGAAATTAAACCCCTATCTCTCACCCTGCACAAAACTCAACTCAAAGTGGATGGACCTACGAATTAAACCAGAGATTCTGTGTCTATTAGAAGAAAAAATAGGCCCAAATCATGTTGAATTAGACCCCAACTTCCTTAATAAGACTCCTATAGTACAAGAATTAATGTCAAGAATCAATAAATGGGGTGAATTCAAACTAAAATGGTTATTCTCAGGAAAAGACACAATCAGTGAGGTGAATAGAGAGCCTATTAATGGGAAATAAATTCTTACCACATGCACATTTGATAGAGCAATAATCTCAAGAAGGTATAAAGAACTCAAAAATCTTAACACCGAAAAACCAAATAACCCAGTCAATAAATGGGACAAGGAACAAAACAGACACTTCTCAGAAAAAGATATACAATCAGTCAATAAATATGTTAAAAATGTTTAACCTATCTAGCAATTAGAGAAATGCAAATCAAAACTATTCTAAGATTTCAAATCTCACTCCAGTCAAAATGGCAGCTATTAAGAATACAAGCAACAATAAGTGTTAGCAAAGATGTGGGGGGAAAGGCACATTCATACATTGCTGATGGGACTGCAAATTGATGCAGCCAATATGGAAAGCAGTATGAAGAATCCTTGGAAAACTGGGAATGGAGCCACCATTTGATCCAGCTATCCTACTTCTTGGTCTATACCCAAAGGACTTAAAAACAACATACTACAAGGACACAGCCACATCAATGTTTATAGCAGCACAATTCACAATAGCTAAACTGTGGAACCAACCTAGATGCCCTTCAGTAGATGAATGGATAAATAAAATGTGGTATATATACATAATGGAATATTACTCAGCATTAAAAGAGAATAAAATCATGGCATTTGCAGGTAAATGTATGGAGCTGAAGAATATAATGTTAAGTGAAATTAGCCAATCCCCCCAAATCAAATGCCGAATGGTTTCTCTGATTCATAATATGCTGCAGAGGGGATGGGAGGATTAAATGAACTCTAGATAGGGCAAAGAGAAAAAGGGTTGTGAGTGGAAGGGAGTGGATATAGAGGTTGAGAAGAAGATAGAATGAGATGGACATCATTACCCTAAGTACATGTATGAAGACACGAAGGATGTGACTCTATTTTGTGTACAACCAGAGATATGAAAATTTGTGCTCTATATGTGTACTATGAATTGTAATGCATTCTGTTGTCATAAATAACGAGTTAAAATTTTTAAAAAAATAACAGAAGGATAATAACTAGGAGATGCAGGAAAGTCGTGTGCTTATCAACTCAGAAGCAAAGCAGAGGAGCTGTGTGTATTGGGCTCAGACTGCTAAGGTGGGAATGCCACTTGACTGCTGCCCAAACCTCTATAAAGACATAACAAGGCTGATTCTCAGGTGGAGAATGAAGCTAGCACAACATTGGAAGGAACTGAGCAGAGGGAGCCTGTCCCTCCTCCTGGCTCTCCCACTCTCTCCATTGCCTGCTATTTGCAGAGCCTATACTGGGCTAACAGGCTGCTGGCAAAGCCCAGAGATGTTTTCCCTCTGAGTATTATAAAAGGTGTGTTTGGAGCTGGAAGGCAGTAGTGGGTGACTGGTATTGCATGAGTCTCCTTCTCCTCAGGCTTCAGTAACATACACCCAGGGAAGCAAAGACTTTGGTCACTCAAGAAACATTCTGGGGCCAGGAGCGTTGGCACACACCTGTAATCCCAGCAGCTCTGGAGGCTAAGACAGGAGGATCAGGAGTTCAAAGCCAGCCTCAGCAACAACATGGTGCTAATGATAACTTAATGATATCCCGTATCTAAATAAAATACAAAATAGACCTGGGGATGTGACTCAGTGGTTGAGTATTCCTAAATTCAATCCGTGGTACAAAAAAAGAAAAAAAGAAAAAGAAAAAACATTCTAGGAATATAAATAAAGTTATATACTATCTGTTCTGAGCATATGCAACATTGATTCTTCAAAAAAAAAACAGAAGAAAAGCTGATCAAGACAACATTTTAGGAAACAAAATGATATTGGTTTAATGATTACTTTTCTATAATCAGTTCTAAATTTTTATCCCTTCATTTGCTCAGAAATGTAATTTATTTATTTCTGCTCTTTATTAGTTTATAGATCACTGCAGTGTAAACATGAAAACATCTGTGTATTTATCCTTTGCTCTGTACATCTCATACCAACCTGTGACAAGAAGCAACACAGTTCTGACTTCAAACTTGAGAAAATTAAATAAGGACACAGAATTTGAGTATCTTTATTCATTTTGTTTCCCACATGTGGACTTGGCATCTTTCTATCAATAAAAATAAATGAGTATTTTCTATTTAATAAAGTCTATCTGGCTTTAAAAATACACTTAGAAGTTAGTATAAAGAACTTTATTGCTAAAGTATATGGTCTTTATTGGGAATTCATCTCTGAATAATTGAAAGATTATGATTTGTCAGCAATTGAGAAAAAGTTGGAGGCTGAAGTCAAGAAAGGATTTCATTTTCCAACTCTACTGCTTACTTATCAGCTTTCATAGAGGAAATTTGCAAAACAGTAACGAATACATGATCACTTACTGGTTCTTTTTGATTGAGATGCTGACTCTTCTAAGTGTCCATAAAGACCACCTTTCAATGGAGACCACAATAGAAGGGAGATATAAAGAAACAAAAGAGGAAATAACTTGACTGTGTCTTTTTACCCTATGAATTGATTTCCTCCTCCTACATATCACAACACTATATAAAAGAAAAGGAACCAAAGACAGTGGTTTAAAAGGAAGAATAAAACTAATGTGTCAGCTTCTTTAACACTGTTGAGGTGCTAATTCATTTTTCTCAAGCATTCAACCAAAAGGAGAAAATATTGTTATTGGTAACACACCCCCCACCAGTCTTCACTCTTCCATAAAAACTCTTAACCTGAATAGGGAGGGGTCTATCATTTTATACACATGTGTGTAAACAGAGAGAGGGCCAATCATATTTCCCATCCAGGGCTGGCTAGCAGAGAGACTTGATCCACAAAGACCTTTGCAAAGCAGTTGAAATGGAGCTACTCTTTACCAGTAGAATGGGGCTTGGTAATTGGGTCCAACTCCTTCATGTAAATCATTACATCTTTCTGCCTTGGAATCTGTAGATTATGTTGAATGTGTCATCTTTTATTAAGGAGATGGAAGGACCAAGCCAACAGGAGACCCAGGGGGATTTTATTATTATCTTTCCAAAATACTATTCTACTTTCATCTCTCTGCCTTCCTGGCCTCTCTTCTTGAAAAGAACCATTCTAGGAACCCAAAGTTAAAGGAAGGAGGAAGCTGAGTGGGTGGATTGAGAGAGGCCTATGCTATTTTCCCTGAACGCCACTGACAGGTCATATCTAGCAAGGTCAAGTAGGTAAGACTCCTCTGGGGTCTACATGAAGAAGATCTCTTTCCTGTCATCTGTGTCCCACAGGATGTTTAGGGGCTGTGTGGACCTGTTATTACAAGGGTTCCTACCACAGAGCTGTCTGAATTCATTGCACTCTTCCTTCACCTCTGCTGGTACCCCCTGCTAGGGGCCTGCCTTCCAAGGTCTTGCTGCTTTCAGGGACAGAAGACAAGTGGACTGTTATCTCATGGAGTGAGAAGAAAGCATAAAGTGCAATTCAGATATCTGAACCAGAGTTCAGCAGGGAGCGCTCATCCTCAGATGATGAGTTACACACTCCAGGGTGTGAGATCTTTTCAATATTCAAACGTACAGTATGTGGGCCACTAACTGTATTCTTGTGCTCTCCCCCATAAATTGTAGAGGTGAGTCCAGGAAAGTGCTACCTAATTATTAGTTAAATCAATAGTAATTAACTCTGAGTCACGATGTGATGGTCTCTGAATTGCTTGGAAATCCATAATTTAAAAACAGATGTTTTTCCTAATTGTCTAAGGTCTATACACAAATGGTATTATCAGTGCTTCAGTGGAAAACATACCTACATGATTGAGGAAGCAAATTCAATATTCTGGATCTCCAGTTGACTATCTAAAATTCTTGTCCAACTTGGTTAGGTGTATTCCAGTCAAAAGTGAGTTATATGATAATAACTACTATGATGATAATTATTAGCATTATTTTCAAAACAGCTAATATTTATCAAGCATTTATTTGACTTTACATGCACAGACTTTATGCATGGTGGCAATTTTCACACAACCACCCTCTAGCATTAATATTGTTATTTTCAATTCTGTAGAAGAGGGAACATAAGTTCAGAGAGTTAAAATTACTCACCCAATATCACACAGCTAAAAATTGCAGAACAAGATACAACTGCAATCAATTTAACTCAAGAATGTGAAGAACGTGGGATCTTAATTACTCAGCGATCAAGTAAGACTCTGAGGAATTCTCCATTTAAATGCATTTGAGGAATTGAAGAATATTTTCCTTTCTTGGGTTACTCACGCTAGATGCTAGGCAGGTGCACTTGACATACACCCCTAGCCTGCTTTAGAGGAATTTTGAAAGATGAGTCAGATTACCTTCCCTCAGCTCAGCGGGGATAAACTGAGGCACTAGAAAATGAATTTAAAGAGCTGAGAACTAGCCATGTCTATCTAGACAAAGTTTGAACATTTGTCTCATGAAGAAGTCGTTCTGCTTTATCCCATGAAAAAGAAAATTTGAGGAAATTGAGGGAAGTGGTTTTTTTTTTTTCCTATCAATGGAGTAAATATAGGCCAAAAACTTACTGAGGATTGGGACTCTAGTTTCAAAAGGAGGGAAGAATCATGGAGACAGTCATATGTTGTTTTAATCTAGAGACTGCAAGCTAAACCGTGTTTGAATGCTGAAGGCAGAGAACGACTGAAAAAGTCAAGCCATGGTTGAGACTTAGCTTTTCCACATTGCGTTCTCCTTGGCTCCTCCAAGGACAGTGGGAATTAAATCCTAAGGCACTAAAGTCACATAGACCCTGGTTCCTGACCTGTTTCACCATTGATTCTGCCATACATGACCTTGGCTATGTAGAATGGTTGAGATGTTCATACCTCAAACTACCGGTTGGTGGTTAAATGAGATAATATAGAGTGTTTAACACAGAATCTTGCACACAGCAAGGATCCAGGAATCTGAGTCTTCTCTTTCAAAACTCACAAAGGATTCTTCATTCTCACCTCCTCTACCATGAGTACCCGGTCCAAACTACAGATGTCTCTTTCTTCCAGTTATTGCAGCCTCTGTGTGTCACTGGGCTTTCCATGACTATAATAAAATCCCGAGATCATCAATTTGTAAAGAGAAAATATGTTTTTTGACTCATGGTTTTAGAGTTTCCAGTCCATAGTCTGGTAGACTCCTGGCTTTTAGGTATCTGATGGGGGTGCTGAAGGGCAATGATGGGGAGCACATGACAGAGAAAACAACTCACAACATGGCCAGGAAGCAAAAGGGATGGAGAGGAAAGGGGTCAGATTCCCACAATGCCTTTGAGGCCACACCCCCAGTGACCTAATCACCTCTCACAAGTCCCCATCTCCTAAAGATCCCACCCCCTCCCAGTAGGACTAGAGACTCAGCCTTTAACACAGAAGCCAATTGGGGGACACTCAAGATTTGAACTATAGCAGACTCCTATTCTCAGAATTGTTAAATGTTAGTCAGAAATGTGACTGTACCGCTCAAAACTCTCTAGTAATTTGTAATTTCATCTAGAGAAACACTGCAATCTACAGACTGCTCCCAATATCCACCACTTTCTCTCCAGCTTCAGTTCCTGCCTGCTTTCTTGTTCTTCCTCCAGCATTCACCACCATTGGGCATATGTATGACTTTTAATTATTTATTTCCTCTTTCTGGACTTGCAATAGATTGTAGTCTCCATGAGGTCAAAGCTTTGCTCCGATGCTATTCCATGTGGCTGTACAACACTGTGGCACATACCAGGCCCCTAATAAAGGTGTATTGGATGAATAAATGAATATATATTAGCCATTTTTAAAATAAATACTAATATTTTTAAATGCCAGTATTTAACCTCTCACAAAAACTATGAAAGACAAAATGCAATCAATCTTGGGAAGAGCAGGATCACAGAATACGTATTCAAGGGAAAGACACACACACTAGGCTCAAGAACTCACTTAACAGAAGACCTGAGGGAGCAGGTATAAATGCCTGTTGTTTGCAAAGCTGATCTCTGTATTAAGAGAAAAAGTTGATTCTGCATTTTCATAATCACAATGAGGAAAGTTTGAAGATCTATCAGAAAATATTTTTGTAGCATATCCTCCTCTTAGATCATGTTTTTGAAATATCTATTCTGACAAAAACTGCTATGTTGCTGTATTTACAAGGGTTGATTTCATTCTTCCACTTCACTACCAAGAAAAAGTCCCAGAAAACAATAGTTATCATGATGACTTCAAGACTGATGGGAACAAAAAAGTTCTGTATAGGTCAGCAATCAAATAAAAATTGCCTCACATTGCAAGAGTTATTTATTTTATGCTAGTTATCATATAAGATGGATCAGCACAGGTGAAAAACAATGGGAAGAAAGTGAAAATATTCTCTAATGAGCTAAGGAGAGGCCATTCACCCTGATACAAAGAGCATGTGTGTTCTACAAGGAAGGGACAAAAATTTCTGTCACAGGAAAATGTGGAACTCAGAAATGAAACCAGGAGCCAAAGTCACTGAGGATAACTCTAACTGCATCTGTATTTTCTTATTCAGATCTAATTCATCATGAAATTTGCATTTCTTAAAGAATTGAAATTCCCAATTCTGAATTCTCTCTGGCCAAGGAGTTAGTGACAGGGACATGCAATGCTGACCCACCCGGCCCTTACACCTCTGTAGCTCAGGACAAGTCTCTGACACCTCTGGGATTGCACTTCCACCTTGTCATCCCCTGTCCAGATGCACCACACCACCTCTTTATCACACAGGGGTGTTGTCAGGCTTAATGACAAGCCGTCTGAATAATGACACCCGTTCTAGGGTGTAAATGAGACAGCCGCCAGGTCCCCATCCTGCAAAGGACAAGTTGAGTCAACACAGTCTTTTGCAGCTGTAGTCTCTATCTTATAATAAATCTCCATGTCAGGGATGAGAAAGATCTCCTTTACCTGCCAGATGGCACCTGACCTCTCACCCATCAATGAGGCTCATTGGCAACAATTAACTGTTAGTCTTTACCTAAAAATTCCATATCAGCATAGAAGGCCCATCCCTGCAAGTCTGGGAGAAATAGATTCCTCCCAAAGCCAGAAGAACACCTAGTAGAGGAAGATACAGCTGCCCCTGTCCCTATCTGGGTTGGATGCTATTGACCTCCCAGAGTGGGACCTTGATTTCCATGGCTCTCTGAGCAACAGCACTAGCCAGCACACCATGACTGCACAATGTCCTGTTCTCACTCTCCATGCAACCAGCTATTTATAACTGCAGGATGCCAGGCTTGCACAGAGCAGTGTGATACTTCCAGAAAGTTGCATTGTTATTTTGGCCATCTCCTAAGGAAGAGCACCAATAGATAGAACTCATCCTCATCAGGCAGAGGAGTGCAAGCATTCAAGGAATAGGAAGATTGCAATTGTGCTTGTGTGTGTTTTATTTTTTAACTTGGGATGCCATTTAGAAATCTTAAGGACTCTTCTCCCCAGACACCCCCACCCCCCAGCTGTCTTGATTAGTGGCTGTGCGTATGCTGGTCAGATCTGGGGATTAATGACGGCTAATTTGCCCGAGGTTGGTGCAGCCCAGGCAGCAGACTTTGCACGACCAGCTTTTGCTGCCATATGGGCGGAAGCAGCTGTTTCAATTACTTTCAGTGCCCAGATGTGTCAGACGAGCCACCAGTCCTCTGCGGGGTACATCAGCCGCACGGCAGCTAATTGCTTCAATCGCGTGTGGAAGCGTGGTGCTGGGTACTGTGAAAGGGGGTTTTGGGGACAGCCGGGTGCCAGCTGTCGTCACGGCTCACAACACTGGCAAGCGGACAGGCTGGGACTAGACTTCAACTTCCACTTGCCACCCCTGGTGATACCTGAACTGACTGTGTCTTTGTCAGGTACACACAGTGGATGCACAGAGGCAGGTAACTCACATGCCACAGACTCTGGTCTACCCACCACTTCATAGGCTGTATATGCCAGGAATACATGAGATTGGGAATCTGTGTGATGTGGGTGCCAGAGAAATGAAAATTGTGAGATTTCAATTAACATGCAATTCAGGTTGGCCATTTGAATCTGAAGCTCCCAGGCACATTTTTAAAGGTTAACATCCCCGTTCGTGGCACCCGGAGAGTGATCAATGGATTGATGTGTGTGTTATGCTTTCTTGTGTATCAGATTGAGGCAAGAGGGGACAGAAAGGAAAGGTCAACTACCACCCATTCCCCTCTGTACTATACTGAGATCTTGAGACAAGAAATCAGAAACAAATACCCAGCAAAGATGTATGTTCCCTTTGTTTAGGGTAGGCCTGGCTGTGAGAAAAGCTGGGGTAAATAGGAAGCTGTTATCATCATAATAATACATCTATTTAGGAAAAGAACAAACATTTGTTTTGTGCTAATTCTATGGTAATCAGGGTGATTGTACTGTACTTTGCTACTGGATGTTGCCATGGTTATTCCAAGTAGTTTGTGGTTATTAATGGCCTAGAATAATCCACAGTGCTCAGTTTGAGACCTTTCATCAGAAACATGAGTATTAATTTCACTCTGCCATTCCAACATTTTTTGCAGCCCAGAGTAAATTTGCTTACTTTTTTATTATCTCTTAGTTCGGGATTAGATGTTGTCTAACGTGCATTTTGAAATAATTTGCCCCAGTCTTCATATCGCGTCTCTTCAAAAATACCTTTTGACTACAGGTTCACAGAACTATTACTAGGGCTCAGCATTTTTCAAATTGATCTATTGATAGATATATACTAATGCAACTTGGTAAAAAAAAAAAATAAAAGTTTGTATTGGAAAAACAGATATGCAGACCGTGTTTAAGAACTGTTCTTGAGTCGCCTGATCATGTGTGGAGGCTATGAACTGCCATCTGGGGAACAGGAGATACTGGTTTCCTACCTGAAATTTTATCTCTGTGTTGAGTCCTCCTGGATTCTGGAACACAGTCACTGATTCCCTTTCCCAAGCTGGTTACCCCATCCAAGTCCCAATACTATTTTTGTTTATGACTAGCAGTGGTGGTATTGTGCTGGGTATTCCTTAGTGTTTAAGTAGATAATCACTAAAAACTATGCTTCTTAAGAAAACTGTCAACAGAAAAATTCTGGGACACTGAGTTCAAGTAAACACGAATAGAAATGTTTGTCATCTTGAGCACCAGACAGATTGCATCAGCTCTGCCTAAAATTCTGGAAGATGGTGTGTGTTTACCTATGGATTGTAGTACAAAAGACAACTCCAGAACTCAGTGACACAAAATTATGAGGACTTCCTATTTCCCATGCTTTTCTGGTTGGCCTGGACGGCTCTGCCTGACTCACTGTCCCTAGTGTCCCCTCAGGGTACTGCATTCACCTTCTCTGGGCTGCACCCCTCTGGGCAGGATCCTGGGTTTCCTGCCTTTGACCTGTCCCTGTAGCCCTGTCTCCAGGCTCTCTGCACATGGCCTCTCTCCAGAAGAGAAATCCTTGCTGGCAACTGAATTTCAAGGGAACAAATTTAGAATCTTCCAAAGCTCTGAACTCAGCCTGGAACTGCCACAGACCATACCATCACAGGGTTGCAGGAAGACACCTAGCTTTTTGGAGAAGATGGTCTGTATTTACAGCAAGGCCAGGGGAGGACTATAGGAGCCATTAGAAGCCCGACACGCGTGTGTTTGAGAGCAGGCAGATGTGAAATGAAGAGATTTATTTGAAACAAGTAAATAAGTTGGAATGCCTTTATATTAATTTCATGCAATTTTTTTTTAAAGTAGAAAGCAAAACAAACAAAAATCCTTTTAATTCAATAGTATTGTTCTCTGTTCTGTTTGAATACAAAATATCAAAAAGCTAAAAAGCAGAGGTGTTCCTTTTAAGTCTCTCTTCTCTTGAAAACTGCCGAACTGGTATTGATTAGAAAGTTTCCCCTGGCTTTTGTCTACATCTGAATAGAGAGGAAAAAATAATTGAAAATCATAATTTACAAGAAAAACCCCGAATTGTTATCCATTGGTGACAAGGGGGAGAAATTCTCCTCCAAATGTTTTCATTTACATCTGTGCCGGGTCTTAGCTGAGCTGTGTTTATGTATTGATGCTCTGGGGCTGCTTGTTCCTTGAGGCATCCCAAGACTCTCCTGGGAAAATGCTAGGTCCATCCAATTGTAGAATCTGTGCAGATTAGGGATCACACCAATACATGCTCCCAGGGGGTTGTAATCATTTGGGTGAGCTATCCTCTGAGAAACAGTGCACTTGACCAGAGCAGGGAGAGCAAAACTGGCAATGCTCTGAGCTTAGGACTCATTCAACTAGAAACTTGTAAACAGAATAAAAAATTATCTAAGTAGGTAGTAATTATGCTACATGTAGCATTTGGGGGAATGACTTCACTCAGCCTAATTCCCTATGTCACATCCCAAGTAATCGGGTATATCAGTGGTGTTGTGGTCTGGATGCTTATTCCCCCAAAAATGCATGTTGAAATGAAATTACTATTGTAACATTTTAAGAGGCGGGACCTTTGGAAGGAGCTGAGGTCATGGAGGCTCAGGGATGGGTTTGCCCCTCCCTCACTTTTCCACTCTGTGCACTTCTGCAAAGTGAGTCCTCCTGCCACAGTATGACACAGCAAAATGTCAGCACCTTGATAGATGCCAGCACCTTCACTCAAGAATTGTGAGAGAGAAATTTTCATTCATTATAAGTTGCTCTGTCTGGCCTTCTGTTATAGCAGTGCAAAAAAGGCTGAGATAAGAAATTTTTTCCTAAATAGAAAGTATTCTTTTTTGGTAATATTCCATGATATGTATGTGCCATTTTGTTGAAACACTCACCATTAAAGGATGTTTGAGTTTCTTCTAGGTTTTTATGGATAAATAAATCTGCTATGAGCATTTGTGTACAGGTTTCTGAGTGACTGAAGTATTCACTTTCATACTCACCATATGACTCAAGGTTGATATTGGTATCATTGCACACATTCCCTCTTTCAACTCCCTTCGGAATTGAACATTCAACTGCATTTAAACAGAATCATTTTCTCAATAAAGAAGAGCTTCAACTCCAAAGGAAATGAAATATGATTCACCTCTCTAAATCCTCCCTCATCAATGAATACCAGGAAACTAATAAATACTGTGCTTAACATATGACAACTTTCACTTCTGGAAAAGATTGCCTGATTTCTTTTTAAATTTAATATACAAAATCCCAGGGAAAGGTTTTATTTATCTGAGTTTCTTGGGTTAGTGAATTTATTTGAATGCTTTCCCACTGATCAATTTACTGTGCCTAGAAGAACAATATTTTGTGTTATATAATGACAGCCACATCCTAAGAATGGGGAATATGGAATCCCCAAAATGAGAGGGAAAATGTTACCTGAAGAAGATGAGAACTAGTTAGGTCATTAACTTAAACATATCTATTACAGTCCACCCTTTAATTTTCCAATAGACATATATCATTTGTATAATTCTTCTCATATATATTATTATTTTTACAAACTGCTGTATTGTTGTAGAATGATTTAAAATGATAATGCAGGAGGATTTCCCTTTTAGTACTGGCTAATTTTTCTTGATTACATGTCCTACCACAAATGCACTTATTTCTAGCCTTTCCAAAAAGGAATCATCCAAATAGTTTATCCAGAAACAATTTCATTGACTCCCTCTTTCTTCTAAAAGATATTTCTATTCCTTATAGAGTACAGCCTTAGTCAAATATGCATATAGCCCCTTATGCATCTGAAACACATGGTGTAAATTTTAAATTATCTAAGCCTAGAACATGACTGGAACAATGGTGAATGAAAAACAAAAACAACCTTAGTACAATTCTCACTTAGAAAAAGGGAAAAATAGAAAGATCATGTTGTGTTTTCTGTTACACTTCATGTCGTTTCCTTCTCATAATAAACATAAGGAAAAAAGACATGTTCAAAATAGTCTTTGGGTATCCATTCATTGATTTACTCCCGTGATAGTGAAGGGCATTCTCCTCTCAGTCAGCTGGCTCTGCATACTTTGCCCAGTGTGATTTGACCCTCACCCAATCCCTTTCACAAGCAGATACAAAGGGCAATGAACAAAACCCTCCTCCCACAGGTGTGCACTCAACATGGCAAGAGTAACAGGTGTGGGTAGACCTGTCTAGAACAGACCCCAGGAAAAATTGCAGAGAGGTATGCCCTGGCCACAATTCTCTAACTTCAGAAAGGTGAGAAAATGCAAAAACTTGATACCTGGGCCTCAAACCAGACCTACTAAATCTCTATAGGTGGAGTTGAGCAAATTGACCTTTTTAACATGGTCTTTGGTTAATTTTGATATATGGTGGTTTAAGGCTGACCACTGTAAGGGATATTCAACTAAAAGACCTTCTTCTGGTTAAATCTTAGTGATCTGTATATCAATTTAAATATGATGATCTTTCTAAGCTTGCCAATAATCAACTATACATATATACATATATATGTATATGTATGTGTATATATGTGTATATATACATATACACACACACATATATATAAACATTTATTTTAAAATAAGTATATTTAAAATGAATATAAATATAGTACATTAATATTTATATATTTTTCATGTTTTTAAAATAAACATATTTCTATATTTTTCCTATATAAGACCTAGTCATGCCCTTTGAATCTAGACTTTGTGTTTCAGTTTTGGCTTCTTAGTTCCAGGCTTAGGAACCCTACCTTTGTAATTCCTAATTTTACTTTGGAGTACAGTTGGGAAAATACACCACAGGCTAGCCAAAAGACAGCTGATCCAAGCTGATGAGAATCCTTGGGTATCTTTATCAGGCCAGGGGTTAAAAGGAATGGGTACTTGTAAGGGAAATGTCTGTGTGTGATTTTTCTGATTCTGCCAGGATTTCCCTATTCATCATTAAATAATCTAAGTTTATAAATCATATTATCTAATATTATGGTAAACAAAAAAACTGCAGCTCTACAAAGACTGTGAACTACTTACACAAAGAACTTTACTCCATGCACATCTTGTTTTGATTCAAAATTAATCTAATATCTTCAAGTAAGGGAAAAAGGAAAGTGTGATCTTCATCAAGTTATGGCATTGCCTAATCTGCTTGCCTAAGGGTCATTTTCTATTGCTTGGTCTAGATATTTTATGATCTTTGAAAGATTGATGCTAGTCTGTTGAAAACTCACAAGCTGTAAATATTTTTTGTCTAATTACAATGCAAATTATTTTGTCAACTATTAGCACAAATAATTTTTGCCTGATAATGGTGAAAATGCATTCTGTTTAGTAAAAGTATGACCATAAGAGTTACAGTTAACTGCTCTGTGGGACTTCAGCCTTTACTTTTCCAGCTGGCAGTAGTATGTCCAGCACTGTTTCTCCTTCACTAACTATATGTGTAGCATTTTCTCAGGTCATTCTTGAAGGAAAAACAAAACTACAACCACCACCACAAAACAAAACAAACATCTGATATATGATTACAATATTCTTCAATGAAAATTGTGTGCTTTTAAGTTCTGAAGACACTTTTTTGCCTACTTAAATCAGAATTGTTCTTTTTGGGGGAGGGAGGGGTACCAGGGATTGAATTCAGGGGCACTCAACCACTGAGCCACATCCCGAGCCCTATTTTGTATTGTTTTTTAGAGACAGAGTCTCACTGAGTGGCTTAGCACCTCACCATTGCTGAGGCTGGCTTTGAACTTGCACTTGGATTGCAGGTGTGTACCACCATAACCAGCTTGTTCTCTCTTATTGGCTTTTAGATGGGATGGTTTCACTGGAGATTTCTTGCAGCACCCTTTTGAAGGCCAGGCGTAGCTGACACACTCGATATCTTAACATTTTTATACCAAGCTGCCTAAAGCTACAGACTTTGTGTCCATATGGTCGGAGTCCTGTGGGATTATAAGCAATAGCCAAACCAACTGCTCAGCTGCGGTATAATGAAGACAAAGCTGACTTTCCAAAGTGAAATGGAAGACTTCTCACTGCACTCCACCCCATCTGAACTTAGTGAACCTCATCTTTTAGAGTCATTCACATAAACTACTCCTGCTTTAGTCTTAGGATTCTGGTATAGCTGAGAACAACTCAACTGTAGCCATTGTCTAATTTCTTTTTTTTTTTTTTTTTCTGCTGCAACAGAATACCTGAGACTGGGAAATTTATAAAATAAAGAAATTTACTTTCTTATAATTCTAAGAAGTCCCAGGTCATAATACAGAAAGATTTGGTTGTCTGATCAGGGCTGCTCTCTCCTTCAAAGATGGTGCCTGGTGGTTATATTCCAAGAAGCGAGAAGCTGTGTCCTCACTTGACAGAGGAGGGAAGGCAAGCTAGTCTAGTGCTGCGTGAAGTCTCCTTTACAAAGGCCCTAATCCCACTGTGAGAAAGGAGGCATCAGGGTCAAAAGGACCCTGAAAGTTCCCATCTCTTAATACTATCAATTGACATCTGTATTTTGAAGGAATGCCTCCAAACCAAGCACCCTTGTGAAGGAGATTGGTCCATGAGTATTGAACATTCTGATAATAGAACACAGCTTCATTGTAGAAAAATTAGAAGAGGAACAGGTAATACCACTATTCTCACTTTTACTTTTCTCTGATCCCCTCACCTCCTCTTCCTTTCTCTCCTCACCCTTTCTCTCTCTCCCCAATCCTCTCTTTCCATTTCACACCCTGACGTCTACTTCCCCAGCCTGCCGTCCCTCTTCTCATTCTTTGTAGATTGGTTTTCTCCATACAGTGGCTCCAGAAGTTCATCCTTTTTATCTTAAATTCCACTCACCAGAGAAGAATGACTTCCCTCTCAAATTTCCAATTAAAAGGGAAAACATTCCAGGAGAGGGCTGTGTTTGACCTGCAGAAGGCTCTCCCCCTCTCTGTCTAACTCTTATGTGAGCAAAGGTCATGGACACACACATGTGAATGTCAACTTCTACAATAACTCTCTCTTTGGAATGTCCTCAAGGACCAGTTGTTCCTAAGGAAGCCAGAGGCAGAGGAAAAAAAAAAAAAAAACCAAAACCAACAAAACACAAGGAAAAAAAGAAAAAAAAAAACATGCTATCTACCTCAGGAGGTTTGGATGAGAGCAAGGATGATATAGAGTCTGGCATTTGAGGTGAAAGGTAGAGGAATTGAGGGCACTTAACCATGGGAAAAGTGAACTCCACAGTGAGTATTTGGGGTTCCAGTCTCAGCTTTCATGCAGCTAGGGGACCTCGAGGCCATTGCCTCTTTGAACCCCGATTTACTTATCTGAAAGTGTCAGTCATGTTACCTCCCTGGCAGTGCTCTTGACAAGATTCATGTGACGATGCAAGTAGCACATCAAGCACGTGCCTGGCGCAGCTCACACTCACTAAACAGAACTGGTTATTTCATCTGGGAAAGAAAATGCTTTGGAAGGAGACATGAGAACAGTCTTCACATTCTTAAAAGCCTGTCATATGCACGCAGTTTTCAACTTCTTCCGCATACTCTGGAGCATAGAGCTTCTGTCAAGGAGTTACGAGGCAGTGAGTTTCACTTCAATAAAAGGAAAGAATGAATTGAAAGCATAAATGGACTGGGGATGACTGAGTGAATTTCTCCAAAGAGTTTTCAAGCAAGTCTTGGCTTTTTCCTTGCCAGAGATGATGTAAAGAATTCACAAGTCATTGAGAGGTTACTTTAGAGGGCATCGCCAATGCCTCCTGCCCCTGGGTGTCTGTCATTCCATCACTTGGGAGTGAATAAAGGGCATCCCACACCCAGACTGGTGGCTTTTCCTCCTCCTTCTCATGCAGTCAGCCAAGGGAAGTCTAATAACTACATCTCCATCATACGGTGCTGTTTTTAAATATCCAAAATAGTGAATTTTAATTTATATTCCTGTTGTCTTAGTCTCATTCTACTTTACAATTTTTTTTAAAAAAAAAATGCAGGTGCAATGTTTTCAAACATGTTGCATCCTGCCTGGTTCAAGATCATCCGTCATTCCAGATCATCGTAAATTTTGGTTTAAATTTCCATTTCCCAGGTTTTTAAGATTAAGCAATTAGTGTTTAGTATAAAAATGCTTCCCAGAGAACTAGGTAGGACTCCATCTTGCCTGGGAGTGGAAGAAGGGTCAAGGAAAATATAAGCCAAGTGTAGTGGTTGTACCCAGGGATCACAGGTCTTGAAAGTGACCACAGAGGTTCCCATATCTTCTAGTAGAACTCAATTCCAGGTTCTTTCCCAACTCATTTCTGTCTCCCACACTCTAGCTATCTTTATGGAGCCTAATATGCTCTTCCCTAGGACATTTTATTTACCACCCACCTTCTTCTTCAATGACCCTTTCTGGAGAATTCTAGCAGGAGGAACAAGAGGTCATCTACCTTGGACATTGGTTCTACTCCTGGTGAGGTTTAGAAGATGATGGCAACACGAACATACTTGTAATAACATATCCCCATCGTTACTAGAGTTCCAGTATGACATCTTAGTACTCCATAGTCCTAGCACAGTTATGTCCCTCTCTTTTGTGGCTGATTCAATTCACCATATTTAGTTTCCATGTCATTATGCACAGACGGAACAGTCATCAACTATTTTTAAATAAACAAAACACATAGTGTTTCTAAAGTTTTCTGTTCCAAACAAATATATTCTTTTTGAAATAGTCATGTATATTTCCCAGCCTTAGTCCCCAACTCATTAAGCAGTAGTGAGGTACCTAGGAAGTTAGATAATCTTGAAGTTGTTTTATGTGTTCAGTATTCAAAACAATTGATAGAGCACTTTTCAAGATTGATTCCATCTCAGTCATCCTGAGCACATGATCTTCTGGCCTTAAACCCACATAAACTGCAGTGAAGGTCATAAAAGGCCTAACAAAAAAAAAGGTCATTACTTACTTAAGAGCAGTCAGAAATAGAATCTTTAGTGATAGTACTATATAATATATCTAGACTTTTCAAGGTTATGTTTGCACAAGTTTGCTTAAAAATGTTCTGTGGGAGCAGAAATTTGATGTGATATTTTGTAAAGAGACAAGTAAATGGACAATAAAAGGAACAGAGTAAAAGTAATATAGAGAATTTCCATTTGACATTTGCACATGATAAGTTTGCAAAATGGATGGAATTGGAGACTATTAGGTTAACTGAAATAAACCAGATATAGAAAGACAAATACCACATGTTTTCTATCATATTTGAAGTTACCATCAACAATGAATAAGTCAATCTGAATGTATAATAGTGATTTTTAGAGGTGGGGGTAAATAAAGACTGGATTTGATTAGTGCACACTGTTTGCATGTATTGAAATATCATATTGAACCTCATTAATAGGTACAAGTAATACATGCTAATTAAAAATAAAATGTAAAATTAGATGAATGCAGTGATTAAAATTTTTAAATATTGTAGTTTAATGGGAGAAAGTTAAACTTTTCTATATATAGGATCAGAGCAAATGACAGGTACAGGCAAGAAAAAAATTGAACATCACACTAATTCATATCCTCTACAAAAAAGAGCTTCAAATAGGCTACAGACTTACTAGTAAAACATAAATCTAGTACAATTTTTTCCATTGCGGGGGTTGAACTCAGAGCCTTGCACATGCTAGGCAAGTGCTCTACAACAGAATTACATTCAAATCTAAAACTATAATATAGAGTACTTTTAGAAAAACAAAAGTAAGAGAATCCTTTGGGATTCCGGGATAGCCAAAGAGGTTTTGGACTTGAGACCAACATAATGATGCAAAAAGAAAAAATTAAAATCAATATTAAAAACATCTACTCTGTGGAAGACATTGATGGAATTAAAAAAAGCTACAGAGTAATAGGAAGTATTTGCAAACCTCTCCAGTAAAGAACTTGTTTAAAGACTATACAAAGAGGCAGGGTACAGATGTGTTTGTCTGTCTAGAATCTCAGTATTCGGAGGCAGAGGCAGGAAGGAGACTCACAAGTTCATTAAGCCTTGGCTACTTAGTAAGAGCTTGTCTCAAAATAGATAGATAGATAGATAGATAGGACTGGGAATGTAGCTCAATGGTAGAACACCCCCAGGTTCAATCTCTACTACTGTAAAAACAAACTAACAAAAAATAATATATAAAGAAATCTCAGAGCTCAATCGATGAAAGAAAGAAAAGAAAGAAAGAAAGAAAGAAAGAAAGAAAGAAAGAAAGAAAGAAAGAAAGAAAAGAGAGAAAGAAGTCAAATTTTAAATTGGGATAAATATACATAAACAAAGAATTCACCAAAGAGGGTATACAGATGGCAAATAAGCACATTAAAAGATGTTCAATATCATTAGACATTAGAGAAAGGCAAATTAAAATGACAATGAGATAATAGTACACATATTTCAGGAAAAAAAAGGAATGATACCATCAAATGCTGGTGAGAATGCAGAAAAACAGAAATACAGAATCATTTGTAGATTGCTGATATGAATGTACATGGTACACTCAATCTGGAAATGTTTGGTTATTTCTTTAAAAACATTATAGTTTAGATATGAGATGTTCCCCAAAAGCACATATGTGAGACAATACAAGAAATTTTAGAGGTGAAATGATAGAGTTAAGAGAGCCTTAAACTAATCAGTGTATTGACCCACTTGAATGGATCACCTGGGTGGTAACTATAGGCAGGTAAACTGTGACTGGAGGAAGGAGGTCACTGGAGGCATGCTTTGGGGGGTATATTTTTTGTCCCCAGTGAATGGAGCACTTTCTCTGCTCCATATTGCCGTGTCCTGAGGTGCTTTCCTCCTCCATACGTTTCTGCCATGATGTTCATGGCCCAGAGCAAAAGAGTTGGCCCTCAATGGACTGAGACTTATAAAATCATGAGCCCCAAATAAGCTTTCCTCTTCGAAAATTTTTCTTGTCATGTCTTTTGATCACAGCAGTGAAAAATATGATTAAAACAAAAGCTTAAAATGCAATTACATATGATTCAAAAATTGCAGTTTGGTTATTTATTTCCAAAATAAAACTGTATTGCCAACAAACAAACTCTCCTCCCTCCCTCTCTCCCTTTATCTCTCTATATATCTATATAAATACACACACACACACACACACACACACACACACACACACACATATATATGAGAGACAGTTTAATCTAACACATCTCAAACCTAGAATCAACCCAAATGTTCATCAACAGTGAATGTTTACAGGAATGGTGGCAGATCAAACCACAGAATACCACTCAGCAATGAAAAAGCCTGCAAATTATGGCTGTATATAACTACTTGGATGAGTCACAAGGGAATTATGTTGAGTGAAAAACAGACAAGCTACAAAATTTACATACCAAAAAATTCCTGAAATGACAAAATTAGAGAACTGAAGAAGAAGTTAATGGATACCAGTGTTGGAAATGGAGAAGTGAGAGGAAATTGCTGTGGTATTCAAAGGATAGCATGAGGAATTCTTGTTCTGGAATTGTTTTGAATCTTGACTATACTTGTAAGCCTACACAGGAAATAAAACTGCATTGAACTACAGACACAGACACAGACACATACACTCTCTCTCTCTCTCTCTCTCTCTCTCTCTCTCACACACACACACACACACACACACACACACACACACGAATGTATACAAAACTGGGAAATCGTTTGGCAAATGTAATTATTTTACTTTCCAGGTCATGATACTTTAATATAATTACCCTAAATATTACTGTCGGCAAATATTTGACAAGGGTACCTGGGATTTCTCTTTGATTTCTTACAACTACATATAAATCTGAAACTGCCTCAAAACAAAATATAAAAAGTGCAAGACATGAGAAAGGTCTGTGTGCATCCTAGCATATGCTGCATGCATATACTGAACATGTCTCACTTCCTTGTTTTCCTCCTGCAACCCAAACTGCCCTATAGCACATTAGCCTATTCTGTTCTCCAGCTTGAGAACACCCTTCCCTCAGATCTTTTGTTTCCTCTGCAAAGTGGTGAGGTGCCTGAATAATTCTTGTTCTCTTCTAGAAGTTTCCTCAATCCCTATGCACACTTGCCTCTCTTCCTAGGTGTCTTCAAGGGGATGGGACACAAAGTAAGGTTAAGACAATTATATACTCAATTGTGCTAAATGAGACTGTCATCCAGAGTGGTAGCAAGTCTTATCCCAGAGATAGGAAGCCTCAGGAAATCAGGTGGAGGTTGTTTTCAAAATATAGACATTATGGGAGTGCCCAGAATAGCTATCATGTTCCCAGCTGAAGAATAAGAAAATGCTCCAATGCCAATTCAGATCTCAAACTATTTTTCAATACATAGAGTTATTATGTTACTCTCTAAATTGGAAAAAAAACAAATCATTGCTATTACCTACCTTCCTTCTATGTTATCATGGCCTCAGGCTCCTTGAATTATTTGCCCAAGATCAATCTAATGTTTGGACCTTTAGGAAGAGACTACATGCCTTGTTCCTGACCTCCCACCAACTTTCTAAGGCTAGATCCCTCCAGAAACACTTTGGATATCTTCACAACTGGAATTTGAGTCTATTTGACCCTGCTCTGAGAGAGGTGCAAATTTTTCCCTCTCCCTGTCTCTTGTCTTATTTTCCCCAGAGGCAATTTCTTCCACAGAAGCCTATTATTAGGAATATTCATTCCCCTTTCAAAGCAAACAATACAAAGTATGTTATGGTTTGGATTTGAGGTATCCCACAAAAGCTTATGTGTGAGACAATGTAGGAATGATCAGAGTTGAAATGATTAGGTTTTGAGAGCCATAACCTAATCAGTGGGTTAATCCACTTAATGGATTAATAATTTGAATGGATTAGTGAGTAGTAGCTGTAGGAAGGCAGAGTGTAGCTGGGGGAAGTGGGTCACGGGAGTGTGCCTTTGGGGCTTATATTTTGTACCTGGAGAGTGGAGCTTCTCTCTGCTTCCTGTCTGTTGTGAGCTGAGCAGCTCTCCTCCAACTCACCCTTTCACCCTTCTGCCATGATGTTTTGCCTCATGTTGGACCCAGAATAATGGACCAGCCTACCATTAACTTGAACCTCTGATATATACTTTCAGTCTTCTAAGTTGTTCTTGTGGGATATATTGGTTACAGCAATGCAAAGCTGACTAAAACAATGTCCTAAAATCTAGGTTCCATGGCTTAGCCATGCAATGTTTGCTGACTTTAAGAGCTCGTGTAATTTCAATAAGTAAATAAAAGCCACCAGGTAAACTGGGCACAGTCACGCATACCTGTAATCCCAATTACTCAAGAGGCTAAGACAGCAGGATCGCAAGTATGAGGCCAACCTCAACAACTTAGCAATATCCTGTCTCAAAATAAATAAATAAAAGGACTGAGGGTATAGCTCAGTGATAAGAGTTCCCCTGAGTTCATTTCCAAGTACAAAAAACAAACAAGTCACCAGGTAAAGATAATAATATGAGTCAAGTCCCAGTTAAGGGGAGCTACCTGAGCACAGGAACCAGCAGGTGCTAGTTATGGGACTAAAATGAAACTTCCCAAGGGTAGGTTGAGGCAGAGATGGTGGGTTTCAGATGCCATGAGAAGAAGCTGGGTCCTTATTTACTAAGTTTTTCTGGGAAGGTTACACAGGAAATTGTGCCAAATTTTGAAGAGGCTTCAATGTGCTTTAATTGTTGTTACAATGTCACTCAGGGCCCAGCTGTTAGAAGTGATATCTGCCTTCTAATTAGTGGAGATAAATGTGTTTCAATTATGTCTCTACTTCTTGAGGTGGATATACTTGAGCCTGACTGTTGGAAAAGTGAGATGGCCTTGAGGAGAAACTTAGACCAAGGACAGAATGATAAATAGGGGAAACATACACTCCAAGCTTAGAAATATGATTTAACAAAAAAAAAAATCTGTCAAGCTTACTGAAAACCAGGTGTTAAAGGGAGATTGTCAGTAAAAAGGATTCAAATGACAGTGGATCCTTTTCTAGTCCTAGTGCCTGGGGACCAGGAGGAACTGCCTTTGTTGGCAAATGAGAGATTTGTCCATATGGGGCCGTAGCTAACTCCTAAGTCTCCCAGACAGCTCATAGAATGTTCTTCTCTTTGTTTAAAGTTGTCTGTCAAATGTGTAATTGAATGTAATTTTATTTAAAATTTCTTAGGAAATCTCTCAGATTGAAGAAACTTATAAACTAGGCTTGGGGAAACCCCACCTTGTTGGGTTGAGAGTGCCAAAGGTGGGTTGGCGATCCCAGCCACCATGCTGCTGTCTCAGAGGACCTCAGTGCTTCTGTGATGGCAAACAGGTGACACAGAAGAACCCTGTGCAGAAAAATGACAGGCTATAATTAAGACATTAATTAAGACATGCAATTAAGTCGTATATTTGTTTTTTCAGTCTAAAATAAATTCATTGCCTATCAAGTGCTGTGCACTGGGGTTTCAGTGAAGAACAGGCCAGGCACCATACAGCCCAAGAGAAGGATCAGCAGGACATTTAAAGAAGCAGTAACCATTGGTGTGAGTTAGTGTTAATCACAGGACAGGCCAAAGGGTCCTATGGTGGCACCTAAACCTGCGAAGATTTTCAAGAAAAACAGCACTTAGCCCTTGAAATTCAGGTTGCTTTTGGCAATGTTCTTGGCAGAGAAAAGGAAAGATGGTGTAAAGATTAAAGGAGTGAGAGCACCCAGTGAAATTTCAGTATCTTTGAGCAACGTACCAGCAAGGGAGAGACTAGGAAGAAAGGAAGGTGGAATGTGAGTAGGGCCAGATGAGGTGAGCACTGAGGAGCCATGGTTGGGAAATCAGAATTTGAAAAGAGTAGGACTAGGGCAAGGAAAAGGATTTTTTTTTTTTTTTTACTTTGCTAAATTACAATTTCAGGCAAGAGGTTTTGTATTTTACACTATTTCCATTCATTGTGCCACAATGAATAAATGATCAAGGGCCTTTCTGTGTCTCTTGGGAGCTTGTATTCTAAACATTTTTTAACCCTTGGTGTTCATAATTGAATTTTCCAATGTCCAGGCAACAGATTCTAAACCCAGTGCAGCAAGCTTCTGAAACTGTAAAGGTCCCTAAAAGCACCGAAGTAAGACTCCCTGAAATTAACTCAAGATGTAAAATACGCATCCATAGGATCCTTAGTGTTTGGCCTCCCATTTCTTTTTATTGCATAGAAGACTCACTTCACTTAAAGTATCTAATCTGCTCTTTCATGTAACGGTTCATTCATTTATGAAAGCTAACTATATTGCTAAAGCCATGGCTGGTTAGATGTTATAAAACATAAAATGGGTGTTTACACTAAAATTCTGTGACACATCTTTATCACCATCCCAAGGTTAAGGTTATCAATTATTTGCCACTATCTTTCACCCTTGGAACTCAGTAAGTGTGAGTCCTTCAGACTATGGAACCGTGAATTTGACCTCTCTGCAACTTGAGAGGTAGGGGGACATACAATCGATAGCAAGAGCATGGACACTGATCTGAATTGCCTTCACTGTGTGATGTTGAGCAAGATCTTTGCCTTCTCTGTGCCCTCATGAAGATTGCTTTGTCACTGCCATAGGCTATGGTTAGAATTACATGAAATGATCACGCAAAGTCTTCCAAAGAGAACTTGGCAGGGAGGTTAGTTATTATTGCTTTTCAAATTAATTATTATTCTCTTGCTGTGCATGTGCAGCCTTACTGGAGGATAACATATTTCTCATAAGTAAATTTTCTGGTGATTAAAGCTTAACACTTTGAGCAGCCAAACACACTCATATTTTAATATTTTGGGATGGAGCTTTTGCTAACTGTGAAATCCATTATTAACTCATGTTGCAATTATTGGAATTGCCTCTAGGAATCATTACACTGAATATGAAATTGAGCATTAGACTGCAATAGGAGTGTCCTCAGGAAGTCAGTTTACCCGCACAGTAAATGGCCCTGAAGAATTTCTTTGCTGTGGCTGTTACTTTATACAAATGTGGTTGCTACTGTTTTTAATCCTCTCTTATTGCCTGGCTCTCAGTTGGCAATCCACGTGGCTGTCAGTTTACCTTCCTCTAGTAAGCAATCAAAATTATTTTTGTTGTTAATTTGTTGTGACTTAGAAAACCAGGGTCTGTAGGCTTTTTGTTTATTAAAAGAATAATGAGGATTTCAAGGAAAACTTTTGCAATGAATACAGACTATTCATTTTGTGTTCCAATTTTACATGGCTTCTGGGTTTTCCCCCTTCTCAAATTCCTTCCAATTCAATTTCTCTTCTAAAGGCATTTTACATCAGGAGGAAATGTTTAGTTTATAATAAGAGAAACATGGTGCCCCTCATTCACACTGAAGAAAGCCTACAACTCCATGTACTAAGAAAAATAATAAAAATGAAGCCAACAGCTATACAGTTCCTTTGAACCTAATTCAGTCTTAGGGCATGGAGAGGTTTAAAATGTGTAAGACAAATTTGAAATCTCAGTTAGAGATGGAATAGCCACATCCATATTATGACTGACTTAATTGAATTCATAAAAGGGAAGCAATTTTGTTCATTTAGCCAGAAATCAAATTGTACTTACATGTATGTGATTGTAAGAAAAAAATTAATTTTCTTCCATTTGATCTTCTGTGTTTGAGACATGTTGATTATTCAAATTGAATGACAACTATATTTTCTTCTGAGCAATCAGAGGTAGAATTCATGTACAAAACCATTCTCATATACAAAGGAAGATCTGTGTTCCACTATAAGACTGATTTCTATGCCTGGCATGAGAAGGGCACACTGTGAAGTATTTGAAGTGTGCCTGGTAACTCTAGGACGTGTCATTTTTCTGTCTGCCCAAATGACCTGTTGCTTGATGCCACGTAAGTTTGCACCTGTCTTAATAACAGAAGCAAGTGAACAATGTGTTTTAGATGAGTTGCTTGTTCCTAGGGCTGGTCTAATAGCCATAACTGCAGAAGTAATAAATTATCAAGTCAAGTGTTTAAAGATTTGGCTTAGAGGTCAAGCTTTCATGTTAAACTCCACTGATTAAAGAGTAGAACTTCCCAAATATTGTTTCTGCTCTTAGAAACTGAAGAGACAATTAAGTTTTCTGAAAAAAAAAATAGCAGAAAAAAATTTGAAGTCAGTTGGTAAGTACTATGTTGCTGCAAGGTTTCACTTAACAAAAACCAATTCAAATAAAAGTTTGGCTAAATAAGTTTTAGGGGAAAGGTGTCATGGTGTCAGGAAAAAAAACTGTGCACAGTTAATACAGTGAAAAGATGAAGCAAGAAGTCCAGATCAGAAGTGCTAAGGAAAATTTGAAAGATTTAGGAAAAAAGTGGAAGTTGGGTCAGATAGTGGCTACAGAGTCCAGGGTGTCAGGTTGAACTGGAGAGATTCAACTATTCATTTTGTTCATTTATTCATGTGTTCACTGTACAGCTATCCTGAGTGAGGCTCTGTGCCATGTGCAAGCACCAACAGAAGATGAGAAATGAAGCCTGTGAAACCAGTGACCAGAGACATTTCAGAAAGGGTGAGCAAGGGTTAGGGAACAGGATTTCTATTGAAGCTTAAAACCAAGGCAGGGATACACAACCAAAAGAGCTTCCAAAAAGAAGGGAATTTCTTTTATTTATCTACTTGTATTTACTTAGCTGTTCCTTTGTGCCAGACACTAAAGTTATAAACATAAATTTGTCAGATCTTCAAAATAAGTCTATATAGTAGGGCTATTATTTTCTTCCACTTGTCACATAAAGAAACTGAGGCAAATTTGCACCATATCACAGAGCTAACAAGGATAATAACAGAGGTGAGCATAACTTCAGAGGCCTATGGGCAATTTGTGCTTTAGAAAGGGAGCACTGAGCAGATTGTTCTGTTTTCTGTTTGAGCAGGAACCAATACCAGCCTGTGGAAGTCCAGAACCTGCACGTGGAATCAAGAAGGAGCAACTGACATGAGTTGGTTCAAGTTCCAAGTGAGCTCATGGGTTTTTTGGTGGGGTTTTTTTTTTTTTTTTTTTTTTGGACTGGGGATTGAACTCAAGGGTACTTGGCCTCTGAGCCACATCCCCAGCCCAATTTGTATGATATTTAGAGACAGGGTCTCACTGAGTTGCTTAGTGCCTCACTTTTGCTGAAGCTGACTTTGAACTCACAATCCTCCTGCCTCAGCCTCCCAAGCGTCTGGGATTACAGGCATGCACCACTGTGCCTGGCTCGTAGGTTCACTATTCTCCGCAGTTGCTGTGTTTAGAGAAACCTTCCCAGGTTTGTGCATCTATTTAATAAGATATTTACTCTGTAAGTTCTCTATGCCAGACACTGTTCTTAGTGCTAGAAATACAGCAGAAAACTAGCCTGTTAAGGATAACCAAATGATATGATTACGTTAATCACAGATGATTATTAGTGCTATTAAGACAAGTTGGGGCACAAAGGAATGGGAAGGTGGCCAATTTCAGTAGGATATTCAGATCTCCTAGAGAAACTGACCTTTGATCAAGGACCAGAAGAAAGAGAAGCATTTAGCCATTCAGCAGAGATGGGGAGGGAAAAGCATTTCCCGCAGAGGGAACAAAATATGTAAAAGCCTTGGCCAGGAACAACTCTGGTACACTCACAGATCAGCAAGGACCAGTGTAGACAAAGCCTCAAGAGCAAGAGGAAAGGAAGGTGGGGTGAGGGCAGAGAGGAAAAGGCTGGGCCATCTGGGATCTTATGTCTATGGCAAAGAGTTCAGAGATTATTTTAAGAGACATGACAAACTTTGAGAGAGTTCAAAGCAGGGGATCATTTATATCTGAAAAAGATCCTCACAGATTTTAAGTGGAAGTTGGATTGGTAGGACCTAAGTAAAAGTAGGAAGGATATTGACGTCCAGTCATGATGGTTAACTTTATTGTCCCCTTGACTGAGCTGAAGAGTGCCCCCATAATGGGGTTAAACATGGTCTGGGTGTGTCTGAAGGGTAATTCAAGGAGAGAATAGCATTTGAATCATTAAACTGAGTACAGAATATCTGCCATCACTAACATGGATGGGAGTCTCCAAGTCCATTGAGGGATCAAATAGAACATAAATGTGGAAGAGCAAACTCTCTGATTTCTATTTCTGTCTTCTTGAGATGGAACATCCATTTTCTCTTGCATTCAGACATCTGGGTCTCTGGTTCTTTGGGTCTTCAGAATTAGGACTTATATCTGTGCCTTCCCTCCCTTCCTCCAGTTCTCTGTCCTTTTGTCTCAATATGGGCATCAAGTATTAGCCTGGTTCTTAGGTCTTTGAACTAAAACTGAGTTATACCATTGGCTTTTGGTTCTTAAATTGGCAGATGGTAGATCTCCTGTTTACTTGTCTCCCTTATCTCCCTCCCTTCCTTCCTTATTTTTCCCTTCTTTTCTCTCTTTTTTGCTCACTTTCTATCTAATCCCTTCCTTCCTACCCTTCATCCAATCCATCTATCCATCCATCCATCCATCCATCCATCCATCCATCCATCCACCTTAGTTGTTCTATTTCTCTGGAGACCTTTGGCTAATAGAGAGTCAAAGAAGTAAAGATGATATTGGGGAAAAGGGTAGAGGCAGCAGAGGTGAAGGGTAATGGGAGGTTAACAGATAATATAAATTATAGATAAGATCTCAAAATGCATCATATTGGGGGAATAAAGGGAAAGTGGGACTAAGGGATGAGACCTAGAGTTTTATTTTGAACAACAGCTTATAAAATGGCACCATGTTAAGATGGACAATGAGAAGGAAAAACAAGGTATGGAAAAATATGTCAAAATATAAAACTTGAGCCATAATAACTCAGGTGTTTCACCACATGAAAATTATCTTCCAAATTATGGCTTGCCCTACGTTTAATATAAAGATAATTCTAGCCATCCATACATATAATACACTAAATTAGATATTTGATATAATAAAAATATTGTATTTAATAAAAATCACTCTAAATGTCCTGAGGTCAGGGACAGTGAATGGTTCATTAATATTTGTTTGTTTAAATACATCCAAATTGCAGTCAAGAGGCAAAAAGAACCCAGGTGAGATATAAGTCTCTCTAGGCTCCACTATCCCAAATGAGTGTCTTTGAGCACGTTAAATTCTTTGACTTCCAACTTGTTCATGAGCAGAATGTGTATAAAAAGGAGATCCTAATGGTTAGGTAAAATACCATGTTCATATAGAGACCACCAAACTCCTTCCTAAGAGCTTCAACTATAGTTTGTTCCCATTTTTGAGTGTGTAAGCATTTTTGCACAGTCTCTGCATCTACTTAAGATGAAATTTAGTCATAGTATCTAAAATAGTATTGTACATAGAGGGGAAAGAATTCAATTCCTCTTCACTTTTACTTCAATTCCTTACCCATGCTTTTAATCAAATAAAAACCCTCAGAAAGAATCCATAAGTAAGTACAATAGACTTGATCCAAAGGAATATGCCACCTACTTGAACTGAGGATCCTACTTCTGCCCACTTTTTATTGACAGGAATCCAAAGAAGAATTTGCCTTTCAGTCCATTGTGAGCAAAGTGAAATGTTTCTCTCCTAGCATAACAAATCCTGTAGGCAGCTATAAACTATAATTTCCTTTCAGCTCCTTGACAGACTTGATATAAATTTTACAGCATAGTGGGGGAAATGGGGGGGGTCATTTTAAAAGATAAATTTCATCATGTATGTCTGACAATAATGTATATGTTCAGAGGCCCGCTTTTTTCAAAAGGGAGGAAAAAGACTCTGCTTTTAAACAATCAAAGGTTAAAGTTAGCCCCGTCATTCATGTGGTTTCATTCTTTTATGCATATTGAAATACCTCAGGAAGATTTATAACCCTGGTTCATACAGTCAGAGTTCCAGTAAATGAGTCCCTTTTTGAAGTTTAAATATTTATGCTTCTATTTTCCTGCCTTATACAGACAGCAAGAGTAAGCTCACAATAGTCAAGGAGCCATGGTGACAAGCCAGGTTATGACGAGAAATGACTGTCGATTCAACACCCTAGGGGATACTCTGCTCCCTTAGATTCTT
Organism: Urocitellus parryii; assembly: GCF_045843805.1. Lineage (NCBI taxonomy): Eukaryota > Metazoa > Chordata > Mammalia > Rodentia > Sciuridae > Urocitellus > Urocitellus parryii. The sequence goes on from NC_135536.1 coordinate 144,337,615, forward strand.
ACTTCTTTGGGAAATGGATGCATGGATGGATGGATGGATGGATGAATACATGGATAGATGGATGCATGGATGGATGGATAGATGGATAGATGGATGGATAGATGGATGGATAAATGGATGGATAGATGGATAGATGGATGGATAGATGGATAGATGGATGGATGGATGGATGGATGGATGGATGGATGGATACATGGATGGATAAGTGGATGCATGGGTGAACCTCTTACACAATGAATCTAAGGAAGCAGAAATAAATCTCTTTGGCAGATGTGAGTCTAAGTTCATGTAAAATTTCACACATATTCAGCCTAGAGTCAGAACTAATAATAATCATTTAGAAGTATAAGTAAGAATTATAGTTATGAAAATGTTTTTCCATATACTTGAACTTGTAGGTTTCATAGAACTCTACAGACTGAGCAGTCAGAAACTATTGTTTTATTTTATAGATGAATAAGTTGATGATTTTTAAGTAGATAGTAGAACACCTACTTAGATGATGGTTAATGGCTGGACAATGACAAGAATTTCATTATCTTGATTCCTGTTATACTATTCTGTCCATTTCACTAACTAATGATGGTGATCATACTAATAACAATTTTTTATATATTTAGTTACAGTTTAACAAAGGTATATAATGTCATCATGTTTGATCTTTAGTGCAATCTTTGAGCATTGTATCCTATTTAAATTTTTACCTAATATTGTTTGTATGATGACAAAACGGATATATTTTGTATTTTGTAATGTCCAATACAGTGAAAAACAACTATGCTTCAAAATCTTTGTCCCTCTCAATAAACCACTTGCAACTCTCTTACTTATTGTTTCTGATGTATATCCCCATATTTATGAATAATACCTTTGCAACATTATTTCTCAACCATTCAGTTTTAGACATTGCCTTCAATTCCTGCTAAACATAGTGAGAACCAAGTGCTCTTAACTACCTCCCCTAACACAAAAATATATATTTCTCCACTTAATTTTTCAATAAGGTTATAAAACAATTTTGGTTAAATCAATATTTAGTACTTTTAGTACCATGACTACTTAAAAATTGCTTATAGTATTTACATAAGAAAGTACCATATTTCCTTTCTATATTTCAAAGTTTGGTTCAACTTCCTTTATTTATTTTTACCTTCAAGTTTATAAATGCAATGTAATTTTGGCTCCCATCTACTATCAAAACATTTTATACCATACCCTCATACATTTCCTCCTGTATCCTTAGACTTCTCCCAAATTGTATAGTGTGTTTTCCAAGCCCACTGAACAGCTGTCATCTGAAGATTTCATGCCCTTGCTGGTATACCACATTCCTGTTTTGTCTTTCTCTTACTGAATTATTTCCTGACTTGGGTTCAGTGCTTCCTTTGGTAGCTTTCTGAGAAAGGAGCATGAAATATAACACTTTGAAAACTTTAGAGGCAAATATCTTTGATTTTTCCTCCTACAATTGATCAGTCATTCAGCCCTATCTTAGGCTGAAATGTTTTACATTCAGAGATGTGAAGACATTCCTTGACTTGCTTCACTTTAGCCTTGTTTTCTGAGATGGCCAAGGCAATTATGATTATTTCTTCTCTGTGTGTATATGTGATATGTCCCTTCTTCTTGAGAGCTTTAAATCTTTTATCCCTAAAGTTCGAAAATGTCAGGTACTATACTTGAATAAGGTCTTTTCTCAATCATAACTTTGGATTCTTAGGAGAGCCATTTTAAAATGATAATTCTTATCCTTTGATTATTACAAAGTCACTTATGTAATTTGTGATTTCATTCTATCAGCTTTTTCTAGGAATTTTATTAGTTCAATATAGAATCTCCTGGATTTCATATGTAATGTAATTTCTACTTCTTTCACATCAATTTGCTTCCAATTTTTCTTTATTGGATTTTTTGGGGATTTTTAAAAGTAAGGTAAAATGTATGTATAATCAAATGTAAGTACTTTAAGTGTACATGAACTTTGATGAATGTATATGTCCATGTGATCAACCTTCAATTAATATATAGAACATTTCCATCATCCCATCCAAACAGCTCCTAGCCACACTATGTAGTCACTCCTCTGTTCTAAAACTTCATAGAATTGGAATCAGGCAGTATGTAATTTTGTAGTTATTTTTAACCCCTAATAAAATGCTGAAATTTTATTTTGTTTATACCTATAAGGTTTGAAAACTCCTTCCTATTTTAAAATTAATTATTTTCAACTCAAATTGCTCTTGATCCTTGAATATGATATCTACTTTTTAAAGACAATATTCTTTCTTTCTTTCCTTTTCTTTTTTTTTTTTCGTGGAATTAAAGGAAGCTTTCCTTCACTGCTTGATATTATAAGTTTCCCTTCTTCATTTTAGATGTCTTTTGATTCTTGGTTGTTCATTCCTATTTGATATGAAATGAAGTTTAATCAAAAGATTAAAGATCTGTATTCACTAACAAGACTCAGTTGTGAAACAGAACATAACTAAGATGCTATAGTGTGGGTCCAAAATATCCCCAAAGGCCCATGTGTTGAAAGTTTGATCCACCAGATTAACACCATTGGAAGATGGTAGAACTTTTAAGAAATGGGGCCTAAAAGGATCTATTCTGGTCATTGGGGAAGGTATTAGAGGGACCCAGCCACTTCCTCTCTGTTTTATTTTTTCTTTTTGTATGTTTTTAAAAATTTTTTAAATTTGTTTTAGTTAGTTATATATGACAATAGGATTCATTTATGCATTTTGATATATCATACATAGATGGGATATAATTTCTCAGTTTTCCGAGTGTACATGTTATAGAATCACATTGGTCATGTAGTCACATATATACATACAATAATAATGTCTGTTTCATTCTATCATTCCTATCCCCACATCCCCTCCTCTACCCTTCTCTCCCCTCCCCTCCCTTCACTTCCCTCTACCTAATCTAAGGTAACACTATTTTTCTCTAGTGTCGCCTGCCTTACTGTGAATTAGCATCTGCATATTAAATATTTGGTCTTTGATTTTTTGGGATTGACTTATTTCACTAAGCATGATATTCTCCAAATCCATCCATTTACTGGCAAATGCCATAATTTCATTCTTCTTTAAAGCTGAGTAATATTCTATTGAGTATATATACCACATTTTCTTTATCCTTTCATCTACTGAGGGACACCTAGGTTGGTTCCGTAGTTTAGCTATTGTGAATTGAGCTGCTATACACATTGACATGGCTGCATTACTGTAGTAGGCTGATTTTAAGTTCTTTTGGTATAAGCCACGGAGTGGGATAGCTGGGTCAAATGGTGGTTTCATTCCAAATTTGTAGGTTTTTAATTTATGAATTTAATTGTCTTAATAGTTGTAGGACACTTTGGCATACCTAACTCTTATTGGATGAGTTATGATAGTCTGTATATCTTCAGGAATTGATGAATTTAAGTGGTCAAATTTATATCTACAAAATTGTCATGGTAGCTGATCATCATTTTGAAGTTTGTAGAGTCTGTGTGTTGGTGATTTGTGTCTTCTCTTTTTTTCTTTATGAGCATTGTTTTCATCAGCTTTTTTTGTGAGGAAAAGATCTGACCAAAACAATTTTAGAGGAGAAAAAGTTTATTTGAGGGCTCACAGTTTCAGAGATCTGAGTCCATAGACAGCAGGCTCCATTCCTTGGGGCTTGAAGTGATGCAGAACATCATGGCAGAAGAGTGTGGTAAAGGAAAGCAGCTCACACGCTGTTCAGGAAGCAAAGAGAGAGACTCCACTTTCCATTCACGAATAAAGCCATGCCCCCCATGCCAACTCCTCCAGCCACACACGACCTGCCTGCAGTTACCACTCAGTTGATCCCCTCAGAGGATTAATGTTGGGACAAGTGCATGGACTAGTGCATCCATGGCGTATGTTAAGGGCGTCTAAGTGGCAAACCACTTCCCCGATGAGGCCATGTGTTGCAGTCCCTGCACTTGCTCCATGGCCTGCTCCTTGACAGGTAGCTGTAGGGACAGTTAGCAAGAAATTGTATTGGTGGCTGCCTATAATCTGCCACTGAGCAATAAAATCAGACATGCTTCCTGCTTGGTCTCCAGAGGTCTTGATTAGGGACTTCACAGCCTAAAGTCTACCCTGTTCCATAGACCTCCTTGCTGGAGGAGAGAGAGCCCATGCAGACTAATTCACTGATTGGATTAAGACTCTCACAACCCAATCATTTCTCCTCCATAATTTCTTGCATTCTCTAACACATTAGCTTTTGGGGGATACCTCACATCCAAACCATAACAAGTCTGGACAGAGGTATACCAATGTTGTTGATATTTTTAAAGAACCAGCTTTTTGTTTCATTGATTTCCCCCATTGTTTTCTTTTTTTCATTTTTTTAAAATTTTTTATTCTAATTTGTTATAAATGACAGCTGAGTGCATTGCAATTCATATTACATATATAGAGCACAATTTTTCCTATCTCTGGTTGTATACAAAGGATATGCACATCATTTGTGTTCTTCATACACGTACTTAGGGTAATGATGTCCATCTCATTCCACTGTATTTCCTACCCCCATTCCCCCTCCTTTCCCCTTCCTCCCCTTTGTCCTATCTAGAGTTCATCTAATCCTCCCATGCTCCCCCTCCCAACCCCACTCTCTCTTTCCACTTCTCAACCATAAAGTGAATGGTTTTGCTCTGGCAGGCACTCACACCATGATGTGCTACCAAAACAAAGGAGCCAAGCCCTCATAGACCAGAAGCTCAAAAACTATGAACCACAACAGACCGTTTTTCTCTATAAGTTGATTCATGGAAGGTATTTGTTATGGTAATAGAAATCTGATTAATGCAGTTGAGGAACAACCTTTTCCACTTAGGGGGTAGTATCAATTCCTTCTGTATATGCTGGTGGTTATGTAGAAAGGATTCAACCAAAAAAAAAAAAAGCAGAACTGAACCAATAGGAGATTTATATGTAAAGACAGAGATCAATATATAGATTTTATCACTCTATATTTATCCTATATCTATTTTACCTGTCTATATATAAATCTATAAAAAGATTTATTATAAGGGATTGGCTTACACAATTGTTGGGGCTGGTTAAATAATTCAGAGTTTTCTATCAGGCAAGAAGTGCAAATGACAAGCAAACTGAAACCCCATGCATGCAGAATGGATTTTTTGTCCACATTCTTCATTCAAGAAGGGAGAAACAGCAGGTTAGGTAGCAATGACAGAGCCAACAGCTGTCTGGAGTCTCTGAGCCCATAAATAGCCCACATCTTCTTTGAAATGCTATATATCTTTCAGTAGAGCTACCCAGAATAATTTTTTATTTACTAATCTAAAGTTAATGAATTAAATATCTCACATCTTCAAAAAAGCTTCCCACCAACACTAGATTCATGGTTGATTAACTGGGAGAAGATGTGTGTATGCTACCATGTGCTTGCTGCCTCTCAGTCCAACTATCCCTACTCAGCTCATCCTAACAAGAAGCATACATTGCCTTAATCCAATCTGCAGAGGAACTAGAATTCCTTCCACTTTGCAAGAAAGAAAATAGGTTGCATCTGAAAAATTATTTGAAAGTGTGCTGCTGAGATGGCTCAGGGATATAGTATTCCTACAGCATGTGCAGGGCCCAGAGTTTATTCCCCAGCATAATAAATAAATAAATATATAAATCTGAAGTTAATTCACACAAAGTTATACGGTTTGGATCTAGAATGTCCTGCAAAGTTTCATGCATCCAGAGATGGGGCTTGGAAAATTATTGTACTAAGACAACTTTGACCTTATCAGTGGCTTAATTCATTGATGGGCTGAATGAACTATTAGGAGGTGGCACTTAGTTGAAGGAAAGAGTTTTTCTTCGCTGTGAACCCTTCCTGTCTTTCTGCCGCCTGCCATGAGCTGAGCAGCTTTCTTTTACCACACCCTTTTATCGTGATGTTCTGCCTCACCTTAGACTCAAGAAATGGAGCCAGTTGACCATGGACTCAAACCTCTGAAACCTTGAGCCAAAGCAAATAGTTCTCCTCCAATATTTTCTTGTCAGAAGTTTTGGACACATTGGCAAACAAGTGAATAACATACAAAGAAATACAACAGCCATAAACTGCACCTCAAATTCTATGCATTAGCCTAACTTTGGTGAAATGTTGGCAGCATCATTCCATGGAAATTAGGCAATTTAAAAATTTTTGCTGGATGTATTTGTACTGTTAATACAGCTTCCTAGGAAGTTGAAGTGATATTTCCTCTTCGCATCATGAACTTATCAACCATAAACAGTTGACATAATATCCTGTTACATACAATGAAATAGATCTGATTATTGAATCCTGCCTTGCAGTGCTGTCCTTTATGATATGGCACATGATCCAAATCAGTGACTAATATGTAGCATGATTCTCCCATAATCAAAATTATAAAAGGATATAGGAAAAGAGTGCCACCATGTACAATTATACGATTCACACTTGCAATATTAGATAGGCTGCAAAAGACTCTAGCTGTACATATCAAAAAGGTTTAAATCTAAAAGTGAACAGCTTCCATCATATTGCAAAATATTTTCTCAAATCCAAAGCTGATATTGCCACATTGCCATTTTAGATTCCTTAGAATTTTTCTATAACAAATGAATTATATTTTGTATAGCAAATGAATTAAATGGATTACATTAATGGTCAGACTCAATGACTGATTGTCAAAGGGACTATAATAAGCAAAGATTGTAAGTTAAACTACTTAGTACCTTTTTCAATATAAACAATGAAATCTTTTTCTAAGAAACTCAGTATAGTCTTAATATCAACTTAATACAATATCCAAAGAATAATAAGAATATATTCACTTTCTTTGCCATATACCTATGCAGTTCTCTCCTATTTGGGTGGAATCAACTTCCTCTCCCTACTAACATTAGACTTGGTCATATAAATCCCTTTGGCCCAGGGGACATTAGCGGACATGAGGGTAACAGACATGAGGTTAGCAAACACCACAGATGTAGTAATGCTGTACTCTTGACCTCTTGGTTTGTAATGACCACCTAGGTGGGTACTGTTCCTCAGGTCTGGGCCCCAGAATGAGATGCTGTGGGGCACACCTGTACCCCCTGGTAGCTTGGAAGCCAAGCTAATCTCATAGAGTTCTAACTGACCATCAGCAAATGAGAAATAAATGTTTGCTATTTTAAGCCACTGAGCCTTTGGCAGTTTGTTACATAGCACAATTTGTAACAATAGCTAGATCAGAGAGAGGCTCAGCCTTATTATTCAGTTGTAGCTTTATTTCTTAGATTTTTCAAGAGAGTCGACCCATCACTACTTGTCATAAACCCTTCCATCTGAGAAACTTTTAAAGCTTCTTTGCAACAAAATTACCTTAAATTAAAAGAATATGTGAGAATATTTCTTCTTTGCAAAGTTTACTGACCTACAAGTAGTCAAATCATGAAAAATAATTGAGATGATAATACAATGAAAGAATGACAAATCTTAATTCTCTTGACACTAATTAGCCTTGTCTTGGCAGGAAATAATTTTAAAATATCTTGACAATTTTATCTCCTTAGAAAGTATGGAAGAGGTCTTAAAACAATGTATAAAAATACAAAGTAGAAGTAATATCTATTAATATCTCTGAGATTTTTAAAAAATTAGACTTTATCAGTCTCTCCTTGCTCACTTTCCAATTAGGTGCTGTTCTCTGACACTCCTATTTTTTAAGTAATGCCTATATCAGATATTTGCTGTTTTTGCCTCCAAAATACAGTTCCATGTGGAGACATGCTGAAGGCAAGGTTAGAAGTATTTAGAATGAAATACATGACAGAGAATTTTTAAACTTATTGATTATTATAACTGATGTTTGTAAGCCTCAAAAGAAAATGGTTTGCCACCGTAAAGCAAAGAAGAGAGTCAACTCTTCTCAATAAAATGATGAGCCATCAACTTTTCCAAGAGTATTTCCATTGACAATGAAAATGTAAGAAGCAACTGAAGTAACAATATGGTAGAGTTTCAAATGTGTTTTGATATCTGGAACAGTATTTACCAGATGATGAGTATTAATAGTTGGTGAACAGTGAGTTGCATTTAAAAACATTATGGGGGTACATTTATATTTATAAATAATTTAAATATTAGCTGGGCACCATGGTGCACGTCTGTAATCCCAGTGGTTTGGGAGGCTGAAGCAGGAGGATCTCAAGTGCAAAGTCAGCCTCAGAACTTAGCAACGCCCTGAGCTACTTAGTGAAACTTTATTTAAAAATAAAAAAATTTTTTAAAAAGGCAGGGGGGCTGGGGATGTGGCTCTGAGATTAAGCACCCCTGAGTTGTTCAATCCTGGTACCAATAAATAAATAAATACCCTATATATTTTTACATATTATATATGTAAACACATTAAATATATACACTTGTAAAACCAGGCAAGTATGTAATAAAGTTTAAACACAGCAAACCCAAAATTCTGTTATACAGATGCCTGGTTTTGCAAGAACTGAAAACTAAAGTTTAAACATGGCAAACCCCGGATTCCATTTTTTCAGTTCTTTTTAGTTATACATGACAGTAGAATTCATTTTGATATAGTGATAAAAGCATTGAATATACCTTGTTCTAATTCAGTCCCCACTACTTCTTTTTTTTCCATGAAGTTTATCAATTTAATTGTATTTCAAACATTTAAACATTTACTTCAAACATGTTGTTCATACAAATATCTGACCACACAAAATTACTTTGTCACATACATCTACTATAATCCTAACACAGATGAAAGGGCAATTTCACCAACACAGGAGAGGAAGATAACTTTAATGAGAAATTACTGTGCTTCATATGTTATCCACATATAATATTTCTTTTTTTTTAGGATTGCCAAATGCCAATGTCTTGACTTGGCACAGAATCACGAGCCACCACACAGCTTTGTAGGTTCAAACAGCAATTCTTTATTCCCGATCTCCACACACGTTCAGGGGCAGTCTCTAATATGTCCCATCCCAAATCCTACTCCACGAGGCTTTTTTCAAATCCCATTTGAATCTCACGAGAACTCAACGGGAACAAGCAGCAGGAACACCCTAATCCCAGCAGCAATAATCTTCAACCTCAACTTCCCTAAAACTCCTATTGTCATGCCCTAAACCCAAGGACGGAGATACTTCCTGCAGGAATACACCCTAATCCTGGATCCACCCTGGTGATTGAGCAGGGTCACCTTTCTCAAACACACAAGCAAGGTCGCAGCAAATTTCCAAGGCAAGTCCATTTAACATGGGGTACACTGGCAAGGATTACGATGCGTCATACCTACTTGGTAATGGCCCTCAGCATAGGATTTTTTTATTGGTTGTTCAAAACATTGCATAGCTCTTGGCATATCATATTTCATACATTAGATTCAAGTGGGTTATGAACTCCCATTTTTGCCCCGTATACAGATTGCAGAATCACATCGGTTACACATCCATATTTTTACATATTGCCATACTAGTGACTGTTGTACTCTGCTACCTTTCCTATCCTCTACTATCCCACCTCCCCTCCCCTCACATCTTCTCTCTCTACCCCATCTACTGTAATTCATTTCTCTCCTTGTTTTTTTTCCCATTCCCCTCACAACCTCTTATATGTAATTTTGTATAACAATGAGGGTCTCCTTCCATTTCCATGCAATTTCCCTTTTCTCTCCCTTTCCCTCCCACCTCATGTCTCTGTTTAATGTTAATCTTTTCCTCCTGTTCTTCCTCCCTGCTCTGTTCTTAGTTGCTCTCATTATATCAAAGAAGACATTTGGCATTTGTTTTTTAGGGATTGGCTAATTTCACTTAGCATAATCTTCCTAACGCCATCCATTTCCCTGCAAATTCCATGATTTTGTCATTTTTTAGTGCTGCATAATACTCCTTGATAAAAATCACTAATAAAGGGCTGGGGATGTGGCTCAAGCAGTAGCGCGCTCGCCTTGCATGCGTGTGGCCCAGGTTTGATCCTCAGCAACCACATACAAAGATGTTGTGTCTGCCGAAAATTAAAAAATAAACATTAAAAAATTCTCTGTCTCTCTCTCTTTAAAAAAATCACTAATAAATAATTTTTAGTATCTCTTTTTATAAATGCTATAAATTATTTGTAAAATGATCCAAATATATAAAAATAACATTAAAATGCTCATGCAACCCAGATGGTAAATTATGACTTTTTGTTTGTTTGTTTGTTTTTTATATTCCTACTGCATGCTCTCTTTAGCACACTGTTTAATAGAAATAAGAATTAAAAAATAACAAAATAGGAAACAAAATATAACCAAGTGTTGTTTATTTGAAGAAAAAATTAAAGAAAAAATGCACAACTCCAAAAGCTATGTAAAACAATGTTCATGGATTTAGTGTCATAAAAGCAATAATAATAATAACAATAATAACAAAGTACTTACCTAACTATTGCCAAGAAAACATATCAATGTATTATTACATATTCACACAATGAAAAGCTTATGACAATGAGGAAACAGAACTGACTTCCACCTGCATGCCTCAACAAGGATAAATTTTTTAAGTATAATGTCCTCACTGATTTGCTATAATCAGCCTCTTTTTCAGAGTTGGAAGAAGGAAGATGAGTGGAAATATAAACAAAATTAGTACCTCCCACCAAGGAAGAGTGCAGGTGGCTACGGAATAAGAAATGCCAAGTGTCCACTAAAAGGATGACTGGCAGGATGGTGAGGAATCACTGCATGTGCCTCTGTGGAATCTTCCTGCATCAGTGGCTAATTTGCAAATACATAAACTACAATAAAATAATTATGGCCCCTTAGACTTCTTTATTTTTGTATATTTACAAAATAAATTTGGACTTACGTATGGAAAAGAATTGTCATTAAAAGTCTCATTTTTCATTTTTCACCTTGGTTTTGTAAGCACTATAAAGTATTAACTTCTGTTGTACTTACAACAAAAAGTAGAGTCCTGCTTCTGCCAAGTATCAAAAGTGAGTATGATCTTTAAAAATTTCTTAAACTTGTACGTTTTCTGACGTTGTGACTACAGACTACATCCTGACTACTAGAGTCAATTGAAATCTTCAGCAATAAAAACATATTGTTAAGTGGTGGAGCTGAATGTGTATAACAATATATTTAAGTGGAATTAAAGGGGAAATAAAGCTTTCTATAATTTTATTTTTATTGAAGTATACTAAATAATATCAAACTAATGCATATATACTTAAAGCTTTACATTTACAAAGAACATAAAAATGCAGAATTTTCACCAACCCTGAAAACATTATGCATTCAATGGATGAGGAATCAGAAGTTCCAGGATGGGAAGTGACCTAGTTAAAGAATTTCAAGTTATATAAATTGAAAATGAGATTTAAAACCACATGTTTTGAAACTGACATTAGTTTTCTTCTCAAAATATCATGATACTTATATCAGTTAGAATATTTTTTGCCTACAAACAAAGATGAATCAGCAAAAAACATTTTTTTTTTTTAATGGCACAGGATTTTTGATTCCGGTCAAGATAAAACAACAAGGAGGAAATTTACTCTCTCCTATTAAGCTATAAAAATAAAGATGATATGTGAAAAATCAGTTTTCAGGCAATAGATACAGGCATCATGGGCAGGGATTCCTGAGAGAGAAGAAACAAATGAGGTGAGCCCTAACTTTTCCAAGTTTTCATCCTGGAGAAACCTGTCAAGCTACAATACAGAGTCAGAGAACCCTTAAGTTCTTAGTGATCTCCTGAAATAAGGAGACAATGCCAGAATTCTAGAGAGACCACAGCAGCTGGAGGTCACAGGACAGTGTACTGGATAAGAAAGAGCTACACAGATACCAGACATCAGCAAAGGTTGGTCCCAGAGTCCCCGGCTAGTACTTGAGTACATGTGTGTGAAAAAAGAAAGATCAGGAATGAACCACCTGAAAGCAGCATTGTAGACAATCTCTACAGCTGACACAGTTCTTTGCTTTCACTGTTAGCATAGAAAACTTGATAAGCCAAAAAAAAATCAGGGCAGACAAACTGAGTCGTTATTACCTCAGGAGTAGGTCAGATTTGCACCAAGAATAATGATGCTTTGAACCCACTCAATAAAATTTAAAAGTGAGCCACAATAGATCAGATCTTTTCCAAGTAAAGTGAACAACTATGATAGTTTTCCATGGAAGGATATGTTCTTGGGATACAAGATGTTTATTAATAAAACTGGGACACTCCCAGATAAATTGAATGAGATGATCATTCTACATAGATCAGGGGTATTTATATACATACAAAAATATCCAGAAGTGAATAAGAAAATTTTTACAAAATCAAGATTTAATAAAGAAGCAAGAAAATATGACCCATGATGAAGATAAAAATATGCATCTGAATAAAAAGATATTTTAAAACATACTAAAAGTTACTATATATATATTTTATACATATATGATGGTAAGGTAAAAGATCGTTCATGATATAAAAGGACATGGAATAGTATAATATAATGTACTATATGGTAAATAGAACAAACCGTATCACCACCACATTAGATAATGAAAAAGAAAAGATTAAGACATAAAATAATCCAATATAAAATATAACACAAACACACACACACACACACACACACACACACACACAGGCTAGATGCTATAAATGGATCATCACTAAGGTATGGGACAAGTTTAAACAGTTTATACTTAGTACACATTTAATGGCTGCTCCTGAGAGAATGGAGGAAAGGGGAACAGAAAAATATTTGAAGAAATAATGATTAATTTTTTTGAAATTTATGATAACTCAAGAATCTCAAAGAATTCCAGGCACAAATAAAATAATGAAAACTACAAAAGTACATGATAATTAAATGTCTTTAAGAAAATAATGAGGAGAAAAGTCTTAAAAGCAGCCAGATGAAAAAAATAAAGACATATTATTGATAGAGGAAAAAATAAATAAATGTTGATTTGTCAGAAACAAATAAAACCAGATGAAAAAAGAGTATATGCCCAGCCAAAATGCTTCAGACCTAAAAGTCAAAATAAAGGCTTTTTCAGATATACAAAAACTGAAAGAATTCAACACTAGCAGATTTGTGCTATAATAAGTATTAAAAGAATTTGCTCAGACAAAAGAAAAATAATACCAGAGAGAAATATGGACCCTCACAAGCTAATGAAGGAAATCAGAAAAGCACCTACATGGTTAAACATTAAAAAATTATTTGTCTTTTATTTGAATATGTTAGGTCATATTGTGTAATCTTACACATAGAAAGAAGTAATCACAAAATAAAGATGTGGGGTTAGTTTTAGGAAGTACGTTTGACTTCCTAATAAGGAAGTACAACAATAGCATAAAGGTAAGGGCAACATAGGAAGGGCCCTGTAAATTACTAACAGAGATATCATTGGAATATTAGTATGATATTATTTGAAGACAGATGATAACTCCACATGCAAGCTCTCAACCCTAACAAATGCTTCAGAGATTGACAGCTGATAACTAATGGTTAAAAAAAAAAAACAGAATCATAAAGTTAAAACCCAAGATGATTTAAAAAATAGTGAAAATGGGCATATTTTATAAAGACATAAAAATATAGTATATATGAATGCAACCATACTGATATCATTACATTTAATTAATCTCAAAGTCTGGCTAAGAACTAGAAATGACCATTTTGAATAACAGAGCAAGATCCAACTATGTACTACATGCAGAAAATGAACTTAAAATATAAAGAAACAAACAGGTGAAAAACAAAACAATGCAAAGAAAATGCACTCTCCTAAAAAGTCAGAAGCAAATTGACTTTATCATGTCAGATGAAGCATAGTTTATGGCAAATATTACTATAGATAGAGGAGGAAATTTCTTGGTTATAGACAAGTCAATTTATAACAACCCTAAATTTTATGCATATAATAACAGAGCTTTAACATACAAGAATTAAAAATTGGTAGAACTACAAGGAGAAATATTCAAACTCCCTCAATTATATTGGAGATTTGATCACCTTTCCTGAGTAAGTGATACCACAAATAAACATAAACCAATTAAACTACAAAGATGAACATCATCACCTAAACACTGCAAATAACTGACACTTATGAAACACTCTTCAACAACATCAGGACATAAAACATCCACGAAGACAGGCTATATTCTGGGCCATAAAACAAGTGTGAATAAAATTTTAAAAATAAAATCATATGAAGTATATTCTCCAACTTCATGAAATAAATTAGAAATTTGTAACAAATGCAGATAATCTTGAAATATTTTTAAATACATTTACACATTGAAAAACAACCCATGGTTTTAAAGAAATTCAAAACTAAAGGTAGAAAATATTTTGAATTAGATGAAAACAAAACAAAACAAAAAATCATCCTAAAGTTTCCATTCTGAGGCAAAGATGCTTAACTCCCCATAAGAACATTTGCCTGCTATCAACCCCACCCCAGCTTAACCTCCTAAGCAGCTTATGAGATTCCTCTCTGGGCTATAAAGCCGTGCTGTGAGTGCAGATAGGCTGTGGGATGCTTCTAAAGCAGTAGTCACAGGGAAAGGTATAGCCATCAACAACTTTTGTAGAAAAAAAGTACCAGTTAATGATATCAGTCCCTGTTATAGCATTTTTGCTGCTATAACTAAAATACCTGACCAGAACAATTGTAGAGGAGGAAAGTTTTATTTCAGGCTCACAGTTTCAGAAACCTTAATCCACAGAAGGCTCCATTCCTTGGGTTCCAGGTGAGGCTGAACATCAAGGTGGAAGACTGTGGCAGAGAGAAGTGGCTCATATGATGATCAGAAAGCAAGAGAGAGAGCTGTTCTACTTGCTAGATACAAATAAATACCCCAAAGCCACACCCCCAATGCCACACTTCCTCCAGACATACCCCAACTGCCTGGAATCACTATTCAAATAATCACACATCAGGTGATTAATTCACTGATTGGGTTGAGGTTCTCACAAACTAATCATTTCCTCTTTTAACTCTCAATCATTGTCTCACAAGTGAGCTTTTGGGGAACACCTCACATCCAAACCAAAACAGTTCCCATGTTTAAAAAAGTAGGAAAATAAGAGCAAGTTAAAAAAAAAAAGAGAGAGAGAGAAGAAAGGAAATAAAAAGATCAAAGTATTTAAATAAAATAAATAACAAAAAATAGATAAAATCAATTAGACCAAACCTGATTATTGGAATAAATCTATAAAGTTAACAAACTTCTAATGAGCCTAAATCGTAAAAGAAAAAGAAAAAAAGTTATAAATTACAAATATCAGAAGTATTTTAAAGAGATTATAGAAATAATACATGAATATTATGAACACCATTTTTGGCATCAGATTCACCATTTTAGGTTGGGTACCATTTCATCTAGAGGTTACAGAGTTTCAATTCTGTGGCAAATCTGCCTAACTCCCCACAAGACCATGTGCCTGCTATCAACCCCACCTCCGTTTAAACTCCTAAGCAGCTTATGAGATTCCTCTAGTGAGCTACAAAGCTGCTCTGTGAGTGCCGACAGGCTGCTGTTCTAGGAGGGACCCCCTTGTCCATATGCCTCCTGTTATGGACAATAAATCTCTTGTGTGGGATTCCAGTGTGTGGCCTGGTCTTTGGACTTTGCATGGAGTCTCTGAGGGTCCTTTCAACCATTATGTCAACAAATTTCAACTTATATAAAAAGAATCAGTTCCTTGGAAGTCACAAGTTACCAATGATCCTTCGAGAAATAGATCACCTAAATGGCACTATGTTTGTTGAAGAAATTGAACTTATGATTAAGAATTTTTCTAAAATTAGGATGGCTTCATGAATAAATATTACTGAGTATTTAAGGAAGATAGAGCACCAATTCTAAACACGCTCTTTCAGAAAATCAAGGAGGAGATAATATTTCCCAATGTACCTTAGGAGGCCAAGATTATGTGCCTACCAAATTCTGACAAATAAACTACCAAAGAGGAAAACAATAGGAAATATCCTTCTTGAACATAAAAACAAAAAATTTAGACTATGATATAATAGATTGTATGCAGAAATTGATACAATATTACCTATTGGGAGTTTATCATGGAAAAATAATGTTGCCTTTACTTTCAAAGATCCATCAATGTAATCATCATATTAACAAATCAAATTTGATGAACTATAATACGATCATTTAAACACATGAAAGCACAAACAATTAACAAAATCCAACATCTATTTCTGATAGAAATGTTTATCTAAATGGGAATAGACAGGAAATTCCTCAAGCTGGTAATGGGTATCTATGAAAAACATACAGCTAACATCATATTTAATGATGAAAGACTACATACTTTCCCCTATGATCAGGGCTAGTAAGACAGAAATGTCTGCCCTCACAATTCTGTATGAAATATCTAACCAATTGAATAAGAACAAAAAAATAAAAAGTTTGCATACAGGAAATGAAGAAATAAGCCTGGATCCATTCACAGATCATGTAACTGTCCATGTAGAAATATGATGTAATCTACATAAAAGATATAACAAATAAGAACATTTATAAGAGTTGCAAAGGTTGATATACAAAAGATATTTTATATATTATATACAAAAAATACTAGCAATGAATGACAGAAAACTGAAATTTGTCAAGCAATACCATTAAAACTACGTGCAAAAGATCTTACACTAAAAATTATTATAGGTGTGTATAAACATCAAATTAGTCAAATTATACATTTTAATATGTTCAGCTTATTGAATATCAAATAGACCTCATCAACATTTTCAAAAATTTCACAGTAAAGATTGGCCTACCCGTAACCCCAGTGGCAGGAAGATTCTGAGTTCAAAGCCAGCCTCAGCAACTTAGTAAGGCCCTAAGCAGCTCAGTGAGACCCTGTCTCTAAATAAAATATGAAAAAGAAAAGGGACTGGTTATGTTACTCCATGGGTAAATGCCCCTAGGTTCAGTCCCCAGTATTGGGGGAAAAAAAGTTTCAGGAAAACTATCTTTTGTATGTTATTTTTTCAAATCATTTAACCTCACATGCTACAATCAAATGACTTATTTCTGTATTAAATCTTCCCATTATTTGTTTCATTTTCCCCAGGGAACTTACAGAAATATGCGATTTTAAAAATAAGAATAAATTATTTTTAAAGACAGTTAATCTTACTGTTTTACAAAGTCAACATCCCAGTACTTTTGAGTGTTAGCATTTTACACTGGAGATACAAGATGGGTAGAGGCAGAAAAGCATAGTCTCTTTCAATGAAACTTTAAGAGTAAACATTTCTCTCAAATCCACCTTCTCTCCTTCCCAGACATACATAGCAGATTTCCAAAACATCTGTCTGGCAACTGGGAATAAACTGGAATTTTTTTTTTTTTTTGTCCAGGATTGGCATAGCAACCACTGTGGATTCCATTTTTGCATTTTCCTCCTACCATCAAGGAAAGAACACATTTGAAAGGTCGGGGACAAATGAAACTGTCCCTTAATTGAGACCTCCAGTAAAGGGTTCCCTAAGCTCAATCTAACTCAGCTTTCATTCTTAACTGTACACAAGCGCTGCCACCAATAAAAAAATATTGAGTTCCCCTGTTATTCTAGGGTCATATGTTTATGCAGCATTTTGCCACTATTATAAGACACCCTTTACCCCAAGTACCCAACTAAGGCACAATTCTGAGAATGTAGGAAAGTACATCATATTGAGAGTGATAAAAATCACCTTCTAAAATGGAGGACAAAATATAGTCTAACATCGATATCTGAGTTCATCTTCTCTCTTCCTAAAATATATTGTATCTCAAAAATGCCAGAAATGGGCTGAAGATGTGGCTCAGGCGGTAACGCGCTCACCTGGCATGAGAGGGGTGCTGGGTTTGATCCTCAGCACCACATTAAAATAAAGATATTGTGTCCACCAAAAACTAAAAAATAAATATTAAAAAATTCTCTCTCTCTCTCTCTCTCTCTCTCTCTCTCTCTCTCTCTCTCTCTCAAACAAAAAAGGTGCCAGAAAAAAAAATTCTTCTAAGTGTAGTTGTACTTTATTTAACTTAGGAAAGGTGGAAGCATTACCTTAAGAAAAAAAATGACTCTCTGGCTACCATAAAGTCCTTTATATCTCATATTCTTCTCCTTTAAGACTGAGAAGTTAATAAGCCTCCCCAACAAAGATATGTGTAATCATTTGACAGAAGATTTATCTACCCTCTTTCCATAAATCTCCTAGTTTTTCCAACTCATTTAAGTAGATCACTTCAGAAAAACCTGTTTGGCAATATCCCTAAAATGCACCGCAACTTCTGGACCCAGGAACAGCCAGGGTGTTGGTAACCTAGGGGGTTTCAAAAAACTCTCTGGAGCTTTGTCTCACTCAGTGATTCTAATTGCATCCTCTTGTATCACCATAAGACATAAATATGAAAAAGAAGGGACATAAGCTCATACTACAAGTATTTGCTGTGTTGCTTATGAAAAAGCTAGTTAGAGTGACAATAAAATCTGCTTAATATTTTAATATAGTGCTCAAAACTAGAAATCCTTAATTTCTTTTTTAATTCTGGAAATTAAGGATGAATAATGATCTCCCCATTGCCCTTCACAATCATGATTCAGCCTGAAGAGTTAATAAGCCACCTCAATACCCCCCCCCCACCCTGAACAGACATTTTTTTTTTAACATGGATGAACACAAAGAAATAATCAGATAGAAGATTTTTCTTCTAAATTAGGCCTCTTGTTTGTAAACTGAAAGAGTGCTAATGCAGTTCAAACCCAGCCGTGCACCACACATGCCCATTCTGCCTAGGCGTCTTACAAAGAGAAGGAGAATGGAAGGTTTTGTTCTATTCTTCAGGCTCCTGTGTGAGAGGCCATTCAAGCAATCTGGTATCTCTCTCTCTCTCTCTCTCTCTCTCTCTCTCTCTCTCTCTCTCTCTCTCTCTCTCTCTCCTCTTGCTCTCTCTCTCTCTTCCTCCCTTCCTCACTTACTCTCTGTGTCTCTCTATAATGCCAGCATTAGAGGGCAGCTGCTGGCTGAGAATGAGCTTTGATGTCGACCTCTTGCTGCTACTGTCAGACCTGCGTTGGGGGTGAGCAGTGAGCCATGAGGGCATGTGTGGGAGAGAGGAGGATGAAAGGAGGGACGACTGGGGCTGCTGATGGGGACAGATTCCTGCCTGTTCACTTAGATGCTTCAGGAAGAAAAATGCCAAGCCTTGTGATTGCTGAGGTTATGAACCAGCAAAACTTCAGAAATGACCATTAAAAGTACTGCTGAACATAAAGAATCAAATTATTGTTTAGACTTTTGGCCAAAATAGAAAAAGAAAGAAAGAAAGAAAGAAAAAGAAAGAAAGAAAGAAAGAAAGAAAGAAAGAAAGAAAGAAAGAAAGAAACTGCAACAAGGCACACAGGGTCAATATATAAAGGAATTCAGATTATATTCTAATGAGGCTGGTTTGTTCAGCATGCAGGGAGCCCAGCACAGATACGGGATTTGAGTGACAACCTTAGAGGCACTTGCCGATTTTCAACTTTGAGCTGAATTGTTTTGCTGACTTGCACCAGATGTCAGGAATAAATCTTAGGTCCTAGTGGAAAGGTTAAAGGCAAACTATAAAAATATCAGGCTAGAGTTCTACTGTGATAGCCTGTGGACTGGCAAATTAGGGCATACTCAGGCTCATCCCTCATAGGATGAGCTTATGCCTCAAATAAATTCTTGGCATTCAAGGGCTATCTGCATTTGGATCATGGGGTTTCTATGACTCCATCCAAATTTAAAGGTTTCTCATTGTTAGGTTGTCAGAGTAGATCTGACTCCTTTCTCCTATAACTGGCACTTGTTTGCAGCTGCCCCAAGCATTTTGTTAACCACAAAGAGGAATGAGGACTTGCCATACCTGATTTCCCAACACCACAGTGTCAACTCTTTTTAGCATGTTCAGGACAATAGGACAAAGTAGAGAAACTGAACACTATGTCCTTTCTCTTATTTATTTTTATAATTGACTCCCAGAACATGTAGTATGTTCAGACAGAGATATATAGATATTGATATACTCATCCTGTGATAACCACAGTAAACTGATTCCAAAATCCCTTATATATCCCCAAATCCTCTGATGCTCAAGTGTCTTTCATGCAATGGCATAGTATTTGCATGGCATCTGGGCACATCCTTCATATACAATATTTTAAATCATCTCTAGATTACTTATAAAACTCAGTACAGTGTAGCCAGGCATGGTGGAACAGGCCTGTAATCCCAGCGGCTCAGGAGGCTGAGGCAGGAGGAACAAAAATTTAAAGCCAGTCTCAACAATTTTTTGAGGCCCTGAACAACTCAGCAAGACCCTGTCTCTTAATAAAACATACAAAAGGACTGGTAATGTGGCTCAGTGATTAAGCACCCCTGGGTTCAATCCTTGGTACAAAAAAAAAATCTCAATACAATGTAAATACTACATAAATGCTAGCAATAATGCATTAGGGATTAATGATGAGAAAAATGTCTGTGTGTTCAGTACTGACACAAATGTTTTTCAAGTAGTTCTAATCCAAAGTAGGTTGAAATCTGCCAATGTGGAACCCATACCAATAAGCACCTCTCTCTCTCTCTCTCTCTCTCTCTCTCTCTCTCTCTCTCTCTCTCCCTCTGTGTGTGTGTGTGTGTGTGTGTGTGTGTGTGTGTATGTGTGTGGTTGTCTACCAATAATTTATTTAGGTCCTATTATGAGAAAGATCCACATAAAAGAAGATTTAGAAGTTTAAAGGAAAATAATTTCATTCAATATATTTGATCTGGAACTGCCCTTCAGTATTAAAGCATTTTCTCCCATTAAAATTATATCTAAATAAAACCACTTTATTTTCTTAGAAAAAGAATTTAAAGGAAATAAGTCCTGTACTTTTTCCAGCACACCTATTACTGGGCCTTCAGTTTGCATGAGTGCCACTTACCTGAGATCAAAGAGTCAATATGTTTTTGTACTAGTCAGAGTATTTGTGGGAACTACTTGCCAGGGCACAACTCTAGATAAAGTCAGAGGCTCTATAAACTACCAGTTTCTAGCCAAAATGTCATTCAGGTAAGACCCTGCTCTCTTTTGAGAAGGTGGCCTTAAGGTGGAATGACATACAGCTTACTTTTAAGAGGCCTTCAAAATTAAACCTGTCTCTCCATTTCCACCATTATCAGCCTAAGAAAGCAAAAACACAAACAAACAAACAAAAATACATAGAGTCTCTCAGCCATACCCTGAAAAAGAGGCAAGACAATGGTCTTTGTAGGGAAGCCTCAGCTCAGAGCAAAATCTCCTTGTGGAATGGGATGAGATGTCTCATTATCAAATTCGCCACCACCTGTGAGTTTCTGGCTATGAATTGGGCTCCTGGTAGTAAAAATTGTTTGTTCTTCCTTTCTTTCAGTTGACGGAACACAAAGGGATCTGGGATCCCTGGGATTTGAATCCTTTTGTTTTAAAGGATGATAAATATATTGCCAGTAATAGGATCCGTGCTTGGGCTACATATGCGTATATTGTACATACAGATGATTTTGCTTTTTAAAAGCCATGTTCTGATGTGAAATCTTATGTTTGCAAAAATCAGCCAAAGAATAAAAATAAAATATAAAATAAAGCAGGAAAGCTGCATGGGTGACTAAGTAGCCCCCCTCTCCTAGCCTCTCTCTCAGCTGTCCCTCACACAGCAGGTCATCTTTGGTAACTTCCAGCCTTCACTCCACCCCTCAATTATGAAATCAGCAAAATTCTCTGGGGAAGAAGACCCAGAAAGAACAAATGTGGCAGCAAGAGACAGAGGGATCAATACCTTCAGAGTCTGAGAATGTAATGGGCCCTGTAGGTCTTTAATTATCAAACAAAAATTCTGTTTCAAGAAGGAGAAAAATGCATTTTAATAGCAGCTCTATAATTAGCCATTTCTGTTCATGGTTTCTTAGTAGTTTTTTTTTTTTTTTTATGTTTGTCTGCTTTCACCTTTATTTCCTTTAACAATGTTCACATAAAATGGCTCAGAATTGCTCTGCCTCTAATTATTTACTGTAACAAACACAACAAGCTGAGAGAAAGATGACAAAGTATTAAAGAAAGATCTTTGTACAGGAGGCATCGAGTTGTCACCATTTCGTTCTTAGTCCTGGCTATTTTGTTCTTTTCTAGTGTGTAATTTGTAAGTATGCATAAAAAGACTCCTGAGTTTTATTTTTTGATGCTGTTAGTTTTTCAGTCTGTGAGCTTGCTTTAATCCAGATATAGTTTTCCCAGCCTTTGGTAAAAAGCAGGCCCATCCTATCCCAAAAGTCCACCTTGCTAAGATGGACCCCGGATGACAGGAGTGTTAAGTGTTGGAGATTAGGAGGAAGGAAGGAGTTCCCAAATATAATTGTGATAACCAAGAAGTCATCAGGAGTTGGATGCCAAGAATGAACTGAGAGGCAGGAAATAATTTGGGGGAAATGATCAATGTCAGATTCTAGAGAAACAAATGAGAAATTGAATCCTTAGTGGGGTAAACCCAAGAGACAGAACATTCTAGGATCAAAGTCGTTACCATCTAGTGGAAGCAGAAGATTTGCCATATCTGATCATTTCTTCAAGACTGCAACTGTTTGCATCCATCTTTCTGGAAGTCCCTCTTCAGCCTGTGAAATTTTGAGTTCGGGAATAGTAACAGTGAACCTTTTGTAATATGAATAATAATGGCTCCAGACGCAAAAAAACAAAACAAAACAAAAAACAAACAAACAAAAAAAAAAACACCTGGTGTATGGAAGGAGAATAAGCCTGAGTCAGAAAGAGGTTCTGTTAGAAGTAGATTCAGCAGTGATTTATCATGCTACTCTGAGTGACATGAAATGACCATTCTAAACAAGCTGTCATTACCAAGCAACTGGAATCCTACAGGTGAGATGGTAACTAGGGACTCGAAGAGATGAAAAGATAATAATAAAAATCAACATCTGAAGGGTGACCCTTTCACCTCTTCTTAAATAACCCATAAAGTAGTGCCCAGTATAAAGAAAAAAAAATCATAGACTACAAAAGCACGTCTGAAACTGAAAAGCAACATGTTGACCATCTCTCAAGGGCTTCTCTTTATGATCAGTTGTAAATGTGATCCACAGGCTTTTTCCGTTTTATCCCAATGTAAGTTCTCTTCAGAGACGGGTCACAACCCACAATGATGAGACACACATGGGAAGTTAGGGGAAGAGACTTTCTTCCCCTGTATCCAGAGCATCTGGGAAAAGAATAGGGTGGCTTGCCATCACCATGAAGCAAGGTCCCTAACTATTATGTGATGCTAGAAATCTTGAACAAAATCCAGAACAAAAATAAATTTTGCTCTGTTCTCTGAACAGTAATGGTTCTTGGTAATAGGCTCTAGCCGTAGTTTATTGGTCTATCTTGTAGTTTATTAGAGCGAAGCCCATGTCAGGACTTCCATTAAAATCCTATATTTTCTGAGTGGAGAGATCCACAATAATGTTGGGCTAGTATTGAGTCTTAATCTTGATATTCAATCCCTGCTCAAGTACTTAAGAAGAGAAATTAAAGAGAAAGAGGTTGAGCTAGAGAGGTAGAAGGAAAAAAAAAAAACATGGATATGGAACTGTCATTGCAATATTCGTTTATTTAATTCACAGTTTTCCTATTTTCAGATTCACTTTTGTTTCATTCTGCTTGCATTTAAGATGGGAGCTCTTACATTGAAGAGAAGGTATATGACAGTGGGAAAGTTAAAGGTAAAATCAGATCAGTTTTCTCTCTAAACAGTTACCAAACAGATGTGTCCAGAAAATAACCATATCTTTACCTTATAATTTGCTACTTGAGTCAGATAAAGAACACAAGATTTGATGCAGTACAGAAGCCAGGAGAGAAAAAGATGGTGATGTTCTAGCTTGTTGATTTTTTTCAATATTTTTTTTCTCTTTTCTCAAAGCAGTAATGAGCTGTGGGCAGCCTTCCTTTAAGTTTTATGATTTTCTTCATTTAAACAAAATCCAAATAGTAATAATGTTTTTGTTTTACTCATACCACCCTTAGGAAAATTATTTAAATGTGTTTAAAGTGTTTCACAGGGCAGTGGTATCAGAAAAGATCATTTGTAAAATATCCATTTCAAACTGCAGTGTCTTGCTATCATGTCCACTATAGAGAAAGACCTTAGCTTAAATTATACCACAGCTATTTTAAATGGATTTTTAAATTATCTACCTTTGCATTTCATCATGAATGTTTCAGGGAAATTATCCTGAGATAATGCCAACAAATGGCTGCAGACTTTAGGTTTATAATTGCTCTTGTTCATTTAAGGTTCCCAGCAGACCATATCAGGAAATTCAATGCCTGGCAAGTCGGGGTTGATAATATACCGTAACTGGCATTTTCTTATTAGATGAGCACCCAAATCGGCTCTCATTTGTAGCAATGACCCTAATTAAGAGAACTATGATTTAAAACAGCGACTGTATTTTAAGAGTCAGATTTGGATATGATAGTGTTAGCCAAAGGCTTTTTTTCCTTAGAAAATTGATATAATCTAATCTTAATTCTTCAAATATATATCTCATACATTTTTTTAAAAAAAATTCTTCCCTCTCAAAATGAAAGCCTTCTTTGTAGGAAATATATACATAGGTATAAATGAGCAAATATATGTATAGAAAAAAGTTCACATATGTAATTCACACATGCATAATATACTCACCTCAGTCTTCACAAAGTGATTGTTTTAGATCTGAAAGAGATCTCAAAAAATGGATCCCCTAACTCACCCTTCAATACCCTATTATCTAAAGGGAAAGAACCAAAAATATGGAAGTGAAGCATTTTGCTTTGTATCCTCAGCTGGCAAGAAGTTGAATATGTACCTCGTGAGCCTCCAGAATATAATTCAAAACTCTTGATCATAAAGGCACAAAAAAACCCTGCAAAAATACCTGTTTAAAGATGTTTCTGTGGCATATTTTGATGTGTCTGACTTTTTAAGAGCTCATCCAGTCAACAGAAATTATTAATTGCTGTGGACTACAAAAGCATTCACACTGAAATTTTATTACATTGCTCTAAGGGGCCATTATGATAAAGTAATTGTGTACCACATCATAGGGACTTTGAGTGCTCAGTCTAAATGTATATATAAAATTTGATAACTTGTTGGGTGGGATCCAAAGTAAATCCAACTTACCTAGTATGTCAGCGATGATGAGGTGCTAAGAAGAATCAGCAAAGTCTGGGGGTCATTGTACAATTTAAAAAGAATGTTTATCTATGCAATTGCTTTACCTACAGTTATCTTCATCTGAACAATGTAGAGATGCAAGGAAAGAATATAAACATTAGCTATTAGGATATTATGATCTGCATTTTATTGTTTGGAAAATAAAACTCAAGTTTTCTTAATTGGAAAAAAAATCCAAGCTTAGATCTTTGTACTTTCTACTATATTATCTTAATTTCCTGATAGCAAGAAATATTACTGTTAACTCAATATAAACAGGAAAGTTTAATATGATCTTATCTATTTATTAATTATTGTTATAATTATAGAGATCATAACAATAACCATTATTTTTGAGAATCTTGTTTCAAGTGCTATTCTGAGCAGCATCTTGCACATTACTCTCAGGTGTGAAACATTATATAGTAAGTATTTTCGAACTAACTTCACTGATAAGCAAACAGGAGCTCAGAAAAGTTAGATGCTTCATCTCAAGTCATGTGACTGATAAATGATAGATTCAGAGTTAGAGCCTGGTTACATTGACTGCAAATCAAATATTCTTAACCACATCCCTCATGAAAAGATGTGCATGTTAAACAAGATTCCAGTGTGTTGGGATACAAGTGTAAACACAAGTGGTCTAGTGTTCCTAGACCACTCCAGGTTAACTGGGCAGAGAAGAAAAACTTTACGGAAAACAGAAAATTTTACCTGGCTTTCTCTTTACGTGTGTGTGTGTGTGTGTGTGTGTGTGTGTGTGTGTGTGTGTGTGAGAGAGAGAGAGAGAGAGAGAGTATATGTGTGTATGTGTAGAAAAGACAAAAAGAGAAAAGGGACACTTATCATATGTGCTTAGATTGGTATTTTAATTTATGTATGTGTGTGTATAAATACATGAAAAGAAAATTTTAATATAAAATAAGACAAAATGAAAGAACATTTCTAAGATCTTTCACAAAACACTAAAAAATTCTAACACTAAAATTTATTTTATAAGTTTGGTGCAAGAGAAAGAATCCCTACTGGTGTTATAGGCAACTTTTTATCAAGACTTAATTGTTAGAGTTGCTTAATTTCAAGGAAAATGATTTAGCCCCCAGGATATGCAGATTGCTATTATAATAAGCCACATTTTTTTAAACAAGGGGAGGGCCTTCAGCTATTCTTGCAAGAGAGAAAATTTCCAGGAATTATCCTTACTGCTATTATAAATTAATAAATTTTAGTAGTGCCACACCGCAAATCTTTGGCACTGACCTATATAGAAACATTAATATCTTATGATATTGATTTCAAAGACAAAGTCCAGAACCTTATGGTAAATCTAGAGGAAGTTTGTCTTTCATGATAGATGCTGCCATAAGATTCACCTAATAATATCTGAGTAAATCATAATCTCCAAGGAGCTCAGGATGGACTCAGTAAGCACAAACTTCCTCTTCGGGGGACGCTGGGCTCTGGTGGGCTCTGGTGGGACACATTTCCTGTAAATGGCCACCTAAAGCATGGCTAGTGCCTGTGTACTCTGTGGCTGTAACTGGTGGATTCAGTGATGATCCACCTCAGGCTCTGTTTGCATTGTCAGGGCCATTTTGATGGAGTATAATGTGCCCCCAAGCAAGGACATGGAAATAGGAAAAAGGAATCAATTAAGAACTATATGAAAGAGATTGCGGGGAAAGAAACATGTAGGGCCACGGAACACATGTGCTTTGAACTTTGGCAGATGGACAGTCTAGGCATTGTTCTTTCCAGACACCTTGCTCATGTGTGATTATACAGGAATGACCAGTCCCTAAAACCAAACTGTGGCACACACCAAGATTAACAACAACAACAACAACAACAAAAACCTTCTCCTGTGCCCCTCTCTTCTCCCCCTTCCACTTTCAGCTCTTGAATGAAGTTTACTACTCTGAACTATTATGGCAATTCACAAAATGCTAAATGTTTTCCACACTTGATCCTTTTTAAGTGTGAACACAAGACAGCAGAATATATAAACAATCAGAAACATCTTTCACAGCAGTCAGTAAACTAGCCTCCATAAGTCCTCTTAATGTCTGGGTGTAGGGAGGAGAGGGCAGGAAACATCACCTTCCAGCATCTCTAGCTATCAGCCTATAGGCCATTATCCTAAAGTGGCCGGCCTGGGTAAACATTTGCAATGATGCTTTCCAGTTTGTTTATCTTCTTCTTGTCATTTTCACTGATATTCTCTGCTCCTCTTGGCAGCTGACCTTTCACAAATGTTGGCTTTGTTTTAGAAATGCCCTATTGTAAATAAGAGGGCAGAGTTCACAGAGCAAAGGCCAGCATAGCTGGAAGGCTCTGTGGGGACCATGGAGCCTTGTTTCATCTGCCAAAGGCAAGTGTCAACCTGTTCCCAGCCGCAAGGAGGAACAGCAGGTCAGCCCCACTCCCAATGCTTCATCCCATCCAAGCTTAGATTCTTACTATTCCCCAGGAAAACATAATTAACACTATGGACTATTGGTTAGCTAATTTGTTTGCTATAGGGTATTTGAAGGAAAAGAAGTGTCAGCAAATATCTGGGTGACTTTTCTACGGAGATGTTGAAAGAAAAATCAATATTCCACTGTAATGGTGATGATTGGAAAATATTCCATTTGAGATTCATATTTTCAGTATTGGTTCATTCTTTTCTGCTCAGAATTCCCCCATCAAAAGGACTGATTTTCCCTGTGATGGTGTTTGTTTGAATGAAAATCAGAGTCAAATAACTAGGTCCGTGCCCAAACTCCTTCCCACTAGTCATGGGGTTCGGGTTTGGTAAATCAAATGGCTTCTCTGAGTCACTGCTTCTTGAGCAGTAAAATATGGATAACAATCCCTGCTCACTGGCCTGAAAAGGTAGTGAAACTCAAATAACATCATGCATATGAAAATGCATCGTAAACGCAAGACACTTGCAAAGTGTATTCGGTGCTCTGGTCACCATGCTTCAGTTAATGTCACTCAGAATTGTCCTTAAAAAAAAGGAAGAAGTTTTAGGTGACCAAAAACATGGGGCATTCCTAAATCAGGAGAACTCAAATAAGAAAACATTACTGGGGCCTGACACAGTAGGGAGCAGATAGTAAATTAGACAGTGGTTTCCTACTGTGAGATGGAGAACTCGGTATTTGAAGTTTATTGACTGAAACTGAAGTTACTGAGCAGCAGTTTCTTCTTCCTAATATTTCAGCAGGACAAATAGTCCTCAGGGTTAATGGGTACAAAGCCTATAGTGGCCAGCAGCTAGTTGCAAGGCTATCTGGTGGGTGGATGCTCAGGCATTGCTCAAAATACAGGATAAAGGAAGGGAGGATGTCCCAGGGATAGAAATTCATATTTCATTGCTTTTCTAGGAGTTTCTTTAGATGAAAGCAACAACCAGCAAGCTTTCTCCTTGCCATCAAAGCGTGCAGCAGAGAGAAAGAGAATTTCTCATTGCATTGTTAAATACCCATCTCGTGCTCTGAGTTTAGCTCCTAATGTTTCCTTCATAGTAGGTAAGCAGGCCTGAGGGTTGTGAGAAGGCCTCTCTAGAATAGAGAGCTTGGGGAAAACTCCATTAGATCTCCCCTCTGTGTCTCCTGATTAGCTTTCTTTACCACCTCTCTTGCTATTCCATAATAGTTGTAGAGTTTAAGATTTTTTTCCATTTCAGTAACATTTTAGCATGTGCTGTATTATAATTTTTGCTTTGTAGTGCTTTTCATTTGTTTTGAAAAAAAAACCTCTTTAAAGAAAAGAATGGGGAAAAAACTACTCTGCAAACTGATTCAAATGAGAAATATTTCAGTATGTGTGGGTGCAGTTCTGTGATAAGAACTGGCAGTTTCTGGGTGGAGGTTACCCATGTATTCATTCAGTCATTCAGCTTGGATTGGTGGAGCTCTCTAGTAGGTGGTGGCAATGTGCAGGTGACTAAGGAAAATACAGGTGGCATCCCCCAGAAAAATATGGCCTCAGGAGACAACGAACCATTGTCCTGCCCCCACACTGTCATCTCTATAAGCATTCTTACCACCATGCACTCATTTCATATGAATTCTTCAAAGCATACTCCATTTTTAAACCATCTTTAATTCTTCTCTCTCATTTTCCACCACCCTGAACACACAGACTGTAGGTATCTAATAAATATTAATGGAAAGGCAGCCCTGAAAAAAAAAAGTGAGTATCTAAAATGAGTTGCTATCATGTTAACTACAAGAGTGAGTTGGGTGCATTGGTCATACAATGTTGAGGACAACTGAGGAATAATTAATTGAATATGACAAGAGTCCCTTCTTACCCATCAGATTCTGATATCCTCCTGATTCTTTAGTCACTAGCCAAATGCAGGTTCCATTGATCTTTTCTGAGCACCTACAGTGAACCTAGGGTTCTGTGAGATAGAATACCTAATATTAAAAAGCAACCTTTTGTTCCATTGTTCGTATGTTATTGGAGTGGAAAATGTGGCTTAAATGTGGGAAATAACTGATACCAAACCAGACTCATGCACAGTACATCAATCACTGAAACAAGGAATTTCACAAAAGGGAGTCTGTTCACATGGTGGCTGTGAATGGAAGGCCAAGTCCTAAATCTGCCTTCCTGGGGATAGGGCTTTGGGGTGTTTTTCAGATAAAGAGGCAGGGTGGTATAAGGAGTAGTAAGAAGGAATGACATCAACATGCACATACATCATTAGACTTCTTGGCTCTTCATGGGAAGTGTGGTCAGAAAATGGCAGGTTTTGCATGGTCTCCAGGTACAGTTTTGGGTCTCTGAAGTCAAAAGGTCTCCCATCAGACACTTGTATAGGCTCAAGTGAGGGGGTCAGAGGCTTCTACTGGTTTGAGGGAGACAAAGCTACCTTCAAATTCCTGAAAAACAATTTAAACAATCATTAACTCAGTGACCATGAGTCAGAACAAAGCAAATAGGGGTTCTGATGCTTTACTGGTTAGCTAAGTGGCTTTCAAAATCAGTGATAAAAGTAAGTAACCACAAGCAAATGAAACTAGAGGGTTTGTTCAGGTTTTTCTCCATTTTATAGTTTGCCTATGTCCTACAGCCCCACTAAATTATTTTTTTCTTTTATTAATTTATTTTAAATTATAGATTAAATTTTTGTTCTTTTTAGATATACATGACAGTAAGTGTATTTTGACATATTATACATACATGGAGTATAACTTAATTCTAATTATAGCCTAGTAATAGTCAAGGTATCATCCCACATCAGGTCTATACAAACTCAAAGCCTCTAGGTTTTGTTTTGTTTTACTACTGGGTATTGAACCCACAGTTGCTGTAACACTGAGCTACATCCCCAGCCCCTTTTCATTTTATTTCTTTATTTTCTTTATTTTGCAACAGAGCCTCATTAAATAAATAAGGCTGGCCTCAAACTTGCTATCCTCCTACCTCAGCCTCATGGATTGCTAGGATTACAGATGTACACACCATACCCAGCCTGAAAACCTCTGACTAGGACTATGAGGAATTATAAATGGATCTTGAAACACGAATAGTAAATAGGAAATATCCACTCAGTTTAAGTGACTCTAACTTTTAAATTCATTCAGATGATTGGGAAAACAGCTGTGAAAGCATCCTTTAAAAGATCAGAACAGTCAGTCACCTCCTCTTTGCAAAAAGGAAGTCAGAGAGGGCTGACTCATCCTTTTAGTAAAGGAGTCCCATGAGTTTAGTTCATAACTAGCTAGTCCTGGCATGGCCTCTCCCTGCTACTCCAATGCAAATGAAGACCTGAACCCTGAACTCTATAGATTTTTTTTTTAATTCAGTAGTTACTTACAGACACTGAAAAACTTATTTAGCAGAAAAGATAAAGTTCACAGGATAAAATCTGCAGGCAGGCAAACGTAAAACATTTCTGTGTGGCACACTGAAGTCTGCGTTGGTTGTTACAGAATTCCTCAAAGTGTTACCCATCTCCTCATGCTTTTCTATCTTCCAAGGTGGAAATGTGGGAAAATCTAACTTCCTTCTATAACGTTCTCGTTGTTGATGACACCTGAACTGAATGTGAAATGGTTTACATGAAGAGTCTCCTTGCCTGCGGATTGATGTGTCTGGAATAGTGGAGCCCTGGCAGCCACAGCCATACCCTTGCCAAAAATGGGTGCTTTTGGAGCAGAAGAGAGTGTTCAATAGAATTCTGACTGACATTAAATGATACAAGAAAAGATTACTCAAGAATCCAGGCCAGGGGCTGGGGATGTGACTCAAGCAGTAGTGCGCTCGCCTGCCATTTGTGTGGCCCGAGTTCGATCCTCAGCCCCACATACAAACAAAGATGTTGTGTCCGCTGATAACTAAAAAATAAACATTAAAAGTCTCTCTCTCTCACACTCTTTAAAAATAAATAAATAAATAAAAGATCCAGGCCAGGGTTTGGGGGGGATTTCTTAGTGATAGGTCATTTACCTAGCATAGAGGAGGACTTGGGTTTGACCCTCAACACTGAAAAGAAAAAAAAAATAAAAGAAGAATAATACAGGCCATCAGGTGTTACACAAATCCTAGTGAGTTTCCTTCACATTGGAACCAATGTATACAGCATGTCCTGCACATTGTGGCCCTATAGACCCTTGTATTCCCTACTTTCTACAATAGTTATTCCTCATTTATGACCTAAAAAAATGAGGCAGGCAGAAGAAGGGAAATCCACCATACATTTTATTGGCCCAACTCATGACAACATTCCCCAAACTTAATATTCTATGAGTGCCTGCTATGGATTAGTAAGTATTATCCAAATGACCATGTGTTGGAGGGTTGGTCCTCAGGGTGGCACAAGTTGGAGGCGGTGGGACTTTTAGGAGGTAGGGCCCTCTGGGAAATCCTCAAGTCATTGGGGACATGACCTTGAGGGGGATTGTGAGACCTCAGCCCATCTTGTCACTCTTGCTACTTGGCTTATGAGGTGAACAATTTATTCTGCCATATACTCCCTTCTGTTGCCACCTGGCAAATTAAAAGAGACTCCAAAGCAATGAAACTATCTAATTCTGTACTGGAACCTCCAGAACTATGGGCTAAATAATCTTCTTCTCTTTTAAGTTAATTATTTCAGGTATTTTATTATAGTGACAGAAAATTGACTGATACAGTACACACAGGAAAGGGGATGTGGGAGTGCATGCCACGTGTCTTCTCTGTATCAGTGTCTGTGTTTTATTGCTCGATCCACAATCCCTCCCTAGAGGGATGGATCATTATGCCCTCACAGTACAGCCAGTGCCTCCTCTGTATAAAAGCCACAGCAGAACAATTCCTCTTTACCATTCTCAACTTTGCTTTTGTCAATAAGCACTGAAGACATAAAAAGGGAAGATGGGCTTTGCTCCTGAATAAGAGCTATTTGACTTTCAATATCAAGACTGTGGCAAATACCTTCAGATGTTATGTCCCGCTGAGCTTTTTCAGAGGCAGGTTTTGTCTGCAGAAGGCTCTTTTCTCCTAAAACTAGACCCAGAGAGTTGATCCTCTCTTAATTTGACCTTGTATATTCCTCTTGGCATGCCAAACCATGCCCTGGTCATTTGGTGAGAATAGTATGCACACAGTTTTTTCACCAGCCATGCCCTAGTGAGCAAGAGTCCAGTTAAATGGATCTGGCCTGTCTCCTGCATTTGGGCTGCTGTCTTTCTCTATCCACACAGCTCTGGATTGGCAACATTTTAAGGCAGAACTTTAAAGTGAGGATGAAATTGCCACTCTAAGACATTATATTTTTTTTTTGCAAGTTCTGGGGCACAAATAGAGAATTTAAATGCATCCCCAAATAGCACTTGATATCAAGAATGAATGTCTTTGAGGTATCCTGTTATGAAAGATTGAAGATGGAACAGGACCACAAACACAATAATTAATGTATATAGCTCACGGCTCCTCCTGAATCAGTATTTAAAAAAAAAAAACAGTGGGGAACAAGAACACATTCTCTACTGACAATCTTCAGAGTGGTAAAAGGCACTTCATATTTATGCATAATGAACTACTTCCGTGCTTCACAGAGCATTTTGCACATGGTTTGTGCCTCATTTTAAATTTGATGCTGTATATGAAAGTATTTTATAAATGGAAAATTGTTATGCAGATTTTAGCAATTATGAAAATAATGATGAGTAAATAACTTCAGTTAGTGAGGTTGTCATTGGGCCACTTTGGAATCTTCTCTCCACTTCCCCATCTATTCCTAGAGAAAGAAAAAAGTAATCAACAAAAAGAATTAGATCAAATGTTATGAGTTGGTTTTATTAAGTTACCAACATTTGTGACTAGTCAAGGGACTGTAGATTAATCAGTAAAATTCCATTTCTAACTTCTAGAGATTGGAAAAACACTAAATAAATTAAAAGATTGGGAAAAAACTCAGGGCTGACAATGCTTTGATAAAATATGCAGTAGAAAGTGTTAAAGTGTTAAAGGTCCTACTGTGATACAACAAAGTCCACTTTTGTGAATCCACCTACAAAAATAAAAACATTAATCCAAATGTCCATACATCGGCAGGTAGGTAGGCAATAAGTGGAAAGATATGCATAGTTAGGTAAGAATACTCAATATGGTGTTATTGTAGTGCAGATAGCAGAACAAAAAAATCTAAAGAACCATTAATAAATCAATAGTCATTCTTGAATGAGACAATTTTCTTGCCTTTATATTAATGTTCTGTCTTTAGGATGGACCATAATTTACTGAGACTTATACCTATTTTTTTTATGTTGAAGTTCATTCTGATAGTTTGCCATTATAAAATAGCAGAAATAATAACTTTGCACATGAATTTTTCCCAGAAATTTAATTTTATTCCTGTAGTGTTTGTTCCCAGAAAGGGAAATAAAGAGTATTCAAATTGTGATGAAAGCCAAGTGACATGGGAAATTA
Organism: Urocitellus parryii; assembly: GCF_045843805.1. Taxonomy (NCBI): domain Eukaryota; kingdom Metazoa; phylum Chordata; class Mammalia; order Rodentia; family Sciuridae; genus Urocitellus; species Urocitellus parryii. The sequence continues at coordinate 144,371,806 of NC_135536.1, forward strand.
GGATAGAGCACATTCATGGGTTAAGAGGAGGTCTGAAAGTGTACATTAGATGGGAAAGTTAGGGAAGAAAGTGTCTTCTTCCAAAGGGGTACTTGACCAAGAGACCTAAGAGATGAGAACAGGCCAGGTGCAAAGGCTAAGAGAACAGCTTTCAGGTAGAAGCTTGATATGTACAAAAGACCTGAAGCAGGAAAAGGATTCAAAGACTTAGAAAATTTGGGGGAGGAAGGAAAAGGCCACACCATGGGCTCAAAAGTCATAGTAAAGGATGCAAATTTTACTGTTACGAGTTCTGCAAAGCTCTTAGAGGGGTTTTAATCCAGATGAATAGAATGATGTGATTGATGAGTGATTAGGGATGGCTCACTGTGGAGATAGGTTACCAGAAATGAAGAGTGACTAGTTAGTTAACCCATCCAAGAAATAGTGATACTTACCTCACCTTGGGGAGAGAGACCATAGACATAGAGAAGGGGATAGACTCACCTTGGGGAGGAACACAGTGTAGGAGAGAAGCGGCCATATTAAAGAAAGGGAAAACTCAAGGACAATTGGTAGATTTTCTGCATGAGCAAGAGGGTACTTGGCAACTCCTTTCTATGATGGGGTAGGCAAAGTTGGAAAATATTGGAGAAGGACTGTATTGAATATAGAAAGAGGCATAAATTCCATTTTGGTCAGGTCCTTTCAGATTCCCACTAAAGGCTAAGTAGGCACTTGAACAGCCTAGCCTGGAGCTGGGGGCCATCATCTCTGGAGGTGTGGTTTGGAAGAGTTGCTGGCCAGCAATAGGGACTTAAAGTCACAGGACCGGAAGTAATGAAACAAGGAGAGAGCAAAGACAGAAGAAGAACTCCATCAATGACCGAGACCTGGAGTTCACAGAGAAGCTGCAGTGAGGAAGATCCTTAGAAGAGCCAGTGAATCAGAAGAAAACAAGAGGGTCAGAGAGGAGAACCTTTGGAATGATGTGGCACAGATAGTGATAGGCACAGAATTTGGCAGTTGGGGCTCATCTGGTCTCTGAAAACCACTTCAATGAGGCAATGGAGATGGATCCTGTCATCTTATAGGTGAAAGGAAAAGAGTAGAGATAGGGAGTTACCAGCATTCTGCAGAGCATTTGGGCTATAAATGGGTAGAGAGGAATGGGTTACTATCTAGGATTCGTGGTAAAGGAGATTTTTACTTTTTTCTTAATAATAGATATTATAACACATTTGCAGGCCCATGAATATGATCTAGCAGTGATAGGGATATGGGTGATGAATTCATAGATGAAAACCAAAAAAAAAAAAAATAAAGTCCTTAAAAAGGCAAAAAGAAGATAAACTCCAAAGCAGAGGTGACTGCTTTTTCTGTTTTCCAATAAAAGGAAAAGGAAGAAGAGGAGATTGAAGATGCCTATAGGCTTTCATGTAATGGGAAATGTGGGGTGAGGCCATTCAATGCTAGTGAGGAGGCAGGAGAGAGGGGAGAGAAAGGAAATAATATGAAAAAAAAAACATTTCCTATTGTGGATAACTGGTCCCACAGGGAGCTTATCAGTAGGATTTCCAGAAAACTCTGAAATTGAGGGAGTTCACATGAAAGTGAAACCAGTCAGCTCAGTTATGTCCTCTGCTCAGACAACTTTCCCCTTTGGAGTAGGTGGGAAGGCCACCTGGGTTCACACAGATTGCTGTTTTGCCCAGAGCATCACGGAAGGATGGTAGCAATTCCCTCCATTTTCATCCCATAAATAGAACAACATATTTTCAAAGCAAATGAAGAGATGTCAGAAGAGGGCTGAAGGGCAGAAAGAAAATACTTCTCAATTTTATCAAGAAGGATTAGGGATGGGATAGCAGAGTAAAGAAGACAAAAGGTGAAGGAAGACATCAGACCTGAAGGTGAAGCCTGCAGAGGTGGAGAAGGTCCAGATGTAAATCCAGGAGCATGTGGTTGAAGCAGGGCAACAGTAAAACTGTGGAGAAGGTCCCAAATTGCCAGGATTCTAGCAGAATGTTCTCAGCAAATGTTCTATGAGATGTTAAAGAGGTAGAGAATTCATGCTAACCACACATCTGGAAGTGAAGAAATTAAGATTAGAAAAGTTTAAAAATACTTAGGGAACAAAGAAGAGTGCTGGACAGGTCCATGTCAGGGATGAGGGGATTATCTAACAGTTGTCATGGAAGCTTTGAACTCTTAGCAACATCTGAGGCAATTATCCATGTGAAATACTCAGCCACTAACTCAATCATAGTGGTCCTGTGGTCTTCCCCTGATACCACTTCAAGAGGGCCCTCCCTCCTCCTCTTAGAATGTTGATAGGACATGTGGGTGTGATCTTGTCTTTTTTAAATTTTCAATGTGTGCCACCATGCCTGGCTCAACCTTAATCTTTTTTTTTTTTTTTGACAAATCATTTTTTCTGCACTAATTTGTGATGTCACCTTAAACATTGGCTAAATGAATATATCTGCATTAGCATCTATCTCAAAAGGCTTTCTTCATTTCCACTTGGATATTCTACTGATTCTCATATTAATGAACCTTTCAAAATCCCTTCAAATTTTAAAACAGTAACATTTACTAGGGCAAACCCTACTTCTTTACTGTTTTCTCAGTGTGTTGAATTATGTCAACTCTTTATTGAACCAATGAAGTTTCTAATCACACAAAGAAGTGCTAAGCAATAACATTAAGATTTTGATGACTTGGTTAAAACTGTATCTAAATCAGCCTTGGATTGCAGTGGCTATAACACTCCTTTGAAAATACCTCCTCATTCACTTGGAGCTTCAATTAATTTTCTCTCCTTAATGTTTTTGTTATATTTTTAAATATGTATTGCTTACAAATGGGAGACATTATAATTTCACATTTATTTCTTTGGTATTCAAATGCCTTAATGAAATCTCTTATTAATGCTAATATTTTTCTAAATATTATTCTGACTTACTTTATCTTTTGTTCTTAATTTTTACCACATTCTTTATAATGTATAAACCATCATGGATATCCCTGTCTTGTTTCTGATTCTCAAAGAGTACATGGGATGTGTTGTTGGTGAGTTGATGTAGATGGGTCATTTAAGATATGTATTCCAAGTTTTTTAAAACAATTATATCCAAATTGACTACATTCCTTTTATATTTTTAGGATAATCTTATGTTGTATTTTTAAAATATTCTTTGATGAGATATGTATTTTAGTCATTTTTAATGTTTATTTATGTTATCTTTTTTAAAATTTCTTTTATTGGTGCAATATAACTCTACATAGCAGTGGGATTTGCTGTGGCATATTCATACATGCACATACCATAATTTGGTCAACTTCTTTCTCAGGACATGCCCTTTCTCTCTTTTCCCCATTCCCCTTAGTCCCTTCCTCCTCTCCACTGACTTCATTTCTATTTTCATTTGATCACCCTGATATTAGCAAAGACAGGTTATTTATTCTTCTGGAATTAACAGCAGCATTTTATGTTTCTTAAAAAGAAAATCATTAATTATACTGAGTGCTTTAAATATTTAGTGTAGCTTTACAGAGAGAGGCCTTATAAGTTCTATTCCATTAACATTTGTTGTTATACCATTTCTCAATTCCAATTATAGTTGTGCTTTATTATCTTGAGAACTCTGGAGATAGGTCTTGAAATTATTTTCCTTAAGAAAATAGTCTTAGAGCACCTATCCATTCACTTATTTACTACTCCTTATCATTATTGTTTCTTATATATGCATCATTTTATGCTTTGTTTATTTGAATGATCAATTCATTCTGCTTAATTTCTTATTTAATGATAATACTATGAATTTGCTTTTGACTACACTTTTGGAAGCATCCAATGTATTTTATGTGTACTATTTCATTTTTGCTCTTAAAATAATTGCTTTTATAATTTCTTTTTTGACCTAATAGATATTTAGAGCCATACATTAAAATTTATAAATAGATTGATTTAACTTTTTTTCACCCATCTAACTCTGGGAATCTTGGAAGGGTTCATTTTTATGGCTTAAAATATGATTTTGTTATTGCTTTTTTGAAAATTTGTCAATAGATATCTAAAAACATTAAGTATTTTGTTATCAGGGTAAATAATTTGTGCTGCATAGCTTTCCAGTGTTCTTCTTGATGGTCCTATAAACCTAACAGGATTAGATGATTAGCAACTAAAATACCTTATGTAGATTTTATACACCAAGATGGCATTATTTTTTAAATCTTTTCATGTTGTTTTTCTCTTTGGCTCCAAATGCAAACGCTGGTGCTCTTTTACCATTATGTTTGTTGTTTTAATATACAACTCTGTTTAGGGGAAGCTGTATTCACCTAAAGAAGACATAATCTCTAGACCCACTTAGTCCATTTTGGAGACCTGAACTACCCTCATTAGCAGCACTCCCACCTAGTGGCCTTTCTCGGAACTACATGCAGAGGATCTCAGCATGAAAATCATCTTTAGGTTTCAGATCTTGTATAAGCAATGGGATTCATAAGAGGAAAGAATCACAGTAACACATTAGGGCAATATTTCACTAGAATATAAAGATATTAATTATTAAATTCTGTCTTACTGTATTAAACTAATATACCTCCTACCAGTGAAATTTCAAACAGTTTATTTTGAAATTTTTCTTTTCCCTTGTAAGGTTAGAGGAGGTAAAATAATCTCCTTGAGACTAGATATTACCTATAGTTTACACAGACAATTAAAAAATCCAGGAATAACTAAAAAATATATTAGTGATTTTTAGACATAACCTCATTGGTTTATTATTATCATTTCAGTAAACTTCTGTGTGTGATTGCTCCTCAACTCCAGGTCACATATGATAACTTGACATAATCAATGATTCTTGTGACAGCTGCAGGGGCTCAGTTACCAGAAACTCATGTGGAAAATCACAAAGAGAAATGGCAGCTTTTAGAACATTGTAGCCGTTATTGAAACAATAATCAACCCCCTCATAGAGCCTGAGGGTGATAATATAATGACATCAGTCTGAGGACAAACTGAAAGGAATGTTTCAGTTTCCAAAAAATGCTTTGGAATACAACCAGAGTCAGTGTCCAATAGAAGAAGTAATTCAGGCATTTATTCCTACTTAATTTGAATCATCAGCTCTACAACTTGCTAAGATAGATGCTTTGCTTTAAAACTTTATAGCATCTATCTACAATAAATGCTAACTTTTTTTGCTAAAATCATTATTATTTATGCTATAATGCTCATAGGAATAAATTTATTCAATATTTTCACACTTTAAACTCTCTTATGGATCCCCAAATAACCAGGTTTCTATTGTAAAGACTTATAATGTAAGAAAAGTGTCTGCCAAATGAATATTCACCAGAGAACATCTTCTTAGCTGACCTGTCACTTGTCTTTGGTACTGTCCTCAAAAGAAGGGCAGTAGCCGTCCCAATTATGCCTTAAATATCTAATTAAAGGCAAGAATTCGAAGTATGACGCATAGCAGAGTCACGATCTTAAAATTAAAAGATTGAAACATAATTTTTAATTGGTTTGCATGTTATGTAAGGAAAGGTAGTGGACCTTTTATTTTTCCCTTGATTACTTTAGGTTTGTTTCATACCAGGCAAAATTTAATTTGGAGCTAAGAAAAAGGGGGGAAAATGAGACACATACCTGAGGGGGTAAGTATTAAAATGAAGAGCAACAGAAAAAAGGGGGAAAATACAGAGATGGCGATATCAAGAATATAAAGCAACCAAGTTGATCATAATGAGGAGGCTGCCTTGCTCTTCCCAAGCCACCCTTTACCACTCAATACTAAAGTATGCTCAAAACCATTCAGTGCCTGCACCATCAATTATTTTAGATAAAGATACTCAGACATATAACTATATGGAGTAGAAGTCAGTATACAAACTGCCTTTATGGAAACATTTAATAGCATAAAGCAATGATAAAGTATTTTGATTAATGCAGATATGTGTACATATACACAAATTTATAAAGAATAAAATAAAATTAAGAAGTTGCTGTTGGCACTTCTAGCACATATTTTCCTTTCTTAGAAACCTGGGGAGAGGTTCATTTCCAGACCTACAGGCCCTGTAATCAGAGGAAAGGCAAAATCTTCTTTCTGTGCAGCAGCAGACCTGCTTCCTCATGAGGATTGTGGCAGGGTCTCTATCTGTGGACTCCACAGCACCTTTTGGGAGGCCAAGTGCATGTTGTGGGAAATATGCTGCCTATCCTACTATAAATGCAGTAAGGGCTCTTGAGGAATGAGCACAGGACTCCTCAGAGTGCTGCTGTGACTGTTTCATTGGGAAGACAGGGAGAAGCATCCCCAAGACTTCTCCAGGTCTCTGGAGGCTGAGCACACTCACCCCCACCTTTACCCTAAACATTCATCAAAAATAACGCTGAGCTCCATGGTCCATGCCTATAATCCCAGAGGCTCAGGAGGCTGAGACAGGAGAATCAAGAGTTCAAAGCCAGCCTCAGCAAAAGCAAGGCACTAAGCAACTCAGTGAGACCCTGTCTCTAAATAAAATACAAAACAGGCTGGGGATGTGGCTCAGTGATTGAGTTCAATTCCCAGTAACCCCCCCCCCAAAAAAAAAAGTTCCAGAATCTTCTGCTTTTTTATTTATCAAATCATCATTTTTATCAGTTCTCTATTACCTCCAAATTACCACTTTTACAACATATGAAAATTGAAAACAAAACAATGTATTGAGAGAGGACTTTGTGGAATTTTCAACCCATCTCAAGAAGTACACAGCAACAATTTGTGGAAATTTGTGGAGCCTTGTTGTTTCTCTTCCCCAGCTTAAAGAGTGATGGCTTTCAAATAATTGAGTATGAGTATTCAGTAATATAGTTCAGAACTGAGACAATAAAATGAACAGAATTTTCCTTTAAAATATTAAAGGATCAAAGGGGAAAGAAAAAAGTAAAAAGAGAGAGAGGAGTCTGGGAGCACATTAAGGGAAGAGAAGGAGCAGGCAGCCCATCCCTCTGCCCCTCGCTGCTCCCTAAACACAAGCACTATCCTGGAAAGCCCTGGCAGTGTCCTCCTATGGCCCCCCACCCTGCTGTGTCCCTCCCCTCTTCCTATGAATGGAAACAAATTGTTTTCGGCTACAATACCCCCAGGCTCAGCTTTGACCTGTGCGGTACAGTGAGGAGGTTCGGCTTGAATTTTTACATACAGCTGCATAAAGCAATTTTCATGTAAATTTCTAGGTAAATCAGCCTGCAGTTGGTCTATTACATAGACACATACACAGAAACCATTAAGTTTGACAGAAGATTAGAAGTTGCCCTTGTTCCTTCCTATGCCCTTCCCTGTGCCTTTGACAGCATCCAAATTTAAAAAATGGGAATGGGGGGGCAGCATCCAAACACCACCAATAAGCAGGACTCTCTGGTGTTTGCCTGTACACACCCAAGGATTGAATGCAATGAGATCAGAAAGGGAATTCCTGGGAAAGAACAAAAACTTGGTATGAAAAGCAACCCTTAAATGAGCAGAAAGAGCCAGGTAAAAATTCTCTCTCCCTGCCAGGGAACCACTGAGCCACCTCCTGTTACCCTAGCTTCTTCCCCAAGATGATGCTCAGGATGCAAATAAACAACTACCATGGCCCCTAGTGGCCCCACCACTCGGATTGGTGCAGCCAGGCTGGTTCAATTAGCTCACAGCAGGTGGAGAAGTTTCCAGGGTCAGGAGAGTAAATCATTTCTTCAGAGGCGCCTTTTCCTGGGAGCTGGGAGCCGCCATCCCCCCTTACCCCCACCTACTCAGCCAGCAACAGGCGTTAGGAAGTCGACCCAGCCATCTGGCAGCAGCCTATCTGGGTCCTCCATCTAAATGTGTTTCTGTCCAAAGGAGGCACATTTCTTGAACATGTTCTTTTAAGGCAACAGCATCCACAAAGCACAAAGGGATAGATGTAACCACAACCTGGCCCAGGATGTTTGTTTATGCAATCTTTAAATAATTCATCTTTATCCCTATTGAGCCCATCACAGCATGTCAAAAATAAATGTGTCGCCTTGGCCTATTGTTTGCAGCTCAGGATTGTCAAGCGAGAAGAAAATATTACAGAGACGGAGGGAGATACACGCAGGAGTGTGACCTTTAACTGCACTACCTATAACCAATCTCATCAAATTAAAGCACTGTATATTTTCCTTAATAATCTCTGATTAGGCTGGGGCTATGAGTGGACACGAACACCCGCCATTGCTATGCAGCGGGATGTCTGCTTAGCACCAGCAAAGCGTTTGGGAATAAGTGAGCAAAATGCTTTAATTTGATAGGGTTAGAATCCTGCAGGCTCTGGGGTGAAAGGTCCCCAACAGCTCCGCTCACACTGAATATGCAGAAATAAAAAAGTAAATTGCTTACATCTGCTGCAGGCTGCAAGGAAAATGATCTGATTGGACGGTCCGAGGGCTCTCCATCTCTTTTGGGTTAGAGAGAGGGTTTCAGAGCATCAAAAGCTTGTAATTGGAGTAATTCTGAATTAATGGACACACACACACACACACACACACACACACACACACAACATTTTGAGGCAGCTGTTTGCAGAAGCCTGCCTGTTTAGGAATGCTTACAGATTGCAAAAGAAGTAACTTCAAAAACAATCTTTTTTTCCCCTGGAATGAATCCTAACTATGGGTTTGAATTTAACAACAGGTAACAAGTAGAGCACTCTTATCTGGCTCATCCTTCTGCCATGAAGCCTGGGAGCTATCAGACTTCCATATCTGCTTGCCCACTTTGTATATCTTTCTGAAATACATGTGCACTCCAACTCTCCTTCATGCATAAAAAGATGATTCGGAAAGGGCTTCACCAGGATTCCTGGAAGTTGACATAGAAAGCTCAGGTTTTTCCCTTGCTGCATGATGTGGGATTTCATCTGCGTATCGGATCAATAAGAATCAAAGGCAGGACTCAAGGTCTTTTTGGACATGTGCTGGTTCACTTTCACACAGGATGTCAGGAGGCAGCCTGTAGTGTCATCTTGATGCATCCACAGGACGCTGTATGGGGACCTGCCCTGCTGATCTTGTTAGGCCTGGCTGAATCTGCTGTTCTGTCTGGTGCTCTATTGCCGAAGATGAGGCCGAGGTTGCATTTTTGACTTTGTTTACATTTTCTTAGCTCCCACCAGCTTGCAGATCTAAATAACATCTCCTACTCCCATTGTCGGCAGTCTCCTGTCCAGAGCTGAAAGCAATGCTGGCCTCCCATGGTTGAGAGTCAGCCCCCAAGGAGAGAGATTTACTGAAACTGAACAGACCAAGGGAATGCATCCTGCGAGGCAAACTTTCAAGAGCTATTTCTCAGCCAGGCATTGATCTAGGAAGACAGCCTTGGCCAGACAAGCGCTGAGGCTGAGAGGGAGGTTCCCGAATGCTCTTGGATGCACTTGTCTTATAGGGACAGCTCCAGGCTCCTCTGATATTTTAGAAGTAAATAGGGTAGATGTCCAAATTCAAATGGTTTTTGGTATTTTTATTGCTGCCCAAGGCTCTTTAAAATTATCTGAATAGCCTATTGTGTTCCTGCCAGTGCCAGGTTGGTAGGTTTTTTTAATGCCATGAACAAGCACAAAAATATTCCATATATCAAATCTTATATACACCTCTGTATGCAAGATATATCTATCCAGATAGATAGATAGACAGATAGATAGATAGATATAATTAAAAAACACACATTTAATACTAAGCTGCACAAAAGAATCTGGGCTCATTCCTTCCCCAGGAACTTTACAAAATGCAGGAACAATGAGGTTTTTAAAATTTCTTGATTTCAGCAGAATTGCCCAGGGTTGACCATGCAGATGGCTTGCTCTGGTCTCTCTTAGAAGATTCAACTATAAGCAAAAGTCCTTTCCTCTATAAAGGCACTGCCTCTACCAAGTGGCTCGGCTCTGGTCTCCATCATCCGGAAATCTCCTTTGTCTGCCCGGGCACTGCCACAGTCTATTGGAAGGTATTTGTCAACAATTATATGTCTATTAAGGAGTAGTCAATCAGTGTGGGCCCAAACAGCCAGGCCTCCAGGGTCCAGCTATTGATAGGAAACTGTCTATATTCCACGCAGCCTTTTTCTCAACAAAACACACAGCCACCTAGCCGAAATCATTGTCTAGAAATATCGAAGGCCCGCTTTAGTCCCCAGTCTCTGATTTCTCCACTCTCTAGTCTAATGTTCAGTTAGAATAAATAAAAGCCTTTTGAAAATTCTAAATGTAGGATTTCTGAATATAAGGTATTTAAACTGGGTGGGGAGGCAGCTATTTAATACAATTAAGAATATTCTGGGCAGCTTGCAAGTCAGTGGCTGCAGTTACTCCCGAAAATAATAAAACTGGAAGGAAGTTAATAAAGAATACTTCAAATGAGCTTGTAGGTAATTAATATCTCTAAATACTTTCCATTCCACTACAAAAAAGTTCAGAATTATTTACCTCATTCAGGATGAAAGGTTGTGATATCAACCAATATATTTTCCGGTCCATTCAATTTACAAAACTCACTGCGGATTTTGTCACTATTATCATAAAGGGCTTGTCTTTTCTTGAAAGGAAAAAGGGGAGTTCATGTGAATGTTTTCAACCAACCGCCCCCCACCCCAGCCAAAACCACAATGTGGAGGTGGGGGAGGGGACAAGAAAAGAAAGAAAGAAAAGAAACCCTAAGGAAGGCTGTATCCTTTGAACTGGCAACTTCCCGGCATCACAGAACACACTAGTTGTCCTACAACAAAGGGCAGCATCAAACCCTCTCCGCAAAGGCCTGAGACACCCCACAATATTTAAAGCAGATGTAATATTCAGAGTCTGCACTATGTAAGGTGCCCTTTTAAGATCTGCTAAAGCCAGGGTATATAAAATTTATAAAAACAAACATTTTTTTTTTTTTCTCTCTCTCTCTCACGCAAATATTTTCCTGGAATTCTCATTCCTGGGATTCTCGGCCTCAGCTTCTCAGACAGAGAAATAAATGCAAAGCAGACTCAATTGCCCAGGTTTCAGGTACACACTAATAAATTCATAGTTAAGGCACAGATAGACATGCCCCAGGATTGAGCCTTCTTTTATTCTTTTTTTTTTTAAATTTTCACTAAATCCAACTAATTCAGAAATTGAAACAGATCAAGGAAAGGTCAAAATGATTCCCAAAGGTCCAGGCAAAGTTTTTATGAGTTGGTATAAAAATATAAAACACAAAGTAGAAGTACTGGAATAAACTAAGACAGATGCCTGGGATGTCATGGAGACAGAAATTTTTGCTCATTTTACTTCTTCTCTTCGGAGTCGAAATACAGTAGTTTAGAGGTATAATGTAATTACATTAACAATCTAAAGAGTATCCTCTGTCACTCAGAAATCCAGGACCCTTTTCTAGATTTTATGACCACAAATTCATGCCATTTGATGCATTTTTAATGTTACAGGTGTTGTTGATGTTCAAATCTACTTATAGATACCCAAACATAATCTACTGGGTAGATTTAAAGTAGATCTGTAGTTCATTTTAGATGCTCGCAAAGGGAAATTTTAGATGGACTTTAAAAATGTTGCAGGAGCATAAACAGTGAAATGGACTGGGTCAGGAACCCAAGTTACACAGGGCCCTGAGTAGTTACTTCCACAGCAGACGGCCATCGTTGCAAGGGGCAGCTGATCTCCTTTTTGAAAGCTCCATTATGTGTATTTACAAAATAAACAATGCATGCAAGTTCATGATTGTCATCATTAATAATATGCATTATAGCAAGCCGTTAAATAAATATACATGCCATACATGTCTGCCAGACCCATCACGGCTTTTTTCCTACATTAGATCCAAGGCATTGTCTTTGTTGTTAAAAAAAAAAAAAAAAAAAAAAAAAAAGAACTCTCTTCATGAAGCAGCAGCAACAAAAAAGAAATCATTATTTAAAATAACTCACCAATGTTCAGATGCTCAGATTTTAAATCAGATAAGTCAGCAAGTTCAGAGTTGGGGTGAGAACTTGGTCTCATTAGTCTCAGGTTTGCAAAGCACAATTGTAAAGTGGGAATAAAAAATATTCTCAATTCTTCAGTAGTTAACTGTCTTTCAGAGGGAAAGACAAATAAACAAATAATACGATCTTTTGAGTTCAAACTGAGCAAATGGTATGCTGTGAAATGCTTATACCATGATACTCCTTTAAATATTTTATTTTATGAGCATAAAAATATTTGCTTTCTGATAATTTTTTTCACATAAAGATATTTTTTAAAAAATAAAAAAACAGGACTTACTTTTAAGAGTTTCATCTCAATAATCTAGAAGTCTACTCGTTACTATACAGAGGTCTTAGCAAGATTCTTTGATTGACACAAGCCTCTAAAATGTTTTATCTATATTTTTTAAAGGTATGTATTATTCCAGCCTCTTGTTAATAATGCTTAATTTAAAACATAGTAAGCCAATAAAAATATTACCCTCAAGTAACATTCTAATTGATGGAAATTAATATAATAAAAAACTAATGCTTATAAGAAAAAAATTAAATTTTACTTTAGTAAAGTTTTTAACACATTCAGAAACATAAACAAGAAAAAATGTGCAGTATAGTATTTATGCATTGTATGTGTACATACATTTGGAATATACATATGTGTCCATACATATATTTGAAAAGAAAATTAGCATAATCTACAAAATAAATTGGAAGGTTTAGTATCACCCATTTTCTGTTTTATAAAGGTTCATGAAAAAATGCATGGATAACTATTAATTATGTTTATTTGACTAGCCAAAGAAGAAATGCTTTATCAGTTCTAGTTATAAGCACGCTACTTTCATTTTTCCTAAGCTGTCTGTAAAGGGAGTCATAAGAACCTTTTCAGATACTTCTTTCCTAAATCTTTGCCACATTTCCATCAGAAGGGGAGCAAAGATGTTGAGGGCAAGATTTAGCCTCAGAAAGCCCAGGGTCCTGGGGAAGGTCACACAGACTTTCTGTGGGTGCGGCTCCTAGCTTCCATTTCCCCTGCATGGAAGTACAGTTCTGCATGTTTCCCCGTCTATTAAAAGTAAAAATGGAGAGAGAGAGAGAGAGAGAGAGAGAGAGAGAGAGAGAGAGAGAGAGAGAGAGAAAGGGCAGAGAATGAGTGAAAAAAAATGTGTCTGAGTGCATGGGGTAGGTTGGATGAACCATGGTCAGAAATTAATCCTTTGCTTGTTTTTTGTCTAGAAGAATCATCTTAGAAAAAGTCTGGCTAAGACTCCATCAGCACCTCTCCATACTTTGGAATTAGCTCTCACAGTCCTGAAGAGTTCCAAAATGTTCACAAATTAAAACAATTTGTCTGTCTGGAAGCCCAGGATACACGTCCCTGTTTAGGATTAAAGAGGAATAAGGGAGCCCACGTGCTTTTCTTTTTTTCTTTTTTATTTTTTTAACTTAAGTGCTTTCTGAGTAGAACTTTTTAGATAGAGAACCCTCCTAGAATATGTAAAACTGGCACACAGTGTAAATACACTGCTCAGACTTAGATGGGAATAAGGCATCATATCAGATGCTTATGAACCCCATAGGCAGGAATGTCTTCCTAGGTTTTTTGAAAAACAAAAAAGGGCATCACAACCAGCATTGTCTTCCCATTTCCAATTTAAAGACCAACATGCTTTATTTTCCACATGTTTTGACACATATAAATTTCTAAAGAATATTTATTTAGGCTTGCATTCTAAAAATACAGGCCTTTCTACTGCAAAACTCCCAAAAGAATCCAAAGGAGGAGGAAATCTCCTATAGCTGAAAATTGCTCAAGTGGAGCACCCCTGAACAACATATTTAAAAAAAAAGAAAGAAAGAAAGAAAGAAACTGGGAAAACTGCTTCAATTCAGTAGGTTTATGAATGCTTTTATTCAAAAATTCATAAATATCTAAATACAATACTTGTAGAAGAAAAGAACACTTAATGAATTATTTCATAGAAATATATTCTATGCAACTTAGTTAATGTATTTTAAAATTGTACACAAGTTAGTATGCATTAAATGTTGGAATTATTTAAAACAGATCAGACGTTTTATTCACACACACCCATACACACACACACACACACACACACACACACACACACACACACACACACTTTCACACACAAATTTTTAGAGCCCAGCAAAGAAACGCATGGGGATAAAATAAAAGTATTTTCTAATCATTCTTGTTCATTTAATTAGGAAGTATTATTTCCTGTTTTTCAAATCAGCGATTTCTCTCTGAACAATAGATTAGAACACACCTTCAAATAATAATTTAAAAAAAAAAAAATCTACTGCCAGCATGTTTCACTATGAAATTCCAGATGCCATAGGCGAAATCCATGGTATCCTACCGCCATCTACTGATGATTGTTGGAATATTATTATTTAAAGATACAGGTTTACATTTACACAATTAAAAAATTTGGAGACACAAAACACTCTGAAAGCTCCGTTGGAACAGCACATTATTTTGAAGGTTGTTCTAAATGTTTGAAAATACTTTTAAAATCTGAGCTGAACTCCTTTTACCTATAACTACATCTCCTGAGCCCAGTTTTGCCTTGTGAGGGTCTGAAGACCATGCTGTTTCTCCCTTTAACCCATCAGAATTCTGAGGGCAACATGTAAAGACACACCAATCTCTCTTCTGCAAGCTAAGCAACATTCCTTTGATTTGACATAGTTTGAAGTCCCCTCAAAAGCCAGATGGCTGTCCTCTGAACATACTTTCCTTCGCTTAGTTTCTCTTTAATGACTGTATCTTAAAGAAAACATTTTGGAGAGTAGGTTGATGGCCTCCCTTGCCCTGCATGATCTACCTCTGTCAATGCAACCAAAGATCACCCGTAGATATTTTGGCAGCCACAAAAACCATATGTTAATTTTCATTTAAGAAAGTACCCAGTTTTTTTCTTATCTGCTCTCTGCTGCTAAACCACACACCCTTAATGGACTTAAGCAGTTGTTTTTATGAAAGTAAATGTCCTTACATTTAGTCACATAGGATAAATCTTTTTTAGCTATGGTCCATGGTTCCAGCCTGCTAAAGCATTTTTGTATCCGAAGTCTACTATCTTTTCCAATTTCATAGTGGTCATGTATTTGCCATTTATCAACATTATTATTTATTTATCATGCCATCAGCTACTTTCCTCCAAACCACTTTTCTGCATTTCTGCAGACACTCTACAGTTTGATCAGCCCTTCAAAGGCAAGATTCAAGAATGTCATTTAAATGCTTAGCATAGTGCCTAGAATATCATAAAAGCTCCACAAAGGCTGCTATTCATATGATTATCATTAATAAAAATAATTAGTGTGAACCCATGATATAAATGTAATCTATGACATGAATTGCCATGATAGTCATATGGATTCTAATAATAACATCATTCAATCAGTGACAATTCCCAACAGGAAGCCCATCTTCTGCCATTTCCACTCTTTACAATTGCTCACACACAGGCAAAGAAGCAGATTGCCTCCTCCAGCCCGATTCTCAGCTCCCAGGGGACAAGTCACCTGATTAGCCAGGAGGCTCAGCACTTGGGGCGGCAAGGAACAGTCCTGCAGAAAGGCCCTGCTACTGCCCACCTGGGCTTCTGATTCTCTCCCAAGAGACATTCCTTCTGTTGAGGTGCCCAGTGGCATTTGGAATCACAGAAAAGGAGGAAAGAGAAGAGAAGGGAGAGCCTCCACCTGCTCTCTGTACTCAGCAACTGAGGGAGCCACACACCTGGACTGCACAGGACCTCTACTTCCCGAAGTTCTGCTCTTGCACTGAAAACAATCAATGCCCACAAAATGTCCCTGAGCCTTGCAGGCAAGTCCCAGCACATTCCAGACAGGCAGGGACTGACATAGTTTCAGGACTCATGCTGTGCTGTCTGCTCTTTAGAATGACCCAGAGTGGATATTTTTAAGCCAGGATCATTTGAATTTTATTTATTTATTTGGTGCTATTAATCAAATCCAGGGCCCCACTCATGCCAAACATATACTCTACCACAAAGCTGAGTCCCCAGACCCAGAATTATTCGATTTTAACAGAACCCTGTATGTATTTGTGTCTGGTGACCCACTTTTATCTCCTGATAATTTGACCAAGATGCACAGCATTTACTTAATCCAGAATAGCTCCTAAAGGGTGATTGACGAGAAAGTCCATCTCTCTTCCATCAGAAGAAAAGTCACATCAAAACATTCACCAAAATCTTATCTATTTTAAAAAAATTAGTTTTTAAATACTAAGAATGATTCATTTTTTTTACAAGTCCATTGATATAGAAAAACATGACAAACTACCAATTGAGGAAAACAACCATCTTCCAGTAAATGCCACAGGAATCAGCACAAATGTTCAACTTCTTGCCAAATGTTAGGCTCTTTATGGCAAAATTGTAAAGTGTGGGGAAACCAAAATAAAGTGGCACCAATTATTTATAAATTATTTCTATCAGCAATAAAGATTGCTGTGCACATGTGAACGGGGTGTGCAAGCATCTTCACTTCTCTAGATTTCTGGAAGTCTCTAAATCCTTGGAACTGGGGGATCTTCCCCTAAGGTGATGGTGATCAATCCAGACAGTCCCTCAGCCAACACCTGCACACAGGAAACTGAACAGTGAGACATCAAGGAATGCAATGGAAATGGCGGGAGGAATGGAAATGGTAAGAGGAGTCGTCTATGCTTTCTGCTGCATGTGTGTTTTCCCATCGTACCTTGAGATTGCCATGATCAGACAGAAGAGTGGCTCAGTGCTGACTTTCACTCTTCTGCATCTTTCTGTCCCATTCAACAAGCTCCTTGGAAGTACAGCTGTCTAGCTCACTATCTCTCTCCAGACTCTCCTCTCTTTATTTCTCTCTTTCACTCTCTCTTTCGCTTTCATTGAACTTTTGTTTTGAAATTAATGTTCAGTGTTATTGAATTATCAATGAAAATAACATTTTGAAAATGCACACAGGTCCAAAATGTATAATAAAAATCTGGGTGTGCTGCTTCACCCCACCCCAGCTCTGTACCCCAGAATTTAGCTCCTTTCATTTGTTTCGCTTCTGTGATTAGTTCTATAACTTCTAACACTGTTGCTCATATCACCATCTCTTCACTTATCTTCTTTAGACATTCTCTATTGATTTACATATTTTTTAAATGTCCTCCCTTTGGCGAAGACATAAACTTGGTGAGGATTGGCTTCTGTCTATTGTATCTTTGCTCTAAATGTAGATGGGAGTTGAGCAACTAGAAGTTATGTTGTTTCTGCTTTCTGTTACATTTTTATCCCCAAAGACATAGCAGAATGAAAAGCATAAATGTTGGTGCCTTCTTGTTTGAACATTGAACAAAATAGAAATGACTGCCTGAATTGCTTACTAAACTAGTCCCTTCTACTCAGATAGGCTTCAGGATCACCATATTTATTTAGGGGGAAAAAAATGAGAAAATGTCATTTTTTTCCCTACAATTAAAGCAATCATTGCTGAGATTACTTCATTTTTCTGGCCCTAAAATTCATCTTTTTATTCCTTAATTTGCAAAAGAAAAAATTTAGATTACTATGACACCAAGGTGCCACAATAGTTAATGTTTCAAAAGCTTTAATTTAGGTTAATAAGAACTTGAGTAGTACAGAAAATAATTTTTGAAGTGCTTGAAATCAAAAGGAGTTTCTGATTGACTCTGAATCCTGCAGGTGATTCTATTACAGAGGCCTCCTCTGCTCCTTTCAGGGCCTCTTGTTTATGACAGACTTGATCTTGGATGTGTCTAAGGCGAAAGACTCAGAAAAGTGGCCACTGAACTGCTCACCCTTCACATCTTCCAAATCTTTTTTCCTCTAAGACATACTGTGTGTGGCATGCAAACCAGCTACTTGCACTCATATGCACCCCACACATGTGCTCAAGTACATGCAACACCCCAAATGTACATACATGCACCATGCAGTTTCCTTTAGAAAGGTAAATTTGTCTTGTTTTGGGTTATTGAGAACAGGAAAAACCATCAAGTTAATAAATATGATATACACATATAATTCACACATGTGCATGTCCACGTAGGCCAAAACATGAGCACGGACACACACACACACACACACACACACACACACACACACGTCTGTGCACATGGAGTGATGCAGAAGAGATTCTGACTTTTATGGCAGAAACCATACTTGTGAGACATACTTGACAAAAAGGTAGCATTACAATTGGAAAGGGGTTACTTCCCTTGTGAAGATGCTAAACACAGAGACTGACAGAGGATTGTCCTCCTGTGTTCAGTTTCCTCCTGTTCCTTTCTTTCTGTGAGGTTCAGTGTCTTTATTTTGTGCAGAGATCAGACTTAATATTTAGAGAATGACATTAGTACATTGGGGACCCAAAATTTTTTGGAAAGTAACTTTTAACATAGCAGTCTAAACTGGAGAACTTTCCAAAATAAAATCTCTCTGACATGGCTCTTATTCTACAAATTAGGTTCCCGAAAGCCCCTGCAGAAGAGGAAAGCAGAACATGCAGCAGTGGGGTGATGGCACCTGGAACAGTTGGCACCGTGAGCACAGGTTGGAGATGATGGGACTTGGGTTCAAGTTCTCCCGTTGTAGAGTCTGCCTGTCGATGGGTACCTGTCCTCTCTATGTCTCACGTGTAGCATCTGTGATAAAATGGAGATGATATAGTGAAATTTCTCCTGTGAACCACTTTAACACAATGATCATCAGCATGTGGTAAGTGCTCACGTGCCATAAACTATGATTGGTTATTTTTTTCAACACCTTATTTTCATTAACTTGATGTTCTCACAAGGTATGAAGGCATAAAACCTGACAGACTTGACTCCAGAGAATTGGAAAGAGGGGTGCCATGGTTTGAATGGCCTCTCTCTCTAAAGTTCATGTTGAAACTTAGTACCCAAATTAGCATGATGAGGCCTTGGGAAGTAATTGGAATTACAAAATGTCATCAGGATGGAGCTTCATGATGGCATCAGAGCTTTATAAGAAGAGGAAAAATAGACTTGAGGTACCTCACAACCTCTGTCTTATCGTGTGACACCCACTTCCATGTTACAATGCAGCAAGTAAGACCTCCCCAAAGACCCAGCCAAGGCTGGAGCCATACTCTTGGATTCCCCAACCTCCAGAACACTGAGCCACATAAATCTCTATTCTGCAAATTACCTGGTCTGTGTTATTCAGTTGGAGAGACAGAAAATGGACGAAGACAAGGGGCAAAGTCAAATATCAGAAGAGGCAGAAAGATTTTATTTAGTCAGATAAAAAAAAGCAGATGTAAGTTCAAGTTATTTGCAACTCTAAGTAGATTTTTAAAAGGTGCCATTGCATGGTATCCCTTATTTTGGGGATTACTCTGAGGCTATGAGTAATGCTCCATCTCTCACTTTATAGAGGAGCAAGCTAGGGGCCAGAGAGCTGCTGTATCACCATGAATCAAATGCTGCATCAGAGGACTCCAGTGTAACCAGGGAAGCCCAAGTGATCTTGCTCAGTCTCTTATCTCGCAGTAGCAAAGAAATGGAACACACAGATCTAAAAAAACCCATCCACTGTGCTTATCCATTTGATGTTGGAAAATATTTTTATGTGCTAAATAAAGTTTGGTTTTACTTTTTATTTTCAGAGCAATAATACTCAATGTTAATGAGGTTTCAGGAAAATTTCTAGAAACATATGCAATCTCAAGACACTGGTGCTGAAGGAATGCTGCGTTTTTTTTTCTAAAAGCAGCTTGGTGATATATTTCAAAGGCCTCCAAAGTATACCTCGCCTTGTTCCATGTAATTCCTTGGTTCTCAACTTACACTAAGAAAATAATCACATGTATACAAGGACTTGTACTCAAAGAAGTTTACGATGGAATTATTTATACTCATCTAAGAAATGGAGATACAATATACAGATCCAACAATAGGGGGTGTTTGTGGGATATTCTGTTGATGAAATACTCTAGAGTCAAAAGTGGCATCAGACCCTGATTTGATCATTATTTGTCGAATTATCCACATAAATTAATATAATCAAAATAATAATTTTCAAATGGGATTATAGAACTTTTTATTTAACAAAAAATGCTTGTAGTATTGTTAAGAGAGAAAGGAAATTTATAAAACACTATATCCCATATGAGTTCTATGATTTGTTTCATTGAAAAAAAATATGTAGTATTTTTATAACTACCAAAATGTAATGCCTTCATAGGTTCAGAGGATTTTTCTTTCTCCTCTTGCAAATGTACATTTTACAGATTTTTTCTGATGAACTTATATAATTTTTCATCAAAAAACTACTCAAATATATAAATATACATGAGAAAAGCTAATGAGGAATCAATGTAAGTGCTAAATTGGGAAATATGAGAATAGACAGGAAAATGGGGAAAACTGCGGTAAGACTTCACCAAAATTTTTGGAATAAAGCCACAAAGTCATCTTAATCATGGCCAAATACTAAGAGTACCCTATTTTCAATCTCCTTTCCTTCTTAAGCTGCAGTTGATTTGAAGCAACCTAGGAGTAATTAAAATATGGCCCATGGGCAAGATTCTGCATTTTGATAAATACATGTTGATAAAAGGCAGACAGAGAAATGAATATGTGTTGCTTGTGAAAATAATCCTCTCCAAATATGCTGTAGTGTTTCCCTGTAATTCCACATTTGTGGTGGATTGCTAATATACTTTTGATTAAGAACAATATTTGTATCATATATCATCTACTTAAGAGAAAAAAAATCTGGCCCTGGAAGGCAAACCTATATAGAAATCTTGGCCAGAGTTCACTGTGAATTAGACCTCCTGTTCTCCAATACTAGTAGGAGCCAGCTGTGACCCAAAAGTTGAAGACAGCACACAGTTTCTAATATAGTAGGAATTCCAACACTGCCAAATAAGTTGCTATTTTACCTAAAAATTTCCTGCAACATCTCCCTCTATGGTGTAATGGCTAAGTCAAATTTGGCCAAAATGTATATATTTCCTGAGACCTGGGGAGGTAGTAGAGGTGCTGAGGACAGTCAACGAAAAAGACCATTTAAAAACAAACAAATGAAATGGGATATTTGTCAATTTCAGCCGCAGCCCTGAGATCACTAATACCACCTTCCAAAGTCATGTCTCAGAATGGAATGCAAAAATTTTTAGAAAGGAAGCTAAAAGCTGGTTATAGGACTCTAATACTTCTTGAACTTCAGTGTTTCTGAGTCTGACCACCATGGGCTTTGCACATAAAATACAGGATGCCTAATCAGCTTTGAATTTCAAGTAAATAAGGAATCTTTTTAACGCCTAATTATGTCCCAAAGATCACATGGGGCATTTCTTCACCAGTAAAATATTTGTTTTCCTTATTCATCTAAAAATCAAACTTAAGAAACATCTTTATATTTTTTCTTCCCTAAATCTGGAAAAGATCCTTCAATGGCACAACTCAGATGGCTTAAAGGTGCAGCTCCTATTGTTTGGGGGGTCACAGGACCTAGGCTGCTTTCTCAGATGGCAGAATACAGCAGTGGCTAGCATGACACGGTACAGGCTTGCACACCCAGAGTACATCGGGAGAAGAATGCTTGAGTGTCTCCCATAAGTGAGATGTGAGCCACACAGGTGAAAGGGCTGGGCTTGCCTTAAATCCATTCCACATGGTGATCTGGAAAAAAGGGAAATTCAGCTGAAAGTGTCTAGAAGACATGAAGGAGGCCTAGATGACCAGCAAGAGGAAGAAAACAGGAGCCTTTTCACATGACTATTATCGTCTGATCACCAAACTCTGTACTCTGACTTTGGTTTAGATTTACAACTTGTTTTTCTATCCTGAGATTGCTCTCTTCTCTTTTTCATGCACACGCATGCACACACGTACACACATGCACCTTACTTGATGGAACTGCAAGTGCCCTCCATTCCGCATTATAGATACAGTTTCTGTATCTATAAATTGGAAATAATGTCTAATTCAATGAGTTTGCATTTAAAAAATTAAGTAAAACTTTAATACTATTTTCCATTAACCTTATCAGTGTATCTGTTAATAGAAGTATCACTTTTCTTAGAATTGGCCCTAAAAGTTTGAAGCTGAGGCCCTTCATGAATGGTTCTACACCTACCCCATGATGGGCCTTGCTAGATAAGTCCTATCACAGTAATTGTTTAAGGGTATTTTTACACTTTTCCAGATGGAAATGCCAGCAGTCACTCAGCAATTTCCTATTGTCCCAAAGAGTTTATTCTGGAGTTAAAACAGCTGGATTGTCAATGAATTCATTGTCTATCACCATTGACTACAAGACCTCCTAAGAGCCACTGAAGGTACAGAATCTGATTTTCAGTCTGTAAAATGAGTCTAATAAAGGATAATATCCCGAACTTGGGGGTGAAATCAAAGTAAATATTCAGAAGAAATCTATCACGGTCAATCTTGACACCCCAGGGAGGTATCAAGAGGGATATGAGTCATGAAGGAAGGTCACTATGGGCCAGTGAGCATGTGTGGTGGGTAAGCACATGGACTTGGGGTCAAACAGACCTGAGCTCAGGTACTACTTGTGAGTCTTTGTAAATATTCCCATTTTATTTATAGTCTTTTGTTAACCATGAAGAATTATTGTCAGGGTTAAAGATATTCTAACTCTGTCCCTAGTGTCCTGGAAGCACTCAACAAATGTTAGTCACTTCGACTCTTCTCATTGTATTGGTGGTACAAGAAGTAAGAATACAACAGTGATAAGAAAATCCAAGAGAAATAGTGACAGGGCCTGGGTCTTCTATCAGTCACATAAGGCACACAGGACTCATGGGAAAAATAATTGGGGGTAAAAGGAAACATAAGAAGGACTCAAAGGGGTTGGTCATGCTTGAAGAGAGGTAAGAAATCCTGAAGGATGAGCAGAAATTGTAAGAACACAGGAGTGACAACGTGCTGGCAGGAGGCAGAGGACAGAAGGCTGGAGGGAGCCCTGGATGCCCTGGTGGGGCGGCATCATGGGAACTGCATTCAGGAGCCAGTATCACCCTGTTTCAGAACCAGGAACTTGTGACAAGTCAGTGAGAAGCTCTACCTGACTGCCAGAAGTATCTATTATCAGTCACTTATTTGTTCCTTCAACAGGTCTGTGTCTCTGGAATCTCTCAGACCCTGCACTGATATAACCAGGCAGTGAAAATGGAGCTCCTGCTTTGGGGTTAAACCCCAAAAAATCGCAGCACCCACGTAGATCCTATAATCTATACTTTCCTTTAATTGCTCCAAATCAAGGCCAGCTGGAGACCATTGAGACCTTGAGTGACACCGCCCCACAGCATTCCCTAGCAGTGTGATGCATTAAATCATGTCTCCACCCCAAATATGTTGGGGTTCTAAACCCTAGTACCTCCTTAGGGATGACCTTGCTTGAGGATGGGACCTTCACAGAGGTAGTGAACATACTGTCAGTAGTGCAGCAACAGGACTGTCCTTAGGAAAGGGAAGATGATCTGGAGACACAGGGAGAAGATGATCATCACCAACCCAGGAGAAAGGTCTGGACCAGATCTCTCCCTCACAGCCTGCTGAAAAGTTCCTCCAGAACTATGAGACAAATTGCTGAGTTTGTGGTACTTTATAATGGCGGCCCTGAAAAACTAACACAAGTAGGAACTTCTATCTGAAAGAATTATGTGGCATTTCTTTTTTTTTTTTTAATTTTACTTTTCTCAGGAGCCATCACACCTATGACATAGGCACAACCACAATTGGATCTAGCCTGTAAGTTCTTTGAGACTCCCTGTCTGGAATTTCCTTCTCATATCTGTCTTCTCAGGGATATCCTCTCCTTCAAAACCCAAATCAGGTATTACATACCCGGGACACTTACTAGGTACCACCACATCCAAAAAGGAAATACATTTTTTTTCTGCAGAACTTATACTCAGCTTTCATATTATAGTTTTTATCTGTATCTGTCTTATTCATTATGTTAATAATTCTTGAGGTCATAGCATCTTCAACAACATTTGTTTCTCCAAGACAGGACCTGATACATAGTAGATATTTGATTAAACTGGTTAGTAGAAGTATATATATGAATGGATATAAGCAACCACCATCACCATAAGGTAACTGCTACACCCAGATGTATATTATGCCTGAAAAAAGAACATAGACTCATCAACAAATTCTTGGACAGCAAAACTAAGAAGACATCATGTAACCCTGGCAGTGGTAGATAAAAGAATGCAGAAATACAGAAAGAGATGGGTTTCTTGATTTCACTTATAAAGTGATACTATGTTAGCAATCCCTGGCAGGGCTGCTTCCCACTAGGGGACCTGGGAAGTAGGTGAAGGTCGATAGATAGCCAGAAAGCCATTGCTTATCTGAGGTAGAAGAAGGCAATTCTTTTCCTCGGTTTCTTATTGCTACCTCTATTCCAATATCCATTAAAAACAAAAAACTTGATAAAAATAATTGCTTTCTTACGGTGGTAACTTGACCAAATAAAATGGGATAGGGAACAATAGAAAGAGCATATGGACTTCATCTATTCAGAAAGCCCGGGCCAGGTAATTGTGATAAAAGTGACATCTAGGTCAACACTAAAACAGACCCTGGGAATTCAGTTAACCATATGTTTAAGGTAACCTCCCAAGGAGTCATGGCCTTGAGGTGCAGGTGGAATTTATGACTTGCTTCTAACTAATATGGCAAAGATGATAGGATGTCACTCCCCCGATTAACTTATATGGCTCTAAGAAAAATGAAGTGAGAAACAGATGCTCCTACTGGCTAAGAAGAGGCAAACAGCTATGTTTTGAGGAGGACCACATGGCAAGGAATCATGGAGTGGAGATGAGGGGCTGGAGTAGAGCTCTAGTTCCTCAGGGCAGTTTCCAGACTCTCAGTCCATAATAAGACACACTCTCTGTCACATAGCCTTGTGGGAACAAACCACCACCAAGCCATGTGAGCTTGGAAATGGATCCTTCCATAGTCAAATTACCATGCCAAGGGAGCCCAACCATATTCCTGATTATAAGATTCTGAACAGAAGACCCAGATAAGCTATGCCTAGATTCAAGGAAATTATGAAATAATAATTGTGCATTGTTTTAAACAATAAGTTGGTGGCAAGTCTTGCACACAATAAAGTAATCTGTCACGGTATGTGTCAACTCATCCTTGAGCTGTGGATCTCAGGAGAATGATTGGCAGCTGAATTTCTAAAAGTGGAATCAACTATAACCACATCTTTTTCTAAACCTAGCACCAAGAATTAAAAATCATTCTTCATTCTACACTGAAAAACCTAAACAAAATGTGAAATACTTATCTGTCCTACAGGAAAATGACTCAAAACAAAGGAAAGAGACAGGGAAAAATAAAACAGATCTCTGCAAATAATTTACTATTATGTCAGGAAAACAAATCTCAAGCAATGTGGTGGCAATTCTAAACATTATTAAAAAAATCAATGTGGCCTCTTTAAAAAGGAGCAGAAATCAAGGCAAAAATATGCAATCTTGGGATATAGAGAAAATAAGAAAGGATTGAAGAAAAAGTAAACATGCAAACACATATATAACATCCACATCAGAGACTGTAAAGGACTAATCCTTTCATTTAGCACATATGTATTGAGTGTCTTCCATGTACGAGATGCAAAGAAAACACAGACAAGCAAAATGAGAAGGTTCCTGGATTTTGCTTTCTAATATGGATATGTAAAATAAGCAATCAAACAAGTAAATAAATTAAATAATGTCAGTCAAGATTACAATGAAAAATATGCTGCAGCAATTAAGAACAAAGGATAGAAGTTACTTTCATTAAGATAATTAGTGAGGAGATCCTTAATTATGGAAAGAGCAAGTCAGGCCAAGAGTCTAGAGAAAGAAAACATCATAGGCAGAAGGAACAAGAGCAAATGTCCCATGTCAGGAAGGAAATCAAGAAAGCCTAGAAACTAACCAAAGTCTTACAACTAGAACAGAATGAGGATTTTAAAAAATCACAAAATTAAAAAGAAAAGGCAAATAGGGCCAAATACTTGAAAGTCTTATAGGTCAAGGTGTGGAGTTCGGGTCTTATTCAAAATCTGATGGGTGCTAACTTTAACCATACCATTTCCATATAAATGACCAGCATTCTTCAGACAAATGGCTCATTCCAGGGCTGTAGAAAGGACTATATAAGACTATATAAGACTATATAAGAGCATTTGCAGTGCAAGAAAGAAAGAAAGAAAGAAAGAAAGAAAGAAAGAAAGAAAGAAAGAAAGAAAACAAATATAAGGATGAGATCAAATTTTTTTATCCGAGGAAATGATGGCTTGGGATGGGAGTGTGGCTCAGTGGTAGAGGACTTGCCTAGCACATGTGAAGCCCAGAGTTTGATTGCCAGCTCCCTAAAAAAGAAAATAAACAAAACAAAACAAACAAACCATGCCATCCAGAAGACAGTAGAGCAATTTTGCAATACTGGATTTCAAAGAAAAAGGTAGACATAACTTTTTACAGAGAAAATGTAATTTTCAAATTAAAAGCAAAATTAAGATTTATTAGACTAAGAAACTGAATGACATCCTAACCAGCAGGTCCGTTCTGACAAGAACTATTACAGGATATGCTCCAGGCAGAAAGAAAAATGATGCCAGATGAATATGTGAACCAACACAAAAGGAAGAAGGAATACCAAAAATATACATGGAGAAAAAAAAATACCACATTTTGGAATTATTTAAATCACTTTCAAATCAATTTTTTAACTTCTTAAAAATTTATTCTTTTTGGATTTCCATGGCAGTAGAATATATTAAAGTTGTGTAAAGGTAAAATTTCTAAGCTGACTCTAAGCTGCAAAAGTCTGAGTTAAAGTGTAAAAGACTGGGCATTGTAAAACTTCTAAATGGCAAGGCCTGGGCTAAAAAGTAAAGACTGGGTATTGTTAAAATTCTTCTGCTACCCCCGGAATCTGTAATCTCTGTAGCTGTTAGGACAATGCTGGAACTGCCCAGTAAACATCTCCATTGATTCCCTGGTTGTTTAATAGCTAAGGGCTCCAGGTAGCATGGCACGTAAGCATCTAGGCTCCAAAACCAATCAGTTTAAATTTGTACCCCGCTTAGAAATGACCAATCACCCCTGCCCTGATTGTTCCCGCCAATGAATGTACTAATCCCGTCTCAGAGTTGTTGTTCAATTTTCCCACGCCTCATGATGATTTGTTCTGATGTATGCAAAGCCCACTGCCCTCTCCAGAAAGTGTATTTAAGCTCTGCTTGACCTCTGCTCTGGGCTCTGGGCTGCTCTCCCTTCTTGAGTGAGCACGGAGCCCCAGCGCACTGGAATGGATCCCCAATAAATCCCCCTTGCCAATTGCATGAAATCAGTCTCTTGTGTGGTCTCTTTGTCCGACGCTCCGCCGGACCCCTTTTACAGTTGTAACAATTTAGTGTTACTTCAACAACATATTAAAGAAAATGTATACTATCAGGAGCTAAAGCTATTACAAGAAGAAATGAGGTAGACTATTATAAAGCTTCACACCAAACACAAAATGGTATAATATCCCTTGAGGATCACCTGTGAAAAGCTAGAGTTATACTTTAATCCATAAAGCAACTTCAAAATAACCAAATGAGGAGCTGCTGCTAATAAGCCAATCCAAAGGTGGAATCATAAAAATAAAATTAATTGTTCCAAAAGAAGAGATTAAAGGAAAGAAAGGGATACAAAGAACTGACAAGTCAAGGAGGAAAAGACACAGCCAGGTGGAACATCTAAATCTAACCAAATCAACAATCTCATCAAATGCACATCACCTACACAGCCCAATTAAATACCAGAGATATCTGAAATGACAAAAAAAAAGCAAGAGCCAAAATTTGTAGCCATTTGGAAATACACTCAAAATTTAATACCAGATTGAATAGAAGTAAAAGGGGAGGGAAAGATACATCATTTTAGCACTGATTGAAAATCAAAAAGATGGGAGAAGCTCCTCTGGCTGTCAGAGTCAGGGTACAAGAAACTACTATCCTTTATAATAACACTGAAATACAATGTCAAAATCTTTTATTTTCAGATCTCTGAAAATTAACCAAAGTTTTGCAGGGATTAGAGGAGCATTTATTCAAGAAAAACATGAGTGTCAGTAAGAAGGGAGAGCTTCCCCACTATTTAACTTAACTTTATCTCTGCAGCACCAGGAAAGCCTTGGAAATTAGCAGTCTTAACACTGGGGTAGCTGTGAATCCAATAGCCTGGAGTCACTGTACTGAGAAGAATGGGTTTAGAATTCCCCAAATCTCCCATTCTGGAAGGATCTGTACTATTTTTCCCTGGGTGGTGGCACAGTGAAAGAGCTTCATTCATAGAGTTTGTGTTTATTTGACATGACTCAGAGATCATTAAGTGAAAAAAGGTCTTATCCTTTTGTTGAAAAGATTAGCAACCAGGGCACTTGATGAAAACAATTACCAACAATTATTCAACATTCCACATGCCTGCAACAGTGATACAATTTGGTACAAGAGAGAAAGGCTGGGCAAAATATGTAAAAGGAAAATGTGGTGGATGAAATATTCAATGGTATCATTGTGCAACTCTGACACATTCCTGGGATTATAACACTCCTGAACATGTGCGGATACACATCCGGGTACACACAAAGACCTCATGAGATCTGAATATCTTCTGCTGGCTGACTTTTGCACTCTGCCCTATTAGCAAATGTAGTCTGAGGCAGAGCTATAAACTACCAGGGTATTGAGAGCAAGTTGGAAAACATATCTCACCAAAGGTGGAAGACTTATTAGTTCAAAGCATTTGAAGAATGTTCTCCCCCATTATTAGCTGACTACTAAATTCATTGAATAGAGACACTGAAGTAACATGCAACAGAGACAACAGACTGCATAGAATATTACAGGAAAGGCACTGAACAAAAGAATGTAAAAACAAACCCTAAGGAGGGGGAAGGAGTCTGATTTCTAAAATTGCCGTTACATTATACCAAATATACAGTTTTCAACAAAATATTCACAAAGACATGCATAGAAGCAAGAAAGTATGCTTCTTACGAAGAAAATCTAGTCTCTAGAAACCGCTCCTTGAGAGCTTAAAATTTCCTAACTACATAAATAATTGAGTCTCGGATTATAAACACAAATAACTAAAGGAAACTATAAAGAATGAAAATTTAAGTTACCTCCGTCCACTCAGGCTGCCATAACAAAACACATCACATCAGGGCTTCCCCATATAAATTTGTAGGAACACAACTCAGAGCTGAATACATACCTTAACAAAGAGGATGTATCACTAAAGAGATATAATTTGTAAGAGTCAAATAGAAATTCTAGAGTTGGGAAGCACAATAACTGATTTTTTTTTAAATGCACTATGTAGCTTAAGAGCAGATTTGAGTTATTAGAAAAGAGAATCAGCCACCCAGAGATGATGGTTCATGTGACATTGTCCAGTTTGAGGAGAGAGAGAAAAGAAGAAAGAAAGAAAGAGAGAGAGAGAGAGAGAGAGAGAGAGAGAGAGAGAGAGAGAGAGAGAGAGGAAGGAAGGAAGGAAGGAAGGAAGGAAGGAAGGAAGGAAGGAAGGAAGGGGGGAGGGAGGGAGGGAGGGAGGGAAGGAAGAAAAATAAAAAGAGCCTCAGAGACCAGAGGAAAACCATCGAACACAATGATATAAGTGCAATGAGAGTCCCACAAAGACAGGAGAGATGAGGGAGAAAGAAGCAGAAAGAATATTTTGATAAAAGCCAAAATTCCAAAATTTAATGAAAATATTAGCCTACTTGTCCAAGAAACTCAGAAAACAATGGTAGGATAAACCCAGATACTCACACCTAGATACAGCAGAGTCAAATTCTCAAAAGACAGAAGAGAATGATGAGCACTGAGGGACACGCCCTATGAGACACACTAACAGGAGTTCCTCAGGCCAAAAAGAAAGGACACTGAACCGTAACTTTAATCCTGATAAGGAAATAAAAACCTGTAAATGTAATTAATATGCTTTCATAGTTAAACATAAAGAACAATAAAATCACTTTTTTATTATTGATTATTTGTCTGTGGTGTTGGAGATGAAACCCAGGGCCTCATGCATGTTAAGGTAAATGCTCTTACTGAGCTATACTCCCAATCTCTCATCATATTTTTATTTGTAATTCTTGCTATTTGATTGAAAATACAACTAAAAAATAATCTAATTACACAAGGGTACTAATGGCTTTTAACTAATTAAAATGTGATGTTTAAGGCAATAATATTTTAAAATTTTCTAGTTAAGATACAACTGGAGTTGTATCTCAATGTCAATAATAGTAAAATAACTGAAATATTTGGAATACTAAACAACAAGGAAATTAAAATATGACACTAGAAAATATCTATGTAACAAAAAGAAACCACCATAAAAGAATACAGGAATAAAAATGACATAAAATTTATACAAAGTAAATAACAAAATGGTTAGTATATCTCAGATGCTATCAGTAATTACATTAAGGGTAAATGTAAATATAGGTATTTACAGTCAATGTGGATAAAGCAAAACATGCTCCAACTCTATTGTCCACAAGTGTCACACTTTAGATTCAAAGACACAAGTAGGTTGATAATGAGAGTATGGAAAGAGATGTATAATACAAATAGTAACAACAACAACAAAAAAAATGTTAAACTAATAGTAGGCAAAAAAGTCTTTAAAAGAGAAAATTGTCAGGAAAAACAGGACACATCATAAAGATAAAGAGGATGTAGCCATCTAACAAGCAAGCTCAGAAGTACAATAGGCAAAAACTGACATTATTAAAGAGAGAAAACAAATGATCAAGCAATAATAAGTAAGTCTTTAATATGCTATTTTTAATAATTGATAGAATATCTATGATAAGACCAAGAAAGATATAGGAGAGATAGATAACACTATAAACCAATTATACTTAACAACTGAAAACTTTCCCTCAAAAAAACTCTAATATACACTCTTCTCAGGTACCCATGGATCAGTTTCCAGCTTTAATGAATTAAAACAATTGTAATAATACAAAATATGCTCTCAAAACAAATGGAATGAAATTAGAAATTTATAACAAGAGGAAATTTAAAAATTTCCAAATGTGTAGATTGTAAAACATTTCTAAATGACCAACAAGAAATCTCCAAAGAAATATAAAATAATTTGAGATGAACAAAAATGAAAAAACAAAAAAAAAACAAAATTTATAGAGTATTATTAAAGAATATTTTGAAGGCTATTTATTGTTGTAAATATCCATGTTAACAATAAAAAATGTGGCATGGTGGTGTACACCTGTAATTCCAGCAACTCAGAAGGCTGAGGCCAAGAGAATCACAAGTTCAAAGACATCCTCAGCAACTTAACAAGGCTCTGAGCAACTTAGTAAGACCCTGTCTCAAAATAAAAACCAAAAAGGGCTGGGGATGTAGTTCACTGGTGCCCTGGGCTCAATCCCCTAAAACAAAAACAAACAAACAAGAAACAGAAACATCTCAAATGAATAATGAATAAACCTAACCTTTTACCTTAAGAAAATGGATAAAAAGAAATACACATAAACCTAAAACAAACAGAAGTAAAATAATGAAATTTGAATAGAAATAGTGAATAAAAAAACAGCTCAGGAAAATCAATGCTGCTTCAAGTTAATTCTTTAGAAAGATTAATATTGAAAAATCTTTAGCTTGATTGGATAAAGACACAGAAACAGTGAGACAGAAATATTCAAATTATTAAAACCAATAGTAAAAAGGGACATAACTACCAACCTTACAGAAATAAGAGGAATTTATAAGAAAATATGAACAACTGTATGCTGACAAATTAAAAAACCTGGATGAAAGGGACAAATTCCTAAAAAGACACACTACTCAAAAACTGACCCAACATTAACAAAAATTGAAATAAGTCTTTAGCAAGTTAAAGATTGAGTTAATAATTTTATACGTTCCCAGGAAAAATAAGGCCCAAATCATATGACTTTGCTGGCACTCTTTTAAAATTAAACAATTTTAAAATGAATTAACATCTTCCTTCACAAACCTTTCCAGAAAATAGATGGAGAGGAAATACTTCCTAATTCCTTTTATGAGGCCAGTCTTGCCCTGGTTCCAAAACAAAAGACAATCAGTTATTGAAATGTTATTACGTATCTAGACACAAAAATTCCCAAAAGTTGTTAGCAACCAAATCTAGCAATGAACAAAAGGGACAATACACCATGACCAAATAAGGTATCCAGGGAATGAAGAATATGGCATACCATAGTAACTGTTAATGTGTGTTCAAAAAGAATGAATGTTCTGCTCTTGGAGTAGAGTGTTTTATAAATATCATTGAACAATACCAAAAAACTAATGGTAATTTGAAAATATCCTAAGTCAACCATGCATTTAATGCACCTAACCTACTGAAGATCTTAGCTTTGCAACACAGTGCATTGTTGAATACTGGTTGTTTCCCACTTTGATCTGACAGGGAGTTGCAGCTTACTACCAAGGTCCAGCATCAAGAATCAGACTGCATATTGCTAGCCTGAGATGAGATTCAAATTCAAAGTCTGATGTCAACTGGATGTGTACTCACTTCACACCATTGTGAAGTTGAGCCACTGCAAGTCAAACCATGGTAAGTTGGGGACCAACTATATTTCAAGTTTACAAATAATACATAGGCTCAGCAGTGGTGACACATTTTCAATTAATATAATTTAGCTGTGCCTGTAGATTTTAAGAATGAAAAATTAAAGATATATTTTTCCAATATAGGCAAAACCTATATTTTGTCCCAAGACAATGGCTCAAAGATAACAGTAGTATAATAATTCATCCAACACTATGTCAAACAAGGACTACACTGATCTCTGTCTTTGATACATCCTCTGTTTTCTGTTTTCTAACATGCAAACCCACATACAAAGTGCTTAAGGATTCTTACTGTGTGAAATACTTAAAAAGATATGTTACAATATCAAAAAAAGAGATACAGCCTGGCATGGTGGCCCATGCCTATAATCCCAGTGGCTCAGAAGGCTGAGACAGGAGGATCATGAATTCAAAGCCAGCCTCAGCAAAAGAGAGGTGCTAAAAAACTCAGTGAGACCCTGTCTCTAAATAAAATACAAAATAGGGCTGGGTATTTGGCTCAGTGGTTGAGAGCCCCTGAGTTCAATCCCTGGTAACCCACACCCGACCAAAAAACAAAAAAAGACACATACACACACACACACACACACACACACAGAGAGAGAGAGAGAGAGAGAGAGAGAGAGAGAGGGAGGGAGAGAGAGAGAGAGAGAGAGAGAGAGAGAGAGAGAGAGAGAGAGAGAGAGAAGAAAATGAAAAGACAAGCCAAAGTGTGGAAAAAAAATATTCACAAATTGCATATCAAATAATGGACTTGTGTCCAGAACATACAAATATCTTTAAGAACTTGGTATTAAGGAAACAACTAATTTTTAGTGCACATAATATTTGAAATGTTATTTCCTCAATGATACTGTATAAGACAAGAGAAGTGTCCAATATCAGTAGTCATTAGGGAAATGCATATTAAAACTACAGTAAAAAAAATGCTTACACACCTGTTAGACTGGATAAAATGTAAAAGACTGATCATTTCTCATGACATTCAAGATGTGGGGGACTATTACCCTCACACACTCTGACGAAAATCCACAAAGATAGAATCACTTTGAAAAAATAGATGGTAATTTCTTAAAATGTTAAGTACTACCATTTAATCCAGAAATGCCACTCTTTCAGTAATTCCTGAGATAAATCAAGTATTGTTGTGGTGTGAACTGATAAATATAGATTGGTAAAAAATATAGATCATAGATATAAGATTTGAGATAAGACAATTATAAAGCAAGAATGGCCATAGGGAGGCCTTAGCTCATTTTGCTGCCTTCTATAAAAAAACTGTTACAAGAGCTGTTTCTGAGAAACTGAAATGAAAGCTGTTTTCTTATAATATATTGTTTTCTATACTTTGTGCCCCACAAAATGTACTCAACCCAAGATATGGTGGTCTTAGTGACCTAAGACTTTAAAGTAGATTCTTGCCCCCGCTAGCCACCTGCTCCTGTTCTAACTCGGGATACACCTGCTCAAACCCAAGATGCATTGTATTGAGTTGCTGTGCTAATTGCTGTCTTAGCTTCTATGATTGGCTTGCTTGCATGATGCTAAGGAAAGTACCTGAGCTGTGGTTTTCATCCTTAAATTCCTAAGCCACAGGAAATTGCTGTTCTCCCACAGAGCTTCAGTATCTACAGGTGAATGACAGTCCTTGGCTAGGTAAATAAAGCTCTCTTTGTTTTGAATTCAGACTTAAGAGTGTTTTCTGAAGTGGCTCCCAATAACAGTATATGTCCATACAAAAACTTGAATTAATGGCCAAAATCTGGAAATAACTCAGGTGTCCATGAAAAGGTAAGTTAATACACAAATTATAGTATATTGAGAAAAACAGAACATTATTCAGCAATAAAAAGAATGAATTATTGACATATATTATTAATGAATCAAAAAATAATTATGCTGAGTGAATGAAATTATATAAAAGAGATTCTACTATAGGATCACTTTATATGAAACTCTAGTAAATATAGATTATAGTATTAAAATAAATAAGTTTTTGTATAAAAGATGAACAAATGTATGATATGTCAAGATCATTGTATTGTCTTGAGCAACTAATAAAAAAATATATCATTAACAACAACAAAAAAAAAGAAAGAAAGAGCCTAAACATCTCTTGGGAGCAATAGATAAATTCATTATCCAAATTGTTCTCATGGTTTCACAAGGTTAAACATAACGAACTGTAAATTTTACATACATGTAATTTATTGTAATTATTCCTTAATAAACCTCCTCTTGATAAGATATTTATATCTCAAGAACTGTAAATCAACATACAAAAATTCTTCCTTTTTAAAAATTATTCCTTTCATATAACATCTCATATCATGACCCAATATGAAAAATATTTTAGATAGGATACAAACATCAGCTAATTATTTAAAAGTATATATGCTAACGTAATGATGTTAGATTGTGGGTGAATTATTTGAGTGTTTTTACTTTTAGAAAAACAAATTACCTATAATAAAATCAATTACTCTCTTACTATAACAAATAGTAAAAATAAAGTATTATACTACTCACATCATAAATAATAAATACATGGGAGTTATGTTTTTAATCATAGAGGACTTTACTACTACAGATACTAGGAACATGAATATTTAATTTTAAAAGATGTATGTCATGGCTAGCCCATGATTGAAGGATATTTTGATACCCTGTGTTTCTAGTTCTCTGAATGTAAACCTTGAACTGAATCCTTACCCTATCAGATGTAGCTTATTTACATACTTGTGAAGAAGCTGTGCAACTTGACCCCATGAGTCAGTTTAGGTTCCTTTATTAATCCTAATTTCCCCAAATTGGGTCTGATAATAGATGAATGAAAATCTAGAGGGTGACAAAAGGGTGCAGCTGGGCCCCAAACCCAACCTTCTTCCTCCCTTGCCCTAAGGTTCAAAGAAACACAGTCACCTAGGAAGAACTCAGGTTTGGAGTAAATGGTCTAGCCTCCCCTGTAACTGCTCCAGGCTGGATGCACAGCTGTGGGAACTGAGCCCCAGGTCTCCTGTGAGACCACAGCAGTTCTGTGGCAAAGACCAGACAGGGGGCACCTGCAAAGGAACTGTGTATACATAAGGCCTAATTCAAAAGTGAGTTCATTACATCCTCACTGTTCACTAGCATGCAGGATCTGAACCTTTAGCCGTGATGGAAGGAATGGACGATCAAAACAGAGAAACACAACAGCTCTGCTTTCTAGGACCACTGAGTCAGCTTCCTGACAAGCTTCCTCTCCGTCTGCATTCCACACCTGTGTCTTTACTGCCTCTAGAACCCGAGTTTGACTTGTTCTCCTTGATGTACTCCAACAATTCCAGTCCTCAAGCTTTCATGGCCAAAAGAAGCACCGATTTCTAGACAGGAAGCAGGACTTACTAGAGAAATGCTAATAGAGAGCACAGTGTGATGAGCTACGTCCTCCAAGGGGCGGGGGTGGAATCTCCTTCCAATGTTGATTAATCCTATTTCTCTCTTCTTTGATCTCAGAGTGATAGAGAAAAGAGATGTGAGTTAACAAATGACCCAAGCACTATAAATCCTTCTACTGCCGATAATAAGCAAACTGTGGTTTTATGTAACCATCAGATGTTGTCTGTAGGGCTTAATCCACCAGTGACAGAAAAAGCTCCATTAATTTGTATACCCATTTAGTTAGTGATGAGAGCCTTTAAGCTGAAAATAAAATCAATTGCCATGGTTTAAAAACTCCCTCCCTGCTCTTCAAAGTGGGGTCATTCTACCTCTCCATTACTAAAGCCCCCTTCCTCTCTTTCTTGAAATCTGTAACTCGCCCATAAAAATTAATATGGAGCAGTGGAAAGCTGACCTTCACTTGGGATAGAAACTGCAACGAAATGGGCTTGTTTCTGCAATTCCAAAATACATTCTCTAGGCAGGTCCTTTACTTTGGGGAAGCAAAGATGACTCTGCTTTGAATATTTCCTTTTGCTTTTTCTCAAACAATTGCTATTCACAAAAAAAACTCACATGCAGCTATTTGTTTGGGGGTATTTATAAACATCACAACAGCTTCTAAAAAGGCAGACAAAAAAAATTCAGAACTTCAGAAATGTGTAGTTAATTTTTCTCTAAGAACATAAAAATAATGCCACACATAGCTTTGAAGAGTGAAAATATACTTGAAGCATATGCTACAGATAGAAAAAAATGTCCTAAATTTCTTATTTTTCTGCCGTGCTTTAGAAAATGTTTCCAAAGGAAGTCAATATTATAGAGTTGGGGAGAAAGCGATTGTACTGCACATGTATGTCATAAGTCTTAATGAGAGGGGACGGGGCTGTTTCAGACCTATCCTCAAACTATGTTCAGAAGGAAAGCTGAGGCCTCAGAACACAAGTAACAAGGTCACTGCACCTGTCTGCATTGGCCCAGGGGTGACAACTGCAAATCAAGGCTACCCACAACACTCAATTCACTGTTTCTTATTGTTCATCTCCATGGATGAAAGGATGGAAATTTGTTTTTGCAGAAATATAAATAAAT
This sequence comes from Urocitellus parryii, assembly GCF_045843805.1. Lineage (NCBI taxonomy): Eukaryota > Metazoa > Chordata > Mammalia > Rodentia > Sciuridae > Urocitellus > Urocitellus parryii. Next base: position 144,409,028 of record NC_135536.1, read on the forward strand.
CAATGAAACTTTAATTGGCCTCCTCCAAAAAGAGTTAGATCAGAGGGAACCTCTGGCATACCAGGAGGCTGTTGTCTTTGTAGCCAGTTGTCTTGTCGAGTAGACTAATACTTAAAAAGTATTAGAAAAGGCCAAAGTCCCCATGTACAATGTGAGTCATCCATAATCCAGAGATCTATCACCAGAGGTCTAATCTACAACTCATTTTTAAAATTTCAGTGTAGAAATCAGTTCATTTCCTATTCACTATTTATGGACCAGGATAATTAAAAAATATATCAAGTGTAGCTAAAACTAAAGAGTAGTTCCGAGTTGCTATTATACTGGGGTAGAGTACAAAATTGCTGCCAGGAAGTCCCACTAAAACAAATAGTAGGCTCAAGTTACCATTTCGATCAATTAATTTCCAAATGGCTTTTATCACAGGTTGATTTGTTTTGAAACAAATAAGTTCTGTTAGTTTCTACTTTCAAGTATCTGAGAGAAGATGAGACAGAACTTGGTGCTGAAAAAATTCAGGAAATAAAGGAGAGTCCTTTTCAACTCAGCCATCTACTGTGGCCCTGTTACTATTCTGGCTTGAGTTTAAATTGGCATGTTAGCCCTTTGGGGCTGCTACAACAACAGACATTAAGCTGAGTGATTTATAAAAACAGAAGTTTATTTCTCATACTTCCCAAGGCTCAGAAGTACAAAATCAAGGCACTGGCAAATTTGGTATCTGGTAGGCCCATTTCTTGCTTCATACATAGTACCTTCTCTCTGCGTCCTAACATGTCTAAAGGAGCAAGAGAGCTGTCTGGGATATCCTGTATAAATTCCATTCATAGGGGTTCCACTCTCATGAGCTAATCTCCCAAGGTCCCAATCTCCTAATATCATCACATCAGTGATTTTATTTTAACAAGAATTTTGAGGGAATACAACATTCAGACCGTAACAGTCATGATCTGAACTCATATTATAATAGCACAGAAATAATATCTCTGTAGAAGTCTATCTGTAGGCTTTGAACTTTGCATTCTAGAATTAGCCCATCAGCATGACTCCAGCCTACGTTTATGGAGTACCACTATGTCCAATACCTATATTAGGGGCTGGTGAGATGCAAAGGCAAAGAATCGATTCCTGCCAGCATTTAAGCTAAATAACATGGACCATCATTTGCTTGCTACATGAAGACCCTTAAAAATGTGTCTGGTGTGATTTTATGGTTGAAGGACCATCCTAAGCCTCCTGCGAGATGCTTTTTATATAACACAAGGGAGAAAAAATAAAAATAGTGTCATGAAACTGGATTTGTAATAGCATATGACTCAGCATATGAAGGTTACCAAGTTAGGCATTGTTTTAAAATAAAAATACATGGTACTGATTATTTTCTCTATTCATATTTTGAATGAAGCCATGTTCTTCCCTTTTTATAGAAATTGACTTCAAATTAAAAACTAAAGAACTCAACATAGAATAAAAGTTAAAAACTTGAAGTTTCTATTCAAGGCATCAAGTGTGCATCCTCATAACTTTTGCACTGTGATTTGTTTTAACTAGTGTGTTATCACCTTTCAATTACGATGACAAAATATAAGAGAACCAACTTAAAAGAAGGAAAAATTTATTTCACAATTTCAGAGGCTTCAGTCCAGGGTCACATGGCCTTGTTGCTTTGGGCCTGTGGCAGCAAAGTACCTCAGGGCAAAAGCCTGCACAGCAGATAAGGCCTTTTCATTTCATGGCAGCCAGAAAGTAAAAGAAAATAGAGAAGAAAGGGCTGGGGTCCCAATACCTCCCCAAAGGTATGTCCCCTAATGACGAAATATCCCCCCACAGACCCCACCTCTCACAAGGAGTTTTGGGTGGAACAGTTATCCAACCCATAACGTCACATTTCACTTGATTTTAATATCGACAGCTTTAAAAATGTATAAATCAGTTTTAAAATACACCCCTGCTTTATCTTCCTCCTCTCCTTCTCTGCTTCCTGACCACCGTGAATGACCAGCACAACTCCACCATGTGTGTCAGCCTCAGGTGGGGCACAGAGCAGTGGACTCAACTCACTGTAGACTGAATTTCTGGAACAAGATGAACTTTCCCTTCTCTAAGTTGTTCATGTCAAGTATTTTTGTCATGGTGACACAAAACTAGCACTCACAGAAACCTTCAAAGAAGAAAAATGCTGGCTACAGTGGTATACTCTGTAATCTCAGCAGCTCTGGAGGCTGAGGCAGGAAGATTGTGAGCTCAAAGTCAGCCTCGGAAATTTAGTGAGGCCCTAAGCAACTTAGCAAGACCCTGTCTCTGAATAAAATATGTAAAGGGCTGGGGATGTGGCTCAGTGGTTAAGTTCTCCTGGGTTCATTCCCTGGTACCAAAGAGAGAGAGAGAGAGAGAGAGAGAGAGAGAGAGAGAGAGAGAGAGAGAGAGAGGCAATGATGAATTGTGGCTCTTCTACTTAGAACTGGATGAATTTGGGGTAAGTCAGGAAAACTCTTTGTTTTTTGTTCCTTCAATCCACTGTGAGAATATAATAAAGCCACCACCAGAAAGGGTTACATGAGGTATAATTAATGAACAGTATTAAATCCTAGATTTACCTGAATTTAAAAAATTTCAAGGAAGATTATAAAGCTTTCTCAAGGAATATGTCTGCTCACAAAGGGAGAGAAGACTGAGGAAAGAGTTTCATGGCTATTCATAAACAATATCTTCTCTGTAACCTCCAGTTCCGATGATGAGGAGTGGAAAGAGAACTTGTAAACCATGGAGTTCTTCCTCAGAACTTGAAGTCCTTTGTTACAGTCAATACTCTGAGAATGAGACCCATTATTTGTAGAGAATAGATGCTTTTAATCATTCCAGCAATTAGGTAAATATCTTAAGCTCCAACTCTTTACATCCAATGGCAATCTATCACCAAACTTTAAACACTAGAAAACAAACAAGCAGAAAAACAATTTGCCAGGATGATTTAAGTCCTGGCATTAGGAAGTTCCTAATTCAATTGCTCTTTTGATGAGACTCTTGGCCCTTCCTCATTTTTAAAGAAAGCTCTTACACATTTGCTCCCAAACTGCCTGCATATTGGGATGTGCAAAACCAAAGTAGAAAGTGTTCTACTCAAGATGGTAATTGCTTAAGGGTGAGGGACCATCCCTTATGGAACATTCATCATGGTGCTCAGAAGGACAAAGCTGTGAATGGACAAGCAAAGGATCCCAGCTCATCCAAAGGGTAACTGGCAGCTTTGTGTTTGGGTTCTGCCTTCATCCTGGTGAACATCTGAACAAAAACTGTAAAGTTAGTGAAATATTTAGGTATTTAGACTTCACTAATGACTAAATAGTCTGTAAAACTGACCTCTGTTTCACACTTAAATCTCAAAACATGTAGACTAAACCTATATTTATTCTATAGCATCTAATAAACAAAAACTTAATTTTGCAAAACATATTTTGGGATGTAGAAGTTAATTGACAGGGAAGATCTTTAGTATCTTACCTCAGAGAACATCCAGGGTGAGAAAGCCCTTAGAGATTATATATCTAAGCCTTTACAATACAGAGGAAAGAACCAAAGCCAAAGAGATTCTTTTCCCTGTGACAGAGTGGCCAGTAGCTGACCAAGACCAGAACTAAGACTTTGTGTGCATTGTGAGGATTAAATTAACTGACACCTGTGGAGTCCTTAGCATAAAACCTCACATAGAACCATTGAAAGTCTGGTATAGAACTATAAATGGCAGTAGTTACTCTTTGGGTAAAGAAACATATATCTTTCAAAGAAACTTGATATTGAATGCAGGGCCCCTATTCCCACCACCCTTCCATCAAGCAAGTAATTTCAGGCCACCAAGTTTCAGTTTCTTGATAGTAAAATATCCCTATTATCTATTTCTTGGGGCTCTTGGGATATTATATTACTCCAGCTTTTTCAGATGGACGTGACTTGCTGGAGGAGGGGATTCTTACACTGTGAATAGGAATCCCAGTCTGGGCTTATGTACTATGCTCTGGGTCTTGGAGTAAGTTGTAGGGGAAGGTGCGAGATCTACTGGGACCTTGGAAAGCCTCCACCTTGAGGCCTGAGCTGGGCAGAGGAGGTGATGGTTCTGAGGCTCAGCACACTTGAGACTTCCTATAGGATTTCCCTTCTATGTAGTGAGCACACTGGGCTAGGCTGGAATTCTGAGGATAGCCCTGGGGATGAACATGACCTTGGGCCACTCTGGGACTCAGTACCTTCAGCTGTAAAGAATGGACAAACTAAGATGATTTCCCAGGGTCCTGTGATCATAAACAGTTTCTTATCTTTTATTTGATTCTCCATTAGGAAAATGTGAACACGGAGCAATTTTATTCTAGACACTTGGTCAGAATGATTAGCATTCTACAGGCTAAGCTCCTCACAGTAAGGTGGATATGTGTTTAGACTGCAATAACCAAGAGCTTTTATATTTTATAAAAGGCAAATTAACAATGAAAACTCACTAACCGTAGTTTTCCTTTTTTTTCAATTCAAAGAAAATTGGATTCTTCACATGTGTCAGAGTTGGTAGCTCACGGCCATTAGAAGGACTGGGGTTGTAGCTCAGCGGTAGAGTGCTTGCTTAGCACTTGTGAGGCACTGGCTTTGTGTTGAGCACCACATAAAAACAAATAAACAAAATAAACATAGCTTAGAAAGGAAGGGTTTATTGGAAATCAGGGGAAGGCATGATAATCTGGGGAAATTTTCACAGAAGGAACCAGATGATCACTTCCAAACCTTGCATATAATGGACTTGGCAGCTTTGAGGGTGTGGGTTCCCCAATGGAGATCTCCCAAAGCCAAATCAGGCCACCTGAGGTCTCATGATAAGGAAATAAGCCACAGAAGAAAACAGTCTAAACAGAGTGCAGTTCGATGTCCTGTATGTAGATGGGACCTCACTCCCTCTCTGTAAAGTGTGTCTACGACTTTCATTATGGTAGAAATGTATTCTCTGAGCTTTGTTGGAGTTCTCCAAGCTCTGAGAAGTGGGGAGGGAGGCAAAAGAGTGAAGGTATAAAGTGGGCACCCCAAATCCAAATCCAAACTACAGGGAAATAATCTTTCACTGGGGAGAGAAAAATCAACCCCCATCTCAGAGGAAAACATTTTCAGCCTAGCAGGAAAGGATAATAGCTTATGAGGTAAGCTAGTCACTGAATCCTGCAGGCAGATGGACAGAAGATACATAATCTTAGTTTTGTGTATTTTGTGCATCTGTCTGTCTGTCTATTTATCTGATCTTTGAAGAAATAGGCACCAAAACATAAAAGTACCTATCTTTAGGTCATGGGATTATGGATCACTTTCCATTCATTCAATGTCCCAATGACTCAGTCTTCCACATTTCAGGGAAGCAGTAAACAATAGAGGACAAAATTCTGGCCTCTAAGTAGCTTTACAGACAAGAAAGTAATTTATTTTTATTTCTGTGTTGTTACATTTTCTACTATGAACATTTATTATTTTATGACCAGTTAACTATTTTATCAAATATTAATAAAGAAAATTAAGAGTAAAGCTTTCTTACTTATAGCTATTATGTTTCTTTTTTGTCTGTTGCCAAGCACTTTCTTTTCCTTAAATCCTTAATTTATAGAATTATAATTCAAATCCCTACCTTGACACTTGGAAGTCCACTTAATTACTGAAATTCAAGTGTTTTATCCTTCAAAAGGGAATGGCCAGTGTTACCATGCAGTTATACTGTGTATGTGCTTGGTAGAATAGACTTCAGGTCAGACTTATCTACTAAACTCATGTCCACCTGTCCAAAAATCTCTATAGCTTAATGTACATTTCTAAAGTGATGATTTTCTTCACCCCACCAGACTAATGCCCACATGTCCTATCTCCCAAAATGGCACCATTCACCATCCAGAGATTCCCCTGGACAGGAATAGAGTCTCCTTGAATCCATCCTCTCAGTCACTCATCAATCAGTCCTGGACACTGTAGCTTCAGCTTCTGATAAACCTCTCACTAGGCTCCCATCCCCACTGCCACCATAATGGTGTAGGTCCTCCTCTCTCCTCCCATGAAAGAATGACACTGCCCCCAAATTCTCCTTGCTTCCTGGTCACCTGCAGCACAAATCTAGCCAAAGCCTTCAGAGGCTCCTCTTGTTTTCCAAAGCACCACTGCTCCTGCCTTTTGCTCCTGCCTCATCTCTCTCCTCTCTTTGCAATGCACTCTCTCTTCCCTGGGCTTTCCTGGATGCTGTTACCATGGCCTGAGCACACTTTCCCTTAATTACTGAAATTCGAGTGTTTTATCCTTCAAAACACTGGACTCCTGAGCTCCAATTTTACGGGGGTTGGTTTTATTAAGTGATTCCCCCATTGTGAAATGCCCACAGATCTGTGCCTCTTGTTTTATTTTGAAATGTGCTTGCCACCCAGTCCTTACTCCTGTCAAAGTAACCACATTACTCTCTTATTTCTCCAGCGTGGGAGCCATGTTTTACTGCACGTTACAATCCTGGCACCTAGCACTGTGCTTGCCCCATTAAGAAGTCCGTGCTTCATAAATGTCTGTTGAATAAAGGAGCGTGTGAATGGTGGCGAATGCACACCATGGGAGCTTGGCTCCTCTTTGTTTCCTTTACCATAATTTTATGGCTCAGAGACCTTACCTCTTCTCTAGCCAGAATGGGGTCTCTCCCCTCCATAGTCAGTACTTTGCCAGTCTTTCCTGGGCTGTTCCAGGGATGACATTTAGCCTCAGATGGAAAAAGGTGAAGAAAATAAGGCTGTTTCGATCCTGGAAAACATCAGTGACAACTTGTGGTCGAAGTTTATAACTGTGTTGAGGTGCTATTCAGTTGCCAGGACTTGGAAAAGAAACGAGAAAACAAAGGCACCAAACGAGGTGTGGTGTGAGGAGAGGCATGTCATTCCTGAGAAGCAGCCCCTGCAATGGCGAAGAAGGAGAATGCAAAAAGCAGCCGGGCTCCCAGAGGAGGCCCCCTTCTGACCCGGGAGAGAAGGCTTGGCCTTAAATCAAAAAGACATCCTGATGAGATGGGGTAAGTTAAACAGATGGGGGCAGGCTGTCAGGAAAAAAAAAAAAAATTGGTCCATCCAGTACAGGGAGATGGAGAGGGTCCAGGAGTCAGAATACAGCAGGGCAGGAGCCAGGAGTCCCAGGGACTCATCCGTGTTGGAAAAGCCAGAGAGAGACAGTATTTCAAGGGCAGCCTTGCCAAAGAATACAAGGCTTCTCTCCAGCATATCGCAAACACATAACTCCCTGGTGTAAGTGAAAGTCTGATCTACTATACGAAACCAAGGGCCTAGTGACAGAGGTTTATCGTTTCTACTGTGCATACAATGTGAAAAGATAACAGCTAAGAAGGCTCCACCTTTCCCTTGCTAATGTAAGAAGATGGGTCGTGGTGGGCTCACACCCAGCTCTACCACTCTCTATCAGTGAATCTTGGGCAAATTATTCAATATCTTTGGCCTCACTTTCCTCATCTGTGTAATGACACAGTCTGACCAACCACCTCCCAGATAATGAAGGTGGTAGGAAGGAGCCTGGTATGGTGTGAGCATGTTTTCTTGTCTGAACTTAGTGTGTGCATGAAAATATACAGATGTGTTGAAAAAACATGTGTGCATTCATGATCTGGGCAAACATTTCCATGTATCAGGGAATGAGCTTTTACCAAAATATATCAGAAAGAATGTGAAAAATATTATGGAGGGGTGCAATGAAAGACGGACTGAAAGGGAAGCAGGGAAGGACACCAGGGGCCTGGGTGAGGAGGCAGGCTGTTTTAAACTCTCTTGAAACTGGCCTGTTGAAGCTGCTAGGTTCTAAAATCACTGCTCTTTGGAGACCATTCCAGGTCTTCTGTTGGCAAGGAAAAATAAGTTACTCCCAATCAATTTGATATTGTTCCCTTGCGCCCTTAAACGAGGATCCCCAAACTTAACATAAACCCCAATGAATAGCTTCAGAATGGGTCAGTATACGAACTAGATCAGAAAGGCCTCAAGGTCACCCCAGTGCTGTTGCTTGTCCCTCTGAGACAGCATCAAAGCAAAGCCTGATGAAAAGGTTGGGAACATCAAGCTGCTTCTTTCTAGTCTAACACCCTCTCTTCTTTCAGTCTCTTCTTTCTTGCAAACCTAGGTCTTAACCCAGAGGGTCATTAACAACTCTTTGGCACATCTTACAAAAGCAAAGATATTAACCCAAGGTCTTGGCTATATTTCAACCTAGATAATTACACTCTGCCTCCCAACATTGGTTCTTGAAAAGATAATCATTACAGCAACTTGGACGTTCCCTCCCACCAATTCTACCTCAAAGAAAAAGTAACCATTCTCCCTGGGGCCTTGGCTGGATGCCAGTTTGGGCCAATTTGATTCCACCCACCAGTGCAAAATCTTTTCCAGGAGCTTGGGCAGCAGGGCTGCTTCATGTTTCATAGGTCACAGGTTCAAATCTTAGTGAGGTGGTGCTTTCAATAGGACCTCTGTTAACATTCAGGTGGTGGGACTGGGAGCTCTTTCCTCACTCTTTTTTTCTGTGCTTCTACAACCATCCCACTGGTAAAGGTAACAGGTAAGGTTTGTTTTCATTTCCCAACCTAATAGGAGCCTCATGTCTGGAGCCAAGTTGGCCCTCTCCATCCCATAAGGCATCTGACTTCATTTCCATGAGCTGCTGTAGAATCGCTCTCTCAGCTGCCCGAGGAAACAATGAACCTCCATTTCCTACTCAGACTTATGATTTATGCAACAATATAAATTACTGTGATTCAATAAAGTCATATGACAAGTACATTAAATTCAGCTGCCTCAGTATATGAAATATATAAAATGTCTGATCAACACTTCTTTGACATGGTGGCCAACCCTTAAAAACTCCTATCACACATATGCAGTTCCATGCCTGCTTAAAGAGAGAGAAGATGCTAATAGAGATATCAATTGGTGATAGCTTCCTACCCCAGATGCTTCCACTGTGCTAAGAACCAAGGTAGATTTTCCACATGAGTCATCTCATTTATTCCTCACATTGCCTCTAAAGTTATCCCTGATGTCCCCATAATGCAAATGAGCAAATAGCACAGAGTCACACCACACGGCTGGTAAATAAAGTCACACCCAAAGCATGTAGGGTCAGAGCCTATGCCCTTGAATATTATATGTTACTCCTTCCAAAATTATGAGGTTAGCAACAACAACTCCTAACATATAGAGCTGTGAGCCCATTTTGCTTCTTAATTTATGCTCTCTAAGTTGTTCATATCCTCTGTAATGAACATATATTACATTTATAATTGGGAAAACTTATTTTTATGTCTCCCCTTTTTCACATTGTCTACATTTCAGAAAAAAGAAAAATAAAATCTCAGTACCAAGGAATATTTTTAATAAGGTTCTTTTTAAACTTCCAGGACCAGAGAAAATATTAGAATAAAGTAATTTGGCAAGTTTCTCTAGATATGATATATCTTTATGTACCTGCTTTCAGTCCTATTAGCGCATGAATTCTCTCCCTCCCCCAAATAATAAGGCCTCTTGACACACACACCAAAAGAGGAACAAGAAAGAAAGAGGCAAAAAGTCAGGTCCCAATGCCCAATTCTGCATGCTTCACGACGATGAACTTGGCCTCTGGGTACAGGGATTGTAAGAGTCTCTGCAACTTGCCAGCATTTTAATAGCATGAGATAATTTCCCATCTAAACTGTAAGAAATATGGACTTGAGATCGATACTGGGTGAATTAGTAGTCAAAGGCGATCAAGTACAACAGAGAAAATATGATTCATTTCTTAGAAGGGCTAAGATCTCACACAGTTAATTGAGACAGGTTTGAAGCTTGGGGAACTCAGGCAGGAGGAATGCTTGAATTTAATTGACAAGTGGGTTTGTGGAAGAAGCACAGACACTTGAAGGCTTTGGAGACTATATTTTCTCTTTTCCTGCAGTGGCTGCAGTAATCTTAAGGCTCTGCTTCCTCCTTGTAACTACTTCTGAAACTCCAAGATCAGTCCCAAGCAGGCAAAGCAGCTGACCTCACACCTTAATGCACGAAAATGAAGTTTCCAGCTCAGCGTACCGGACAGTAATTAATCTAATTAACTATTACTGCGTAGCGATGAAGTTAAAAATGTCACATCTCATAGCATCCTTTTAATTTCAGCAGGGCTTTTGAATGTGATTTTTCTTGACATTTAACTGCCTCACCGTATGTCTTTTCTCTTGCAGAGAAATACAATTTATTCATCAAGGATGCAGTTTCGTTTTCCTTGGGTGCTAGAGATATAAACAAATGTGGATTACCTTAATATGAAAAGTGATGGCCCCTGGCACCTGCCTGAATATGAATGTTGGAAGGCATGGAGATGTCATTTTCCTTGGCGTATTTTGCTATTAGGTTTGAAGAACCAAAGGGCTGGATCTAAGCCCCAGTGACACTAGACAACATTTGTGTAAATATAAATTGATGTTTAAATAGTTGTAAACAGTGCTTTACAAATAAAATTTTCACTAAATATGTATTCCTGCACATGCATAGAAGCAACAGGGCTTACATCAGAAATATTTATAAAATCTCTCTCCTGCTGTTTTGGCAATGGAGGGGGGGATGGCCTTAGTTGCTGCACAACTGAGACTATATTTTCTCTTTTCCCACAAGGTTTATGGATTCTAATTTCAGAAGAGGACGGTGAAGTGATAGTCCACGTTCTTCCCTTGGCAAATATGTAGAGCTCACTACCTTTCAAACCAATGCCTGGTAGTTGGGGTTAGGGGGTCACTAAGTACAAGTTACATTTCAATGCAGCATCCTCCAAACTGCCAATTATGAAATGTTTCCTCTGGGTAGTATATTATTTTCTAAAGACAGAAGTCGTGTTTGGAGGCTAGAAAAGGAGTTCTGAACTGAATTTGGGCTCACAGAGTAAAGTGCAGACTGATCCTAAACTAGTCAAAACAGTGGCTTTAAACTTTGCTGCCTTCCGAGTGGGCCTTACTAAATAGACTTCAGGACAGACAAAGTCTCAATAATGAACAGCAGACTCCAAAGAAGAATGGCTGAGCATTCTCCTAACCCTATCCAAACCTTAGTCTTGTCTTGAGGAATCTACAGAAAGAACAAACAATCACAGAACTGGTTCATGTTATAGCATGTTATTCAACATCAATGTGTCCAGGGACCAGGAGCCTGACACCCCATAGATGACCTATTCAGTGCCCAAGCACTCTTTATCTGCATATCTGTCAAGGATAAGGAAATTTCATATCTGGCCCAAAGATGGGACCAAGGACATTTAAACATGTGCAAGTCCTATGAAAGAAGCATCATCCCCCTTTTAAGGAGACAGCGAGTTTAAGACAAATTAAATGAAATAGTTAAGTCACCCAACTGTGAAGTGGCAGAAATGATATTCTAACCCAAAAATGGCTGAGCATGGCACCAATTTTCATTATTTGACCAAGTTCCTCATAATCAACATGAACTACCTTAAACGATATCCTGACCATTTTTTTTTATTTTTGTGGTTATCAAAGAAACATCTCAGTTATCCAAAATATTTGGGGGTTGGGGCATTCTAGTAAATTGAAATATTACTTCAAGAGGAGTCTAATGGAAATAACTAGATTGTCATCATCCATTCATCTCACAGTAAGTTACTGTCCTAGCTCTACCACCATTATGTACCTTAGTGGTAACATGCATTTCTTGATGGTAATGGTTAGCACACTTTACTGTAATTGTTGACATATCTTTTCTTACCTTTTTCTACTGTAAGGTGATCCAATAAATAGAGTCTTGTTACATTCTATCCCCAGTGCCCTGCATAAAGTTCACACAATGTAGATGTATGTGTATACAGATAAGAATATCATATGCTACATAGTGCATATACTAGATGCACGTGATATGTACACAATATGGCATAATGTGATGAATTATATCCTCCTCAACTTATGATGGAGTTATAGCCCAATAAACCCATCATAAACTGAAAATATCTTAATTGAAATGCTTTTGATACACCTAACCCACCAAATATCATAGCTTAGCCGAGACTATATCCTAGACTATCTTAGCTCAGAACAGTTAATGTTAGCCTAAAAATGGGTGGATTTGTTTAAACAAAGACTATTTTATAATAAAATTTTGGATATTTTGTTGAATACTTTATCTCCAAATGCAGGCAGCACAGCACACAATAAAGAATCAGTTGTTTCCTTTCATGATCACTTGAATGTCTTGAAACTGTGAGAAGGGATCATTATGAGAGAGGATTGGACTACATATTGCTATCCTAAGAAAACATCAAAATTGAAAAGCCAAAGTACAGAGTTTACTGAATGTGTATGCTTTGCCTTATCATAAAGCCTAAAAAATTTAAGTCAAACCACCTTGTCAGGCACTGTGTGTGTGTGTGTGTGTGTATACACATATAACGTGTGTGTTATATGCAACAAAATACATGATGCATAATATAAAGTATATTGACATCTAACATACTATATAATACTATATTATATAGTATATTCTATAGATATATAACATACACAGATATATACAACATATATGATGGGACGAATGAACAAAAACACAGCATATTCTGAGAAGTGATAAAGAACACTATTCTAAACGTGCACTGATCTGAGGATGTTCCCAAACAGAATTGACACTCAACGTTTGAATCCAAGTTCTATCTCTCACCAGCTGCGTGACTGTGGGTAAATTTCTTAGCCATCTGAATCTAGATAAAATGAGGAAGATTATGTTATGATGCTCTTCCAACCTTTTCTCTTTTGCATTTGAGGACACTGTCTACACACCAAACACAGTGCTGAGTACTTTATATACCCCAAATCAATTAGCCCTCCAGTAATCCTAGTGGTCAGGTACTAAGACTGGCCTAACTTAAAAGGGAAGAAATGAAGCCATAGTTAGGTGAAGCAACTTGCTCAAGGCATTCTGGATCCAAGTCCTATCCGCTGAATTTCTTCAGCCAAGACAATATGAGACAGTTCCCATGAAGCATCTCACACAGCATCCAGCAGATACTAAGCTACATACTAACTAGAGAACATTTTCCAGCTAACCACATGTGCTGCTAAAACTTAACAATCGAGTTGCCTTGTGAACAACGGAAGAAGAAATCAGTTTGCATAGATTTTTATTTCCAAACGATCTATAAATAATAAGTTAAGGGAACTTGCCTTTCTTATTTAAAGGTCTAATTTAGATTCTCTATCAAAATGATTTAAAATGCCTTTCACTAGGAAACCATATTTCAAAGACTTTATTTATTAGACTTCTTGAAAGTGTGTTTTTAATGCACATTCTGACTTTTTGCCAAACCTCTTCTCCGAAACAGTAAAATTAGAGCAGCCCCCTCTTTAAAGAGTTATATTTATTAGATTTTTACATATTGATACGATACAATTTATCAAAATAAATCTCACTGAGAATTGGCACATAAATCTTCCAACATTCTTGGTATCCGGAGTCTCTACTGTAACTCCCCTCTGATGGCAAGGAACTTCTTTTGAAAGGGATCAAAGCCACATCTTCAAGTGTAACTTCTCTGTGGCCAACTTCACTTTCCTCATCTCTATGGTTCTACTTGGAACTGAGTGACTGTGTGTGTTTTATCTGACACTGATAATTAAATGTAATTACATCTTAAATCTAAACAGCTGTGAACTCTGCAAAATGTGCAGGGCTCTTATGCCAAGTCCTAGAACAATGTTTAAACCTCTTGGGAAAATGTCGGAAGAGCATCAGCCTTTTGCATTTTTTTTTTCATGCTGAGGCTCTCCAAACCTTTCTCTTTTATTTAGATTAAGCATATTACTTCAAATAAAGATGGCTACTTCTAAAACTTCTCACAGTGAGATTATGAGTGATTTCCAACAGTACATGCATTGCATCACTCACCAAGGCAATTTTAAATGTGAGCCCTCCTTTGCTAGAACTCCCAGATCCATATGGATGTGTAGAAGACACCAATACCAATATTCAGGGTCAAGGACCTGTATCCATTTGCTATATGGGTTACAAGTTCATTAAGGTAGAAGTAAAACTTCCAGAAAAAAATAATCATTTAAATCTCCCTTTTCCAAGATGGAAAAAAAAATTGATATTATTTTAGTGAATTTTGATCATACAAAATAATGAGTTTCATTGTGGCATTTTTGTACACACGAATAACAAAAATACTCTGAACATATCCATCCCTCCATAATCCTTCCTTACCCTCAGCAACCTTACCACTGATCCCCCTTCATCTTCTCTAATGATCTTCTTAAGACTTTAAAATTGTCTTTTTATTTTTTTCCTTGTTACCACATCTGAGGAAAAACATGAGCAACTTGTCTCGCTGAGATGGCTTATTTGGCTTAACACATTTATCTTGAGTTATGTCCATGTTCCTGTAAATGACATAATTTCATTCTTCTTTATGACTGAAAACTATTTCATTGTGTATATACACCACATTTTCTCCATTCATTTGTTGATTGGCAACTAGGCTCATTCCATAACTTAGATATTATGAATTATGGTGCAATAAACATGGGTATGCAGATATTTTTAGAATATCTTACTTTAATATCCAAATAATTTGAGTATTTTCCCAGGAATGGTATAGCTGGATCATATGGTGATTCTATTTTTAGTTTGTGGCAAACCTTCATACTGGTTTCCACAGTGGTTATGCTATGTCACAATCTCACTAATGTTGCATAGGGTTCCTTTTTCTTCCACAACCTTGACAATATTTATTTATTGTATTTATGATGAAAGTCATTTTCACTGGGATAAGATGAAATATCAATGTATTTTGATTTATATTTCCCTGATGTTGTACATTTTTTCATAGAGTTATTGGCCAATTCTTCTTCTCCTTCTCCTTCTCCTTCTCCTTCTCCTTCTCCTTCTCCTTCTTCTTTTTGTACCATGGATTGAACCCAAGGGTGCTTAACCACTGGGGTCACATCCCAGGCATATATATATATATATATATATATATATATATATATATATATATATATATATTTTTTTTTTTTTTAATTTGGAGACAGGGTTTGGTTCATTTGCCCATTTATTGATTGAGTTGTTTGGGTTTTGTGTGTGTGCATGTGTTACATTTTTGAGGTTTTTATATATTCTAGATATTAATCCTCTATCAGAAGATGGGATACAAACATTTTAATCTCAAAAATATGGAGCATCATGAGTGCATGCATCATATTTCTACTTGTCATAGATCCATTCAATATCCTGTATGGCATGGGGCACCTATTGCACTTAACAAATAAAGACAAATAAAATTGTAATCATTTTGGTGGTCTAATTTGACTTTTTTTAATCAAAGAAGAAAACCCAAAGCATCTATATTAATGATTACATTACCTTCAAAAGTGCTTGTTTTAAAAACAAAAAGTGAAAACAAAGATGCACCATGCCTCCATGAATGTCCAGCCCCTCTCCTTCTCATGTTCTGGTGTCCTCTCCCACTAATTGGTTATAATCTTCCTGCTCCAGCCATCGCAAATAATTGTGTTCTATTCACTGCAATACCATAAAATCTAGACTCACAAATACAGCATCTCAAAACCTTTGTATTCCAAGCCTCACCAATTCCCGCAGCCATTTCTCTTGAAGATTATAAAAACAGTTGGCCTTCCATCTATGTGATTTCCACATATTTGAATTCAACCAAACTCAGATAAAAAATATTTATAAAAAATTGTACCTGTACTGAGCATATTCTGACTTTTTTCTTTATCATTATTCCCTAAACAATGCAGTATAACAACAGCTGGTATAGCATTTACATTCTATTTGGTATTATAAGTAATCCAGAGATGATGTAAAGTATATGGGAAGATGAACATAGGTTCTCTGCAAGTACTACATCATTTTATATAAGGGACTTATGCATCTTCCAACTTTCATATCCATGTCAGGTAGGAGAGGACAGTTCTTGGAACAATACCTCATGGGTTCTGAGGGATGATGTTACCTCTGATTAACAAGCACTGCTTGGGCCTGCCCAGAATCTGTTTCCATTTTCTGGATAAAAACCATCCTGGTTCTCTCACTGTTGCCAGCCTCACCTACATTCCCTTACTTTGACCCTTTCTCAGTCTATGTGTGGTGAATACAGACTCTTCTACAGGTCCAGAGCTAAATCTGTCCATCAAGCTAGAGAATCAGAGTGTGGCATCCCCTGGGCACAACATTTGGCTTGGGCAACTCATTGGAAACTATTGAGAACCAATAATACACTCCTTTAAGACTTAAATTAGGACTTCTGAGAGAGGGAAACCTTCTGGGACATGAGCAGTAGCCTGGTTTTAACCCTGAATTCCTGAGGGCCTCAAAGAAAACAATCCAGACCTATGGATAAAACCAAGATAAATTGAAGAAAGAAACCTAGTCCTGGATAAATCATCCTGATTCTACTATGCCTGCATCTCCTTGGGCTTTCTGACTCTATCACCCAGATAATTGCCTAAAAGCTCAAATAATATTAAATTGGATTTTCTGTGTTTTTCCACAATAATCCTGATGAGTACTGCACTCAGTGCACCACTTACTTGGATGTCTGCACTCAAGGGTAGGACTACTCATCTCCTCAGCATCTGTGCACATTGAGTTTTCTCTGTCTAGTCTGGCAGTATATGCCTGAAGATGTCTAGTACCCCCACTAGGGGGCATCAGGAAAAGCATGGGATAAGTGAGACCTCAGCAAGAGGAGATGGTGGAGCAAAGGCAATGACAGAGAAGACTTCCTGGAAAGTTCCAGGTGTGGTCCGTCACCCATGGCCACCAACACCAAGCATAACATCCCAAGTTATAAAGAAGAAACTTGTAGACAAAACAGCTTTAGGTCCATAAATCCTAGAGTATAAGAATTTACCTTTCCTTGTTCACCTACAACTTATTTCATTTTTATTTCAAGCACCGACTTCATATTTTGGTAACTGAAATCTCAGTCAATGTTATATGGCCCCTGCAGAGTCCCTAAGCCCTATTTCCAGTCACTTGGCTGAGACTTTGCTTCCCAGGACATTGAGTCCTTTTTCAGTCCAGAGAGAGTCTCTAGGTCACATGCTCCCCTGAAAGTAGGACATCTCTTGGAGATTGGGCATAACCCCATTTGCTGGGATGCATGGACAGACCTTCTCACTGGGGTTCTGTTACAAATCTAGCACTGGGCTCATCTCTCCAGGATACATTTCACATCTATCTCAGGAGAAATGTGCCTTCTTCCTAGAAGAAATCCTCCCCATTTGTCATTTCTGATGACTTTCCATCAGAGGTACTCCACCATAAAGAATATACGTTAGAGTTACTGAGAAAAATCCTTCTAATGGGTTTAGGATTTATGAACCTAAAATCAGGAAGTGACTTTTATCTCTTTTTTCTCTATGCTAGAGTAAGTGCAGGAGGAGTCGGAGAAGAAGACAGAGAGGGTGAAAAAGAGTACTTGTGTGTTTTCATTCTTATTCCGCAAAATACATCTCTACTCATCAAGAGGGGCTCAATAGGTCTTAAACAAAGCCTTTGGGGACCCCAGTAAATTCAGTACCTTCCTTAGGAGGAAAGAACCTGCCTGCTGTCAGAAATGACACCAAGTCTCCACTGAGAGTAGAAGACACTGAAGTGAAGCCAAGTGGAAAACGACCATTTTCCTCCTAGCCATGGTCACTTCCTTACATGAGGGGTTTCCAAACGTACAAAGATGAAAGCTGGGTTTATTACTCCTGATACTTCTTATACTATAAGTATTCCAGAAAACAGACAAATCCATTTATTGTAACCAATCTATAAAGGGATGTGACAGGGGTGAGAAGTGATATATGGTAGATTGACACTTGGTCTTGCTTCACGTGAGTGCTAGAGCCAACAGGAAAGCGGACAGCAGAAAGAATGGGAGAGAAAAAAGAGAAAAACATCTACAGGAACTCCCCTTTCATGTTCTTTTCCACTTTACCTCTTGAGCTGAGCCACTGTTTTTTGAAGTCATCATCATTATTATTTTTTTGAACTCACCCATCTGCTCATTCTGTAAAATGTTCCTGAGCCAGGCACTGATTGGAGAGAGATGGTAAGGATAGGTAAGTTGCATTAGCTTCTGGTCTCTAAGAACTCACATGTCCAGTAGAGGACGGTAGATGTGAAACAAAATAAAACAAAACAAAAGTTACAGCACAATAAACAACAACCACTTACTAAAAGTGACAAAGGAGAGACTAAACGGAAGCTTCCGTGGAACTGCCGGGGTGCCCATGAAGGAAGACTTGAAGTTTAGGAGTAAATGGCGTGGGGCTCTGTGGAGACTTCTGAAGTGTGAGGGTTGTGTAAGAACTCTTCAAGAGGCCACTCTGTGTTATCAGAATACAAATACACACACAAATGTAATTAGCTCTTTAGTGTAAGCCAGCAATGACACTGGTCCTTAAGGGGGTGGTAGCATCTTCTCAAGGGAAGGAGGAGAGAGCTGTAACTTAGAGGCAAAACCAATCGACAACTAAGCATGCCTTTCAGAAGAGGATTCTGAGACAAAAGAACCAGAAAAGCTGCTCCGTCCTTGGCTGTGGACTCATAATGTGTGCACATGTGTGCACCTACACACACACACACACACACACACACACACACACATCACTTCAACCATCTCCACTCACCTGCCCCTTGGGACTTAGGACCCTCTTCACCAGGGCCACCTAGGGCAAGAACACAGCTTAGGGATTCTTGCCACTTTCAGTATAAGAAAGAAGGGGAACTAAAGTTTTTTTACAGGCTGTGTGCTGGGCATCCTAAAAAGCACTTTCACATATTCATTTGCCATTGCAACTCTGAAGGATTTTTTTTTAATTATGTTATAAGAGAGAAAAAGGAGGCCCACAGAAGAATTTAGACCAGGATATGAATCTAGATCTTCTTTCATTTAGCTAACTCTGTTTTTTAATATTTTTTTTTAATTTGAGGAATTACTCAATAAAGCACTCATCCAGGCACTGATACATCAAAGCATTATATGACATTACCAGTAACTTCCAATTGCTTCCAGTCTGAAAATAAAGAAGCATACTTGTAAATAAAACAAATCAATAAAAGGTAAATTATATGCCAAATGAAGTCCATACCCTTTGTTTTTCTACATTGCCTGAGAGTAGTTTTTGAACCTTTAAAAAATGCTAAATACTGCCTAGCAACTTTCCTATGTTCGTACTCTTGCACCATACAGAACTGTAGGATCAGTATTACCAGTACAACATGCCATGTGTAGAAGGGAATTGGATTAATATGTCCATGTTTATTCAGCTGCACAAAGAGGAAGGCTTAAACCCAGGCCCTCCTAACACAGGTCAGCAGTACAGGCAGACCCTGACACAATGTGAGAAGACAGAATGTGTACGTGTAATTCCTATTTATTCACTGATATGTTCAATCATTCAAAACTTCTGTGATAAGACCCTGAAGGGAAAGAACTAGGACGGCACTTAGACCAACAAGACATGTCCAGTTGGCCAGAAGGTTTGCATCTGTGGAATCATTGGTTTTCAGGAGATGAAGGACTTGAGAGGAGAAAATTCAGCCAAAATGTCAGCCTGTGCCCTGTGACAGCAACTCAGCTGAACGTCACCACTTCTGCTGGAAGACTTCCAGCATGCCAGGGGCAACACTGGAGCCAGACACCAGTGCACATCTGCTCCACAAGCTCATTATATTGCTCACTTACACACTGTGAGAAGTACTATTATACACGCTTAGTGGACCCACTTAAAATTTCATTTAGCACAATTCTTTCCATCTGAGAAGAGAGAAAGAAAGAGATCATATTTTACAAATATGCGTTTTTGAATTCCTGGGGGAAAAAAAAACAGACAGTACTGGAGTCCAAGAGAACAAGCAGCAATCACAAAGTAGGGGTCTTGAAGGTGGAAGCCCTGTGAGAACCCAACAGAATAGGCAGGGTGAAATCCAACACAGAGTGCTCAATTACATGGCAAGGTGCTGCTGAGAGACACAGAGCAAAAATGTAAATGGCAGGATTCACAGGGAGAAAACTAGCCCCTGGCCCAATACCTGGCTTCATATATTATTTAATACCTTTGTTATTTTTTAAGGGCTGGTAACAACAGAATCCTAGTAGCTCAGTCTCTCCCACCTCCCCTCCCTTCCCTCTTACACACACACACACGCACGCACACACATACACACATTGCACACAAGCACATTGATAGGCAGTAGAATCCATTCTTTGTTGAGAGATTATAATTATCTTAGTAAATGGTATATTTCTGGTGTGTTGCTGTCCCCCACCTCCCGCCACCGCCCTCTTCTCTCTCCTCTGACTTTAGTACAAATACGAAGAGAAAACTATAAGTACTAGACTTCTATTATTCAGACATTCAAGAGATGCTATTAAAGTTGATGTTGTTCTGAGTGACTGAGTTTCATCTTAGCAACCTGCTTCTTCCATGATTCTTGAGAACAATCCTGTCATTGTGGAAAGCAGGTCTCAAAACACGTTTCCAAGCTTAAGTGCTGATTCATTCTGCAGTCAGTGAGAAGTGGCTTACCTCGTACCACCCAGGTCCAAGAGGCTCTGATAGGAGAATATATGTAAGGCCTGGCTTGTGAGGGAAGAAAGGCTTGGCTTGTCAGACTCTTAATGGTGCACTCAACACATCATCCAGCTGATTTGGGGATCTGAAAATGACCAAGGATTTGCCTTCAGGATTGATGCACAAAGCACAGCACCAAGGAATCCCCTTCAGCAAGGAACTTACTACTTCAGCAAGTCAGATCCACAGGGAAACATGTTCCTCATCCTTCAAATAAGTTTTTGAAGCTGTGTTGGTCTTATAGTAGTTTTTGTGGCCCCCAGTGAGCCTTATGCCCTTGGATACATAATCTGATGTAAACCCCTCTGATTTGGTGTGGACTGGACATGGTGGCTCTAATGAATAGCATAAAGTGAAGAGCATAAAGTGAAGCTAATGGGTACCTCACTTGGGAGGTTGCTGGCACTCTGCTGGCTATGAGGAAAAAAACATCTGTTTGTGCTGGAAAATAGCCAGGAATTTCCATCCACATTGACTGATCATATCTTGCTCCTTCTCACAGAACAAGCAACCCAAGGGTGAGGGACAACACAGCCAAGAGAGAAGCCACAGCCTCTCCAGAGTTTTGTGACCTAACCTTGGAAGTGATTTCCATCACTCTATTTTTGACTAGAAGCAAGACACTAAGAAGGGGCCACACTAAAGAGAACAGAAATCAGTGGCACTACTTGGAAGAACAAATAACAAAGAATCTGTGAGCTGCTTTAAAAATTACCCTATCCTCTTTTGACTGGATTGGTAGAAAATTCTGGCATTACTTGGGCCATATGCCTTCTCCCAGGTTCACTCCAAAATCCATGGAACTTACTTGGTTCTATGGAAATAGGAGAAAAACTTCGAATCTCTAAAACTATTCAGAGAGAAGCTAATATTACCATAGCTGATGTCTTCAAGATCCCCTGCAATCCAACATTGCCTCTTGTCTTATGTCTTTGGATTATGGGATTTTTACCAAGACTTGGAACCCCAGTGTTGGCAGACACAACCTTTGATCTCTTCAAAGGCCCACCTCTTTCCCAGAGGGCTGCCATTGAGTGGCTCAAGGGTCTTGACTGCTCCAGCATCAGATGCCCTCAGTCTCTACCAGTCTGAGGATCCATTCTTTGCTCTCCTTTCTGGGACATTGTGCATCAGAGCTTTGAAGAAATTCTCTGTTTTGTTTCTTTGCCAACAAAAATATTCACAGTCTGACTGCTTGGCTAGAAGAGAGCAAAATATTCTGTCTAGTTACTAAAAGTTTAGAGCACCATTCAAAAGTTACACCTCCAAAGAGAGAAGAGTATATCATAAGTAGGTGAAAATAGTTTAAATGTTTTTATCATCCTTCAGTGATAAAGAAGAAAGATGGGACAAGTAGAAATGTTTTGCTTTGGAAAAAGAACTTTTAGCATTGACGTGGAAGAAGTTATGTTCCAGACTTACCATATCTTCCTTTAATACTAGGTCTTCTCTTATTCAAAGTATTCTACAATAATTTTATACCCTATACATGTGTTTTTCACTCATTTTCAACCCTGTCCTATACACAAATACTATCATCTTAATTACACTAAAAGTTAGCCCATAAAGCATCTTTTTGGATAGAGCTCTGCTTTGAGGTAAAAGGCCTATAAAATATTGAGTTCAGATATAAAACTTCAGAAATTACTCAGCCACCATAGTAATATACATTATTGCCCATTTCTCCAATTAGGTGGGAAAAAAATCAAATTCTCCTCCATCCTACTATATCTTAGAAACCACCAGTTTTGGTTTGAATGTATCCCCCAAAATTAAGGTATTGAAATCTTAAGCTCCCAATTTATATATTAATATTATTTGGAGACAGTGTCTTTGAAGGGTGATAAGAATTATATGACTGTTGGGCCCTCGTGGTAATACTATTGATTTTATGAGAAGAGAAACCTGAGTTAGCACACTTGCTCTGCCTTGCCATGTGATGCCCTCAGCCATGCTATGATTCAGTAAGAGAGCCCTTACCAGGTGCTGAGAAGATGATGACATCATGCTCTTGGACTTCCCAGTTTAAAGAATTGTAAGCCAAAATGCTTCTCATCTTTATAAATTACCCAGTCTCTGATATTTTGTTGTAGCATCAGAAAATAGACTAAGATACCACCTTGTTCCTCCCTCATGCTTCTTCAACTAAAATAAAAGTTCTAAAATTCATTATTCCTTTTTATAAGTCCTTCCCAAGAAAGCTCAGGTGAATGCAATATTTATTTTAGAGGCAAAGGGCAATTCAGCTAACTATCTTTAAGTATTTTCTAAGAGAAATAATAGTCCATGTAGTTTCCTCTGCAAAATACAAATGTGGAAGAAGTTTTATTTTTCTCCCTCCAAGCTTTAAACTTTTGACATAATTTTTAAATAAAGTGCAAACATGTGGTTTGTGAGTCAAATGCTACTACTTGGGTAGCATGGGTTCACCCAAATTTGATGAACTTGTACTTTCCTGTGGGCAGCCACTTCACTCAGATATAGTCATGCCTGAGCCTCAGATCAAGACTTTAGTGGTTTGCTGCTTGTAAAAATGCCAAGGAAACTAACTCACAAATGTAATACTTTGACTTTAAGTAGGGGAGGGTATTTTTTAAATATGGGTTACACTGCATACAAAGACCAGAAATGGACCTGAAATTTAACAGGCATGATGTCACGCCAATTTCAATTATAAATAAGGTAAATTTTTTCTGGTTGATGTGTTGCCAATATATTCCCTTGGCATCACCCTTTCTCAAACAAATGTGCACATTGGCAGAAGAGACCATGCCTTCATCTTCATTTTATTTTTTAATTTTCAAGTTACTCAGCTGGCTAAAAGGAGCTCAAAAAAATCATCTTAGAAACAACCAGGCTTAAAAAGTGTTCGGGCTACCTAAAGCATATGAGAATAATACATTCCTAAGTACTTTAAAGAATAACTGAAGCAAATATACTAGAACTAGACTTACTGTCTTTTCATAATGGAATGAACTAAATTACCCATTGTACAGGAATCACACATAAAAGCCCTTCTCCACATCAAGTGATAGATCAAAGGAAGGGAAGACGAGTGGTCCACAGGCATGAACCACACCTCCCAAATCCTGAGACCAGGACGGAGCAGTCTGCATTTTAACTACCTCTCTTTGACATGAAACACTATTCATGTGTCTCCCACTGAGGAAAGTCAGGTAGGCTGAGCTACAAAGATTTTCTTCTGTTTGCCCCCCCCCTCCTTCTTTTCCATTTCATTGGAAGGATGACAGTTCACTGACTGGGCTCAGGTGAATCTAATTTAAAATCTGGACTCCAGGAATGCCTCCCCATCGGAGCCTCACAGGGAGGGCATCTGTCAGCATCACAGTGTGGGTCCATGGCATATTTACGGTTTCATTGATGGCTGGCTCCTTCCCATAGCAGCTGCAGTTGCTCCCACACCACACCCCCCATCTGCATGGAAACTACCCAACCAGATACTCTGACTTCCATTGACAGATGAAAGCATGCCATGTCCTGTGTCATCCCATGGCCCTTGTCCCTCCCTCTTTCAAAATATGGAAGGGCCATCAATGTGTCATTTGGATAATCATCTTGCAGTCATGCTACACGTTTATCAATATTCTAAAGAGGCCACTCACTCATTAACAGACATTTTCCAAAGGTCTCCTATGGGCCAGTCACTCACCCAGTCATTGACACACAATCATAAACATGCCAGCCCCATGTCTGACCTCATGGAGCTCCCTTCTCTCACACCTTCCACATGAGTAGCTTGTTGACCTGTTAGCAATCTTCTGTTTCTATTAATTTCCTAGAAGCAGATGGAAAATGACAGCCAGGTCTCTGACTGAGGATTTCTATTACGGAGATATCCAAAGCCTAGAAGAAAGAAAGGGCAACCCTGCAGGATTTATACCCTGAAATGGGAAGATGCAGCAGAACCAGCAAGGCCACTGGTCTGAGAGTCAGGAGAGGTATTGGGCACGTTGCCAGTTGGACTCTTCTTCATCAGGCAGGGCCCGTCGTATGCTGGCATTGTGTGCACCTCTGAGCACACAGAAACAAGTCCGTCAGATTAGCTCCAGCTCTCCAGGAGCTGAAAATCTAGGTGGTATTGGAGTAAGCTAGAGATTAGAAAAGCAACAAATAAGTCTGTAAGTAAGGTCTTTGCATATAACAATAAATACTTTTAAAATAATGGAAATAGGAAGAAAGATCTAGGGGCTAGACCCAGCCCTTTACTCCTCTGGCTTCAGTGTCCTCACCTATAAAATAACTGTAATCCTGGTTCATCTTCAAGGTCTGCTCCCTGCACCTAGAGTTCTTCTGGGTTGAGTCTGCATCATCTGTCTAAACTTACCTGTCCACTGTTGTTTGTTTTTTGTTGTTGTTATTGTCGTTTGTTTGTTTTGGGTTTTGTACCCTTTCAGGGTATTTTACTCTCCCCATGGTTTGAGCACTCATGCCCAACCATGAATACACAAGTGATCATTCTCCTTTGGGGAACACTTGACAGTTACAAAGAGTTTCACAGATACTATTGAGTACAGTCACATCACACAGTAGACCAACACAGAAGTTGTTGTTTGCCTTGTATAGAAAATTTTTTTAAAAAAATTAAGGTTCAGGAAAGTGAAATAATTTGATGAAGTTCTGAGAAAAAAAAACAAGTAATTAAGCTGAATTTAAAACTAAATCTTCTACCTCCATATGCCATACTTGTACAAACCATGACCAGGAAATATATACAAAAAGAAAGAACTCAGAAAGAAGAGAAAGGCAGTAGAGGAAGGCAGGTGTGGTTAAGAGGCGATCCATGGGTAGACAGGGAGCGCTATCAACACAGCTGAATTCATAACAAACACAGCAAAGGCCAAGGACCTTAAAAGCTGCCATCTGGTCAAGCGCTGGAGACAGGCCTAGGCAATTCCATCCCTATCAAGAACACCTATATCCGTAGCCTCTCTCAGCTCTGTGAACCATGGAGTCCTTCAGGTTTCTGAACCTATGAAGTGCTTCATGTGTGAGGAACTAGTTTTCAGACACAAAGACACTATTTGCCAATGAGTATTAGAAACCTCTGACCAACATTTCATGAATCGAAAGTGAACCCAGAGGTTAAACCAAACTCTCCAATCCTTGGAGCATGACTTTTCCTCTAGCTGCTTCCATTAACATCAGACACCCATGCCCAGGGACCACTTCCAGGCAACTTCCTCTGAGAAAACAGAAACATGAACAGAGACAAGGGCAAAGAGATAAAAAAAAGTCTGGGTTCTACCTAGTCAGGGTTTTTCTTCCCACCCAGAATAAATCCAAGCCAAGATCCTCAGAAAACTATCAAGCAAGTCCTTTTCTGACCCTAAACCAAGTCCATCAAGGTACAATTATCAAAAATACTTCTATAATATTCATAAACCAACAGGACCCATATACTGAAAGATTTTTAGCTAATAAAAGAGAAAATGTAATCAAAAGCAGTGAAGAGTTAAGTCTTAATAATGCAGCTACATGATATCCATCCAAAAGTGCATCCATTTGTTCCATTCACTTGAATCAAGTTCCCTTCTGTACCTTTTACTTATCCATAAAATCCGTCACATTGATTTCACAATACCAAATCTTTATCATGTTCATGATCATCGTTGTCATCATTAATGTAATGCCCCATCCACTTAGGGATCTTGGTCCTCTTTCCTGAATTTCACAGAGGAGACAACTTGTTATTTTTTCCAGGATCCTTCACAATGTGATAACTGCTAAGCTGGAGGGTAGGTTTGTCCATGAGGTCTGCAATGTCCACACCCTTTCAAACTGGAATTAGTCTGCTCTATGCTCAACTCACTCAGGTAGTCGATTTTGTAGAGGGATGAAAAAGGCTCTCATAACCACACTGGCCCTCACCCCATTGAAAATATTTCTCCTTACAGTTATGAACTTGAATGAGAGCTCTAAAAGGTAGACTAAAGCACTCTGTGTGGAGAGGAATCAATGTATCAAACTGTGGTTATCTTTAATTGCCTCTTTTCAGTGAGCCAGGTTTCTGTCAGTTCATTCAGAGCCCTAACTAATGAGGCAGGTAGCATATGCAAGGTTTCAGGGGGAATATCCTCAGAGGAAGAAAGTTACGTGACAAGTTAAGTATGCAGAAATGGCAGCTCATGACCAGCTGTGGTCCCAAAGAGCCACACTTCTTGGGGTTGGTCCTGTGTTAAGTTCCCTCACACACTGAATACAGACTGAACAGGGCATGGACACCACACAGGAGAATGGGTCAAAGACAACCTCAGACATGATCTGGGCCTAAAGAGGCCAAGCATCTTTCACTTTCCTCTCTTGGGTTGGTTGCGCTGCGGAGCTATGACATTTGAAGGATGTCCCCCTCCCAAAGGATGTGTCCATATCCCAAGCTACAGAATGTGTGGATGTGATTTTATTTGGAAAATGGGTCATTGAATACGTAATTTGATTAAGGATCTTGAGGTGAGGTCATCTGGGATTATCCAACTAGACCCTTAATCTAAGAGTATGGTGTTTATAAGTGAAAGGCAGAGGGAGATTTGAGACACAGAAGGGTTCACAGACCCCATGTAGAGACTGGAGTGATGCAGCCTTGAGTCAAAGGACCACTCAAGCCATCAAAAGCTTCTCCAGGATTCTCCCCTAGAGTCTTTGGATAAAGCATGATCTGACACCACCTCAGTTCCTACTTCTGGCCTCCGCATCCCTGGAAGAACATATTTCTGTTACTTGAAGCACTTAATTTGTGGTTATTTGTTATAGCAGCTCCAGGAAATTACTCTGGAGTCCTAAGAATAGCTGTAAAATGTCATTTCTAAACAGAAAAAGAAAAAGGCTCAAGACTGCATGATAAACAAGGTTCAAGTTTTCTTCCTCCAAAATAACAACAAAAAAATGGCTTTCTCTGGAGGAATTAATAATGAACTCTCTGAATTTGGATTAAATAGATCCTCCTATCTCAGCCTCTCGAGCCACTGGGATTACAGGCATGTGCCACCATGCCCGGCTAGTAAATAAATTTTGACTTGGGAAGTTTCAGTTGTGATGGAATGACTGGGATGTAACCCATTGTAGTATGTTTCATTTCATTATATTTCAACAGAGCATGCAATGCTAAATGCATATAATTAGGTCTCAGGAAGCAGTGCTCAGGGGAAGCTTGTCCTGACAGCCAGGGAATGAAGGCCACATTACATACTAAAGAACAGAGTTTCACACAGTGAAACATCATTTTTGCTTTTCTACTTGCATATAAGATCAATCATATAAAAGCATAATTCTCTTACTGTAAAATATTTAATTAGTTCCCACCAAGTTCCCAGCTATGGAAAGGAATTCAAATGTGATGAAAATATTTTATAAGACATAACCCCTTCCCCAAAGGAGAACATGCTGGCTGGGCCTCAGAAGCCCCCAGAGTCTGAGCTACCTGCAGTGAGAAGGTCCATGGGAGACAGAAGGGACTTGTGTAGGACTCTAAGTGGCTAAACAGCAGATAAGAGCAGTTAAAGGAAAATTACTGGAGTGGGAGTGAACACCACCAAAATTCAGAAACTGAAATGGTCTGGTGTATTTTAGAAAGGAAAGACATCAATCTGACCACCTGGGACACTTCACACTGAGGTAACAAGTAGGGTCCCCCCAGCCTGGAGCTTTGTGTGGCATCAGATGAGGAATGGTGGTGGCATAAGAGCAGAGAGCTAGAAAGATCAGTCCAGGAGGATGACTGGTGGCAACAGAAGGAAATTTAATAAGTGAAGAACGATTTGGAGACCACGACTCTAATGCAAACTGGAAAGCAGATGACCAAGAGAACAAACTTTGAAGGAAGGCATGGTGACTTTGTCATGGGTCCACGAGGCTGATCAGATCTGTGCCTCTCAAAATCCCTTTTCTTGTTTGTTTCTAATTTGGATGAACCATAAAGGTAGTTTTAGGTGAATTTGAAGGAGGCAAGGATGCAGCAGACTTTTTGGTTTGATAGCTTGAGTACATTGTGTCATTGATCTGAGGACTTCCCTGCCTCGTGTGAAGCAGCAGCTGGGTCTGCAGCTGCTCCACCTTATCCTGGACCTTCTCTCAGCTTCTTGACCAGGTCTATGATTTTAGTTCCATGAAGAAGGTCCTCAGTTTCTTCAATATATCTGAACCATCATATTCAGAGGCAATAAGAGAGAACACAGATGTGGCTTCATCCAACTTGAACTTGTTACCACACATCTTATATCCATCTTTCACTCCTGACTACTTTTCCTAGGATCTTAAAAGCTCCAGCATCAGATGTGAGAATAAAATCAGAGCATCCTTATAGAAACTAACCAGCTACCAGGATCATATCACACAAAATCCCTGTAAATTATACATGTTCCAATTAATATTTAATTTTATACTGGTGTGAAAGCACACCCTGACAACCATTCTGTTTCTCATTTCCAGTACAGTATTCAATCCAGAGAATGAGCTATTTAACACTGTGCTATAAAACAGGCTTTCTGTGAGATGATTTTGCCCAACTATTGCCTAATGTAAGTGTTCTAAGCATGTTTAAAATGGGCTAGGCTACGCTGTGATGTTCAGTAGTTTAGGCATATTAAATGAATTTTGACTCAAGAAAGTTTCAATTGTGCTGGGATTACTGGGATGTAACCCCACTATAATATGTTTCATCATAAGTCAAAGAGCATCAGTATAGGAATGTGTGTGTGTGTGTGTGTGTGTGTGTGTGTGTTTTCATGCGTGTATATCTCCTAATGGTTCTAGTTTTTTAGTTTAACCTTGACTTACACAGAAGGGCCATCTTTTAGGGGACTGAAGGCTAGTAATCATAAAAACGATTAATAACAGCCAAAATAATAGCTCAATTTATTGAACTCTTCCTATTTCCCAGTTCTGTGCAAGAGATTTTACAGAAACTCACTAATCTTCGTCATAACGCTAGAAATGGTCACTGTCACGTCCAGTTTTTCAGGAGGAGATCTTTTTAGTGGCCCAGAAGACTAGAATATCACAGCACTTGACTCAAAGTTGGGTCTATCTAACTCTGTGTCATTGGCCACTAGCATAGTCTGCCTGTATCACAGAGTGGGGAGTGAAGGGTCCACTTAGTTTAGCATCTTATAATGGAAGACTCAGTACCATCAGCAGAAACAGGACTCAGCTTCAGAAAAGGGATATAGTTAGGTGTTCAATGAAGAAAAGGGAAAGGAATAATGGAGAAAAAGGAAATTTAGGACATGCTGAGGTTGAGACATTGAAAATTCTTAAAGATTGAAAGCAGATTTTTGAGGTGGGAAATTAAGTATTTATTTTGTTTCACAAAGAATTTTTTATTGATTTTGGACCTGCACATAGGTGCTCCAGTCTCATAACAATCAGACTGGATGGGAAATCACAAAGAAAGTTCTTAGGTGAGGCAGCATTTTCTCTCTGATACTTGGGGTAGGGAGAAATGTCTCACTTCTCTGGGGAGAAGGAAGAAAAGTCTTCCTGAAGCAATAAAGGACTCTAACTCACTTGTAAGAAAATGAGCCCGTTTGAGAGGAAGCCCGTCTAAGTCCAGGGGAACAGCATTTCCAGCAACAGAGAAGGACCAGCGGCAGCCCATCTAGTCTGTAAACTCTGAATAACCTGGAAGAAACCAGAAACCAGACAGGATGTGGGAGCTGGAAGCCGCGTGCTGGCCAGGTGATACGGCTTATAAAGAAGGAGGCCAAGAGGCCAGACCATGGGAAATGAAGTAGGCTAGTGGCAGGTCAAGGGGCAGGAGGGGTAGTAAAATTTGAGTGATTTCTGGTGTGATTAAGGGTTTATTTGGTGTTATCTGGAGTTAGAGGGAAATACAATACGGGAGCCCAGTTTCTAGGCCTCTACATATGCCTAACCCAGTTTTACAGAGTAAAGCAGCTCAAAACGGGTTGTATGCAGAGATTATTATTTTAACCTCTTGACCTTTCCCCTCTAAAAATATAAAAGGCCCCAATTTACAATCACTATCTGAAACACAGGGCAATTTGAGGACAGTGTTTCCTAAATATTTTCACAGAAAGGTATCAATAACGGATAGGGTAACTGCCTTGATTCAGCATAACATTCATTTACCGCCAAAATATTCTCAGATAAAGCTGTGTATTTTTTTTTTTTAAAGAGAGAGTGAGAGAGGAGAGAGAGATAGAGAGAGAGAATTTCCAATATTTATTTTCCAGTTCTCGGCGGACACAACATCTCCGCTGGTACGCGGCGCCGAGGATAGAACCCGGGCCGCACGCACGCCAGGCGAGCGCGCCACCGCTGAGCCACATCTCCAAAAAAAGCTGTGTATTTTTATAAAGTCATCTTGGGATTTCTAAGCCTTGGAAACTTTCACACTCTTATTTTCCTTTTTTCCATAACCACAATGATTTCTTTTCAGTAATAGCTCTCTCTCTCTCTCTCTCTCTCTCTCTCTCTCTCTCTCACACACACACACACACACACACACACTCCAGAATCAACACACATTCCCTCCTGTGGAACACTTTTTAAAATTAAATTATTTATTCAAATTTGTTATATATGATGGCAGAATATAATTCATTTCATATTACACATATAGAGCACAATTATTCAAGTCACTGTACACAAAGTACTTTCACACCATTCATGTCTTCATACATGTTCTTAGGATAATGATGTCTAACTAATTCCACTGTCTTTCCTACCCCCACGCCCCCTCCCTTCCTCTCCCTCCCCTTTGCCCTATCTAAAGTTCCTTCATTCTTCCCATGTCTGCCCCCCATCACCATTATGAGTGAGTCAGCAACCTCATATCAAAGAAAACGTTAAAACTCTATCTCTCACCATGCACAAAACTCAACTCAAAGTGGATCAAGGACCTAAGAATTAAACCAGAAACCTTACACCCAATGGAAGAAGAAGTAGGCCCAGATCTCCATCATGTTGGATTAGGCCCCAACTTTCTTAATAAGAGTCCTATAGCACAAGAATTAAAACCAAGAATCAATAAATGGGATGGATTCAAACTAAAAAGCTTCTCAGCAAAAGAAACAATTAGTGAGGTGAATAGAGATCCTAGAGAATGGGAGCAAATCTTTACCACAAGGACATCAAATAGAGCATTAATCTCTAGGATATATAAAGCACTCAAAAACCTTAACACCAAAATAAATAAATAAATAAATAAATAGCCCAATCAGTAAATGGGCCAAGGAACTGAACAGACACTTCTCAGAAGATGATAGATACAACCAATCAAAAAAAAAAAAAAAACATATGAAAAAATGTTCAACAACTCTAGTAGTTAAAGAAATGTAGATCAAAACTACTCTAAGATTTCACCTCACTCCAGTCAGAATGGCAGCTATTAAGAATACAAACAACAGTAAGTGTTGGTGAGGATGTGGCGGAAAAGGCACATTCATACACTGCTGGTGGGACTGCAAATTGGTGCAGCCAATCTAGAAAGCAGTATGCAGATTCCTTGGAAAACCTGTCATGGAACCACCATTTGACCCAGCTATCCCACTCCTAAGTTTATGCCCAAAGGACTTAAAAATAGCATACTACAGGGACACAGCCACATCATTGTTTATAACAGCACAATTCACAATAGCTAAATTGTGGAACCAACCCAGATGCCCTTCAGTACATGAATGGATATGGAAACTTTGGTATATATACACAATTTAATATTACTCATCATTAAAAGAGAATAAAACTGTGGAACATGTTTTGATTGGTAATTTCATTGTGCTAGACAGATACTTGATTTTAAAAATAGATAAATGTGAGATAATGATAACATTCAGGAAATAGATTAATTTTAGACTCTTTTTCAAATTGCAGTAAGTTTGCCTTTAATTCTACCTCTGGAAATAGGTATAATCACAATTTTTCAGTATACTAACATTTTCTTTGTGTTTTCAGATTTTTGACAAATTTAGAAATAAGAAGCCACTGTTCTGATCCTTTAAAATTTCAGTGATACGTTTTCTTAAATCAGTGAGTAAAAGGTTAATAGTTCATGACTAGGTTTTATTTCATGTTCCTGCCAGGACTGCTAAATAGCCACTGTTTTATTAACATCATGGAAAACATTCGTAGACTTTTAAGTTTATTCTTATAAACTCATTTACCTAGAGAGATTATTTTAGGGGAGTTGGGGGATCTTTTCTCCTTTATCTCACAAAATCAAGATTTGATATTGAATTTCATGGATTTTAAAATTCTATGAACCAACATATTTCTGTGCCCAAAACACCATCAACATAAACTTGAGTAAAAAACCCAAGACAGTAATAAATTCACAATGCAATAGAAGCAAGTATCCCCTACTTCCGTGCATTCAAAAGATGGCCTCAAGGCTGAGCAAAGAAAACAAAATTGATACCTAAAAAAAATCTGAGTGCTTCTAATGCATTTGGGAGCAGGTGTTGAGGCAGCCGAGTGGAACTTTAGGGTCACTGGGAAGGAATGTCAGAGCTGAGTTATTAAGTTTAAGCAGAAAATATGGCCTGAAAGTTTAGCATTGAATGAATTAAGGATGTGCCGAGGAATGAGTGAAATATTTTGTCTGAGTCACGGGGTTAGCAGGTTGGGATCCAGCATCTGGGGCTTATTACATGTGCGTTAGGTGACAGGTGGCTTTAGGAAATGGAGCCCTTGTAGAGCTTTTAAAATATTTTCCTGGAAAGGGTAAATAATTCGATGCCTTGCTGGTTTCCCTTCTGCAGGCTGTTTGAAATACAAAAACGCATCTTAAGTCACATCAAAGTAGTTTCATGTGCAGGCAGAGGCAAACATCCTCAACTCTGACACTTGGCCACATTGATTTCACTTCCGGCATTTTGAAATCCGTTCTGTGCACAACTGGTAGAGATCAGTTACCAAACCCTATTGTTATATTTATACAACTAATATTTATCAGTCTTCTTTTTAATGCTTGACTTTCATAAGCCTGAAAACTTTTATTGCCCAATTAGTTCCTCTGGGTAGCCACAGATGTTGAGCCAGAGAAAATAACCTCAGATTTGGCATCAAAAATAACATGATGATGAATCATTTCAACTTTTACAAATAAAAGAATTGCTTTATGGAGTGCTTGCCAAGTCACTGGTCATTTTTCAGAGATCAAAGGTGATGCATGATTTATTTTCCCTTGCCTTTATTTTCATATTTAGTTGTTTTCATTGCTATTTGTTTGTCTTGCTTCTCTTTGCATTTTGTTTAGAGCCGGGTTTCCTCTTATGCTATGAACCAACTTTACCCTGTAGCATGTAGAGTTGAATGAAGAAGCTCTTCCTGGTTCTTAGCTAACTTGAAAAATGTGAGAGTAAAGTAAGCTCTCCTGCTTCTGTAGTTCTGGAATAAGATCATTATTCAGTGTCCTAGAATCACACCAGATAGGTTAGTTGCGTTTAAAATTTACCCATTAGTTTTGTTGCATCTTATTTGTTGACTTTTTAATTTTAACATCCCCAACACACTCTACATTTCCAAGGATTTTTAAACTAGAATCTTAAAAAATGGTATGATTTCTTACATTCTTTTTACTCCACTGAAGTTATTTTTCTTTTTATAAGAAATGCTTTTTTGTTTTTTTTTTTTTAATTCTGTATAAGTAGCTTCATGATTTAATGGATTCATTTATAGACTTTGTGTAGTATATGCTGGTAACATTTTTTAGATTATGATTCTTGAGGACAACTTTTCTTCATTTTTGAGACTATCAGCTACATGCAGCTCTGAAATGTGGAGCACATACTTTAATAAATATCGGTGAGAGTCCGAGATGATGAAACATCTAAGGGCCTTCAAGGTCAACTAAAGCAGACATTTTCAAACTCAGGACTTGTTGAATCAAAATCATCTGGGACAGTTTTAAAGTACAAATTCTTGGGCCTTTTCACCAGAGAGTATAATTTAGTAGGTATGTCAGGCAGTTTTCTGTCACTATAACAAATATCTCAGATAATAAACTATAAAGACAAAAGTTTTATTTTGGCATATACTTTTAAAAGTTTCAGTCCATAATTAGTTGGCTTTGGACCTTTGTTGAAGACACATGAAGGTGGAAATGTTTGCAGAGTAAAACTGCTCATCCCATAGCCAAGAAGCAAGAGAGACAGAGGAGGAGACAGGGGCCCCACAATGCTCTTTGAGAGCATGACCCCAATGACCTAGAGTGATTTGGATAGGTCCCACCTCTTTAAGGTTCCCCCAGCTCCAACTAGCACCACATTGGGGACCGAGCCTTTAACCTGGGACTGTGGGAGAAACTTGAAAAATGTGAGAGTAAAGTAAGTTCTCCTGTTTCTATAGTTCTGGAATAAGATCATTATTCAGTGTCCTAGAATATTGTTTGGGGGCCATTAATCTCATTTTAAAAATTTGTCCATGTAGCTGGACATAGTGGTACATGCCTGTAATCCTGGTAACTTGGGAGGCTGAGGCAGGAGGATTGCAAGTTCAAAGCCAGTCTCAGCAACTTAGCGAGGTCCTAAGCAACTTAGTAAGAACCTGTCTCAAAATTTTTAAAAAAAGGGGTAGGGATGTGACTCAGTGGTTATGTGCCCCTGGGTTCAATCCCCAGTACAAAAAAAAAAAAAAAAAAGCTGGGGGTTTGTCCACATGACTAATTTACAGCCATGTTATGTTTAGGTAGTTTTAACCTGATGTAGGAATTGGTCTGATTAGATTTTCATGAGATTAAAAATATAAATGTGTCTACAAAAGTTGATTCTTTAAATTTTAGAAGTGAATTCTCCCTCAGAAAGTTTTACATTGTTTCTTTTTATTTTGTCTTCAAAGGAGGAAAAAAAAACACTTTAAGTAAATTTCTCAAAGTTCTGAAACTGAAGAACTGAACTACCAACTCCAGACTGGAAATCCTAGGCTCTCTGTGTAACTTCTGCATGGATGTCACTTCCTCTTCAAAATCAGTCTCAGGCCTCATAATCTCTATACTTATTCACATTTTCTCAGGATCTATAGACAAGATCCCAATTGCCAATAAAATGCTTTTCCCAAATAATGTTCTTGTTTTCCAAATTTGTTACACAATGATTTCAATAAATCTACTGTCATATACTCAGTAACTTAGGTTATCATAGGTACTAGGTAAATATAATGTGGTACTAGGTAAATATAATGTGGTACTTAAAAACTGATATTGGTATGGAGGTATTTGAAACTCAAAGCACCATGTACAAAAATATGTCACAGCTGAATACATACTTACATGAATGCTAACTAATGCTCTTTACAATTACTTGATTATCAGAGGACAGAGGCAGATTCGTACAAATTAAGAAAAATTGAATAACATAGATAAAGAAATGTTTATCAAATTAGAATTTCAGAGAATTCCATAGCAATTTAAAAGAACCCAAGAGAGAGAAGTTTATTCTTTATAAAAAAAAAATTTCAGGGTTTATAATTTATGTGTTTCCCCTCTCTCTCTCTCTCTCTCTCTCTCTCTCTCTCTCTCTCTCTCTCTCTCTCTCTCTCTTTCCTCCTGTCCTAGCTTTCAGCAGTATTCATTAAGCAAAGCACATCTACCAGGAGAATACCTTGTGTATTTCTATTCCACATTAATAAAACACATTTCTTCTCATATAAATCCAGGTAGACCTCAGATAAATTTTGCAATACTCTTTTCAAACATGGAATTTATTTTTAGAGAAGTTTTAGGTTCATAGCAAAATTGAGAGAAAGGTTCAGAGATTTCCCACATAGCTCCTGCTCCTCGTCATGCCTAGCTTCTGCTAAGGCCCACATCTGCCACAGAATAGTACATTTATTACAATTGATGAATCTACCTGGAGACATCATTATCACCCAAACTCCATGACTTACATCAAGGTTTGCTCTTGGTTTTGTGAATCCTGTGTTTTTTTAACCAATATATAACGACATATATCCACCATTAGAGTATCCTACAGACATTTTGCTGCCATAAAAATCCTCAGTGATCTGCCTATACATTCCTTCTTCACCCCTAACCCTGACAACCCTAATATTTTTACTGTCTCCCTAATTTTGCCTTTTGCAAGACATGATATAGTTGAAATTACTAGAGTAGGTAGCATCTTTTCAGATTATTTCTTTCACTTAGCAATATTCATTTATATTTCCTCCATGTCTTTTCATGGCTCAATAGGCCTTTGCTATTTAGCACAATAATATTTTATGTCTGGTTGTACTGCAGTTTATTCATCCATTCACCTACTGAAGGACATCTTGGTTGCTTCCAAGATGTAGGATGCTTTTGCCAATTATGAATAAAGCTGCTATAAATATCCATATGCAGACTTTTGAGTGAACACAGTTTTCAACTCCTTTGGGTAAGTACCAAGAATTGTGATTGCTGGATCATATGGTAAGAGTATGTTTAGTTTTGTAAGAAACTGTCAAACTGTCTTCCAAAGTGGCTGTACCATTTTGCATTCCACCAGCAATGAATAAGTTACTGCTGCTCCACATCTTCACCAGCATTTGATGTTGTCAGTGTTCTGGACTCCGGCCATTCTATAGACAAGTAAGGGTATTGCGTTATTGTTTTAATTACCATTTCCTTAATGACACATGATGCAGAACATCTTTTCATATGCTTATTTTCCATATGCATATCTTCTTTTGGTAAAAGATCTGTTCAGTTCTTTGGCCCATTTTTTACTTTTTTTTTATTGTTGAATTTTAAGGGTTCTTTATATGTTTTAGATAACAATCCTTTATCAGATTTGTCTTTTACAAATATTTTCTTCCAGTTTGTGATTTATCCTTTCATTTTCTTGGCAGTGTCATTCGCAGAGCAAGAATTTTTAATTTTAATGAATCCAGTATATAAATTCTTTCTTTCTTGGATGGGGTCTTTGGTGTAGTATTTAAAGTCATTGTCAAATTCAAGGTTACCTAGATTTTTTTTTCCTATGTGATCCTTTGAAAGTTTTATAATTTTGAATTTTACATTCGATTTATATTCCCTTAGAAAGAACAGCTGACTATATTTATGGGGTGCATTTTTTTAGTTTTCCTCACAAAGATCATGTACATGTTTCATTAAATTCATACCTAAGTATTTCATTTGGGGGCTATTAGTGTAAATTATATTGTTTCAGATTCCATTTTCTTCATTGCTGGTATATAGAAAAATGATTGACTTTTGTATGTTAACCTTGACTTCTGCAGCCTTACCGTAACTGTTTATTAGTTCTAACACTTTTTTTGTCAATTCTTTTGATTTCATACCCAGACAATTTTGTTATCTGAACATAAATAGTTTTATCTCTTCCTTCCCTATACTTTTCTTTTCTTATTTTACTCATCACATTAGCTAGGGACTCCAGTGTAATAACATTGAATAGGAGTGGTGACAGATGACATCTTTGCTTCATTCCTGATCTTAGTGAGAAATCCTCTGGTTTCACAGCATTAAATATGATTTCATCTCATTTTAGTCAGAATAGCAATTATCAAGAATACAAGCAAAAATAAATGTTGGCGAGGATATGGGGGGAAATGTACACTCACACTGC
Organism: Urocitellus parryii; assembly: GCF_045843805.1. Lineage (NCBI taxonomy): Eukaryota > Metazoa > Chordata > Mammalia > Rodentia > Sciuridae > Urocitellus > Urocitellus parryii. Next base: position 144,447,227 of record NC_135536.1, read on the forward strand.
TGGTGGGAATACAAATTGGTGCAATCATTATGGAAAATGGTATGGAGATTCCTCAGAAAACTTGGAATAGAACCATCCAGCTATCCCACTCCTAGGTTTATACCCAAAGGACTTAACATCAGCATATTACAGTGACACAGCCACATCAATATTTATAGCAGCTCAAGTTACAATAGCTAAACTATGGAACCAACCTGGGTGTCCTTCAAGAGAAGAATGGATAAAGAAAATGCTGTGTATATAAACACAATGAAATATTATTCAGCTTTAAAGAAGAATGAAATGATGGCATTTGCTAGCAAATAGATGGAGTTGGAGAATGTCATGTTAAGTGAAAAAAGCCAATCCCCCCAAACCAAAGGCTGAATGTTTTCTCAGATTGTGGATGCTAATTTACAATAAGTGGGGGAGACCAGGGAGGTACTTTGGATTAGACAGAGGAGAGTGAAAGAAGGGGAGGGGGTATGGAGTAGGAAGGATAGTAGAATGAATCAGACATTATTACCCTAGGTGCATATATGACTACACAACAATTGTGATTCTACATCATGTACAACCAGAACAATGAGAAGTTATACTTCATTTATGTAGGATGTGTCAAATGTGCATTCTACTGACATGTATAAGTAATTAGAATGAATAAAAATATGATGCTATCTGTAGGGTTCTTCTGGGAAAGTTTCAAATATTGAACCAGTTTTGCATACCTGGAATAAATCCCACTTGATCATTGAATGTAATTTTTTATACATTGCTTAGATTGATTTGATAATATTTCTGAGACATTTTTGTATCTATGTTCATTAGTGTCATTCATCATTAATATTCTTTTCTTGTAATACCTTTATGTGATTTTGGTATTAGGCTAATGTTGGCCTTATTGAATGAGTCAGAAAGTATCCTCTTTGCTTCTCTCTTCTGAAAAAGTTTGGAGAGGATTGTTATGTTTCCTCTAAGTTGTAAAAAAATAAGGTAGAATTTACCAGTGAAAACATCTGGGCCTATTACTTTCTATTTTGGAAAGTTGATAATTATTTATTCAATTTCTTTAATAGATACAGGCTGATTCAGATTGGTCATTTCTTTAAGTGTGAGTTTTGGTGCCTCCCTTGTCTTTCAAGGAAATGATCCATTGTATCCAGGTTATCAAATTTGTGGGCCAAGTTGTTCATTGTATTCCTTATCATCCTTTTATGCCATTAGATCTGTAGTGATGTCCCCAATTTCATTTTTAATACTAGTAATGGACATGTTTTCTCTCTCTTTTTAGTTAGCCCAGTTAGCAATTGTCTTCATCTTTTCAAATATCAGCTTTTGACTTTGTTGATTTTCTCTATTGATTTCCTGTTTTCATTTGCATTGATTTTTGCTCTAATTTCTAATATTTATTATCTTCTACTTACTTTAAATTGCATTTCTATTTCTAGTGTCCAAAGACAGAAGTCTACATTATTACTTTTAAGTAATTTTCTTTCCAAATGTATGTATTCAATGCTACAAATCTCTCCATTAGTGCTGCTTTTGTTGCATTTCACAAATTTTGTAAGTTGTGCCTTCACTTTCATTCAATTCAAAATCTGTTTTAATTTTTCTTGGAAATGAAATCAGTATGTCAAAGAAATAGCTGAATTTTAATGTCTGTTGCAGATGGAGAATCAGCCTAAGTGTCCAGAATGGATAAATTGATAAAGAAAATATTATCAATTGATAAAGAAAATAATAGTATTCCATCCATATATGGAATACTATTCAATCTTTTTAAAAGAGGAAATGCTGACATTCGTAACAACATGAATACACCTAGAGAACTTATGTTAAGGAAAATACGCCAATTACAAAAGTATAAACACTGCCAGGTGCAGTGGCACAGATTTGTAATCCCAGAGGTTCAGGAGGCTGAGACAGGAGGATCTCAAGTTCAAAGCCATTCTCAGCAAAAGGGAGGTGCTAAGTAATTCAGTGAGAGCCTGTCTCTAAATAAAAATACAAAATAGGGCTAGAGGAATGTGGCTCAGGGATTGAGTGACCCTAAATTCAATCCCTGGTTATCCCCTACCATGTGTGTGTGTGTGTGTGTGTGTGTGTGTGTGTGTGTGTGTTGCATGATCTTTCTGTTAGGTGCAATCTAAAAACGTTGAACTCGTTGAAGCAAAGAGTAAAATGATGGTGACCTAGGATTATAGAATATGGAGTGGTGAATGGGAGGAGAAAAATTCTGCATATTCATCTTACTGGAGGATGATGGTAGTTAATTATAATGTGTTGTGTACTTGAAAATCACTAGGGGAATAGATAAATGTTCCTAAAGACAAAAAAAAAAATGCTAAACATGTGAGGTGATAGATATATTAGCTTGATTTGTTCATTTCACAATACATATATATCAAAACATGACATTGCACACCTCACAATTTTGCAATTGTATTTGTTGTTTATACCTTCATAGAGTAGGGGGTGAAATAAAAGTGGATTGTTTAATAACCAAATACTTTGGGATTTTCTGGCTACTTTTCTCTATTGGTTTCCACTTGAATTCTATTTTACTCAGACAATACACTTTGTATAATTTACAGTATTTTATTTTTTAAAAGTTTGTTTTATATTCAGAATATAGTTTATCCTTGAAAAAGTTCTGCATGAGCTTTCAAAGAATGCAAATTCTGCTGTTGTTGGATGAAGTAGTTGTTAGGTATCACTTACATTCAGTTAACTAGTGCTCTTATGAGTTCAACTATGTCCTTGCTGATTTTGTTCCTACTAAATCTGTTTATTTCTGATAGAGGGTTGTTTAAGTTTTCCACTATAATAGTGGATTTATTTACTTCTTCTAGTAGTTTCATCCGTTTTACCACAATTATTTTTATGTTCTGTTGTTAGGCCATATAAATATATGTTAAAGATTGTCATGTATCCTTGAGAATTTATGTCTTTACGTAACATGGGAAATTGCCCAGCCAGTCTACAGTGGGTTTTTTTTTTAATTTTTTTTTATTATTTTGGAGATTTTTGTTGTTTTTATTCTCTAGCATTTAGTTTTGGTTTTTCCTTAATGTCTTTTATCTCTCTGCTCACATCACTCTTGTCTTTTTTCATGCTGTCAATTTTTCCATTAGAGCCTTTAGAATATTAATTATAGTCAGTTAGAGTCATTTTAAATTTCCAGTCTGAAAACGTTAATACACCTGTCTTATCTGAGTCTGATTCTGATGCTCACTTTGTCTCTACACACTTTTAGGTTTTTGGTTTTGTTTTGTTAGTAATTTTTTCTTGATAATCCAACAGGATGGACTAGATAAGAGGAGGTGTTCCCTGGGGCTTAGCAACATGGTCTTGAGGTGGCAGAAGGAAGAGCATTCTACAGTCCTATTATTAGAGCTCAGTCTTTTTGTGGGCCTGTGCTGGTAGCCTGTGACTTGCAAATGCTTCTGGGTCCCCGGCATGCCCATCTAACTTAGGTGGGACAGGATGACTGAAGGGGGCAGAGTTGTATATTTCCCTTCCTTCATGTAGAAGAAAAGAGCCAACTAGAGTTGAGCATTTTCCTTCCTCCAAGTCAGCTAGACTCTAACAAAATCCCAAGTGGTTAGGTTCTGGGTAAATAATTTCTCTTGAAGATTGAACTCATGAAGAAAAGAAGTGCTCTGGCATATTTCAGAATGACTTTTTTTCTCCTCCTACAACCACTCTGAAAAGCAATATGGAGGTATTTTACAAAACTTGGTATGGAACCACCATTTGACCCAGCTATCCTACTCCTCAGTCTATACCCAAAGGACATAAAATCAGCATACTATAGTAACGTGGCTACATCAATGTTTATAGCAGCTCAATTCACAATAGCTAAATTCTGGAAGCAACCTAGATGCCCTTCAATAGATGAATAGATAAAGAAAAACTGGTATATATACATAATGAAATATTACTCAGCATAAAAAGAGAATAAAATTATGGCATTTTGCAAGAAAATGGATGAAGTTGAAGAATATGATACTAAGCAAAGTAAGCCAGTCCCAAATACCAAAAGCTTAATGTTCTCTCTGATAAGTGAATGTTGATTCATGTGGGGGAGGGAGCATGGGAAAAATGGAGGAACTTTGATTGGGCAAAGGGGAGAATGGGGTGGGGAGGATGCATGGGGCAGAAAAGATGGTTGAATGAGATGGACATTGTTACCCTAGCGTACATATATGACTGCAAATATGGTGCAATGCTATATTGTGGACAACCAAAGAAATGAACAATTGTGTACAATGAATCAAAATGAATTCTGCTGTCATATATACCTAATTAAAACAAATAAATTAATTAAAATATTTTTTAAAAAAAGAAATATGGAGGATTTTTCTCAGATATTTACCATAAGGACCTGTTTGAACTCCTGGAGGTAAACTTACAAAAGTATAGGTACACCCCATACACACAAGCGCACACACACTGGGTCTCCCTGGAGTTTTTGACTCTCCACCTTGTCCATACTGGTCCATCAACAATTGATCAATTACAACTCACTGTTTTCTACTCCAGCATTGCTCCCCTCAGAGGTTCCTGCTGCTGAATTTCTGTCTATCTCCAATTTGGGGGTCAAGAGTTTGTCCCCAATTCTCATTTAGATGTAGGAAGAGTTGATTTTCAGTTTGTTGATTTTTCTCATGTATAGGATGTAATAGTGACTTCCAGGATTCTTATATGCTATCATTCGCTGGAAGTCAACTTCAAAGTAATTTTAAGATGTGCTTGTCTTCTACTGAGCTGTTTGAAGGCAAAACAAGTGATGAGTCCAAAGTGTTTTTGTCTTCCTTCAAGACAGGCCAGGGTACAGTTTTGCTATCTGTTCTAGAAAGGATCTAGGCTTACATTTTCAAGTGACTTGACTTTGATGAAGAAATCATACATCTTCTCTTTACAAATGAAAAAAATTTTCTGATTGTGGGTTTCAATGCAACAATGCTATTTCTTTTTTAATTAATTAATTAATTTTTTAAATACATGACAACAGTGGAATGCATCACAATCCTTATTACACATATACAGCACAATTTTTTGTATCTCTGTATATAAAGTATGTTCATGCCAATTTAAATGTATCTTTAAATATGTTTTGTTTTTCTAATAATGTATTGTTCTAAAACATAACAATAACACTTTGGAAAAGCAAACGTATATTCTGATTAAAATCCAGTGAATGATTAAAATATTAGGCATCAATACTTTATCTGAAATAATAGCACTAAATTGCACTTTTGAGATTCTGGTTTCTGGTATGAGGGAGAGAGTACCCACCTCCCTGTCTCTCCCACTGAATGCAGCTAGAGAACATGAAACAATGGGTATAAAGACTTTTTAAAATATTTTTTAGTTGTCAATGGAGCTTTATTTTATTTGTTGATATGTGGTGCTGAGAATCGAACCCAGAACCTCACACAAGCTAGGCAAGTGCTCTGCCACTGAGCCACAGTCCCAGCATGTAGAGTGACTTTTGAGCCCTCTGTAAAGACTAGCAGGCATATTGGAGAAAACCAAAATTTTCTCCTTGTTTTGTTTCATTTCTTCTTCTTCTTTTTTTTTTCTTTTTCCTTTTCATTCACAACCCTGTCTACCAGGTGATCCTACTTCTAGTAGTAGCAGCAGAGAATCCCTGAAGCCTGAAGCTAAGAATTGGAAGCTTCTTTTCCAGTCGGAGTAGCTGTGGTCCAGAAAAGGTGGCCTAAATACCCTGTCCTCTCTCCTTCAACATCTATCCATTCCTGAGGAGACCTCTCAGTTGGCACTCTACCTGCTTCGCCTGACATCCCAGCCCACCCTGCGTACTACCTGCAGTTAGGTTCAATCTATTCATCTGGTTAGCATCCTGCTCAAACATCATTTCCAGATCTGGAAGACTAGATTAACAACAACATGGGGAAGTGTTGGTTAGTTCTCAGACATTAGTTTTTATTTTTAATCCGATTAAGCAAAAGTAAAAACTAAAGGAAAAATTACAGTGAATCTAATAAAAACATTGTTTTCCAGGCAATTCTAAACATCTCCTTGGTTAAAGACAGGATCCTGGAAGGAACCAATTCATTTATCCACAGCACTACAAACAATGCTGCTTCTTACAGAAAGCATCTGCTTGGACCAATCGCCTGAGCCTTCCTTCTTTCCTTGACCACAGCTCAGAAGGAGAATGACCGTGACTCAGTTATTTCATACGGCTGAACTCATGTTTCTCAGAGAAAGAGAATCTCAATTGACATTGGGATGAGCCAAGCTGACCCAAATTAAAATTCTCGGATGTAGCCTTTTTCTCACAGTGAGTCATCCCTTTTTATGGAGATAATAAACATTCAAAGAATATTTGAAAGAGCAAATCAGACTGGTCCTTCTGTCTCACTTTTAGACTGGCACTGCCCTCATAAGGTCCTGAAGCTTAAGGATCACATCCATGTCTTGTTACTACATTTTAACAGAGTACTCTGTCATCTTGCTGTCTATCATTTTTTCACTGTTCGTTCTGATTTCACCTTGAGCAACTTCAGAGAGCATGTGGATCACCATTCAATGCCTTCTCTTCATACCTCTTGATCCTCTCAACTCTAATGACCATGATCCAGATGTCTCTTTAATCACACTCCAGAACCTGTCACTATTCTAAGGAAGTGATGCTCAACCTTCTGGCCATAATTTATGACTCTACCAGTATCTTCACTTACGGATGACTGAACTGTTAGAGTCTGTAAACAAGTCAAGATGGCGCCTGGCATTTTGCAGAGGGAGTGGTTTATGAAGTAACGCCAGTGAGCCATTAAGTGTGGAGATTCCTTATTGTTTGACTGCTGTATCTAGTTTGTTAAGATAAGCTGTGTGAAATGTATATGTACCCCTCCGGTCCTACAATAAACGGCTCCCACTCCAGCTGTATCGATCTACACAAGTTGCTCGTCATCCCCCGATTATTTTGCTGCAACCGGACTGTGGCACTGAACCACAGCCTTGTCCCTGAATCCCTTCATCTTGCTCAGTTAATGGTTGAAATATCTATCTCTCACAGCCATTCCTCCTTCCTGACCTTGCAGAAACTCAGGGTGGAGTGTCTGGGTTGTCCCTGAACATCTCCATGGCTTGTTATTTCTTTCCCTGTAAACTGCCAGCAAACCACCCTTCTTGATTTTTGTCTGGATAACTAAACACTGCATAATGAAAGCCACGCCAATCATGCTGCTTGGCCCAGCTCAGATCCATGATCTCTAACCATAACTGAACCATCAGCACCAAAAGTTTATGATCCTCCTCATTCTTCCTACTCAACTTCAAGGACCTCACTCCCAGCAGACAAACATTTCCTACTTCACCAAGGCTTCCACGTTCCTCCCTCCAACAGATGATCCACATATGATGAACACCTCTACCTTGCACCAATCCCCATGTCCTTCTAAAGATATCCAACTCCTCACCTTCTTTTCATTACTTGACCCCCGGTCTTCTCCAGCTGCCATCACTGAGATTTTTCTTCCTGTCTCAAAATTCCTAAAAGAAGAATCTAAACACAGTTATACACTCCTTCCCTAAAAATTTATTCTCAAACTGCACGTTATGACATTGACTTCCTTACTGCCAGATAGATGATTCTTTTTTCAGTTCGCACCTAACCAGACATTAACTACATTTTGACGCTATTGCTCATTCCCTAGTTTGTTTTATTTTAATGCCACAAAATTTTATGTTTAATTTTTACTCTTTAACTTTTAGTTTAATTTCAAAAATATGCATAAATTAAGACACTAGTATAATGAATGCTCAACTATCTATTTTTCTATCATGCTCATTCCCAATATGTTAAAGCACTCTCTATATATTATATCATTTCATCAGCAAATATTTTGCTATGTATCTGAAAAGATTTTTAAAATGCCTTAAGAATCATTTTCACAATTACTGTTGCCAAATAAATCTGAATCTTCATAAGTCTTTAATATCCTTGAATATCCAAATAAAGTTCAAGTGGTCCCTTCAGTCAGAAAGATATTTTATAAGAATTTGTTTGAATCAGATCTTTAAAAGCTCATATACTACAATTGGTGGGACAGATCTCTCTTTCTCTCTCTCACTCTTTCTATCCCCCCTCAACCCTGCTCCCCATGAGCGCACAACTTAATGAAGAAATGAATTGTTTTACTATTTAGTGTTATTTAACATATTTCTCTCTTTCTTGTATTACTTTTAAAGTTGTAGTTGGGTCTAAAAGCCTTCATTAGCCTCAAATTTGATTTATTACCAAAGACACCAGTGAGTCTCCACCCAGGGCCAAGCAGCAGGACTCTCCAGTTTCTCAATTGCTGAAATAATGGAATCAAACACAGACTCTGTATTCCTAAGGCTCCCGGCAACATCTGCCAGTTTTTCTTTCTAAAATTCTTAAATCATTCCCTCTCCTCAGTCCTGCCCTCAACAGCCTATTTCAGGTCTTTATCACTTGTTACCTTTATAAAACAGAGTTTATAAAACAGCCATATGCAAAGGTCCAGACAGTGGGCTAGGACATCAAAATCTAGGGACTTGGCAAAAGCAATGCCAGAAGCTCACAGCCCTCAAAGCCACTTCAAACAGGAAAGCGCCCCTGCTCTCTGCCCCATGGGGTAGATCCCCTCCTAAGATTGCATTTGGCCAACAAGAAAAATAAGACATTCTTCAGCCAAAAAGAAAGTTACAGAAAATTCCAAACTAAAACAAAAAAAAAATTGACCATGACAGGCCACTATGTAAAACCCTACATGATATCCCATGGGCTCAGAATGAAGTGCAATTACTTAATGTGATACAAGGACCCCTTTGATCTACCCCCCACACATATGTAACACTCCAGCATCTTCTTTGTGAATCTGGTCCTCCAGCAACACCAAACTCCTATAGATCCCAGCAGACATCATTCTGTGTCACATCCCTAGACTTTGGCTCTTCCTCTTCTGTCTACCTCCAACTCTTTCCCCACTTGATCTCTGTTCAAGATTTTACAATCAATTTAAGCACAATATCCATCAGAAAGCCAGTCCCTTCTTCCTTGAAGCCTCTGCCAGTTTAGGTGTCCACCCTATGTGCTCATGCTATGAACCACGACCCGTGTTTTGTGACTGCAGGAGCATGAGTCTGCTCTGTGCTGTATGGAGGATCTATATACTAGCAGCCTGAGTTTCATCTATTTCTGTCGCCATGGTGTCTGATAGATGTCCACACTCAGATCACAGGAGCTGGATGCATGCATAAAGGATGAAGAAGTATGAGTGAGAAAGGATTCCTTAGGTGGACAAGGAGGTCTTATTCATTAAGCTGCAGCTTAATATTGCTGGACACTGCTGTGACTCTTCAAATGCTGCTGTATCTCAACACCCCAGAGCCCCCTCATCCCCACCTCCACAGCCTATTATATAATGCTACATGATTCAAAAAATTACTTCAGGGTTACAGTGATGAACACCACTGATCCCAATAAAACTCACAAAAATTGAGTTTCTTGGATGACAGAATGCTGGGTAAACAAATTTATGCAGAAAAAATATACAGAAAAATACCAAATTGTGGAAACATGAAGAAAATTTGGTGCTAAGCTGTAAGAGCCACTATCTGGGGAGTTGTACATCAAAGAAATCGTCATGATTCTTACACTGATCTAAGAATCAGGCAGATTTGCCACGGAGCTGCTGCAAAATAAATCCAAATAAATACCCCACTAGATGGGCATCCAAATGCTCAATTAGCATTCCAGAACATACTCAGGGAGTTTCAAAGAGCCTAGCACTGTCATGTTATTACGAGAAGGGAAATCTTATCCCAGCCAGCCTCTTTCATTATCTAGTGCTGTGAAAAGCCCTCCATGAAGTGCTGGGAAATACTCGACCTCCCCCTGCACCGGAGTCTATTTTCAGCCAAGAGTCACTGTGTGCTTTTCTGTTTTCTTTTACAAATCTTTCTTCCCAGACCTCTTCTCCGTTTTTCTTCTGTGAGATGTCACTTTACCTGTGATATATAGTTTTTCATTAAATGATTCACTAATTTCTAATTTTATTGTAATTAGATTTTATTGGCAAGCCTGCACACATAACTGCATTGTGTTCACTGTATGGGTTTTGACCTATCTGTTGTCTTCAGAAACTATGCAAACACTGTCAATGAAATGCACAGCCCAGCAATGCATCCCTGCCATGAGACCAGGAAGCCTTGCCTCGGCATCTGCTGTGACAAAGAGAATCCACCTGCAAATTTCTCACTTAGAATGGGTATTTGGATATGTATAATAGGTATTCAATCAGTGGCAAATAGAGTCATATCCCAATAGTTAAAACAGTACCCATTGTTACTTAAAGAAATAAATTGAACCTTTCAGCATTATTGAAATTAAATTTAAAAGGGGGAGGAAACGTGAGTGTGTGTGCATGCGCATGTATGAGGCTGCGTATCTTCATGAGCTTTCAAATACTAGTAAGAAACCATGTTCATACACAGCCAGAGTAGCCAGTGCTAACAACATCCTTCACGTGGTATTAATTTGCTTTGTAAACACAACTGTAATTGGTATTTAAGGGGCTATTCTAAATTGCCGTCACCCCCTCTGTCTGAGCATGAGTAATCTAATTTTTCTGCAAAGCATGTTGCAGTTTGATAGACAGGTCTCCGAGGACTGTCTTGTATGTCAGCAGCAGTGAAAATGAGTTCTGAAGTATAGTCACACCCCCACGCACGCGTGGAATCCCAATCACCCACGACTCATAGATCCATTTGCCCCATGTCTTGCTGCTGACAGATAATATATTCATTTGCTTCTGGCTAAAAAAAAATAGTGAGAAACCACTGGCGCATATTGATGGCATCCTCAAGGAGCCGTAATTGGGAGAAGTGATTCGAAGCTCCTGTACCTGCCAGGGGACCTGGAGCTGCTGTCACCTTCTTCATTCTGCAGCCAACTAGAAAAAATGAACCCCCAAACTGTCAGGGGATCAAACCATTCTCTCTTGTTAAGACTGGAAAATTAAAATCTATCTCCTTGACAAAAAGGGAATTTGCTTGCAAGTGCCACTTAGTATTTAGCGGAGCACTAAATATTATCTGATCAAAATTACTCCCTAAGGGGAAAGTGTGAGTTTTCCTGTCCACTTCTAACTGTGTTTTGAATACCTGCACTACATGGATGTCTTTCTATATTTAAATATTTAACACGAGAATGTAAAAAGACAAAATTGCATGATGAAAATGCTGTTTCGAGGGTAAGACGAGCCCACTTGCGGAGAAGCTAGCTGGAAGTCTCAATTCTGGCCCACAGGCAGGCGTTACCAATTACTTCTAGGACCAGTCATTTCCTATTGGTGAATTAGTTCAAAGGAGGCAGACAATATTTGCGAAACTGAAGCAGTTACCTGCATTCGGTACTAATAAGCTCTTCACTGTTCATCCACTGTTGGACATTTAATAATATGCCATGTATGCTGAAAAATCTAAGGATTTCAGTATGCTGATATGAATTATGGTGTATAAAATGTTTTCATTTGAGATCAGTGATTTGGTTTTCTATTACTTGGAACTATTCATGTTTTGAGATAGCTCTATTGTGTAAGTGGAAGCTGTTTCTGTTGAGCAATTCTAGATTTCAGAAATATTTGGAAAAGGAAAACTTTGGGTAATAAAGAATATGCACCTGCTCTGTGTAAAGTGCAGTATGGTACCCATTTTCTTTCATCTCCCTAAAGTTTCTAGTGTATACTTGGTGTTCAGTGAACTATCATTTGAAATACTGAATGGATCAACTTAGGTAGAAAACATGATTCACTGCATGCACTAGTTTAGAATGTCCCAGAATGTCTGAAATATTATTACATTGAATTTTTTTTCAGTCAACTTTTTCTCTGCTGGGACGAAAAGACATGACAAGAACAATTTTAGAAGAGGAAAGTTTATTCGGGACTCATGGCTTCAGAGGTCTCACTCCATAGCCAGCCTGCTCTATTGATCTGTGCCCTATGTGTGGCAGATTGTCTCAGGACATGACAATCAGGAAGCAGAGACAAACCTCCACCACTCGCCAGGGACAAAATATAAGCCCCAAAAGGCATACCCACCAGAGATCCACCTCTTCCACCCACATCTTATCTGCCTACACAGTTGCCAACTAGTTAATGATTATCAGTGGATTAACACACTGATTAGCTTAAGGCTCTCATAACCCAATCATTTCACCTCTGAAGTCATTGTATTGTCTTACACATAAGCTTTTGGGGAACCCCTCATATCCAAACCATAAAAATGGTATTCTAGACCCTGATGTTAAATTCATTAAAGAGCTCCCATATTCTGTGCTACATCCTCAAATGCCAAACAACATACTTGCCAAGTGCTTTCCAAAAGAGGAGACTTACCGCAGGACTCTAAGCTAGAGAAATAGTGTACTGAAATAGACCTCTGTAAGGAGGAAAAGACACAGAAGCACCAGTAGGCTTCATTCCTGAATAGGCTTCAGAGACCCTAAACCGGATCCCAGAGCTACCAGCAACGTCAAAAAGCACAGAATCATGTTTGTGACTCTAGCTGGTTCCTTTCTGGGCAAGGTCACTTACAGGATTTTTCCATATGTATGACTTGGTAAATAATAGAATACAGTCTCATCCTCTATCCTCAACCTTACCACAACTATACGTGTATATATGTACTCACACTTATATATGCAATATACACAATTATATCTGCATGTTCTAAACTGTCTCTTTTACAATTTCATGTTATATACAATTAAGAAAACTGTGCAAAAATGCCATCTCATTTTATTAAAAGGGCCCCAAAGTAAAATTCCATGACAGATATGACAATTTAACATGGAGACGTGGAAGTTCAGGAATCACTTTACAGTAAAAGAAACTAAAGTTCATCCTTTTTTTTTTCATTGAGGTGAAATTCAAGTGACAAAGTTAACCATTACAAATATACATTTCAGTGCACTGTAGTACAATACAGTGCTATGCAAATCTACATAGTTCCAAAACATTTCCACCACTCAATTAAGTAGTCGACCCATGAAGTAGTCATTCCTTATTCTCCTCCTCTCATGGCCCCTGACAGTCATTAATCTGCTTCCTGTCCCCATGGATTTGTCTATTCTGCACATTTCATATGAAGAAAATCATACACTGTGTGACCTTTAGTGTCTGGCTTCTTTCACTTAGCATGTTTATGAGTTCCATCCTCATTATAGCACATATTAGTACTCCATTTTTAGCATGCACAGTATTTTATTGGATGAAGGAACCATATTTTTTCTATCCATTCATTTGTAAAACTCAGTTTCTTAAGGACCCACAACTTTTGGCTATGAGAACGGTCTTTGAATCACACAACTCTGGCTTGGTTTTACTATTCAAACGCAGCATAACCGCCAGGCCTCAAAAGACAACAAAGCCACAGGGATTGTCCAGGGGCTCAATGAGAGTATCCTGTACCCTTATTAGAGTCCTTGAGGCAGCAAACTTGTTATTGTTACAGACTGCCTCAATGTAACAATGGGCTTTTAAAAAGTAAACTTTTAGGAAAAAAAATTTTTTCATTATTATTTCAACATCTGTAATGGTTAATTTGATTTCTTAACTTGATTGAATTAAGAGATGCCAAGGATTAAGAGGCTTATGGGTGTGTCAGCAAGGGTGTGTCTAGGAATGATTGGCATGTGGCATAACCAGTTGAAATGAAAACCCTGTGTAAGCATGGACAACACCCAACACCATCCAATAGGATGATGGCTTGGATGAAATAAAAGTTGGAAGAACAAGGAGGCAGCAGCATACACAAGCTGGATTCTTCTTGAATAGGTTCTTTTTTTAAATAGATTTTTAAAAGAATAAATGACAGTGGAATCCATTATAATTCTTATTACACACATACAGCCCAATTTTTCATATCTCTGGTTGTATATAAAGTATGTCAACACCAATTTGTGTCTTCATACATGTACTTGGGGTAATGATGTCCATCACATTCCAACATCCTTGCTAATCCCTTGCTCCCTCCCTTTCCCTCCCATCCTTCCGCCCTATCTAGAATTCTTCTACTCCTCCCATGCTCTCCCTCCCTACTCCACTATGAATCAGCCTTCTTATATCAGAGAAAACATTCAGCATTTGTTTTTTGGGGATTGGCCAGCTTCACTTAGCATTATCTTCTCTAACTTCATCCATTTACCTGCAAATGCCACGATTTTATTCTCTTATTGCTGAGTAAAATTTCATTGTGTTGGGCTGGGGATGTGGCTCCAGTGGTAGCGCGCTCGCCTGGGATGTGCACGGCGCTGGGTTCGATCCTCAGCACCACATACAAATAAATATGTTCTGTCTGCCAAAAACTAAAAAATAAATATTAAAAAATTCTCTCTCTCTCTAAAAAAAATTTTCATTGTGTATATATGCCACATTTTTTTATCCATTCATCCACTGAAGTGCATCTAGGTTGGTTCCACAGTTTAGCTACTGTGAATTGTGCTGCTATAAACATTGATGTGGCTGTGTCCCTGTAGTATGCTGTTTTTAAGTCCTTTGGGTATAGTCTGAGGAGAGGGATAGCTGGGTCAAATGGTGGTTCTATTCCCAATTTTCCAAGGAATCTCCATACTGCTTTCCATAATGGCTGCACCAATTTGCAACTTATTTTTGTTTGTCTTTATAATAGCTGCCATTCTGACTGGAGTGAGATGATATCTTAGAGTAGTTTTGATTTGCATTTCTCTAATTGCTAAAGATGATGAGCATTTTTCATATATTTATTGATTGATTATATATCCTCTTCTGAGAAGTGTCTGTTCAGGTCCTTAGCCCATTTGTTGATTGGTTTATTTGGTTTTTTGGTTCTTATCTTTTTGAGTTCTTTATATACCCTAGAGATTAGTGCTCTATCTGAAGTGTGAGGGATAAAAATTTGCTCCCAGGATGTAGGCTCTCTGTTCACCTCACATATTGTTTCTTTTGCTGAGAAGAAACTTTTTAGTTTGATTCCATCTCATTTATTGATTATTGGTTTTAATTCTTACACTAGATGAGCAGGAATCAATTTTAAGACTGACAGATGTCCAGGGCACTGTGTGACCCAGTGATTTTGCCTGGAGGCTTTTAAGATCTCACCCCTGGCATTCTAAAATGCTATAATGAGGTGACTTAATGTCAGTTCTAGTTCATTCATTACCATAGCTAGTTTGGTGAGCCATTCATTCATATACCTAGTCAGTGATCTAATTGGTAGAGGCTCATGTCTTTTAACTGAAGGAAAATAAAATTAAGTAGAACTGTATGTGTCAGAAGAAATAAATCTCAGAAACATATGGAGAGAAAAAGCTAGCTTCAGAAATAATGCAAAATAATCACATATATGAAGTTTAAACACACGTAATTACTGCATAGTATATGCAATGCATTATATATTGTTTGGGGATATATTCTCATGGATTAAAAGTAAGAAGTCATTCAAGATTAAATCATCAATTGTGATAACCTTTTCCAAGAATATAGACAGTAGAAAACATAAATAAATGACATTGGGAGGGGTGTGTATGGAATTTCAGTTTGTGCTGTGACTTATGCTGTTTGTTTTAAGCTTGGTGGTGGGGATGTGGTATTTTCATATTGTTATATATAATATTTTGTGTAACTAGAACATTTCCTTGAAAAGAAGGAAAAAAAATAATAAAAAATCAGGTAAGTTTCAAAGAATTGGGAATCAGAATGTCACCAGACTTCTTAACACAGACAATATAAACTAGAACACCATGCTGCAATGCTTTCCATTATCATGGCCAACTGAATTCTGTACCCAGACAAGTCAAGAGGCAAGTGGGAAAGGAAAATAGACATTTTTACTCAATTTTTTAAACTTTGATTTACCATGCTACATCAGAAGACAGTTTTGTCATTGAGGTGATCTACTCTATACCAGGCAAGTCTCTCCAAACTGAAAATAGAAAGGTTAAAAAAGAAAGATGAAGTCCAAATTTCTAAGAAGCTTACCTACTATTGAGAGACATAAATAGAAAACAATAAAAAATAAACGTGCAAATCAAATGGCAGCACATTAGCTATGCAGTCAGTTAACATTGGGTGGTACCATGCCTGACAAGAGGGCACTCAAAGACATTGAGCCACATAACTATAGTGAAAAAACCGTTTCCTGCAGAGAAAGAATCTGTGCAAACATTCTAAGGAGCTAATAAGCCTTGTGGGTTCAAAGCATAGGACAGACAGTGAGTTTGTAGAAATGAGGGTAGGTGGTCAATCAACAATGGTTGGTGAAGCAAGTGAGTATCACATGAAGGGCTATGACTGTAAATGACCAAGATAGCACACCCCTGGCCAAGTAGGACACTAATGAGAGAACTACCTGTTAGCAAAGAAACTCGGTGCTTTCTGTAGTCGACCTCATGCCTTCCTGATGCTGCAAAGAAATGGCAACCAAGACCAGGACAATAAGGCTGTGGTACCCAACTGATTAGAATCTTCACTTATCTCTAGAAAAGGGTCAGGAACAGCTCTGGTCTCTACAGAATACATTCCTCCTGGATTCTTGCACAAATAAAGACAGAAGGCTGGGTCTTTGGAGATCAACTTCCTGCTTCTCTGTACTTGAGGATTCACAAGGGACTAGCTTCAAAATGAGAAAACAAAGTAACCTGTTATTCTCTAAACACTTGAAGTAGGTCATGGCACTCATATGTAGAAGAATAAACTAAAAAGTATCCCCCATATCACATATCACAACTATGTGGACATTTTATTATCAGTAAGAACCCTTTCATTCTTGGCATGTAAAAGATACATGTTAGTCAGGTGTTCCATCACTGTGACCAAAACACCTGACAAAAACATAGAAGAGGAAAAGTTTATTTGAGGCTCATAGTTTCAGAGGTCCCAGCCCATAGTTGGCCAATTCCACTGCTCTGGGACTGAGATGAGGACGAACACCAGGGTGGAAGGATGTGGGAGCAGAAAAGCATCTCAGGGCATGTCAATCAGGAAGCAAAGAGAGAGTTCTCACCAGGGACAAAATGTGTACCTCAAAGGCACACTCCCACTGAACCACCTCATCCAGCCACATGCTACTTTCCCATAGTTACTGCCCAGTTAATCTATTCAAGTAGATAAATGTAAGGTTAAGTCTTTTTAACCCAATGATTTCACTTCTAAACTTTCTTGTATTGGCTTGCACATGAGTTTGGGGGGGACACCACACATATAAGCCCTAACAAGACATTTTCCACTAATTGGAGTCCTTGGTAGCATAAGTAAACTCAGGAAGGGGTTAAAAACTCAAAAATTATTTCCAAAAAGTTATTTTATGAGCTTGTTCAACATTATGTTAATCAGGTCACATGACTTCCTGTTAAGGTACTAGACCTGTTTACTCAGGAAATAAATGAATCTGACAGGGCAAGATTTTAGGTGAGTCAGGGTATAGATCTCTTTAGTAAATAAAGAGAACTGCAACTGAAAAACCAGCCTCTATCTCAGAGCAAAGCTGTCCAAGGAAGGGACACGGCCTTTGTCCTTGGAAAAATCCACAGAGCACTCCTAGGCACATTCCCACCCTGCTAAGTTGTTTATCTACAAATGACAGGAGAGATCTGCTGCGCCAGGTGTCCCTGACTCAGTCAGGCTAGGTGGAGATCCATAGCAACCCCCTAACAGCCACCAATCAGCATGAGACAGGGAAATACCTAAGATGCCAGATGACCCTCCCAGTAGTTTATGGTAGTTGATAACAAGTTGGGAAACCATGTAGTTCAGCATGTACACCCCTCTTGGCTTAAACCAATCAGTTCAAACGAATACCCCTTTTGTACTGACCAATCACCCCTACCCAACTTGTTCCCTCCAGTGAATGTGCTAATCATGTTTTAGAGTTGTTATTTGATTTTCCTGGGGTGTGTGATGATTTGCTAAGAGATGCTATGATGTATGTGAAGTCCCTGCCCTCTCCAAAAAAATGTATAAAAATGCTGCAAACCCTGGGCTCGGGGCCTCTCAGCTTCACCAGTTGCTGTGTGTGTGCGGAGGACCGAGCTAGCTCGCAATAAACACCTCTTTGCTGCTTACATCGATCTTGGGTCTGTGGTGGTCTTTGGGGGTTATTCAAGCATAACACAACCGGAGCATCACCATTTCCTTAAACCCACTCCTGCTTTATTAGGTACCAGAAAAATGTGAGTAAAGAGTGGTACCATTAGCCTGAGGCCAAATTCTTAACAGGTGGTGCTTATAAGCTGTATTAAGAAGATAGGGATTTTAGAACTCCTTTCTTTCAGTACAAGCAGTGGAGGTACTTGATACAGGGAAGTGGAGATACAAGGTGATAGGATATGAATAGGCTCTTTGAAAGAAATTTTAGGAAACAGATATATCTAAGATGAGAGGGAGTCTATAGTTAGATCATAATATATATGTAGACATAGACATAGACCTAGATGTAGAAAGATATGTAGTACCCCACAAGTCCAAGAATATGAAACCCTCTCTTCCACCAGGTGTATCACAGGGAATATGTTAGTTCAATAAAATCAATGACTACCCCTGCTTTGAGATGGCCATCAGATCCTACTTTCAGCCTGACTGGTTTCTAGCACAGGCTCAGCATGAAAAAGCTTTCACCCCTAGGTCCACCCAGCTCCTGTAAATCACTAGATGGAGAGGAAAGGGACCAGCGGGTGACCCCAAGTTTTGAGAATTTTTAACCCAATGATTTCACTTCTAAACTTATCCCTCCTTATCTCAAACCCTGAGGGGACACACACACACACACACACACACACACACACACCTCCACTATGGGCACGGGGAGCATCCATCACAGCACAGACAGGAGCACCATGCTTAATATCCAAATGATGTGATCTGTGTCATACTCACAGAATGAATGCAACATGAGGCACTTTACTAACACTGAACTACAGCACTTGATGGCTTCCTACAATCCATCTTAGCTGCTTCTCAACATACAAATCCCTTATTGTATTTTAAATGATTCACTTTACTAAAATATTTTAAACAGAACCCACTTTCAACTCAAGGTAAAGTTTAAGGATGTATTTTCTGTGTTTCAATATTACTGGATCTAACACAGAATGAATAATTATCCTCAATATTCTTCACATAGGTATTGTTCATGAAAATCAATATCTAGAAGCAATTTTGAGTTCTTTTAAGAAGAGGGATTAAATATTGGACAAATGCCAAAGACCTAAAAGAATTCAGGGCAGGAGTATGAATAATCTTTACCTTTTTTTCTGCTCCAAACTGATTTGATTTTCATGAGAATCCTGCTTCAAGGGAATTCTAAGTATACTAGTTGTAGATCAATGGTAAAAAAAAATAAAAATAAAAAAGTTAGAAGAACAGAAGAAGCACAAAGGGAGGGGATGATGTGCAGAGGTGACTTGAGCATAAATATCTCTGTATAATGATGCTCAGTGTCTCTGTTTTTTACATTCTATCTTTGTGAAAAAATTCAAAGCTGGTAATGTCTCACAGCTACAAAAACAACAGGAATTGTATGTCAAAACATATTTAGTTGTTTTCATACACATGTAGCAATATGATTGCAACTTAACAATTACAACCTTTTCCTCTTCACTAGAATATGAGGATATTACATGGATATGGTGCTGGAGCACCTGCCTACTTTCCCACTCCAAAGTACACATTAAAACTTATAGGTGAAGAAGGAAGTAATGATCTATAAATTTTATTTAAGACAATAGAAATTTTACCAACGGAATAGAATTTTATTGATCTAATATTTTTGATAGCCTGGGTTTCCCCTGAAGAGCTAGAATATTTGCATGGATTATCTTATTGGATTCCAGAGTTTCTCTGGGACATTAGAGGTACCCAGCTCTATAGAATGTTCCCAGTGAAAAGAGATGATGTAATAAATGAGGGAAAGAGATTCAGAAAAGTGGGAATGTAATGCATCAGGCTCTAAATCTAGATAGAAATTCAGAAAGATGTTCATATTTGAATGCTAATTTTATTTAGGATGCTATTCATTTTCAGTGATGTTGGATGACAACTTGACATAAAGTAAGAAAGGGAAGAACACTGTGGGAAGAAAGTTAGCTATACACTGTCTAAAGGAAATAAGGATCTCATTGCTATAAAAATATTTTCAAGCATCATGCCAACATTGATATTTGTTCCCATTCCAGAAACCAGTCTGGACTGCTTTCTATCTCACACAATTGATTCTACTCACATTTTTCATGCCTTAAGCAATATTGTTTTCATAAAAGAACAATTGTATTTAAAGCAAGTCAGAGTCAATGAAGAAAGTTGTAACTTCCAAATACATTATCTGAATGATTTTCAAGTCCTGCTCTGAAGGAAATATAGACCAGGATGTCTTGTGCACCTGTAATCTCTACACCTTAAAGGCTACATATTGCAAGAGATTTCAATAAAATGTCTCTAAGTAATAAATACCACATGCATATTGAAATAATTTTCTCCCTGTGTCACCAAATTCTTCGTTACCAACTGTGAGTTTTCTTGGATGGCTTGTTTGGTTGCCAGTAGATAAAGCCATTTACTTCCTACCTCTACCTTCAAACCTAGCAAAGAGCAATGTAAGCATGGTTTCTGGCATACAAGAGACGTTTGATAGATTCTTTTGATAATATAAACAGCTTGATTTTGCTCAGACCTGGAAATTACTATAAGAAGTGCTGCCTGTGAGAAAAGGACTGGTGGTGTCTTAGCATGAACTGCCCCATGTTCTTATGCTATCCATCATGTGAGCCCACATTTAGTAGCTCCCCTGTTATGATTTAGATTGAGGTGTCCCCAAAAGCTCATATGTGAGACACTGCAGTAAAGTTTAAAGGTAATGATTAGGTTCTGAGAGCCTTAACCCATCAGTAAATTAATCCCCTGATAGGATTAACTGAGAGTAAATGAAGGCATGTAGGACGTTGCTGGAGGTTGGGGATTTATATTTTGTTCTTGTTGAGCATAGCTCTTTCTCTCTGCTTCCTGGCTATAATGTCCTGAGACACTTTCCTCTACTACACTCTTCTACCATAATGTTCAGCCTCGCCTCAAGCCCCAAGGAATGGAGCTGGCTTTCTATGGACTGATACCTCTGAGACTGTGAGCCCCCAAATAAACATTTCCTCTTCTAAAAAATGTTCTTATCAGCTCTTTTAGTCACAGTAATTTTTAAAAAACTGACTAAAACTTTCCCCAAGTTTCTCTTAAAAAACTCAGAAATATTTGCAAATCACATACCTGGTGAAGAACTTACATTACTTGAACAGAATTTACACAAAGTGCCTACAACTCAATAATGAAAAGACAAACAGCCAATCCAAAAGTGGGCTAAAGCATGAACTGATGTTTCTCCAAAGCTATATAAATTTCTGATAAGCACTGGAAAAGTTGTTCAAGATTATTAGTCATTAGAAAAATGAAAATCAAAATCATAATGAGACATAATGGTTCTAGTGAATAAGATAGATAATAGCATATTTTGGTGAGGATGTGGAGAAATGGGAACTTCTTGTACATTGTTGATATAGTTGTAAAATGGTAAAAGCCACATTATCAAACAATTTGGAAATATCTCAAAGAGTTAAACATAAAACCTTTTATATAACTCAGCAATTCTACTTCTAGGTATATACCCAAAGGGAATGAAAATACGTCTCTACAAATGCTCATACACAATATTTATAACAATATTATTTATCATCGCCCTAAACTGAAAACAATCTGTATTTGTCTGTTCAGGGTGCTACACCAAAATTCTATAAACTATATGGCTTAAACAACAGGAATTTCCCATTTGGGGAGCCTGGGAAGTTAGATAAATTGTCAATATTATCTGGTTCTAGTGAGGGCTGTCTTTCTGGCTTGTAGATGGCTGCACTCTTATATCTTCTTTTATGATCACTGACCCCATTATGGGTGCTCTACCTTCGTGATTCCATCGAAACCCAATTATCTTCAAAGGTTTCACTTCCAAATAGCATTACATTGAGGTTAGGGCTTCAAACATTTGTATTTGGAGGGGACACAAATATTCAATCCATAACATTTTGTCCTGGGGCCCCAAAATTCTTTCCCTTCTTGCATGCAAAATACATTAACTCCATCTCGTATTCTTAACTCACTCCAGTATCAGTTCCAAAGTCTAAAGCCCAAAGTCTCATATAAATATCACCTCGTTAAATATGTATGAGACGTGAGGTGTGATTCATCCTAAGACAAAATTCCTCTCCAGCTATGTAACTGCAACCAAACAAAAATGTTATGGTGGAATAGGCATGGTTTAGAAATTCCCCACTCAAAAAGGGAGAAATGGAAAAGGGGTGACAGATGCCAAGCAAGTCCAAGACCTATTAAATACTGTGAGATCTTTAGAGCCCCTGGGGTGGTAGCTTCACCCCAGGGCTTGGCTGGGTTCTACCTATGCAGCAACTCTGGCGGCAGCAGCCAAACCCTTTGAAAATGAAGTAGAGGCATCTTGTTCCCGTAGGCTGTGAATTCTAGGTCTGCACTGGGACTGGAAGCCCTGATGATCTCAGAATAACGCTGGGGTCCTTCTCTACTTTTCCCAAAAGCTATCAAATGTTCACAGTAAAATAGCTCCACGTTACCATCTTCTAGAAAAAAAGTCCAACATTTTCTATCATGCTGCCCCTCTTTCCCTGTCCCCATAAGTTCAAACTTTTGCAGTGATTTTCAGGTATAATATCTCTATTTCTGGCCACTGCTGAAATTACTGATCAAAGTTGTACTTTTGATCTTTATTACTGGTAGCTCAATTACATTTTTAGTGTTGTCTTCAAAATAAGCTTTCACATTATTTGCCAACCTCTACCCATTACCCATTTCCAAAGTTGCCTTCACATACTGGATATTGTTTATATTAGTACTCACTGTTCACTACCAATTATTTCATCATAGAAAGGGCACATTTTGTTCTTTTAAGACTAGATGCTTACTCTGGATATGTTTTTGCCTTCCTTCCACCCCAAAATAGTCTATGGACTTAATGATCCATCATCATGGTGTTCTAGCAAGCACTTCTCTGATCAAGGGACTTACTTCACAGCTTAAGTGCAGTGATGTGTTTATGCTTACAGAATTCGCTGGGTTTCCATGTTCCACTGCACCCTGAATCACCTGGCCTGATAGAACTTTGGAATGAGGTTTTTGAAGCTTCAGTTACAATGCCAGAGAGATAGCAACAGCCTACACAGCTGGGGCAATGTCATCCAAAAGGCTGTATGTGCTCTGAATCAGCATTCCTTACAGATGTTTCTCTCACAAGATTCATGGATTCAAGGTGTAGAAATGGGAGTGACTCTGTTCACTATGACCCCTAGAAGAGCCACTAGAAAAACTTTTGCTTTCTATGCTAATCTAGAAATCTTACTTCAAAGGGAGGAATACTTGCACAAGGACACACTACAACGACTCTACTGGGCTGCAAGTTTAGAATGCGAACTGCCCACATGGGACTCTCCAGGCTTCTGACTGAAAAGACGACGAAGAAGGGAATTACTGTGCTGGTTTGAGTGATTGATCTCAGCTACTGAAGGAAAATTGAAATGCTGTTCCACAATGGAGGCACAGAAGAATATGTCTGGAATACAGGAGATCCCTTTGGATTCTCTTATCATTGCTATGCCCTTGACTAGACACAATAGAAAACTACCACCACTCAAACCAGGCAAGATTACTAAGGGTCCAGACCTTTCCACAATGAAAGATTACTCCACCTGGTAAAGAATGGGGGCTATCTGAAGTGCTTGCTGAAGGCAAAGACAAGATGTAATAAGTGGTGGAAGAAAGTAGTTACAAATGAGAGCTATGACCCTATGATTGGCTGCATGACCAGTGACAGGAAAGAGGGCTGTAACTGTTATGAATACTCCACTTACGTTGTTAAGAGCATATATGGAGACAAAGACCTTTGTTTTCTTCCCTCTCTTATTTCCTTGTCATGTAACATAAGATGTATTGACTTACGTTATTTAAGTACCATTAATTCTACATGATACTAAGTTGTAAGATATCAAGGAGAGGAATAAACCTCACTTGGGGATTTTACCTCTTCTTTTGGGAAAGAGGTTAGAAAACTTTCAGTTGTTCACAGGACAACTGTATGATGTTTTGTAAAAGTATGACCTTGTTTTTATCTCTATTGAAGGAGATAAAAAGGAGATATTAAGGAGAAGTTGACAAGGGTAGACTTTGTTTGTTTGAGGCACATCCTCAGCCCTTTTTATTTATTTTTTTTATTTTGAAACAGGGTCTCACAATGTTATTTAGGGCCTCACTAAGTAACTGAGACTATCTTTAAACTTGCTATCCTCTTGACTCAGCCTCATGAGTCACTGGGATTACAGTCATGAGCTACCACACCTGGGACAAGAGATAGACTTTGGGTGGTTAATTTAGGCGTCAACTGGAATGGCCCATGGAATGCCCAGATTTGTGGTTCAACCTTATTCTGGTTGTATCTGTGAGTGGTTTTGAATGAGATTAATATCAGTGGGCTAAATAAAGAATATTGCTTTCCTCAAAGTGGGTGGATCTCATTTAGTCCTTTGGAGGTCTGAATAGAACAAAATGTGGGTTAAAAAAGAATTTGCTCTTTCTGATTATTTTTTAACTGGAATATTGATCTGTACTTCAATTGGGATACTGGGATTTACAATATTGACTCACAGGCCTTCAGACTAAGACAGGAAACACATGCCTAATTCTCCTGGGTCTCCAGCTAGCAGACAGAAAATCACAGTTCTTCTCAGCCTCCATAATCACATCAGCCAATTCCATATGTGCATGTTTGTTCTTGATCTGTAATACACTGATTAATACAGAAAATGGAGCTTTTCTTCTTCACTATGGAGATATTTCAGTGGTTCTATAGTTAATAGAGCATTTTTAAGATCCAAATATTCATTTTAAAGCACAGTTTGATGAAATTACAAATCCTTAACATAAACAGCATCTTTTTTCTTCATCATCTGTTTTCCTGAAAAGCAAATGGCAGGTGTCCTCATCTGTATGTACTACACCAACAACATTCTGTGATTGGGGGGTGGTCCTGCCAAATGACTGCAGTCTTGAAATAGCTATGGAATCCACTGGTGCAGGACTTAGAGGAATATTGTAGGAAGTTTTGATCAAATGGGGGTATGATCTCCAAAGTTATTTATTGATTGTGTTCACTATAAATATTAAAGTATGTCAAAATCTAGAGCAGAAAGTGAATGGTATGTCTAGAGATATTTGAGATATTTCAATCAATTGGTGGTAGGCTACAGAGCCAGAACCAAATTACCTGGTGATATTTTAACACAGGTACAGCTGTTTCCAACTACTGGGAGGGGGGGCTGGGGTAGTAGATCAGGGTGAAAGTACTTGCCTTGCATGTGGAAGGCACTGGGTTTGATCTTCCTAAAAATAAAATAAAGGTATTGTGTCCATCTACAACTAAAAAAAAATTAAAAATAGAAAGAGAGAAGTAAGGGACTGAGGACTCAATATCCCCTTCATGAACACACCCTTAATGAGCTAACTTCCTCCCACTAGACTGTACCTTCTACAGGTTCTACTACTTTTCAATATTGCCATAGACTAGGGACCAAGCCTTCATTCAATTCTAGGGCCTTTGGGGGAACTTTTAAACCAAATTATAGCAGACACTGAAGAAAAGTAATCATGAGATGAAAGAAAAAAAAACAAGAAAATATGAGGTACCTTGGAGACATGTGAAGAGTTATCGAATGCTGTTCATGGTCAACTGAATTGAGGACTGAGAACCAAAGGCATGGCAACAGGAAGTGATCTTGATAAAAGTCACTTCAGTGAAGTGTTGGGGCAGAGAATGGCTAGAGTACCAGTAAGGAAGAACAGGAGGCAAGGAATGGGAGATAAGCCAGACAGACAATTCTTTTGTGAAATTCTGCTCTAAGTGGATGGTAGTTAGCTGAGGAAATGGGTCAAGAACAGTAGACTTGGATGTTAATGTTTCTAAGATAGGAGAACTATCAAAATATTCTATTGCTAGAAGGTGGTAGACTCCCATTTCCTGCCATAGATAATGATTTTAGTTAACAAGAAATGCTTGAGAATGTAAACAAAGAGTGTTTTGGTATCTAATGTTAGTTGAAACCTCTGGAGAAAACCTCTAAAGTTGCATTTTGTGTGTTTTTAATAAGAGCTGTGGATCCCCCTTTTCAAAGCCAGGCCTAGGACAATCATCTAATCTGATATTTTCAAACTTGCATATACACCATTTGCAAACTATGTTTGACCCATTGGCCAAACCACTTTGAGAAGGACATTTGAAACCTAGGAACACTAGAGGCTCCCATGTTCTACAATCGCAATCAGGCCTGGGTGATAACACACAACTAAGCACCACTTGGTACTGTGAATACCTGATAAAATAAGAGACAGAATGAGGATTACCTCTGGCGTGTGGATAATGAAAGAAAAAAAAATTCTCTTGATTAAAATTCAGCACCTTCCATCTTTCACTGAGTTACTAAACACCATTATATTTTACCTGTATGGAAATGAATCCCCCTTCAAACAAAGTTTTTTGACTAGTGTTACACAAAAAAATTATCTATCCAAGAAGCTGAGCATGGGTCAATAAAGAACCAGACACAAACAGTAAGAAGAATTCAGAGGTGTTGTGGGATCCTTGGATAGGACAGTGCATGTTGGTCAATATGGCTGTGTTGTTGTGAGGAGAAGTCACTTTCCTAACTCCATAAGGAATGGCCCATCACCAGTGGTCAAAGTGCAATATGAACAGGAGTCCAAAAGCAATTGCTCAGCAATCCCAAAGATCTGCCTCAATCTTTTTTCCAGTCCCAGAAACACCTAGATTTCTTTGCACCCCTTCTCCCACCTATGTACCCTTTCTCCACTTAGGTTGTCTTGGTTGGTGCTTCCTGAACTCTAGGACATAATGTGAGTCCAATCTGAGGAGTCTTCCTAGCCCTCAGACCTTATTGCTGTCATCACACTTACCACATTATATTTTTAATTGATTTTTTATATATGACAACAGAATGCATTACAATTCTTATTATACATATAGAGCACAGTTTTTCATATCTCTGGTTGTATAACAAAATATATTCACACTGATTTGTGTCTTCATACATGTACTTTGGATAGTAATGTCCATCAAATTCCACAATCATTTATAACCCCTTGCCCCCTTCCCTTACTCTCCTATCCCTCTGCCCATCTAGAGTTAGTCTATTCCTCCCATGATCCCCCTCCCTACCCCACTATGAATCAGCATTCTTATGTCAGAGAAAACATTCAGCATTTCGTTTTGGGGGATTACCTAACTTCACCTAGCATTATCTTCTCTAACTCCATCCATTTACCTGTAAATGCCATGACTTATTCTCTTTTATTGCTGAGTAATATTCCATTGTGTATATATGCCACATTTTTTAATTCATTCATCTACTGAAGGGCATCTAGGTTGGTTCCACAGTTTAGCTATTGTGAATTGTGCTGCTATAGACTTTGATGTGGCTAAAAATTTTCTTCTCAGAAAAAAAAAATCTGTGAGGTGAATAGAGAGCCTACATTTTGGGAGCAAATCTTTACCCCTCACATATTAGATAGAGCACTAATCTCTAGGGTATATATAAAGTACTCAAAAAGATAAGCACCAAAACACCAAATAACTCAATTAACAAATGGGCCAAGGACCTTAACTGACATTTCTTAGAAGATGATGCATAATCAATCAACAAATACATGAAAAAATGTTATCATCACTAGCAATTAGAGAAATGCAAATCAAAACCACTCTAAGATTTCATCTCACTCCAGTCAGAATGGCAGCTATTATGAAGACAAACAACAGTAAAGTGTTGGGGAGGATGTGGGGAAAAGGCACACTCATACACTGTTGGTTGGGACTGCAAATTGGTGCAATCACTATGGAAAGCCGTATGGAGATTCCTTGGAAAACTGGGAATGGAACCACAATTTGATTCAGCTATCCCTTTCCTCGGTCTATACCCAAAGGACTTAAAAACAGCACACTATATGGACCACATTGTATTTTTAGCTTGTTAGCATCTGTCTTCCCCTTAATCTATGGCTTCCCTGAAGTTAGGAACTGACTCTTTTGTCCTTATACTTCTAGTTCCTAGGTCAACATCTGACACATTGTAAGAAATGAATATTGACAAAAATAAGCTATTCTTACTTACAACAACTCTACAAAATAAGTACTTTCATTAGTCTCATTTTAAAGAAGAAGAAATTGAGTCCTTGAAAAAAGGTCAAGCCAGTGATGGGGCTTACAGAAGTCTGACTCCAGGAAACAGGATCCTAGGCTCTGTAAAATGATTATGTTAGGATCTACCTAAAAATGACCCAGAAGGGGGTACTATAAGAACTGCAATGTGCAGTACAATACCTAGCAGAAACCTCTCACAAGGCTCTTCTACACCTTCCATGAACCCTAATAATAGGTCTCATCCCAAGGAAAACCTGGAGAGCACCAAGGGTTTGTCTGCAACCCCTTCTGATTTAATACTCTCTCTAATTAGGACCCCATTCTTGTGGAGGTACATAATGATAGTAGGATTTACTGTGGTGTATTTATAAAATTATGTCAGATTCAATCCAATGTCTTTCTTTTTCTTATCCAATTCCTTTCCCTTCATTTCCCTTTGTTTAATCTACTGAATTTCTATTCTTCCCCTCCCTAACCCTTATTGTGGGTTAGCTTCCACATATCAGCAAAAATATTCAACCTTTGTCTTTGGGGGACTGGTTTATTTCACTTAGCATGATATCTCCATATCCATCCATAGACTGGCAAATGTCATAAAGTCATTCTTCTTTATACCTGAGTAATACTTCATTGTGTATGTATACCACATTTTCTTTATCCATTCATCTGTGGAAGAGCCAATTAGAATAAGATACATTCCATGGTTGCATAATTATATCAAAATGGATTCTACTGTCTTGTATAAATAAAAAGAACCAATAAAAAAGAAAAGAAAAAGAAAATTATTTTTCATCTGAATGAAATTTAAATTAAAATAAAGACTCTCTGTAGCCTGCTGCTGTGATTAGGTTACAGGTTCTTTTTTTTCACAATGCAAATTGCTTTTTAATAACAATTTTCATGTTATTTATGAACACTTACTTAAATTCTATATTCTTTGTTAGTAATGTGAGAAATATGGCTAGAAGGAACATTTGAGGTCAAATAAATTAATTAAAACTATACATTATGGTTCTTAAAGACAAGAGCTTTTGTTTTTTTCCTTGGCCAAAAGGCATTTAGGCACCCAAGTTTACTAACTTAGGGTAGGATGTTTGCTATAATTTGGATCTGGATTGTCCCCCAAAGGGCCATTTGTTAAAGGTTGGTCCACAGTTCAACACTATTGGAAGATGGTAGAAACTTTGAGAAGTCATAACTAGTGAGAGGTCTGTAAGTCACTGAGGAGCATACTCCTAAAGGAGACTGTGGGACTCTGGTCCCTTCTTCTTTCTCTCATTCAGTTGGCAGCCATGAGGTGAGCAGTGTTACTCTGCCATACACTCTGGACATGTATGCCAGACATCCCAATCTCAAAAGCCGTTGGCCAACCAATCATGCACTGGAATATCCAAAACTGAGGCAGAATAACATTTTCTCTTTATGAATTGATTATTTAAGGTATTTGTTACAGTGATGGAAAACTGACTTAACACAATGTTGGAGAAAACACACCTGAATTTTGATAGCATCCTTGGAACTCGGGTGTCCAACAGCCTTGGAGCCTATGATAACATTGGCCATGCTAGATGCAAGGTATTTAAGATCCTGAAAACTCACAATAACAATACAGACATAAAATTGTTACTGCAAAATCCCATAACTCACTTCTCCTGTCTCTTTTACTCCAAACTCTGTTTATTGTGTAAGGAAATATTAGGAGGGGCACATCTAAACTAAGAGAGAACGGAGATGGTAAAAATATGTAAGATCCCACATAAACTTCAGAAAATGTACTCGGCACATGGGCTTAAAATGTTGTCTTAGTTGGTGCTTTCTGATTTCCAGGAAATAATGCAAGTCCAATTTGAGGAGCCTTCCAACAAAAATACATGAAGACAATTTTACAAGATCTCTTCATAAATGGAAGAAAATGTCTTTGGCTTGAAACATTAGCCCATGAAATGTGCTCCAAAAATATTTGCTAAATAAACAAATTATCAAATGACCAAGCAAGTGATGATATTATTTACTGTAACTTTTATTGATGATCAATATCTATTGTGCTATAAATATAAATCAGAGAAAAGCACACATGGAAGAATGTGATACTAAAGAGGGACACTTTGAGTGACTGTTTCTAAAAGCCAGGGTGAATTGTTAAATAGTAATACACCCAAAGGGGTGAATGACTCACTTGCTAGTCTGATGTGCTGCTAAGCTGTGCACATAATTTACCTCACTCCAAATCCAGCACTCAGTTTGCTGATCCCATTTTAGTTACATAGGCCACTAATAGTTTTTAAATTGCCCAAGTTCTCACAAAGTTCGGAAATCATTTCTGATCCTTATTATCTCAATAACTGGAACCAAATCAGGAGTTTGTATCATCTTACTTTGTTCTGAATCCATTCACATTTTAAAGTCAAATACTTTTACAAAATTATAATACTGAAAATACAATGAGAAAATATCTCTAGAGTAATAAAAATGCATTTAAAAGGATTTTAAAAATTTAGGAATAGCTTAAAACAGAAAAATACTTTGAAATGTCAGAAGATAAATCTTAGTGAGTTAATAGTTCAATGCATTAGAATAAGTAATATTCTTTTAGCAGTTTAGATTTTGAATCTCTGAATAAATGTAAAAAAAATCAGATCTTTAGTGTTAACATAGTTTCCATTTTGTCTATCTTAGAGAAGATAGAAGCTTTGTCCTTAGTCTCAATGTAAACATTGATTCATACTAAAACCAATGACAATGTGGCCTTCCTGCACAGAATATATCTTTCTCCAATCAAGCTTTTGGTTATAAATGTTTTAACAACAATTTGGCCCGTTTTTTGCGCAGGATATGCACAGCAGTACATCCCACAGAGCACATCTGTCACTCACCAGACAACACCCAATTAAAGAACTTAATATGCTATGCTTCTCAATTAAAGTAGAAATCAGAGGATTTTTTGGAGGGGATAGCCTGTGTGCTAATTTCTGTTGACCTAACAATCATAAGACTTGAGAACTGGAGTTACAGTGCACAAAGTCTCATAAAAAGACAACAGCTCCATCAAGTAATAAAGTTGGATTATGGGCATATGAAGGACAATAGGGTACACAAAGGAAGCGAAAAACCACAGCAGGGAAGGACTCTTACTTTCCTCTATATTCTATGGACCATGGAATTCCCAGGAGCTACACAAAGATAAAGAAAAGGTATGATTTGCCTCATATACTATCAAGTAGATGAAACATTGCTATTTTTTCAAAAAGAGAAATCTTTATTGAATATAAAATAGTGAAGCAAAAAATTATTGACGAACCAAGTACTTCATATTTAAAGGGTAAAATTTGGAAGTGTGTGTGTGTGTGTGTATGCATATATAAATAAACTTCCAAATTTATATGTATTCTATGTGTATATAATATACATAGATATATATTATATATCATGATATATATGTGTGGATGTAGGTATGTATAAGTCACTATAACCAAGATAATGAACAGATCTGGGAATATTTCTTTTTCTCTTTATAATCCCTTCTTTCCCCCCACCTCATCTCCATTCTTCCCTTGGTCCTCCTTGTCAATCAGCCCACTCTCTCCCTCCAAAGGAATCTACCAAATTGCTTTCTAAAATAATTGTTCCATTTAAATAGCAGCTGGCCTCTTAGAACTGAGTTTTACTTCACATTCTCACTGACATTTGATATGGTCTGTGTTAATTTTAGCTATCCTATCTGATTGTATTTTTAATTTGTATTTTCAAAAGATTAAAGGTGTCGAGAACCAGTAGATGTGCTTCTTTGTTATCAATATATCTTCTTCAGTGAACTACCTACCCAAATTCTAATTCTGCTTTTTTCTGTTTGAGTTATTTGTTTTTATATTAAATTCTGAAAACTCTTTACATATTCTGGATAGAAACCCTTCATCAGATATATGCCTTGCACATATTTTTCCATATCTATGGCTTGTCTTCCAATTCTGTTAACAGTGTCATTTGATGAGCAAAAGTTTTTAATTTTGATGAAGTCCAAGTATCTTTTATTTCTTTTATGAAGCATGCATTTGTGATTTCTTAAAGAAATCTTTGCCTAAGTCAAAGTTTCAAAATGTTCACCTCTTTAAAAAGTTTTGTAATTTAGCTTTTATATTTAAGACTACAATTCAGATGCAGGTATTTTATATATTTTGTGCTATCATGAATTAATTCAATTTTAATCCCATTTCCATTGTTTGTTGGCAGGATGTGGAAACACAATTAGATTCTGTACACTGATTCTGTATCTTACAACCTCATTAAACTCATTTATTCTAGTAGCTTTTTAGAAATCCCACTGAAGAAGAAAGAGATTCTAATACGATGCAGAATTTTAAAATTGCCCAAAAGTCTAAAAGTCTGTTGAGAGCTAACATCCTCATCTTGTTCTTGATATTCTTGGAAAGAATTTAATCCTTCCCATCAGTTGTGTGTTAGTTGGGCGATTTTTAGTAGATGCCTCTTGTCAGGTTGAAGAAGTCCCCCCACTATTAGAACTCTATTACTAGTTTGCTGAGAGCTTTCATAAATAGAGCTGAAATTTTTAAAAACATTTTATCTATTATTTATTGATGTGATCATAAGGTTTTTCTTACTTATTTTGCTAATATAATGAATGACATCAATTGACATTTTCCAATTTTAAAACAACCTTGAATGCTTCTGGGGGTAACCCCACTGTGTTCTATTTTCATTTTTATGTATCACTGGATTTGATATGATAAAACTTTATTTAGAATCCCTTCATATATTTCCAATAGATAAAATGGAATAATTTTCTTTCTTTCTTTTTTTGGGGTAATGTCTTTGTCTAATTTTGATATCAGTATAGTACTGACCTCAAAACAGTCTTGTCTCTTCAATTTTCTCTTAGTGTGTAAAGAATTTTTTCCCTAAATATTTAGTAAAATTCAGTATTTAACCCACCTAAGATTGATATGTTTTTGTTGTTGTTTTGTTTTGTTACAGTGCTAGGGATCAAACCCACAGCCTCCCACATGCTAGACAGGTTCTCTATCACTGAGTCACCTTCCCAGCCCTGGAGTTTTCTTTTGAAAATATTTTAAACTACAAGTTACATATCTTTGGTAGATATAGAGCTATTCTGGAATGATTGCTGTTAGTGTGTAACTTTCAAAGAAGATGGACTGGTGACAAGGCAGGATGATGACTATAGTGAATAATACTGTATTGTATACTTGACATTTGCTAAGACAGTAGGATTTAAATGCTCTCACCACACAATAAAAACAATAAATAACCATGCAATTCGATGGATATGTTAATTTGCTTGACTGTGACAACAATTTTGCAATGAATATGGATATCAAAACATCATGTTGTCTGCAGGTAAATACATGTAATTTTCACTTTTCAATTATACTTCAAAGCTGAAAAAATAACTTTAAAGAGTAATTTAAACAATAAGAAAGTACCTTATCTATTTAACAGTATGATTTTCATTTCTAATGCTCTTCGTTACTTTATGTTGACTCATATATTCTACCTAGTAGATTTTTCCTCATGGCTTGAAGAATTTCCCTCACCTGTTCATAAAGGGCAGATTTGCTGGTGATTAATTCATTTGGCTTTTATATATCTGAAAACATCTTCATTTGTCCTTCATTTTTGAAGGGTATTTTTGTTAGATAATTCTAGTTTGAGAACTTTTTCTTTCAATAGTTTAAAAATATTGTTCCACTACCTTGTCACTGGCATTGGTTCTAACAAGGAATCTGGTGTTATCCTCACCAAGTTCCTTTGTACCTAAGTGACTTTCTCTCCTCTGGTTACCTTCAAGATTTTCTCTTATCACTGGCTTTGAGAAACTTGGTTATTTTCTGTCATCTTGTTTCCTTTCATTTCTTCTAAGATTTATTGATCTTTTTAAAAGTTTCTATCAAATTTAGAACATGTTTGTTATTATTTCTTCAAATATTTTTCAGTTTCCTCTCCCTTCTTCAGTGATTCCAATTATATAAATATTAGGTTAATTAAAGTAGCCCCATGGCTCATTGAGCCTATGTTCACTCATTTACTTTTTAAATTTCTCTGAATGCATCATTAAAGATAGTTTCCATTACTATGTTTTTCGATCTCACCAATCTTTGGCTTCTTAGAATTTATCCAGTATGCTTCTTAGGATTTATGATCCTCATCTCTCTATATTTTGACTCAGGTCTTTTTTATATTTCTTCTGTATATAAAACATTGAAAACACATGGAAAAATTGTAGCAAGTGTTTCAGTGTTCTTCTTTTACTGATTCTAAAACCTGTGTAACTTGAGTCAATTCTGATTGATTCATAAATTTCCTCATTGAATCTTATTTCTTCTTCTTTGCATGCCTAATAATATTTTTGATGGTACACTGAAAATTTTACCTTATGGAATGCTAGGTATTTTTGTTCCCATAAACATTCTTAAACTGTCTTGTGGTATAATCAAATTATTTGGAAATAGTTCTACCTTTTCTGGTATTGCCATTATGATCTGGTAGGTAAGTCCTATACATTATTCCCTCAATCACCCATTATTAAAGTAAAACTCTCCTGAATGTTCTCCTGAATGCCCAGTCTAATTTATGGGAACAGACGATATACCCAACCCCCTGCCAGCATGAGGAACTACTGCCTAATTCTTTTAGATGTTCCCCCAAACCCACTGATCATGTAGTTCCCTCATACACATAGGCTGGCTAGTAGTTTGCTAAATGCTCATCAGAAATCTGAATGTGCAGATTATCTAGACTCTATTTTCAACTCTTTTCTCTCTGGTGCTCTGCCCTGTGAACCCTGTCACCTTGGTCTCCCAGGGCTCTCAGCTACTTTTCCTAAACTCAAGGTGTCAGCCACCTCTGCCCCAAATTCCCCATTCTTGTGCCACAGCTCAGCTATTCTCTTAAAGCAGTGGGTTGGAGGACATTATAAGGCTCTCTTTATTTGTTTTGTTTCTTATCTCTCAAAGAAAAGTGACCTTCAAAGTCTAGTATAAGTGTCTTCAAAATGGTTTTTCATATTCTTTGTCATTTTTATTTTTCTCTGGCATAGGCAGGATGGTAAATTCGTTCCCGGCAATTCCATCTTGGGTAGAACCCCAGCTTCCCACCTCTGCCCTTTTTTTTTTTTTTTTACTTCTAAAGTTCCCTTTTATTAAAACATTTCAATTTAATCTTTTTTAAAAAATTATTTATTCTAATTAGGTATCTATGACAGCAAAATGCATTTTGATTAATTGTACCCATTGTAGCACAACTTTTCATTTCTCTGGTTGTACACGATGTATCTTTGCACCATATGTACAGTCATACATGTACCTAGGGTAATAATGTCCATCTCATTCCACCATCTTTCCTACCCCCATGCCCCTCTACCCTCTGCCCTTTACCCAATCACAGATCCTCCATTTTTCCCACTCCCAACCCCACCCCATTATGGATCATCATCCACTCATCAGAGAGGACATTCAGCTTTTGGTTTGGGAGGATTGGCTTACTTCATTTAGCATTATAGTCTTCAACTCCATCCATTTTTCTGCAAATGCCATAATTTTATTCTCTTTTAATGCTGAGTAACATTTCATTATATATATATATATATATATATATATATATATATATATATCACCATTTCTTTATCCATTCATCTATTGAAGGCCTCTAGTTTGGTTACACAGTTTAGCTATTGTGAATTGAGCTTCAATAAGCATTGATGTGGCTGTGTCCCTGTAGTATACTGATTTTAAGAACTTTGGTATAGACTGAGGAGTGGGATAGCTAGGTCAAATGATGCTTTCTTTCCAAGTTTTCTGAGGAATCTCTATATTGCATTCCAGAGTAGTTGCACCAAATTTGCAGTCCCACCAGCTATGTATGAGTGTGCATTTTCCCCCCTCATCCTTGCTAATATTGGGGGTTTTTTTTAAAGGAAGAATTTTTTTAATAAAATCTAAATCCTCATTGATAATTTTTTATTATTAATCTTTTTAAAAATTACAGTGGAATGCTTTACAATTCTTATTACACATATATACCACAATTTTTCATATCTCTGGTTGTATATAAAGTATGTTGACACCCAGTTCGTGTCTTCATACATACACTTTGGATAATGATTATATCACATTCCACCATCCTTGCTAATCCCCTGCCTCCTCCCTTTCCCTCCCAACACTCTGCCCTATCTAGAATTCATCTATTCCTCCCATGCTCCTCCTCCCTACCCCACTATGAGTCAGCCTCCTTATATCAGAGAAGACATTTGGTATTCGTTTTTTGGGGATTGGCTAACTTTACTTAGCATTATCTTCTCCATCGACATCCATTTACCTGCAAATGCCATGATTTTATTCTCTTTTACTGCTGAGTAATTCATTGTGTATACATACCACATTTTTTTATCCATTCATCCACTGAAGGGCATCTAGTTTGGTTCCACAGTTTAGTTATTGTGAATTGTGCTGCTATAAACATTGATGTGGCTGTGTCCCTCTAGTATGCTGTTTTTAAGTCCTTTGGGTATAGTCTGAGGATAGGGATACCTGGGTCAAATGGTGGTTCCATTCCCAGATTTCCAAGGAATCTCCATACTGCTTTCCATATTGGCTGCACCAATTAGTAGTCCCACCAACAGTGTATGAGTGTGCCTTTTCCCCAACATCTTTGCCAACACTTATTGTTGTCTTCATAATAGCTGCCATTCTGACTGGAGTGAGATGATATCTTAGAGTAGTTTTGATCTGAATTTCTCTAAATGCTAGAATTAAAACCAAGAATCAATAAATGGGATGGAAACGAACTGAAAAGTTCCTTCTCGGCAAAAGAAACAATGTGTGAGGTGAACAGAGAGCCTACATCCTGGGAGCAAATTTTTACCCCCATATCTCAGAGCACTAATCTCTAGGGTATACAAAGAACTCAAAAAGCTAAGCACCCAAAAAATCAAATAACCCAATCAAAAATGGGCCAAGGACCTGAATAGACTCTTCTCAGAAGAGGATATACAATCAATCAACAAATATATGAAAAAAATGCTCAGTTTCTCCTTTTTATCCAACTAATTCATTCAGTCTAAAGTTTTACTTTCTAACTATAAAGAAAATTTTTCTACCATGTAAGTTCTTGGATCCTGTAAATTCCACCTAAGGACTCCTTCATGGGGGTCTATGAACCCAGATTAAGAGATCTTGCACAAGAAAAATGAAATATCCTATAGGAAAATTATATCTTAATTTGCACTAACCTCAAGTTGAAATTTTTCATTTCATTCTGTTATAAATATATAACACAAATCATAGTAACATTAACACACTTGTAACTATCACCACTAAAATTCATAGATATTTTCATATCACTTAACATTTTTTGCCCTTCTTTGGAACATGGAGGTTGGAGTATATAAGCCAAGGTCCCACCTCTCTCCTTTCCTACTCAGGCCCCTTCCTCACATGGGATAATTTAAATACAGTGTAAGTTTCTTTCAGCCTTCTGCTATATAACCCAAAGTTTTCTGTGTGCTGTATGATTCTATTTAGGGATTGACATGTTGATACAATTTTATCAGCACTCTCATTAAAATATATGGGAAAAACAAGGCCTAGGAAATTTGTTCAAGGTCTCAGGGCTGATAACACATAAACCCTACTCAAGTCTTGATACTCACCCTGTGAGTTTTCCCCCACACAATATTGATATGAAATATCTCTAAATTTTAGTGGTGATAGCTACAAGTATGTTATTGCTACTGTGATTTATGTTATATATTTATAACAGAATGAAATGATACATTTCAATTTGAGGTTAGTGCAAATCAAGATATAATTTTCCTGTAGGATATTTCATTTTTCTTGTGCAGGATCTCTTCCTCTGGGGTTCATAGACCTCCATGAAGGAGTCCTTAGGTGGAATTTACAGAATCCAAGAACTTACATGACAGAAAAATTTTCTGAAACAGAGTTTGACTTCTAAGTGAAAACTACTACAAAATGGCATTTTCACCCAGAAATTACATTTTAAGCATGATGACATTAACTTAACCACGTATCTGGAGATGAGAACTTTTGCTGCCTGTTTGCATAAAAGCCTAAAATTCTGAGTTTCCAAATAATAAGATGTCATTCACTTGGGCTCATAGTAAATTAAATTTATAATAAGTACTGAATTAAGCTTACATGATCAATTCTGTACTAGCTTCCCTGTGTCTGAGGGAACTGGAAGAAATCCATCAGGATGGAATACGAAAATCAACATAAATTTGCTATCACCTAACACTCAGTTCTACCAAATGACCAATTTGGTAGAACTAGAAAACTACATATGTTTACAGAGACAAGTAAAATGCACATTTTTCCAGTTTCTTCTAAAAAGAACAAGGTTTATTATTGCTGTTCTGATACCTTTAATGTTGAAAGAAGATTCTGTCATACCAGTGTCCCAACCAGCAACTTCAAGTCCACATCATCAACACCAAAACATGCTCATAATTTGTAAAAGCAAAGGGATCTGAGCAGTCAGCATTTGGACATGTTGTAAATGTTAATACATCCAGCCTTATTGATCATCATGAAGGTCTGTAAAGGGGAAAAATATATTCTATTTTTAAAAGTGGGTCTGGATTAAGTTTTTGTTAGAGAAATCCCATTTTTTTCTATAGATGTTTATTATTGACTCAGTGATGTGTTTTGCAGGGAGAAAGCCCAGGTGTACATATTAGAAAACATAGCTGGGGAGAGGTCCACAGATGTAGACAGACCCAGAGCCCTGCTGTAGGATCACAGGCTAATGATGCATTTAAGGTCTTTGAAGCACCTGGTTTCAGTCGAAACTTGCCAGGCTGAGTTTTATTCCCCCAGTTAGGCTTCCTGCTGCTCCACCATCCCTATCAAAGCTCTAAGGTTTGCAGCCAACTCTGGTGACCCAGAACTCTAAGTTCCCTGCTTCCAGCACACTGCTTTCCTCCAGCTGAGTCGGGTTTATAATCTACTGCTGCTTACCAATTTGTCCCACTCCGGAAACTTCTAAAGAGGCCTCTGGCTACAGTACAGAAGAAAGAAATGGTGGGAAGTATTACTGAGCACCTACTGTATAACTGGCACTGGCTCAGAATTCATACTGCTTCTTTCTTCTAATATTCTCAGTGGTGGCAGGTAAATATTAATTGGGTGTGTTCTAGATAAAGAGCTGAACACTCAGGTTAAGTTGTGTAATTTCCCAAATGTCATGGGGATACTATGGCAAAACTGGATCAAGGTCCATATGCTTCTGAAGACCATGCTTTGTTTATTCCCTCTCATAATTACTTGAATGCCAGCATCCAAAACAATGGACAATCCACATAGAATTCAAGGTCTCCACCTACAGTGAATGTCGGCAAATGTGTACTTGTCAGAAACTAAATCTTATCAACAGGGGTTGGAATGATTTACAATGTGAGGGTAAAGAAACTTTCTGACTGGAACATTAAAGGATGTCAAGGGTTCATGGAGAAGAAATTTTTAAAGAAAAACTTTATAAACATCAGAGCCCATAAAACTATTCTCATTTTTCCATTAAGGAATATAGAATCACATATTTTGAAATATGATTTGAGTCAATCTCACACATTTCAATTACAGGCAG
The DNA here is from genome assembly GCF_045843805.1 of Urocitellus parryii. Classification (NCBI taxonomy): domain Eukaryota; kingdom Metazoa; phylum Chordata; class Mammalia; order Rodentia; family Sciuridae; genus Urocitellus; species Urocitellus parryii. Next base: position 144,487,142 of record NC_135536.1, read on the forward strand.
GATAGATTCACCTATTTAGACTGTTTGACCCCTTGGTTGACTGTGGAAGATTGGAGCAGGAGGGAATTATCCAAATTCTGCTGTATTGTATCATAGCTTTGCATCTTGCCCTAATCCTCCCCACTATTGCTGGCTGCTTTGACCTGGACACCAGAGGGACACTGTCCACAGGCTGCATGCATGAACATGTCCACTGTGTCATCCTTGAAGCAAAGGAGGACACAAAACACCATGCTTCTCAGAGGCCCCCCTAAGCCCCTCTCAGGCTCCTCTCCACACCAAGGGAATAAGGAGAGGGCCTGGTCCGGAGTGACTACGTAAAGGTTTCCTTGAAGGTCTCAACTTTCTCTCATGCACACTGGCAATAGGGAAAACTAATGGAATCTGCAGAAAGTTGCTTTTAGTATGTAGCCCTCTAACAGGTGGTCCTTGAGATCTTGGTTATGCAAGCAAACTAAACAAGCTAATGCTGCTGATGTTGCTGCTTCTGCAATCTAACATATAAATCCCTCCCTCTCTCAGTGGCTGCTGGCACAGAACTGAGGGCACTGTGGAAAGAACACGCGTCACTAATCCAGCAGGCTGCCACTGGACAAAATGCCACGAGGGAGAGGAGACACTGCTTGGCCAAGTGCTTTGAGGGCCAAAATGCTATCTGGTCTGCCTATCACCACTGGACCATCCTCACAAGCATTTTTAAATAAAGCCTTCTACCTTGAATGTCATCTCCAGATATTTTGTCTCTTGTCAACCTATCCCACTGTCCCCGAACAACTGGGCTGTGGACCTGATATCCACGTGAATGAGGAATTTATTTTTATTGGTTTATGTGTTATACTTTCCTGGGAAAGAATATTCTATACCAAATACAAGTTCTAAAAATAAAATGATTTTTAAGTAAAAGTGCAGAGACTTATGACTAAAGAGGTCGTGCAAATAATTTTATTATGATCCAAAATTAAATTTTAAAAGGGAAAAAAATTAAAATCCAATCTACCAAGTCACTCTTATTTAGGGAATAATGTCTACCCTCTGGCCATTCTGACACTTTTCTAGCCACCCAAGCCCCTCTTTGCCTCATTCTATGCAATAGGAATTCTGCAAATGATTGTTCATGGTTCACAGGGGGTTGGATCACAGAAAACTAGTTGTTGATCTTTGGATGCCTGCAGGCCTGCAATCTGTGCTACAAGTTTATCCCTCCTAGGGAAAAATAATAATAATAATAGAAAAAGGGGAGGGGGCCAGGAAGGAAGGAGAAGACAAGAGGATGGAACTAGTACAAGCATCTGTAACAAGCTAATTGGACCCTTGTGGGCCACCCAGCAGGCACAAAATTAAAACAAACAGAGCTTCCCACCCTGCACTTTCAGGACCACAGCCACACTGGGCCTATCAGCTTTTTCCCTGCCTCCTCCCTTGACCTTCATTTTTAAAGAACTTAATTATGGGTTTGCTGAAGGATCACAAGCCAGTTTTTATCTAAAAAGAATAAGCTATTTTGCCTCCAAACTAGAGACACTGATAGAAGTTGGTAATTAGTGTGACTTGTTAATGGAGTTTGGCTGTGATTAAGCAGTGATTGAGTGTGAGTTTGGTGCCTGTCAGTGGGTAAGCCTGGGAGGGTGAGAGATGTTTAATGAGACACCTGTTGTTGGGGCCCCGCTGGGGTTTGCTACAGCTGATTGGCACTTGGATGCAGTGTGCTCTGTGACGGGGGCTGGGCTCAGCTTGGCAGGTGGTTGGCATCACAGAGAGCCCACAGCTCCCTCTTAGTCGGTGCTGGCTGTATTTCCCGGGCTGCCTGTCCATGACTGCAGCCTCATGTTCCCATGTGATCTGGGCTGACTATTGTCTTGCTCTAACTCCCTTTTGCACCCACCCTGTGGGAGAAAGACCTCCAAGGCCCCTGATCCCTACCAAGCTGCAGGCTCTCTTCCCCTCATCCATCCCCTGTGGACAGGAGAAGAAACTGAGGTCAGGTAAGTCAAAAAGTATGTCCAAATTCACACAGCTGACTCCAGGCTCGAACGGACAGCACCCCTCATGCTCAAGGACAGCACCCCTCAGACTTTAGAAAGGGTCTTTGGGAGCATGATGAAGTACAGGGTCCAGCGAGTAGTTCTACAGTGGAGCCTAAGACATAGCTTCATCAGGGTTTCCACATGACACTCACGCCGTAAGGCCAAGGACCATACCTGAAACACAAAGTGTATGGGAGACTTTCTGGTATTTGAATCAAACAGAAACCCTCAAGATAAGTAGCTACAGTGCATTTCAATTTTATGTTTAAGACTATATCATGCTTTTTAGAGAAGACAGAAAGGCAATATATACTCCTTTCCTTTAAAAGAAAAAAAATGGAGCCTGTTGCAAAAGATGTTCTGGAACTCTCTATCTAAGCATGGGATAGATGAATGCTGGTGGAAGCAGCACAAAAATAGAGAGGAAACCTGGAAATTTACAGAAGGCCCACACTCTGCAAACTGGCAGAAGATTTCCAGAAGGAGAAACAAATAAACAGGAGTTTGGTCTCAGGATGCTGTTTTGCCACAGTGCTAAGGATGCAGCTTCAACCAGCCACCCTCAGGCCTGACCTTGCTCCCACCTGTCCAAATCCATCTAACAAACCCCACCCTGTCCAGATCAGGGACAGACCCTAGGAGAAAACAGCCTTTTGTTCTTTTGGACTAAGTGTTGAATCAAAATACAGGCTGGAAGTCACAAAGGGACCATGGCCACCTGGGCCAAGTCAGGTTCAGGGGGAAGGGTCAGGCCTCCAGCCTGACCTTAAATATGACTCCGCTTATAACTCATGTCCTATTTCTCCCAATACGCAAATGAAGATTTTCTGAGCATAAAAGAAAACAAATTCATGACATCCATAAAAGTTTAGGACTAACTTAAGATAAACTTTATAGAACACAAAAATACCTGAAGAACAGAACAATATCAGATGTCTTCAGAACCTAACATTAATATGAAAAACAGATAAAATGATTTAGATATTTCATAATTTTTTTAAATGCTATATCTTAAATTCCATAGATTATTGATTTTTTTTTCTGAGTTTTCCAGAAAACCATCTCATTTTTTACTTCACTGACTAGAAGTAATTGGAACTGAAAGGCTTATGTCAAAGTATATTTTCCTTAAATTCAATCATCAGTCTATTCGTTTATTTTTCCATAGAAATAAAATATTTAGCTGGTATGGGTAATTTCATTTTGAATATGTAAAATATTGTCATAATTAACCATGTTTATACCTAATCACAGACAAAACTCAATGTGTTAGTTCTTTAAATATTTTTATATGTAGTCACTTTCTTTACATCTCATCCCATTGTAGAATAAAGTGTCTTTGGGATTGTTCGCATCACATGTGACATTTTTAATAGAAACCCTGCCCTTAGACTTCTAGAAGGATATAGAAGTTTCAGACTGGTCTCTCAATAGAGATTCAGTATATATATTTTGCATGTGAACATGGGGGACAAGGGATAGTCACATGCCAGAAGTTTACAGGAAATGTAGTTATGGCTTATGGGAAATTTTTTTAACTGTTAAAATTTTCAAGTCCTAAAAGGTGCTACATCTCAAGGATTCATATGAGAGAGGAATGTGCAAGATGCTCTATGGAAGAGTGAATAAACAGCAGATCTGCAAACAGATGGACTTGGGGGGAGAAGCCCGGTTCTGCCAACTCATGGCTGTGTAGCCTGGGACCAGTGGCATAACTTCTTTGGGCCTCAGTTTCTCCATGAGTAAGTTAGAAGCACTAACATCATTGAAAACAAGGGAAAACCTAAATAACCTTCTAGCTTTACTTGATTTTAGTGGCCTACTTTTGGTTGACTTTTTTTAAATCACTAATTTTGGAGGTCACACAACAAGGCAATTTATTATTAGTCTCTCACAAACTTTGCTATAGATAACCCATCTGATATATGGTCATGATGTAACAGTTGCCTAGGTTACTTCACTTGAAGACTACTTTTGTAGAAATCATTGACTCTTCCTTCAGTTGAGCCTCTGTGACTATCTGGTAGGGGTCAACTTGACATTAGGAGACCACTCTCTGATCATGATGACATCAATACTTTATAAACATGCATACCATGAAGAGCCACAAAATTGATTATTTATATGTATGTATGTATATATATACCGTTTATTAGTTCTCCTCCAATCATTCTTTGCCTTGCTTTTTTAATCCCCTCAAAAATCCTCAAACCCTATCCTGGGGAGGGAGATCTGAGAGTTAGGTCTCCCACCTTCATACTTGCTGTCTTGTTTGCAAATCTTGTTGTTTCATTGATTGGCACACTGTGTGGCAGGCAAACCAAGCCTGGTCCATTAATGTTATCTTGTTCTGATCAGTGGATATAAGGTATGGAAAGTTCCTGTGGTATGTCAGACACCTGATGAAAACCAATGTGGGTTTAACTTGCTCATTGTGTAGACAGAAACGTTTCCCACACAGTGCAACCTATTAACCTGTTAAATGTCCCCACGACAGAAGCAGCTTGGGGCATGTCTGTTTAGCCACTTTATACCACACGGGTGGACTTAACAAAAGCCCATCTAGGTGGCCACAGCTCTCACCTGGACTATTGTCATAGACTTCCAACTAACAGTCGCCTTGATTGGACTCTTGCATACCTCTACCACAACTGTCTATTATCTACATGGAAATCAAAGTGAGCCTTTTAAAATGTAGTCATATAAAGTCACTGTCTTATATTGTACAGAGTGACAACCAAAGGTCCTGCCTGGTCCAGTCACTTATTGCCCCACTAACCACATTATTTCACAGTGATGCTTTTGTCCCCAACATAACCCATTATTCCCTAGCTATGTTGCCCTTGCCATTTCCCTAACTTAGAATGATCTTTCCCCAGCACTCAGCTCATCATCCCATCAGTTCTCTGTTCCAATGAGGGCCATGTGCAGACAATCCTACATAAGTTTGCAATCCTCCTACACTTCCCTTACCTTGATTTGTATTCTCCTTAGCATTCATCAGCTCCAATGCATATTTAGTTGTTCCTAAGCATTAATATCTTTCTCCCTGTGACAAGGGTAAGGGTTTTGTTTTTGTTTCTTACTGAATCCCTGACAATTTAAAAGCCGGCAGCTACATGGATAAATGAACAGCAAACAGTGGGCTTTGTGTGACTATTGGTTGAATGACTGAATGGAATCAGTTCTAATAAAGCCTCTCTATAAAGCAAAAATCAACCTCCTAAAGGGAAGGGCATTTATTACTATGGAATGTCCCAGTGAGAAAGTATCAAAATGACTCAAACAGAGGAGAAAAATTGAAATCTGGAGAAGAAAATGATCAGGAGCAAGAAGAACTTGAACCCAGAGCCCCTTTCTTATCCTTGTTGCCCCTCCTATCAGTCCTGATGCCCCCAAAAAACTATGGGCATGTGACTGTCTGAAGCCCATTTTGGTGAATATCACAGATTTCCTTAGGCATACCATAAGGAAGAGGCAATGGCTCCTTTGCCCTATACCAGAAGAATAAAAGTCAATGACCCTGGAGCAATTCCCAGCTTTAAAAAGCCTGGAAGAAAAAGCCACCATGTGCTGACTGCCTGCTGTTCTTTGGGCACTGCTCAGTGGAGCTTTCTCTCTGACTTTGGGATGCAATGGTCACTCATTCTCTTGAGACCATCAGCCAGTAGCCTAACATTCAGCACATGCAGGATATGTCTGTTTACCCCCACCCCAACTCCACCCAGAATAGTTACAGGTCAAAAGGGTGCAGAATCCAGAGTATCTAGACTAGATGTTGCACAGAACTTAATCTAAAAGAAGAAAAGTCTTCCTCCTTCCCCACCAGTAAGAAGCCTCCACCAATGGCAGAATGCGTGCAAACGCAGGCCTCCTTGGGAATCCATGGAATTTATTCCCAGAATGAACTTGGAGTCAAGATGGATAAAGCTTGAAAATAGAGTTGAGATGCAAAAAAGGAAGTCTCTGCTATAAGCAGGTGGGGTTAAGAACTGCCAGAGGCATCCAGAAAAGGGTCAATAGAGTGTGAGCAATGCAAGGGAAGAGCCAGGCAGATGAGCCCCCACCAGAGACAATGCTATATGTAGACTCACAGCTGTGACCTGAAAAGCCTGTCAGGTCATTTCAAGTGACTAAATGCTCAGTGCCTGCCATAATACTTACATTAACAAAATTATAATACATTGCATTTTCTATTCTACATTCCAGAGTTGGGGTTTGGCCATTCTTAACTTATCTTTTCTTCTTCCAAAAGTTCCAAGTTAAAAAAAAAACTCCTTTAAGCTATCATTTTCAAAAGTTATACATGTCACAGATTTCCTTATGCATACTTACTATTGAGTGATGGCTATTTACTGTCTACATAATCAAGAACCCAGTTCACTACCTGAAATTGGTAGAGCCAGGAACTTTCAGGATGTAGACTTAAAAATGTCTACAAATATATCTGTCAAGGAGTAAACACATTGCATTATAGTACAGTATAGCAAATTAGCAATTTGCTAAGCATCATTTATGTCATATAATTTAATCCAGAGTGGTAGGTATGATTCTCTGCATTTTTGTAGATGAAAAAAGTTGGGGAAAATAGGAAGCCATGTTAATCTGTTAGGGCCACTATAACAAAATATCTAGATTGGGTGGCTTAATAAATAGAGATTTATTTCTCACAGCTCAGGAGACTGGAAGTCCAAGATCAAGGCATTAGATGTATGAGGTCTGTCTCCTTAGCTTGCATATAGCTGTCTTCTCATTGTCTCCCCAGTGCTCTTATCTCTGTGCACATGTATCTCTGATGTCTCTGTGTGTGTCCAAAGTTCTCTTACAAGGGAACCAGTTAGGCAGGATTAGAGCCCATCTTAACAGCTTTATTTCAACTTAATCCTGTCTAATGCATGCATGGGCTGAGGGACTAGGAACAGGACTACACCATATTTGCAGTAAATTTGGAGGTTGAAGGACACAATTCAACCCATAATAGTGGCCACACACTCTGGTTTGTCTGGGACACTCAGTTGAAGTTCATTGTCCCAATGTAATTATTAGATGTACTCTTTCTCCATTTTTCCCCAAACTCTTCCTGTTTGAATAATCAATCCTATGCCCAGTCTAGTGTGACAATAGGATTAGTAAAACATCTCAAGAACAGAAAAGGAGATGGAGTTCAGATTCTATTCTATTTGCCAAATATTCCTGCTTCCTTATGCCCCTCAAATACATCCTTTGAACAAGTATGTTCCCTCACCATGGAGAATCCATGCTTGCCCTGGCCCTTTACAGGGTGTGTGTGAAGAGAGCCACAAGTCTCAGTGACTTGGTAGGCAATGGGCAGGAGACATGTCTGGCCATTTTGTTTCTTGCCAATTTCAGAATGAAAAGTAGCTTAGCTGGATGAACGGGAACAGATTGGTCCTCTTCTTTCAGTTCTCATTTTAGGTTTAACTTATCACATTTTACTACACCCTTTTGTTCCAGAATTAAAAACAAAAGCAAATGCCTATATCCAGGAGGACGCCTTGAAAGTACCTGCTGCACCTTGTGGATACTCCAGTCTGAGCTCTGCCAGGCTTCTGTCATTGTTTATTCTCCCTCCTGGAGGGCCCAGCAGCATATGATGCTTCCCTCACCTCTTCAATGTCTTCTGCTTCACACGCAGGGAGACTCCCCTCTCCTGGGGTGAATGTGCTGGCCCCTCCCTGGGACTGTATCATCTGGCAGATTACAGACTGCAGACTGATGGCTCTGCCTCTGTTGAGAGCCAGTTTAGTCTTTTAACAGTTCCTTCAGTGGGGAAGGAAAAATGGTGCCCCATCACTGGTAATGAGATCAATCTCATAGAAGAGGAGGAGGAACACTTCTACCAAAACCCACAAATACAAATACGTAGGTGGTCCAAATTTGATGACTTGACTTAGTCTACCCCAATTTATCATGATAAAATGAAAATAATATAATAACATCCAAATGGTGAGTACTTGCCATGTATTCGTTTTTGTGCCAAGATCTTTAAAACTATATTTTAGTCAAACCATGCAACCTCAAGGTTTGATTTGGATGCAGTGAGCAGCAAATTTAAACTTGGGTCTTTCTGTGCCTCTACAGCAATTGTAGTATGGTGCCTCTTCCAATTTGTTTTGCAACCACTGTTAGGGCAAGCTTCCTAAAATTCATATTAATGTGCATTACACATTCATTAAAATTAAAGCAACTTTTAATGAACTTCTTATGCTCCCAAAGAATCTCAACAAAACATTAATAAATGCTCTACCCTGACCTTTCTCCATTTTGGTTCTTAGTGTTGGAGATGTTGGGTTGTATTGGAAACGTCAGGTTCCTTAGTGCAGGACTTCTCCAAGTCTTCAGAAAGTTCATGTTAATCGCGAATCTCTACAAGAACACAGCACAGAGTATTTCCCAGATGGAGTACCTCATGGAAACCTTTCTCTGAAAAACCTCACGAAATCTGGTCACTTAGACAACACCCTCCATGAAATGCTGCCTTCTTTCTTATTGTCCCAAGTCTCCATCTAGACTTTCCTCCCCTGCCTCGTCATTTCTCCTTTGTTGTGCAGCATGAACATTTCCCTTCCAAATGGATAGTTGGAACCTGCCACAAATGCTGGCCCAAACTGAAATTCTCCCTCCCCATCAAGATTGCCCTCCTACTCCTTCAACTCCAAGTCTTAGGCCAAACCTTACATCCCTCCCTTCTTAGATGGCAACATCCTTTTCATTAGTGCAATTCATTCTAGCTATTCAGTAAGCACCTGACCCATGCCCTAATTGTGTGCAAAGCATGTATTAATAAAACAACATGCCCAGGGTTGTTTCATTTTAATGCTGAAATGGTTCTGTGCTCACTAATCTTAACTTCATCAACTAGATTGCAAGCTTCATGGTTTGTTTATTGTTGTTGTTGTTGTTGTTGTTGTTGTTTGCCTTTATTTAAACCAGCAGCATCTGACACTGAACTGGGACCATAACTCACCAGTCTGGCCATAACCTTCCCTGTCATTCTAGCCTTGCTATAGAACGATCAATATTCCAAATTGCCTGGGACTTATGGTGATCTTAGTATTGAAAATTCCATCACAAAGGAACCCACTCAGTGCCAGGAAACCAGAAAAGTTTACCTACTCAAACATAGATTAGAATTTTACATTCTAAATATTTATCCTGTGCCTGAAATGCCTTCACCCCATGGATAACCATTCAAAGGCAGGTTCAAATGTATATTCCTTTATTAAAAATTCCCTTCTCACATTCCTGATATGATTCCTCTCTCAGGTGATTTTAACCAAGTCACATGGCTTGGCATCAGAGCTAACAACCTATTGACCCATGGTCTTATTCTCAGTACAGCTGCCACCCCTGGGTGATTGATTGATTGATTGATTTTGCAGTACTTGGAATTGAAGTGCAAGGTAAGTGCTCCACCACTGAACTACACATCGAGTCCCTTTTACGATTGGTAACTTGTGCAGTCTAGCCCCAAACTTTCAATCCTCCTGCCTCAGCCTCCCCAGGGGATTACAGATACACTCTGGATGATTCTTAAAGGCAAGATACTTGACATGTATGTACATCCATGTTTCCCCTGAAAGCCCAGAACTACAGGTTCATCACATGGGCAGGCACTCAGTTGGCTTATTGAGTGGTTCTGATCCTTGGACCCAGTACAGAACAGCCTTGCATTGTACTTCTGTACAATGGAGATTCCAAAACCAATTGTACTCATTCCACTACAGCTGAAAAATCTTAGCAAATAACAGTGAAATCTTCAACTGTTAGAGCAGTGAGCTTTTCTGAGCAATGGCTAGGGTGTGTATAACCCATTAGATGTACCTTAGATTTTTTTTTTTTTCCAAGAGACAGACACCAGGCTTTGCTGATATATGCAGAAAGGAGTTAACCACGGAGCGGAGTGCCTGGGAATGGAGACAGTTATCATACAACTATGCTAGGTCATTCAGAATAGTTATCATTACAAATTCTGCCTGGGAAATTGCAGAGGCCCTATTTTAAAAATGAATATTGAGTTGAAAAGGAATTTTGACAAGTCAGATTCACCAAAGTCAAAGTAGGCCACCCTGACTTAAGCTGTCAATAAGGTGTTAGGGAAGATACTGGGAGATTAACACCTTTTCAGGGTGACCCAGCTGTTCTCTTGAAGGTGATAACTTGCAATCAGGCACAGGATGGGGAACAAAGAGGAAGGGGGGCAGAGTGGGGAGCTTTCAAATACAAGCATCCCTGAAGTTCCTACTTATCTTTTTAAAATGACATATTTTTTAAATCTTAGTAGCATTTCCAACCTTTATCAACTACAAGAAAGAAAAACTTTCATTGGTTATTTTCCTCCTGTTTATATTATCTGACACTGATTTTTAGAAAGCTGCTGTATAAGAAGTCCCTCTCTTGATAATGAAAGAATTTCTTTTTCTTCAAATATATATATATATATATATGAATTTTAAAATTTATATTAAATTTATTATAAATTTATCTGTTATATATTATTTAAATATGTTTATATTACATAAAATATTTGTATTTTGTATATATTGTATATGCATTATATATTATTTCGTGGATGTATTTATGTCCATATGTAAATTTTATATAGTTGGTGGAAACCAATTCCCATCCAAATACCTTATGTTTCATTACTAAGGAGTAAGTGTGGCATATTGGGAAAAGCCATGGTAACCATTGTGCTTGCCCTGCACATCTAATGATGAAGTTCCTCTAAATTCACGGGCAAATTGAACAAGTCAAATATTCAGGGGCCTAGCTTCTCACAAGCCAGCTAAAAAATTCATTAAAGTGAAGGACTTGTATTTCCATGATCCAGTTGTATTTTTAGCTACATGGAGGTTCAGCAAACATAATAGACTCTCATGTCACTTTTACAGTTTGCATGAAAATAGAATTCAGTATGGGGCATCTGCTTTCCAAATGTTTAGGAACACTGTGCACTTCAGAATTCACTTATCAGTGTTTTTCCAGGTTTTAACATCTCTGTCTTTAATCTGAAGCTCCACATATCACATGGGCTCACCTGTACAATTCCAGTTTCCCCTCCTTGCACACCTGACCTCCCAGGAGGTAGCCATTTAACATGCCCTCACTCCCATTGAACAATACAGAGCTTTATCCAGGCAGCCTGCAAACTTGAGAAAAAGTCTCCCTGGTCTAAAATACTGCCGTGACTGAACAATGGAAATTTTTATTTGGTTATAGGTAAAAAACAACAGGGATGATATAGAAAAGTAAAGAAAATGAAGTAAAGAACAAAATAAGCAATACAAGCAGTAAATATGCAATGGTCTGTTTTATGATTCTTTCTTGATATTCTTTCTACACCTTTTATTACCAAATGTTTTAAATGAGCACTTATTAAGTCAAACAGAATCTGCATCTTCCCTTAGGCACAGCTGAGAATACATTTCTGGACTTCCAAAAATATTTACATAGTCTTATAGTTAGTTAATCATGAGGTAACATGAATACTTCTAAAATATAAAGTAAGAGTCAATTAGATATTTTTTATACAGGAAGAAGAGAGTTTTTTAAAAAAAAAATGCTTAATCAGCAAAGAGTTAAAATATTACTGGATTCTAGCCCCTAGTTCTGCTAGAGGCTAGCTTCTGGAATATAAGCAATCAGGCCATCTCCTGGAGAATCAATTTCCATACCAGCACATGGAAGGAGGTAGATTAAATTAGCCTTAAGATCCCTTACAGCCCTCATAGCCCATTGGTCTAAAAAAAGAAAAACAAGAAGTTAATTAGTATTAATTAGCATATTATTTTCTCTTATGGACATCACATCTTGGAAGGAACTAGAGAATTAAATTTTTAATTAGAAAGAAGTAAATATCCATTGTAGGAAAACAGAAAATAACATCAACCCCTCTCCCCTAAAAAATACCAAAACCCTAAAATCCTCATCCTCCACAATAATCATTCCCTACACTGTGGGATTTATTTTTTGGAATATGTTCTACACAAGCATATAAACATATACATATACACAAACACATACATATATCAATGAGATACAGCACCTCAGTTTTAAGGCCCACTGCATAGGGAGTGAGGAATATTAATTGGTATAAATCTTTTAGGGACCAATTTATGTATCTAAAGTCCTAGAATTACAGGTGGCAATCACACTTTGATCTGGCAACTGCAGTGCTAACAAAGTAATTGAGTGAAGGATATATAATGTGTACAAAATATTCATCAAAGTACTGTTTAGACTTAGTTAATAGAATGGAAACAAACTAAATGTCCAAAATTCAGGGTCCTGTCAGGTAAATTCAAACAATGGGCCATGGAGGTGCCTTTAATAACCACACCCAGTGTATTTGGGAAAATGAGAAGCTCTGTAAGACCAGTATTTGAGTCATTTCCACCAACAACCACAGGTAAGGGAGCTCACTGAACCGCTTTCTTTAGAAAGCCACAATAAAGCTGCTGGGATGGCACAGCCCCGATCTGGGCTGCTGACAACAATCCCAGGCTCTCCATATGCTCTGCAGCATCCAGAAATGGCAGGCTAACATTTCCCTCCTGCTGGCACTGGTGGGTTTGCTGCAACTGTCACTGTTCAGCCCTCACTCTGCTCCCTCTCCCAAACCTTTTGCCCACTCCTACCAAAGGTGGAGAGAGAGCTCTTGAGGCTAAAACTTTAACCACCTGTTGGGTGTCCCTTTTATATTCCAAAGTGTTTAGGACCTTCCTTTCTTTGGGGAGGGGCAGGGTGGATGCAGCGGGAGGAGCAGAAGGCAGAGGCAGCAGGCAGAGCAGGGGAGGTGTGGGAGTGCACAGGGACATCCAGCAGAGAGAAGGAGGGTCACAGAGAGAGAGAGAGGAAACCAAAAGAGAAGGCTCAGGGCTAGGGCAGGAAATGGAAGCAGTACTTACCAAATAATCACAAACACAGGAAAAGAAGATGTGTCCTTTTGTGTGTGTCCTTCTTTCTGATAATGCGACCAGTGCATTAATCAAGGAAACCCAGGTGCAGTCAACCAGGAGCTATACTGCTGGCTCATGCCCAGGAAGGAAAAAGTTTCCTTCCTTCATTTACTCTCTTCCCTTCCTTTTCCATTGTCCTTTTGATTCTCCAGATCCATTCACACCCTCCCATTGCTTCAATTTGTTCGTCTTCATCAACCTGCTAACCATCCCAGGGGCTTGGAAGAGTGTTAAAAAATGAGAAACCAGAAAAGAGGGAGCTGGGACACCTGCACAGGCTGAGGGTGCATACAGTGATTCACCTATCCTCACCCTTTTCTTCAACCTGCCCATCTTTGACATGGACGATTGCAGATTAAGGGAGTATGAAGGAGTCCTACTGTCACTTCTTCATCCTCTACTTATGGCTGGTATTGGGTGCTGTCTCCTTCACGTCATAACTTTATTGTTCTGGTACCTCCTCACTAACTCAATGTACCTGCCATCTCTGTGCTCTCAATAATACTATTTATTGCTATGATTTAAAATCACACTCAACAGTCAGTTAAACTCATCTTACTTCTTCTCTAAGATGAAACATAGTTTTCCTCAACATCTCTATATTTTCCAAATGTGATATATCATTTCTCTTTAAAGTGGGCTAATTAACAATTAATTGACTTCTAATCAATGGACATAATTTGACATGCAATCAAAAAATAGAATAAAAGCCTGTTCCCAACATCCTCCTTGGCAGCCTGGTAGTACTCTTCTGTATCTAGACACCAGGGACCATGGGTGTCTAGACAATGGGTGTCTCCTTTTGTGGGTCTGGTGCTTCCATGCTGTCCCTGGCCTTCCAAGGATCCTGGTTTCTTACCTAAGGGTGATAAAATAGAGAAGAAAAGTCCTGGTGCAGCACAAACCTAAAGAAAATATAAATGACCACATTTTCCTATGATGGGGGATGGAGGGAGTTCACAACACCACTCTAAGGTGGAAGAAAATCTTTCAATTAACTGAGAACCTACTTGCCAATAACTATGCTGGATGCCTCACGCTCACTAGGAAACTATCTCACCAGTTACTGAAGACACACTCCTATCCTCAAACTATTTTCTCTGTCACACAGACAAACCATTCACATGGTAATTGTCTTATGGATCCAGGCAAGCAGCATCTGCAAGAGTGTCTTATAAACAGATTCAATACCAGAAAAACATGAATTTATGAGAATAAAAATGGTTCCTGTTTATTCAGTGCCTACCACAGGCCAGACCTTATGTCAGTCCCTTTAAATCTCCGGGCTGCAAATATTCATATTGACTTCACAGATGACAATAAGATATGAGGTTTACAGTGATGATCCAGCACACTGTGGACTTTGGCCATGTCTTCTGCCTCATCAGAGATGTTAAATGAAGAAAGTAAATCGAATGGCTTTTAAAACCAGTGATCCATTGGCATATATGATGCCTACTTATTAACACAAGTTATTAATTCTCATTTTCAAAACATTTTAGATGAAGTGGAGTTTAATAAAACCAAACAACAATAATTAGTCTTATTGGTTTAAAGTGCTGCACTCTACAATATAATTAATACTAAGTAATATTTTAATGAAATTGATATTTAAAACATGAGTTACTATTATTGTAATATTTATAATTTGTGGGTAATGTGATATTTTAACTTGTAGGTAATTCTATAAATCATGCCATTTAGTAACCTATATGAGAGATTCTATTATTGGGCTCATATTACAGCTATAGAAACTGAGGCACAGATAGATAATTTCATCTGTGCACAGTTTAAATCTGGGGAATGACAAAGGTTATTAGAAGTTCCCAGAGTCCTAACCCATGACCAGGCCATTTCGTTTTTAGTTGATATTTTTAATATGGAAGTTACATTTAAAAAAAAAAAAAACAACCTCTAGGGAAGGTTTCACTTAAGTTAAAATCTAGTTGAACTCAATCTGGGTATTTTTTTTAATTTCTGATCATCAATAAGCAAGTTAACTCTCCTTTTTCTAAAAGGTTTCTATAAAGAAGTGTTCATTCATTTATCAAAATGCTTTCTTAAAAACTACTAGCCTATGTTTAAACCACCAAAGCTGACGTTAAACAGGAGAGGCGGAGAATGTTGCTTCTTTTACAAATCGTCCTTTGTTTGCAGTTCTGACACCTGTGAAAGTCAGAATTGTCACTTTCTTGCGTTGTTGCTCCACTCACTCCCGCTCTGGGATTTTGCATCAGAGCCTTTGCTTGGAACAGGTTGGTGGCCCTGGCTTGGCATCTGCCCTTGGTGCTGCCTGAAGGAGAGCCATGGAAACCCAGTCTGACAGGCTCCTGGGGAGCCTCCTCACTGCCTGATGAAGACATCACAGACCAAAGGGAACGTTTAAACCATGCTGGCTGCTTTGCATCCCTTAGAATGCAAATCTCTTTGTTTTGCCTCTGGGTTTACCTCCCTGCCTAGGAATCTGGAAGTGGCTCCTAAGCCAGTTGCCAATGATTTGGACTGTTGCCCTTTTATTTCCAGGCGCTGAAAAATGCTTTACATGGCAAAAATGGTTTAAGGTTCCCCCAATTTTTCCTCTGAAAATTGCCATTTATTCCATCCCAAGGTCGGTCTCTTCCTACCTTCCCGGTCTATCCTGTGTGTTGATGGGTACCTCCAACTTGCTGTGGATCTCAAGTCAGAGCTAAGGCTTTATCAGGCTCTATGTGCAGAAGCTTCCACGTCTCCAAGCTAAGTGGAGGACAAGAGATTCTGAAATTTTGCTGAAGGAATTTTTGCTAAATTTGAGACTCAAAATAAGAAAAATCTGAATTTTTTTCCTCAACAATTTTCTCACCTGAAAGACCATAGAGCACAATGACTATAACCTTCATCTCACAGTGAACATTTTTATACTTGAATACATTTTTAAGACCCAGAAACCTGCATATCACTGTACAATTCCAGAGGTAGAAGATTTATCAGACGCTGATGAAGTTTGAGAAGCTTTCCTAAGAAAAGTCAAGCTAAAAATAAAATTGAAAAAAGAAAAAAATAAATAAAAAATAGGAGTGTTCTCTCTTAACATCTGCTACACTAAAGACAAATATATGATATTTCAGAATGGTCTGGATTCACATACATTAAGTTGAAAGTTAAAGCAAGTTAGCCTTGAGCCTAAATAAAAAACTTGTTTACCTCAAACACTGAGAAAAGGTCTTTGAAACCAAAGACCTTTCAGGCTTATGTTATCTAGCAGACTATAACAATTCTCTCCTTCGCAAATACAAATCCTTGGTAAAAGTTTGAAACCAATTATGCTTTCTGGACATTTGTACACCTCTTTCAATAAACAAGCCACCTTCTGCATTCCCATATGTTTCAACTCATTCATATTGACCTTGGCAAGTAACTCAATTTAGAAATTTTTAGTGCATTCCCACTGAGATCCCCATCTCTAAGTAATTATCACTTTGCACAGGCTAGATTAGAAAGTCAAGGTGTTTTTTCCCACCCCTGGTGATTCCCCTGTGTTTTCTATAGAGCACTTATGATTTTCTGGTTGAAGTCCATTTCTGTGTATTTCTTGCTAGCTAAACCATAAGCTTCATGAGAGTAGGAATGGTTTCTTACCTGTGAGGGTTATATTCCATTTATATATAGTCTTCTCAGCACTTTGCATACAGTAGTTATTCAATAAATTTAAGCTGAAGGACCCGGGAATTCCTCTTCTCTAGTAGTACATCCTATAGATAATTGGCACAAGTTCAAAGCACATGCTACTATATATTGTTTTTAACAATGAAAAGTGGAATATAAATGAATCTCTACCAACAAAGGAAGGGAAAAAGAAACTTTCATATCCTGCAAGCTAAGACTTCATATATTAAAAAAAAAAATCTGTAATACAAGGATTCAGGAGGCTAAGGAAGGAGGATTATAAGTTCAAGGCCAGCCTTGGCAATTTGGTGGGACCCTATCTCAAAA
The DNA here is from genome assembly GCF_045843805.1 of Urocitellus parryii. NCBI lineage: Eukaryota > Metazoa > Chordata > Mammalia > Rodentia > Sciuridae > Urocitellus > Urocitellus parryii. The sequence continues at coordinate 144,504,117 of NC_135536.1, forward strand.
TGGAATTTTTAAGTGACTGGGGATGTAGATAAATGGTAGAGCACCCCCTAGGTTCAGTTCCCAATACTGCAAAAAGAAAAAAAAAATCATACACCTGTGCACCTGATAACAAGAGCAAATTAGAAAAATAAGATGTGGGAAAGACTCCATGAAATTGATAAAAAGTTGAAATGGAAAGTTGCAGAATAACATGTGTAGTATGCTTCCATTTTTTTAAAAGAGAGAGAGAGAGAGGAGAGAGAGAGAGAGAGAGAGAGAGAGAGAGAGAGAGAGAGAGAGAGAGAGAGAGAGAATTTTTTAATATTTACTTTTTAGTTTTCTGCGGACATAACATCTTTAGTTGTATATGGTGCTGAGGATCAAACCCAGCTCTGCACACATGCAGGCGAGTGCGCTACCGCTTGAGCCACCTCCCCAGCCCTGCTTCCATTTTTTAACAGGCATACATATATACTATATTATGTGTTGTAACATAATTTTCCTGAGCATCCAAAGTTATAATGGGCAAATATCTCTGAGAAATTGGACACACATTATGTCTTTCTATGTTATTCTTTACATTGAGTATATATGTCTATATAATAAAAGGTTAAGAAAAAGAAATGTTTTCTAAATAAATGAATAAAATTTGAATGAATAAAGTCTATATAATTAAACTGTTAATTCTATATATCTATTCTGGTTATGAGGACATACTGATGAAATCAGTTGTCCCTTAGCAATAGATTCATAACAAGACAAGAAAGGTATTTGCTAAAGGGCAACCCAGCAGCATGCAAATCACTCTCTCCTAGGAGTCTGTAGACTAAACTACTGATTCACCTACTCCTCCCCAATTTATGTGACCATATAGCTTCTGTACACCTCACTCTACTTATTTATAATATGAGGTTGGGTGAATTAAATGATCTCCCTTTGAATTCTAGGTTTTCCACCACTCTTTTGAGAGAGAGAGAGGTGGGGGGGTGATGAGGGTCATCAGATGGCCAAAGCATTAAAGATGTTAGTGACACTGCTATTAGAAGACAGGCAGTTAACAGGATCTGACAATGAAAAAAAAAGGAGCACTTAGAAGGTTAACATTCATTTTATGCTTTGCCTCGTGATATAAATTTAAGCTTTCATCTGCATTCAACCCTACATAACATCCTATAAGACAAGGGAACACTGTTTACGGCATGGCATTTCAAATATCCAGATGATGGTCCATTTGGAATAGATTACAACTCTGCTTTCTGTCATCAAGCATTCTCAAACCCATATTGCATCCACATGGAGCCAAGGACCATTTGTTTGTCCAGTTTTCTTTCATTTGGTGGGAAAAGAAAAATAATGGCGCAACAGTTTGGTGTGGAAATTTTTCTTAATATTCTTTTCTACTGACTATTCGAGATTGAAAACGAAATAAATTATATAATGATTTATCAATCAATTTAACAAGTTAAGTCATCAATAATGCTACAATGGAAAGGAACCTGAATCTTAACATGAAATGTCAAATCCTGTCTCAGAAACCATATAAATACATGGATTTTACTCCAAATATGTTACAGATACAAGAGCAGTAAAAACACTCAGATATAGTTTAATGAGAAGAGCTTTTTAAAAGTTTTCAGCTTAAAAATAATAATAATAAAGCAACTTCTTTGGATCATGTTTACCCATTAAATGCAAAAGTGGTCAAAGGTTCTCATTGTCTCCAGCGATTATTATATAAAGTTATTCTTATGTTTTCTGATAGAGGATTTAAATTAGGTCTCTGAAAGGACAAATTCATTTTTAGCCAAATTTGAAAGGTGTTCCCCACCTAATTCTACTTGAAAATCCATACAGAGTTTTTCACTTAGCAGTTTGCAGAATGATATCTATAGCATTCTATCTCTCACTGGCATGCATTTAGTTTTCATTACTCAAATGTTTCTTATTTCCTTTTTAAAAGTTATTTAAAAAATGAACTGGTAAAACTGCAATGATAGTTTTGAGAAATAAAATGCTTTTGAGTGAGAAGCATGAAAAGAAGGATTGCCCCTCAGAATGAGGATTTCAGCAACAATTGTTAGAGAGAATTATGGAACTCGGGCCAGCAAAATGGTGACCATATGCATTCCTCTCTGATAAGATTTTGCCTTCCACAAATTCTCCTTCTTTTTTCCATTATACTACTCTCCCCAAGTACATTCTTATTTCCCTATCAATTCACTAGGAAACCCTCCTATCCACTGTGAAATCTCAAACTGGATCAGGCTTCTTCATCTTAGCAATTCAATTTTTTCAACTCCATTGAAACATACCTAAATGGAGTAGCCCATACTAATCTGTAGATACTACAAAAGCTAGACTGTCAAGGTAAGAACTAAGTGCAAGCTCTTGAGAGTAAAACCATAGATCCAAGAAAATCGTCCCCATTTCTGCCTTTGACAGACCCTACTAATCAATCCTGGCACTCATTTACTCAAGGTTCAGTCAAAATTTTACAATTCTTACTACTGGATTTCAAGCAGCCATTTTCAGTGAGTTGGAGTTGGCCCAAAAGGCAGAAACTGTTTGGCATCATCACCTTATTCTCTGAAGGCAAAACAACACCCAGATAAGCACTAATAGCTACTAAAGAAAATGTGGGAGGTAGATGATAGATGGCAAGTTACCTTATCATAGGCAAACTACAACATAGTGGGATCATTCAGTAAATTATGACAATACTCCACCATGTATCCATGGAGCTGAACTCTTCTGGTTCGGGACTACAAGGACAGAAGTGGCCATTATCCACCTATAACACTCTCCTTGAAAACAATTAACTTCTTCCATATTAAACCATTTATTGGCTTAAGGCTTACACAGTTAAGGTATTCAACTGAATTATTTTCTACATTTAAATAAGGTAGAAAAAATAAGTTGCCACTGTGTTGAATGCCACACTTACACAAATTTTTTTCTCATCAAGTTATTAACTTGTAAGAATTTATTCAAATGTATGGTTAAGAGCATGCAGTATTCCCTTATAATGAAAAACTGCATTAAAAACATTTCAGCAAAATTTATTAGTCATCTAGAATTTGGGGAAAACTTTTTGAACTTGTATAATTTTACCTTCTCTCCAGGTGATTGTATTTAATTTACAAACTTGTTACATACGAACTACAGTCTTCCATATGCAAATAACCCATTGGAATCAATGATACAGGTGGAACCCAAATTATCTAACTTTTGAGAAACAAGCCAATTGTTGAAATTTAAGAAGATGAATCATCCCTTTACAATGACTTAGATTTGTGATATTTTTTCCCATCACTTCACCCCATCTGTACATACCCATTAATTCAGGAATCAAATTATTCTTGTTTTATTCATTTCAGGGTATTAGTCACACTGTCCTTATTCCTCCTGCATGATTTTGACACATTTTTCCAAATTATTTGGTAATTTTCTTCTCCTTCAAAATTTGAAGTTGGCACTAGTTTGCTCTCAGATCAAAGTTTCCTAAAATATAAAATTTCCTTTATTTGTAACAAAGTTTGATCAATCTAATCAATTTGTGCATGATCATTTACACAAGAAAAGACACTAGTCTTGCTGCCCACAACACAACAGATATGGCCCAGTCAAGATCAAACCCTTGGCAGCTTTGACATACACAGCAGTCTCATTTGATTTACTAGGTAATTAACCTTCTATTAATTTTTTTTCTAGAAGCTCAATTTAATACCAGAAGGATTAAGTCTTATGACGTACAAAGTAGTTTAGAAGTGTCAGGATCCTATGAATCTGATAATTCCTCTACTGGTGGTACTGCTTATTAGGAATGTATAATACAACAAAATTTCAAATTCAGAATTTATTTTATTCATCAGGAGTTGGACCCTAATCTCTTCAAATCATTTTGGGGCATTTGGATTTAGTGATTGACTTGAGGTGAAAAGTTTCTGGATTTCTCCCACCTGGGACAACATAGTGCCAACATATGTGGAAACTTTTTGTTTAAATGCACATTGTTTCCCAAAGGCCTGAATTTTCTATGGAAATAAAGACCACTCAAATAAGAATAAGTAAAGCCTAGTTATTCAGAGCTTACTACAACAAGGGGTCAATCACCATCACTTGTGCTTGGCAGAAACTCCAAGGCAGGCAGAGGAGTAGGAAAGCTTTATAGGGAAAAAAGGGAGGACTTTCAGTTCCCATGATTGGAGACTGCAGATATGAGGAAACTATAGGCAGCTAACTAGAAGTGGGTTGGAATTTGCTAGGGGCACATTTGGCTTTCTCTACTTGGTCCTGGGTTGAAAAGCAGAGACAATTAGGAAGGTCTCAGTTACTAATCAACATCTGGCCATTTGGAGCTGTTTGCTATAAGAATTTTCGTTTGGCTTCCTTGACTGACTGTCCTGGTTCTAAGCCAAAGTTCTATTTTTATGTATGGTCTGTCCCTTGTCTGTATATTCAATCTTTCAACTGATACATACTAAAATGTCCCACTTAAATCTGGTGACATTAGAATGTCCATGCTGGATGATAATTAGCATGACCATCCAATTTGTTAGCCCAGCATTTCTTTTTTGTGACGACAATATAAAACCTATTTGTTGCATGTTATTTTGAAGAAAGAAAAACATACACAAAAAAAGAGAATATAATAAATATTCCAACATGTTTAAAAAATGGCCCAGCTAACATTTAAGAGTATATATTTTCACTGTTATTTCTATATATGAAATTTTCCAGAACCAGGGTTGAACTGGGCATAATAATTTGAAAACTGTTTTATAAACCAGCAATAAACAGATAATCATGAACATTCTTGGCCTGATCACTTATCAATTTTCCCTATCATTTTAATGACTGTGTTATTTTAGTGATTACACACATTAAGGGTTCCTATAATATAGGCAGCAGTCTGCTAGCTTGAGAAATTCGTGGTGTGTCTTATTTTTCATTATGATAAATAATATATCTCTGAACCTTCCTATCGGTGACTTAGTATATAGCAATTAACTACTAGATTCTCAAGGAAAGAAATATGGAAAAGGATCTGTGTTAAGAACTAACCAGGAGGAAATAGAGTGGGAAGATCCATGCAGTGGATCCATGTTTGTGTGAGTCAATTTTCTGTCACTGCAACAAAACACCTTAAGTAATCAACTTGTAAAGAGAAAAGATTATTTTGACTCAAGGGTTCATGCTTCAGTCCATGGTTGCTTAAATCCATTGCTTTTGGGTGTGTGGAGAAGCAGCACATCATGGTGGGGGCACGTGGCAGAATAAGCTGCTCACCTCACGGCAACAGAGAATCAGAGAAAAAGAGAGAGAGGGAGGTTCCAGGGCCCCAGTCCCCTTTCAGGACTCAACTGCAATGACCTAACTTCTTTCCACAAGGTCCACATCCTAAAGTTTCCTCCATCTCCCAACACTGCCATCAGCTGTGGAGCAAGCCTTCAAAACATGTGCCTTTGGGGGACAGTTAAAATCCAAACCATAATACTGTTCCACCTCTTTTGCCCCTCAGCTCCCATTTCTCTTCCTGGGCTTTAGTTTCCTCATTGTATAAGGAGAAAGAGCCTCCAAGGATGTGGCAGTAACACTTTGCAATTCTACCTGACCTGATCCTGCTCTTTTTGTAATCATGCTGGCTAGTGACTCAGGCTGCACCTCCCAGGAGCTTGGCCTAGACAGAGCTGACAGAGCCCATCATCAGCCTAGGTGGACATGGAATGGTGGCTGTACTCAGGTTGCCTGGTTTTCACTGACAGCTCTCAGACACTGAGATGAGGTTTCTGGGCATCTTTGAACTTCAAAGCATGTCAGGTTGCAGCCTGCCTATGAGCCTGGGGATATGCAAGTCACTCTATAGGACAGGCAAACTGAATGTTGAGGGTGAAATTCTTGGCACATGTACAAATCTCTCTCTCTCTCTCTCTCTCTCTCTCTCTCTCTCTCTCTCTCTCTCTCTTTCTCATTTTCCTGTTGTTTTGCATCAAGTTCTACTATTTCAGCCCAATTTGTGTAAACACAAAGTTTCCCAGACAAAAGCAAGCTCTACTTCAGTGTCAGGGAAACAAGCACTTTGAAAAATCATAACCAGAAGTAGACCCAGGTGTAGGTCCTGAGGTTACATTATTTGGGTTGTCCTTAAGAAAAAGAAAAGAAAGTTACAAGCATAATGTTAAGTGAAGGGGCCTTGCAAAACACTGCAGGTGCTCTGGTTTGCTGCTAAATCCTCCTAGGGGCCTGGTCAATTCCCAATGCCAGCTCCACCTTCAGAGCCGCTGATTCAGGTAGACACCAGGTTGGGTCAAAATCCTTCGTTTCTAACAAGTTCCTGGGTAATGCCTAAGCTACTGATCCACACTTAAGAGCATCCACACTTTGAGAACCAATGACTTACACAAATGATAGGGGAGACTCCAGAATACAAAATTCTTTTTCACATTTTACAAGAATCACAGAACTTCTTTAGGGGCCCTCCCAGGGCCACAAGAACTTGCCTTTCTATGAAAGAGGAGACTGCATTGACTGTCCTCAAAACAAAACACATCCCCTTATCTAGAGTTTCAGATTCTGGTTGTTTCCATTGCTCCCAGAGGGTGACAGTGTAATGTGTGCAAGCTGTTTCTATAGAGCTAAGTATTAAGTATTTAAAATCTTGACTTTGCCACCACACGTGACCTTAGTCAAGTTATTAACCTCCTCATCATCAGTTTCCTCATCTTGAAAGTGGAGATAATAATGACTCCTCTCTCAAGGTATAATTGTTAGAATTCAGCACCCAATAAGAGTTCTCACTACCAGCCGCAATTGCAGCAGCAGAATGTGGCTCACAGCACTGACTCTAGAAGGAGACAGGCTGGGCTCAAATTGGGCCACCATAAGTTCACAGCAGTGAAAACATATCCAAGTGAAAGAACTACCCAGGGTCTTTGTGTGTTTGGATTTGAAATGTCCCCCCAAAAACTCATGTGTTGAAGATTTAGAAGGCAGCGTGGAAGAATTTAGAAGTGAGACTTTTGGGAAGGGGATTGTATCATGAGGGCTATAACCTCATTAGTGAATTAAGCTATTTGATGGGTTAATAATTTGAATGGATTACTGGGAGATAGTAAAAACTGTAGGCATGGGTGGGGCATGGTTGGAGGAAGTAGGTCACCTGGTGCATGCCATTTTCCTACCATGATGATCTGCCTCACCTCAGACTCAGAACAATGAAATTAGCCAGCCATGGACTGAAACCATGAGCCCAAAATAACCCTTTCCTCCTGTAAGTTGCTTTCCTCTAGTATTTGTGACCTCAATTAAGAAGTGACTATCTACAGCTTTTGTCTCCTCATCTATGAAACAGAATAATAATGATGACACCTACCTCAGACTTCTTTAAAGGTTAAATGAGATAATGCATGCAAACATGTCCGGTGCCTAACCCATAGTAAGTCTCCATAAATGTCAGCTGCTTTTGCTAATGTTTTCCATGATCTCCTGTTAATTATCATTGGCCCAGGAAGCCAGAACCACAGAGGAAACCCTCTTCCATTGCTGAGCACATGATAAAGAAGCAAGACATTTCTTTTGAACTGAAAACAAAACTGAATTGAATTCTTTGTCTCATCAACATCAATCATGAGAATTTATTATTCATTTTGACATGAGTTAATAAAAATAGTCCTATGTGTCGCGACCCCTCGCCGGCAAGGGAAAAAAACGACACAGGATTCTTCCTTCAGCAGTTTACTCATAATGAAAAGACAGGAACAAGAGAAGAAAGCGCACGCTCCGAGCAGTCGGTCTGCCCTAGCTTAAGTACCCAGCCTTGCCAATGAACCAGCACTACGTGGAAGAGTCTAATAGGTGCAGCCCAGCGGAAGCAGGCCAGAGCCCAGCCCACAGCCCAACAAGGAGTTGTTTAACAACTCTAACCGCTGAGTCATCAGAAGCAGGAAGCCAGCGCCATTTTCAGGGTGCGGTCGCCGGCTCCCAACACTATGGAAATCAAGCTTTAAGATTTAACCAAATTTTCCCTTTTAGGTTGAACAATTGATTGGTCTACTCATATCTGTGGATGGTGTGGTGGTTCCATTACTTCTTTACATACTTGGCCTTGAATATATGGAACATTAAACCCAGCAGAGCTGAAAGGAGGGAGTAGTTTTAGGGGCTATTGCCATTACATCAGCCACCAGTAAAATGATTATGGGTGAATTTTTTCGGGCTCCTGAAAATGGTGACAATTATCAATGGGCCTGTTGGGGCCATCCATAGCAGGGGTTCAACTACCAAAAGCAGAATGTTGACAGAGCAGACCCTGACCAAAAGCTTAGAATCAGCAGCAATCATCCTTTTGATGAACACAGAGGCTAACTCTGTCCCTAACTCCATCTTTCCCTTTCTGCCTAACCTCCTGCAAATAGGGACTACCAAGAGGTAGCACTTGAAATCCCCATCTAACCAGAGGCTTCAGTTAAACTAAGTTGTGACTATTCCATAATCAGATGCCAAGAAATATCAGTATGCAGAGAAGGAGTAAAAATATGACAACTCTCTGTTGTCATATTTTTCAGGAGCCCTCAAAAATTCACCCATAGTCATTTTACTGGTGGATGATATAATGGCAATAGCCCCTAAAACTACTCCCTCCTTTCAGCTCTGCTGGGTTTAATGTTCCATATATTCAAGGATTCCCAAATAGCAATTCACTTCATTCCAAAGTCCGTGTATGAACCTTTTATGAGTCATAAATGATTCTATCACCAAGGTAGGAAATAAAGTACTTACTAACATTCATGGATTCCAGAATCTTTTTGATAATGCCTGTTGTCAACCCCCTTGAAGACTTAGATTCCCTTTAGTTCAAAGAACATGTATGTACTCGATGAGTTTGATTACATTTAAATATGCTAGTATTACAGACTAGAACACTAACATCATGTTCACCAAGGGAGCTATGATTCCCTGTCATTTGCCTTCTATATCAATATGCTTTCTCTTCCACAAGTTGACAACCAGGAGTCTCTCAAAGAGAGGGGTTATATAGTGACCAGCACGTGCTCTTCTAGCTTCTGGCACAGGACCTGGTCTTTGTTCATGAAGGCTATCAGCAACATTTTCCGTATAGTAGCCACGGTTTATCATGGCTCAGGCATTCCCTCTGTAAACCATGCCTACTCTTCATGAATAGAATATCATGGAATCATAGAAGAGGGAGTCTGCTTTCTGCTGAGAAATTTCAGGAGGTATCACAAAGAGCAGACGTTAAATCCAATCATGAGGCATAGGTAGGATTTTGGTGGTGGTGGTAATAGGGTAAATGAGAGAAAGAATATCCAGGGTGAACACCACAAACAAAAGCATACACACGTACAGGAACACACACACATACAAAAAAACAGTAGAGAGACACAAAAGTGCAAATTGGGTTTATAGTCAAAAGAATTGAAGCTTTGACTCAAAGAGAGAGTTCTATACCTTCATTCATAGCGCAATAGGAAAAAGATAGATTCAACTCAAGTGTCCATCAGTGAATGAATGGATCAAAACATGGCAAGTACATACAATGGAATGTTATTCAGTTTTAATAAGAAAGAAAGGAAATCATAATATACGGTATGATATTCAGGATATTCACCAAGTGAAATGCACTAAGATCCAAAAGGGCAAATGTCAGGGGATTACCCTTATATGAGGTACCAAAAGTAATCAAACTTTCTTAGAGATAGAAAGTAGAATGGGGGTTGACAAAAGGAAGAATGTGGAGTTAGTGCATAATAGAGAGTTCAGTTTTGCAAAATGAAAATTGCTCTACAGATTGATGAAGATAATGTTTACATGATGTGAGTGTGTTTAATGCCACTGAATTGCACACTTAAAAAATGGTGAAGATCGTAAATTTCACATTGTGCGTATTTTACCACATTAAAAAATTCTAAGAAAGAAAAATTAAAGCTAAATCATCACAACCAACCTCTGAGTTAAAACATTAACTTCTATTTACACACTTACATTTTCCAAATATAATGCAGTTACATTTATACAAATTCATAATATGAAAATTTGAAATATACATGATTAAAACATTAATAAATGTCACATTACACCAAAATGTTGAAATGTGAACCCCACCCTAAAATTTTGTAACTTAACTAAGAACCATATATATTTAGGTCTCAAATACCAAGTGAATTGTGAACTATATTTAAAATAAAACATCTAACAGCTTTTAACTGATCAATAAAAAACTCCCATCTTGGACTGGTGATGTGGCTCAAGTGGTAACAAGCTCGCCTGACATGTGCAGGGTGCTGGGTTTGATCCTCAACACCACATAAAAATAAAAAAATAAAGATGTTGTGTCCACCGAAAATGAAAAAATAAACATTAAAAAATTCTCTCTCTCTCTTAAAAAAAAACCTCGAATCTCCTTTGTCAGTTACTTCTGAATTGTAGCTATGATTTTAGTAAATTTTTAATTATTATTTTTAAATACACCATCATGAATATGAATTTTTCCTTATATCATATTCTTAAAATTCAAGCTATTATATGATAGTACCAGCACTCACAAAAACACATCTGGATATAAATTATTTTGGAACAGAATTTGAAGTGACACAATCTTAAGAAGTAGGATAATCATTTATTCATGATCTACTGTTCTCTATAGGATGAAAGCTACATTTAAATGTCCTATCTTCTTCAATTGGTGTGTTCTAATCATACATCTCTGTGACTTTAAATTACTTTGGAATGAAGTGAATCTACATACATACATTCTTGGCATGAAATGCAAATACAGTGTGTCATGGAAGTTGAGCTTTTTTTCAGAAATATTGGACTCTCAGCAATCTCTGAAGTGTGCAGGCTCATAGCTCTCTTCTGCTGTCCTGAGCAATGTAGCTATTCAACTGCCAGGTTCTGGGTCTGAGCCCCATTAACTCAAAAGGGTTCATGCAGGTGGGCAGCAGACCTGCAGACAGCCTCATGCCAGTCTGTTCACCTGCCTGGCTCCTAAGCACCCCAGTCTGGAAGCTTTTCCCTGATAAAGGTTGTTTCCAAATGGTGGGAAACTGTCTCAATGCCTATAAAAATTTTCATCCAAAATTCAGCCCAGCAAAATTATCATAGCATTGGACCTCAGATCATCTTAAGCTCCAAATAGTATCAAAATAATTTAATAATTGTCTCATTGAAGACTGTAGTAACCTGATGTCATACACAAAACTACTTCTAATTCAATCTGCAAGTTTGTGAAAATATGTGTATCAGGGCATTTGCCAGTAATGGATGGAGCTGGAGAATATTATGTTAAGCAAACTAAGCCAGTCTCAAAAAAGAAAGGCTAAATGTTTTCTTTGATATGTGAATGCTAATTCACAATAAAGGGTTGAGATTAGGAAAGAATAGAGTACTTTGGATTAGACAGAGGGGAGTGAAGGGAGGGGGAAATGAGGTAGGCAGGATAGTAGAATGAATCTGACATTATGATCCCATGTACATATATGAGTACACAACCAGCGTAATTCTATATCATGAACAATCAGAAGGATGAGAAGTTGTACTCCATTTATGTATGATGTATCAAAATGTATTCTACTGTCCTATATAACTATTTAGAACAAATTTTTAAAAAGAGATGTAATATTCCAACACAAATGCATCTGCCAAATAAGAAGAAAAGTGAAGTCTAGGAAAATATTACCAAGAATCCTAGCGCCACATAAAACATGAAGCCTCTTCTCAAATACACATTTTTGCTCTTCCAACCTTTCCATTCGGGACACACAGTCAGTCTTTATGCTTGTATGAAGGTCAAGCTGTTGAAATCACGGTTGAGAATAACAGAGGGACATACTCTGCCACTCTTTAAAAACCTGTGAAGAGGCCAACTACAATGTGAGGAAGAAAACATCTAATGAGGCTGTCAGGCATATCATCACCTCCAAATCCAGCTTGTGCTCACCCTGACAGCATTACATGGCACCCTTTGCCTGAGTGTATAAAGAGTTTAGCTTTGAAAGATGCAGATGCCTTCATGTTTCAGCCATTCTCTAGGGTAAGAGACGCACAGGCAGCTACAGAGGACCTTCCAATGAGGTGGGGCACCCTTGTGTCCTTGTGGAAAGACTTTCCCAAACCAGTACCCAAAAGTTTACACCTCAACACACAAATAAATGCATACCCGTGCATTTGTATATACACACACACATATACACACACACATACACACACACAGACACACACACACAGCATTAACTTTCCCAGAAAAGATAGGATGGCAAGAATTAAGTGGAGTAAAATTAGAACATTATATGACAGCTTTTAACCATAAAGCTGCATCTAGAAATCAATTCAGAAATTATACTGGGATTTCTGCTCCCTGTAAACATTTGGGTGGAGACTGACCAATGGAAAACATGGATTTCTCCACTCGTCTCAATGGTAATGGACATAAGGAGATTTTAAAGAATAATGCATTATGTTTCTAACTCAGTTCTTCTAAGATTTTATTTTTTGATTCTAGGATTCCTTTTTATTTTTCAGTCACTCAGAAAGATACTTACTAATGGGTCTCAAATTACATGAAAAGAGATCTAAAATGCAGAAACACTAATATGTCCTATAGTATTGTGACTTCAAATGTAGAAATGGTATTTGTGTGCAAGTGAAGAGGATAGGCAGCAGCTCTGGAAACCAGAGCCAGAGGAGAGGAACACAGGCTAGAATGAGAGATGGAGAGGTGCAAAAAGGAAACATGCCCAGAAAGGAAAATAGAGGCATTCCTACATACATACACACACACACACACACACACACAAACATACATGTCACTAGTACTTTAAATGATACAACACTCATATCGTGATCATTTTTTGCTATAGGGTTTTCCAATGAAGTCTATGACATAAATATATATATATATATATATATATATATATATATATATACACATGCAGACACACACATACATATACATAAACACATATGCATATGTGTACATATATTCAACATATATGTATATATTAGTTTAATAAACAAAACAACCATTTTTGCAAGATATAGCATTGCTAGACCTTTAGTCCATTATGATTTTCCTCTGTATGTTTCTCCTCCTTTCCAGATGGTACCAATTAAGAGTAAGGACCACAGTCCTAACAGATGTTAGCCAAATATGCCCAATCTGAAGCTTTAATGAACAAAGTCAGACACATTTACTATACCCAAGAGAAGCAAAAATAAATATCACAAATACAGTGGACCACTTGGGTTAACTTGATATGACTAGGGCTTTGACCTGTGGCTATGATTAGTTTCAACTCTTCCCTCTATTTGTAATTAGCATATCAAAGATTGTCATGGTGTTTACCAAAACCCTGACCTTGGAATTCTTTGACATGATGTATTTTTCCTTAATATTGTTTGAAGACGCAATTTCCTATAACTGTAATAGCTGTAACTTTGCATTACAGCTATTGAAATGTGAAGCATACTATTTTTAAGATTTTAAACCAATGATGGTTAGCAACTAAGCATGTAGCTTGCTCTGTGTCAAGAAAATGTGCTATTTTCCAGCTCTCTCTGGGAGCTATGGTTGAACTCAGCTGGCATCATTTCTATAACTTGTGCCTCCAAGAGTTCCTTTTTGGGAAGGCCTAGCAGAAAGCAGACTGATGTCAAGCATTCTTATCGCCTCTAGGGGCCCATCTTGGCCCTTATATTTTCCTGAACAATAGGTGGCAGTAAGGAGACACATTCTGCAGGAGCTAATTAAAGAGGTTTTCCATTTCAGGCAGGGTTGTACAAATGCTGCTTTAAAGAAAGGATTGAGTAGTAAAAAAAAAAAAAAAAAAAAACCTGATTCAAGTCTCTCTGCACACACTGTTCTGTTCCTACATATGTTGCACCTAGCTCCGAGATTCTCTGCCCACCGCCCCCTTTCCTTATATAAAGAACTCACCTTGTGATATAAATACTTCCTTAATGTGAAGAACTCAGGTTTTGCAATTAACAGACCTCCAACCACCTACTCCCCCACCCCATGTGCACACACCCCCACAGACACAAACATGCACACACATACACACACACACACACACACACACACTGACACATCTAAGAGAGCTTAAGCTTGTCAAAAGCACAGATTCCAAAGCTGCAAAGCCAAGGGGTGCTTTGTGAGAAATCTGCCATATTATGGGAACATTTGGTTTCTGAACTGCCTTAAAACAGTGACCTTTTTTCTATTGCCAAATAAACATTCTGCAAGCTGCACTGGTGTAGAACAAAAGTATCATCCAATAGTTGATCATGCTGATCAAAGAGTTGTCTTTTAGGTCCTTTTGTCATTTTGACCAGAAAAGGCAGTCGTTTGAATTCTTAGCAGAGACCAGCCTACTTTGCTTTAAATGCACATTAAATTTTTTTTTCTTAAGTGTGCACAGCTCTCCTCTGAAAACACACACACACACTCACACACACGGTGGTGTAGGGAGAGAGACTGATTTAATAAAACACCAAGTCCCAGGGAATCTACATGACTAATTTTGTATTAAAAAAAATACTGGAGACGTCTGTTCCAGTGGGCGCAGTCCCCAAAGATTAGTAATTGCAAACATTAGTCATGAAGGCATGGAAAATACAATCTGTAGCTCATCTAGTACATTTTGCCCAAAAATACAATCTATGGAAACTCAGTATCACCCATTAACTTGCAGCATGCCTCGTAATGACGCAGTCCATTTTACAAGGAGGATCTGTCAGGTTTTCCTGAGTTGTCAGGTTCCCCTCCCTGGAAACTGCTCCCTCTGTACCCAGCAGGATTCCATGGCTGGTCCTCTTCCTCCTATACTCACTCTATTTAACCTGTAAGCTCATGGATACTCTCCTTTTGATGCTTTAGATTCACCTGAAAGGAAAGGAAACCTTGAGAGGGTGATATGGAAGACATGTGAGTTATTTCACAATGTAGCTGGCCACTCTGTGCTTCTGCTTCTTGGTTGCCAGAAACTAACTATAACATTTTCTACCAATTGATTGTGAAATCTCCCAAGAGATTCCCAGGGAGAATGAACATGTTGACTTTTTTTCAACATCCATCACTGTCTAGTCACTCATTTCTAAAAGGGCAACTCTGATGGTCCAAATCTAAATGTCCACCTGGGTCCCCAGTCACATGCCAGACCAGATGTCTAGGAGTCACCCTTAATTTCTCCTTCTACCTTCTCCCAGTAAATCAGATCGTGGTCAACGATCCTTGTCACAACCTTCTAAAATAGCAACATCTACTCCTCCTTCCAGATTTACTAAGGCATCAGCTCCTTTTCCGAATTTTTCTTCTGTTGTGGTTTAGATGTGAAATGTCCCCAAATGCTTGTGTGAGAGAACAAGACAAGAATGTTTAGATGTGTAATGACTGGGTTATGAGAGCTTTAAACCTAATCAGGTCATTAATTCATGGACAGGAACTAATCAGGTGGTAACTGTAAACAGGTAGGCAGTGGCTGGAGGAGCTGCGTCACTGGGATTGTGCCTTTGGGACTTATATTTTATTCCTGGTGAGTGGAGGAGGTCTCTCTTTGCTTCCTGGTTGCCATCTCCTGAGCTGTTTTCCTCCACCATGATGTTCTCCCTCAGCTGGGCACAAAGCAATGGAGTTGGCCATCTCTGGATTGAAATCTCGGAGATTGTGAACACCATATAAACTTTTCCTCCTCTAATATTTATCTTGTCAGGTCATTGGGTCACAATGGTGAAAAAAATGACTCAAATATCCTGCATTCCCCAGACCTACATTATGTCCTACATCTTTGCATTTCCCTAATCCCCCATACCTAATTCATTACAATTTTATTTTATTTTTTGTAAATTGCAGCTCAAGTTACCTGTCAGTCTTCTCTAGGAGACTGTGAGATCCTTGAAGAATGCAACTTTCTTTTCTCTCTTATTCCTCAACCTGTGCCTCGCCCAGGCACTTGGTGGATGAATGGAAGGATGAATGTGTGGGTAGAGCGACAGTTAGAAACACTCCAGGCAGGGGATCTCAGCTTCACATCTATCATGAGGACATTCTTCTTAACCACATTACTTGGATGATTCTTAAGAACAAACTATTTTTAAAGAAAAAAATAATTTGCATTCCAAAACGTCAAGTCCCTGAACACCAACTCTTGGAGGAAATCTCAAGGAAACTGTTTGAAATAATGAAAGGCTTGTCTTAGAGGGTGGACCACATTTAAATTCCAAATCAAACAGGCTGTTCTTCCGCCCCCATTTCCATCTCTTTATACAGCCATAAATGTAACTCTGCTGTAGACTAAAAAGCCGGGTTTGAATTTTCCAGGTAGAACATACCTGTCTATATATTTAGAGGCACTTGATCCATCAAGAGTAATAACATGCTCTTGGACCCAGATTCTTAAAAATTCCAATAGAAGAGGGTCAAAACTTTTACCAGCGGGAAAACCTCTATATATGATCAGCTGTCCTAAGCACTGAAATCATTTCAGGTTTCTGACTAGGATCCAGGGAGAGGTACCAGATAAAATACTGTATATCCAGATCAATCTGTTTCAGATAAATAATGGACAATTACTATATACATATGCTTCGTGACATATTTGGGGTATACTTAAACTATTATTGACCTAGATTTTCACTAAATATCCCACATTTTTATTTACTAAATCTGGCAATGCTAGTTTTAGGGTGCAGGATCACTAAGGTGTCTTATCTTAGTTTCCTATGAAATGGATATTCCACTGAGAGCTAACATAGAAGTTCTATAATTTAGCTGGTCCTGCCATGTGATTGTTGTTTGTCTCAGTCCAAATTGGTCATCACCTGGGTTGGAGATGTGTCTGTGATAGAGTGTTTGGCATGTGTGAGGCCCTGTGTTTGAGCCTCAGTGTCCCCCCCACACACCACACACAAATACGCTTTTTCAAATCATTCACCCCTGGGAAGGCTGTCCCTCTTCCAGCCCTTCTCACACCCTTTTGAGCTCGTGATATCAAAACATGTTCGCTGAAGTATTCTCTGATTTCTGTCGAGCCCATCCACTGGAATCATAACTCCAGTCCCATGCACAGCTGTGTACATGGAGAAACCTCATGGGAATAAAGGGAACCAATGAAGATAGCACCTATCAGTGTTTCCACATCCTACCTGCCTGTGTCCTTCTTCGGGACTTTAAGTACAAACATGCAGGGCTTCCAAGAGGGTGAGGTGAAAGAGCCACCCAAGGCATTACGTTTAAGGAGGCAGGAGTCTCAGAGTGAGCTCCTGTGAGTGAGCACCAGCCCCACTGGTGCTCCCCAGGCACCTGACTTCCCTCTCTCTGATCCAGGCCCTACACATGTAGGCCACCTCTTCTTCAACCTGAATGACTGAAGCAAGAATTTGACATTTCTGTCACATCATAATAATTTCTGGGTGGGAACAATCCAGATTTATAAGGAACGAGATGGTGATTTTTAACCAATATATGACATAGTCCCTCACAGAACTATAACAATCAGTGCGATGTTCTTAGCACTGGAGCTGGACCCTGCCCTCATCAACATGGTGAGCACAGTAGGTCATGTGCTCATTTTCTAGGGTTGTCACAACGAAGCACCTCAGACTGTGTGGTTTAAAAAAAACAGAAATGCACTTGCTTCATCCTAGAGGTCACGAGGGTCAAACCAAGATGCTGGAAGGCCTGGTTCCCCCGAAAGGCTAGGAGGAAGACTTTGTCCCAGGGCTCTCCCCCAACTTCAGGTGACCTGCAGGTGATCTCTACCATCCCTTGGCCTGTAGAGACCTTTCATCTTCACGTGTCATTCTCTGTTTGTGTGTTTGGGCCCACATTTCTCTTTTATTAGGACATAAGGCACATCAGATTAAGGCCCAGGATAATGACCTCACTTTAACATAAGTACCTGTATAAATACCCTGTGTCCCAACAGGGGCACATTGTGAGACACTTCAGGCTGGGAATTCAACACAGGAACCTCAGGGGGACCCAATGCAACTTGTAATAAAAGCATGTCAACACTGACTAGCCAAGGACACAACTGTGGACTCTCAAGGTCCCTAGGACAGGTAACTGTTTCTCTTGAATTTCAATCATGTAAGGGCCTATCTTTCTACACCCCCCAACTCCAAACCAACACCTTGCTCCAGTCAATTTGATTTCTGGACATCCTGAATGCCCTCTTCACAGAGGAACAGTCCTTGGATAGCTCAGAATGTAGTGACCCACCCCGGCTCTCATGTCAGCACCACTAAGTCGTTCTGGAAAGTCCTTTGAACACTCTGCTCCTCCCCATTAACCTGCACTGCCAGAAATAAGTGTCTTGAAGGCCCCTCCTACCCTACACTTTTAATGTTTCTTCTTACTTCATTCTAAGTGTCACTTCAAGGGAAGTGGGGCTAATGGACCAGAGCATCTCACGTCCCAGAGGGCTTCTTTATTTTCCCCACAAACAAATAACTACAGGTCCCAGGTAGAGAAGGATGGACATCTGCCTTCAAGTGGGTAGGCCTGTCATGAAAACTCAGGAGGGATGGCTGGGGATAAGGCAGCTGGGGCTGTCCGTAAGAGTCAACGGGGGCTCTTTCCCAAATATGCACCATGTGATATATAAAGCAGGAAGAGAGTGTTTATGAGCATCTCAGGATATCGGGCCAAGGTGTGAAGATGGCAGGAGGAAATAAACATGGGGGGTAAAAGGGTACCTTGAACTCTGGGGGAAAAAAAAAAGTACTATTGTCTTAGGAGGTACTGGTCAGCCAGTGATGAGTTTGAGATCTGATTCTTTCTGGAATGGCGGTGTGACCTGGAAAAGAGTACTCAATGTCTTTGAAGTTAATTTCTCCATTTATAAAATTGGCTTATGATAGCTACCTATCACTGGCTCACTGAAGCATTAAATATGGAAAACCCCACAATCTGGTACATCTGTTCCAAGATAAATGGATTGTCAATAAGTATCAATTTCTTCCCTGGTCTCCCTTTAGGAAAATGAGACTTCATCTTGGGGTTTCCAGGCAGGGCCAGTAGAGGGAAAGCAGAAAGGACTGGGAGGAAAGTTTCACTAGACTTTGGTTGCTGTCCATGGACCAGGGGCTCTTGGGGTCCACAGAAAGAAGGGACTGAATAAAGATGGCCTGTCAGTTCATCAGGACTCTGGGGACAGTGTATAAGACACTCATTCCCGGTCCTTTCCAAAAGGGTCAGGTTCTGCACATGTTAAGGCCAAGGATACTCAAAAAAACTACCCCAGTGATTTAAACCCAGAGGAAACAAAGATCTGATTAAGCGCGGCACTGAGCCCTGCCGACACTAGGTGGCGCCGCGCAGCAAGAAGCCCGAGGCGGCGGCTCCACGCAGTGCTTCAGCGCTGAATGACAGAACGTTCCTGCAAGTCCCTGGTCTGAGAAGACAGCTTCTGCTTAGTTCATTCGTGGGTTATTTCTGCCTTTCTATTAGCATTTGCTGAGTAAAACACCATCTTTTATGACATGCAACTTCCCACTCCCACAGAGGAAGAGACGTAGAGGCGAATTTTGATCACAATATATGATGCCTGATGCATTTCCTTAGTTCAAATGAGATTTGAAGAGCTGGTCAAAAGTTACAAAATTATTCTAAACCGTGTGATTCTTGCCAGTGAGTATTATCTGAACTCCCCAATAAACATTTATAAAAGTGATAGTGAAAAAAAAGAAAGAGAGAGAAAAGACAGAGAGGAGGGAAAGAGAAAAGGAAGAAAGGAAAGGAGATTTAGCTTTAATAATCAAAAGGCAATTTCTAATGATATTCAGCATACTCCACCCAACGATGCAGGAATTCCACTTCTAGAAAGGAGTGTTGACATCCACAAACTATCTACAAGAATGCTCAAAGCAGTTCTAATCCTAATGACCTAATCTGGAAATAATCCAAATGTCTATCAACAAGAGAATGAATGAATAAATTGTGATATATTCATCCCATGGAATTGCTCTCAGCAATAGGAAGGAATGAACTGCTAATATGTAGAGCGACATGGCTTTAGGCTGAATGAAAGGAGCCAGATGTAAAAGACAGAAGAATGAAAGATTCCACATATATGAAATTCCAGAACAGCCAAACCAGACTCTGTGATAGAAAGCAGCCCAGTATTTGCCTCTGGGGGTGCCCACTGCCTGCAAAGGGACACAGGGAACTTTCTGGAATAATGGAAATATGTTAGTTCTTGATTTGAGTGGTTAGTTACTCAAGTGTGTGCAGCTGTGAAAATTCACGGAGCTGCACATTTATATGATTAGCCAAATTGGTCAGGTTTGTACCATTTGGAGATGGTAAGATTTCAAACCACTCAACTCTCTGTTCGTATGTGCTTTTAAAAGATTTCTCTCAGCAAGTTTTTTCCTCTAATGTGAAGAATATGGCCTATTTCTGGCATCTTTCCCTCCTGTCCAAATTTTTTTTTGTTTTGTTTTGAATAATTTAGCTAAAGACTTCATTAGTTGTTTTTTTGTAAGTGCTTATGTTTCTAACTAATGAATTGTCCAAATCCTTATCATAAGACTTCCATTTTACTCATTAGAACCTTAATTGTCAAGCAGCTGAAATGATTCTTATTGTTTATTCTAATTGCTATTAGGAAGAAGTACCAGAATTATTTGTAATTTATTAGCCACATAAAAAATAATGAGGGATAAATAGAGTTATTTTCCCTGAAGTGGTTTTCAAGGTACAGAGACAAGGAGGGGCATCTTGAAGCAAAGCCACTCTGGGCTTCTCTGGGAGGGGGAGAAGTCTGTCCCTGGGTCTCTCTACTTGCCTTGCTATGCTCAAAATTGCTCTTTCCCATCCTCTTGAAGCACTCAGGACCTTCAGAGGTTGCTTCCTGTTGTGCCAATCAACATGCACTCTTGGAAAGGATCTGGTGGTGGCTCTGTGAATCTTCACACTTCCATGAGGACAGGAAGCACACCTGCTATTCACTCCTGATGTCCTCAAGCTATGCATAAGAGAGACAGGTGACTTGATTCAGGGGACAGGAACAAAAAAATCTGGTGCACATAATCAAATACTCTTTTTTATTTTAATATCTTTCTAGTTGTCAATGGACCTTTATTTTATTTATTTATATGTGGTGCTGAGAATCAAACCCCAGGCCTCACACATGCTAGGCAAGCACTATACCACTGAGCCACAACCCCAGCCCTGATCAGGTATTCTTGATTCACATCTGTGTGCAGGAGGTGCCTGCTGAAGGGATGGTGGGTGGCAAACTTAAAGTCAAAGACTTTAAAGCAGGATCTAGGGTGGGCTGACATTTCCTTGTACCTGATATTTACCCCTAGAGGGACTATCTTTAATTTGCATAAGTCATTGTTGAAACTAACAATGGCCCAAGATTTGTCGTCTGGAAAACTCAATGGCTGTTATAAGCAATGTACCTATTTAGCACACCTGGTTATGAAGATTTGTGGACTTCCCTTGAGGAATTTATATCCCAGCCAAGAAGAGTACAGTAATGCCAAGGAACTGGATCTCCTTCCCCACCTTGCTCTCATCACTTAACTGATTGTTTGGTCTTTCCTCCAACAGACACTTTTGATTCTCCTACTTTGGCATGGATGTCTCTGCAATGTGCTCCAGAGCATGATGGCATAGAACAATTCTCATCATAATTATAACAAATGGTGCCAGAATTCACAGATGCATACATATTTATATTCCATGTTTTTTGTAAAGCATCACAATATAACCCAGTACAGTTATAGCCTCAGTCTTCTCATCAATAAAATGAAGATAACAAAGGTGCCTACTTGCAAAGTTTCTCTAAAGGATGAAAAGAAAATACACTCATTCATTTGCTTAACACACCTTCAATATTCTACTGAGAGCTGAGAAACTGAGAACAGAACTTCCCCCAGTATCTACAAATAACAGAGATCTAGAGAGAATTAGCAGATGTTGGTCCAGTCTCAGATCAGCCCCCTGCCCAGCTGGCTTAGGCCTCTGCTTGAAAGTGCTACTTAGGGCTAGATCTTTACTTCCCTCCCACAGGACACAACCCCACCATCTCTCCATCATCTCTCTACCTACCTCTTACCCAAGAATCGTGGAATTGTCAAATGGTGTTAAGTCCACATTTATAGGATTTTAAATTTAAAAAAAATGTTTAAAAGAAAATACATTAAAATGTTTTAAATTATTGACTTTGGAAAATCAATGAGGAATTTGTTCTTTTCTACTTTTCCATTTATTCATCTCTATTTCTAAATAAGTATTTATTGTTGTCATAAATTCAGCAGAGTTTTGAACATTGAACCAGCTCTGTGTTACTAGCCAAATAAAAATCCCTGTTTCTGCCCTGTACTTCCTTCCTTGGCTTGGGAACAGTCTCATAGCAAGGGTTCAAGGCTCAGGTTGGGATTCTATTGCATGTAGCTCTTTGCAAAGATGAAATGGCCATGGGGATTATGGGCCATCCCATACAAAGTTCTGGCAAGGTTTTTATTACTAAAAATCCTGAATTATATATTATTTTATCAATTTCGTTTTTATTATGAGGTTTGATCTGCTCATTTTTAAGGTTCCCATTTATTTGAAGTAGAGGTTTTACCATGTAGAATTTATAAAAAGATCTGGTTATCAGTGATGACATGGTTAGTATTCATCCCAGCAAAGCAAAGGCATGAAGAAGGTCAAGGTCTTATTCCCCAAAGCTTAGGGGAAAAGCACAGGAAAAATTTCCCTGATAGACATCTGAGGATCCTGTGAGGACCCTAAAGACATATTCCATTAGAGACAAGAATTTGCTTGAGAAGGGAGAAAGAGTGAGTATACTCTTCACAAGGAATCAGAACCCTAGGAGCATGCTAGGGCAGACTACTCAGGCTGACACCTCCCCTTGCACACCTCAATTCCCCTTGTTCCCCTTCTACTTGGTTCCCATCTGGGTCATAGAAATGATGGCTACAGCTTCAACAACCATCTTGAACCATGAGGCAATCTTGGGGATAAGAATCAAGGGTTATGGATACAGACCAGCAAGATAGAGGAAGACTGTTTATCCAAAAGGTCCAGGGAATTCTCAGACCAACTCTGAGGTACTTTTCTCTCTACCATGATATGTAAGAAAAATATCCTTTTATCTTATTTAGTGTCTCCCTTATTAGTAGCAGCCAAACACATTTTTAACTGATATAACAAATAAGACAAAGATATCCCTTACTTTGTAGAGCTAAAAATCTCATTGGCTAGAACTAAGGCTGTGTGAGAAATGTAGGATAGGGGATTATAAGAGGCACAAATCCAGGAAACCCAGAACATATGGGAACATTTCTCTAGAGAAAGAAATTAGGGTTTAGTCCCAGAGAGAAAGGAGACACGTGTTGGAAGGAAAGGAATAACAGGCATGAGGCCCCAGAGGCAGGAGAGAAAGCACAGCCTGTTCTGTTCAGGCTTCTGGACTTTACCACAAGACTTACAGAAGTTCCTGAAGACTTTTAAACAACAAAAAAATCATACTAGAATTTTTAGGAAATTTTCTCTCCCAGCTGTGCAGAGAAGAACTAAAGGGGTCATGGTGAAAGCCCAAGGCCACCAGGAAGCCAGTGCAGGAATCCAGGTGAGATCCTGGAGCAATGTGATCTGTCAGTGGGAGGAGAGAAGGAGGAGATCTGGCAGGTAGAACTGGCAGGATGGGGCAAATAAGGGCAAAGATGGGGCAAGCAGTCTTCTGGCTGGAACCACTTTCAGGACAAGAGAATCATCTTAGTCTCAGTCCCAATACTACTGCAGAAAAAACTTATTTTATAGCAAGATAATCTCTCTCATCCAACTTCACTGTGGGCATTGTCAGGGGGTCAGCCCAGGCCTAGCTTACCATTTCTACCAAAAATGTCAGAAAAGCCTTTTATTATCCAACAAAGGTGACATTACATATGAGGTACGGATAAATACATGACAATTATCTTAAAGAGAGAAAAAAGATCCCAACTATGATTATAATCCAAATTCTGTGGATCTTTTTCAGCAATGTTGTCAGTTTCAAATGTCAGGGATAATTTAAGAAAATGTCCTAGTATTCAGTACATCAAATATGCTAGACATCAAGAAGCAATATCCTGGAGATAAAAAGAAACCCATCTCACTAAAAGGAACTGCAGTCTCTACCTGAACACCAGATGTAGTTGGGTCACCAACATTAACAGGCTAGCAGGAACCATGCATGTGCAGTTCAAGTGGCTGCCATAGGAGGGCAGTCTCACACGATTCTGTAGGACCCAGGCATGCTCAAGGCTGAGCTTCAAAATCACCACCACTCACAATCCCACTTAGAGAATTCTCCCGGTGTATAAAAAGTGTAAAATATAGGGTTGAAGGACACATCCTTAAAAATAGTGATCACAGTATAATACACAAGAGAGGAAAACTGGAAGAAATCCAGTGTCCAACAATAAAGAAATGTCAGGGAAATTATGATGCGTGTAGAATACAATGCTTTTATTAATCCAGAATGATAAAGAACAAAACAGTAATATTTAGTTTTAAGTGCTGGATAAAAAGTGCTATGAGAATGAATGAAAATGTATTTAGATATACAAATTAAAACCAAATTATCATGGTCAATGTGAGTAGAAAAGATGAATGTTATAAACCTTGACAAATACAAAAACAAATGCTTAATAAACATCTAACAGGAAATATAATGCAGGAAAAAATGACAAAATCAATAAACTAGAAGAGAAAAGTAAACCATCTAGAAAGTCTCAAATTATTAATAATTCTTGTTTCTTTGAAGCAGAATTTGAAAGAAAATGTGTTCCCTAGTGATACATAGCATTAAAAACCTACATAATTAACTTGGGAAAAATTAATAACTTGAACATCCAACTCAATAAGTTGAGAAAAACAATAAAATAAACCCATATTTCAGATGAAAGAGGATAATAAATGTGAAGTCAGAAATAAAATATACAAAACAGAAAAGAAGAGAATGGAGGATTTTCTAGGAAAATCCTGATCCCAGAACAAGGAGAAAACAAATATATCAATGCAAGTGAAAATACAGCAAAAGAAATAGGAAATATTTGTAGCATTCAAAAATGGAGTCTCATTCATCAACAAAAAATCATGTAATTTTTTAAAAGAATAACATTGCTGTGAAAAAGCTCATATTAAAGTAATTGTCTTTAAAGGAAAAATGTAAATTCAGAAGAGCAGGTATGTGTGACCTCATTTGTGCAAAACTTTAAAACTCACAGCATATAATTTCATGTAAGCTTATTACATTAAGGATATGTTAGCATGAAGCAGCACAGTGCACTAGTTAACACTTACATTCTTGAGCCAGATGGTCTGAACTTGAACCACAGCTTTACCACTTTCTAGCTGTGTGACTATGAGAAGTTTTCTTAGCTTCTCTGTGTCTCAGTTTCCTCATCAGGGAAATAGTAACAACGCAGACTCTAATTCACAGAAGTAGGGAATAAATGGGCCAATTCAAAGTGTTTTAGAATACTGTCTAATCATCATATGACAGAGGACTGCTAAACAATTAACTGTGATCTACACACACAGAGACAGACAGACACACACACACACACACACACACACACACACACACACACAGAGTCATCTCTTGGTACCCATAGGGGTTTCGTTCCAGGATCCCCATGGATACCCAAATCTATTGATGCTTAAGTTTCTTTTACAAAAAGGCATAGTATTTGCATGTAACCTAGGCACATCATCCTGTGTACTTCAAATCATTTATATCTAGATTACTTATAATACCTAATGCACTGAAATGCATGTAAATAGCTTTCATGCCCTATTTTGGGGAAAATACCAAGACAAAAAATCTGCACAAGCTCAGTACAGACACACTATTTTGTAAATAGTCCTGATGAGCTGTTGGTTGAATCCAAGGTGCTAAACCTATGAATACAGCAGACCAACTGTATATTATTTTAGTTTTTTTCTCTAAAAGAAAGCTCAAGTGTTGAGAGCCGCAGCCGAGTCGGGATGGCACCTGGCGTTTTGCCAGGGGGGAGTGGTTGAGAGGTGGTGCCAGCAAGCCATTAGGATGGTGATGGTTGAGTTCTCTTGGAGTTCTCTTTGAGTTCCAGTTGAGCTCTCTTGGAGTTCCTAGAGAGTTCGCAAGGGTTCGGAAATAATGTTCGTTCCTGCTTGAATCTACAAGTGGCTCCTGACCTCCCAGTTATTTGTGCCCAGCCAGACTGCGGCACTCAAGAAAGTATTACTAGAAATGGTCTTTGGGAAATGGGACAAAACACAAGTACAGGTGGAGGTTGATCACACAAAAAAATAGGAAGCCTTTCATGTTCCTTCTGTTCCATGTGAAACTGCTTGTGTTTCCTAAGAGCACACACAATGGTGGACAGCCTGCACACAATGGGATTACAGGACACTTTGATTTTGTTAAATGCTATGTCCACGCTTGGCACACCTATGTAAAAGAGGTTCAAATGAAAAAAAAAAAGTTTAGAAGGAAAACTACTATAGTATTTTTGTGAGGGCAACACAAAGATCCAGCATCTTATTTTCCCTGTTAATTTTTTAAAAATATTTATTCTTAAGTTATTTTTTTTAGGTGGACACAATATCTTTATTTTACATTTACGTGGTGCTGAGGATCGAACCCAGTGTCTCGTGCATGCTAGACAAACACTCTACCACTGAACTACAACCCTAGCCCCTTTCTCTGTTCATTTTAAGAAATTCTTTCACATTTATTTTCAGATGTAATAGTTTAAAGTAATATATTCTTGTAAAATATTTAAAGGTGACACAAAAGTACTTCCTGATCTTTCTCATACCTGGCCTCTCCAGAGTCGAGGGCATCTTCTCAAAACTTTTTTTGTTCAGCTATATGCATAATTATATACAAATATATAATTTTATTTAGCAATATAAATTTTGTTGAATTTCATGGATTGCTCTATAGTTTGCTGTTTTCAATTAAAATTACACTGGAAAAATTTCTCTATTAGAATACAAATATCTAACTTGCTTATTAACAGCTGCATCCACTTACCTGATGTGTCCATAGAACAGCTTGTATCACCATTTCCCAAGTATTGAACACTTAGTTTGTTCCCAAATTTTCCCTCTTGGTCATCAACACCAAAATACAAATCCTTCTGCATACTTTTTTTCCTTTGACTTTTCTTTATTTTCTATACTTTTTTGAGATGTATTGCCTTTACAGTACGAAATAATTTTTAAACTGATGAGAGTACCAATAAGGGAATATTTTAGTCAGTTTTTGCATCACTGTGATCAAAAGACCTGAAAAGAACAACTTAAAGGAGGAAAGGTTGATTGTGGCTCACAATTTCAGAGGTTCATCCATGGTCAGCTGACTCCATGGCTCTTGTCCTGAGGTGAAGCAGGACATCACGGTGGAAGGATGTGGTAGAGGAAGGCAGCTCAGAACCAGAACCAGGAAGAAGAGAGAGAGCTCTACTCAGGAGACAAAATATAAACTTCAAAGGTACACAACTGGTAACCTACTTCCTCTAGCCACACTACCTGCCTACAATTACAACCCAGTCAGTGGATTAATCCAGTGACTTGTTATTACTTGTCTCATAATCTGATCATTTCACTTCTGAACATTCTTTCATTGCCTCACACATGAACTTTGGGAGATACTTCATATTTAAATAATGGAAGAGAATTAGTTCACTTTCCAAACCCAAGAATTCCACAGTGTCTTTTATCCCTTAAAGTATAACATGACAATGGATATCAGGACACCTAAAAGGGGGTAGTGAAGTCAAACAAAACTTCACAAATAATAAACACTTACTTTCTTCTAGAGGGTGTAAAATGTACAAACACAAAACTATACTTCAGCTGCATGCATTAATGTCACGGCATTAACTGTCCAGTGGGATGTTTAGGGACAAATTGAATTTAATGGAAACACTATGAAGAACAATTGCATTTCTGGGTGCAGTGGGCAATGACAGGATGGTGGACTAGATGGATCACAAGCCAGCTGGGTGTGATCAATCTTATGCCCTGACCACCATCATTACCAGCCAATGACAATCCTTTGCAAAGATCTCCCCCACAATTTATTACCTTGTCTCTTTTCTAATAGGCTTATTGTTTCGTGATAAGAAACCACAAGTAAATTAAATAAAGTTTATTATTTTAGATAAGAAAAGTAAGCTATTCTTTTTCTAGCTCCCGTTTTCCTTCCTCTAAATTTGCATATAAGCCACAACAAGTCCCATGTCATTTATCATACCCAAGACTCAGTGGAGCAGCAGAAATCACCGGGGAAAGGAAAAACATGAAAGACCCTCTCATGCCCTCTCGATTGGGGGAAAATGTCCCTTCAGTAAGCTCTCCTGTCAGTAAAACAGAAAGACGGACAGGCAGAGGTTCGCCCTATTAAATATCAGAGTAGAACGTGTTATTTTGTTTAATGGAACCGCAACGTGATCCTCTTCTGAATAGACAGTTTGATTTAAGAGAAAAACGAAAGAAAGAAAGCAATTTGGCCATTCTTGTTCAAATTGTCACACTCACTGAAGAAGAAAATAAAATGAGTACATTCTGCTTAACCCCACAGTTGCAGGGTAAAATATCTCCATGTGAGTATTTGGGAAAGAAAGAAAAAATACAAGTACAGATTCTCAAAGACAAGTCTATGAAATCTACATCAAACTATTTGGGAAGTAATAAGACTGGGAAGAAGGGATTGACAAATTTTAAACAGTTGTTCGAAGACGTTTTATCTGAGTTTTCAGGTAGTCCGAAGAAGAAATTATTATGTCACACTACTCTGACAGATTAATCTTAAAATCTTAATATTTTTAACAGGAGCTTGTATTTAATATTTTTCTGGGAGCTTGTATCTGATACCGTAGTTTACATCAGTCAGCTTCAAATTTCTTCCAGCCTTTAATGTCCCCTGGCTCTGGCACCTTTCTGCACAGGGTTACTGAGTCCCTGCTCAGCAACTTCCTCCTTCCCTACACTGGCCCCATCTGACTTCTCTTTTGTTCCTTCTATTGAATTCATTCCATGGGCAATCAAAGAATGAATGCAGGAGCTGATAAGGATGCACACGCATTTGCTAAGCTCTTAGTTGAGAAACAATCGCCAAATTAAGGCTTAATTAATGGTCTCATGTCACACTTGGGGAAATTTCTTTCTTAAAGTGTGTTTGTTCCTCCTGGACCAAAAGGCCACATGATGAAAAATTCCCACTTAAGTGGATGTTTAATTTCTTCCACAAGCACTCGGCATGTTGTTAGCCATCAGTGGGTGAGTAATTCAAAATTCATTTCAACTTCTATTTTTTCCATTTTCTACTACAGAGTCTGGAAAAACAAAAACTCAACACCCACATCTCTACTATACTAGTGACTCAGATCTGGCCTATATAATATAAAGGCTTCCCAGCTCTATTCCTGCCTGCTGGAAAGCAGGGACAAAGGCTGGCTAAGCAGCTGCTGTTTTCTGACCAAGAAGGAAATGCCGAGAGAATTTTTGGAGATTTAGCCTGAGTTGCTGAGCCGCTGAAGTAATGATGCCTCATTCCCTAGGCTCTTTGTAATGGAAAGGAAATAAACTCCCTATTTATTTTAAGCTGGATTTCCGTTGTAGCTAAATGCCGCGGATGATAGAGGATACAAAGATGACAATCTACCTGCAAAGATTTTATAACTTGTTAAAGGGAGTAAGGTATCTAATCAATTAGCTGTAATATCAACCAAAATATGAGGAGTAGAAATTGAAGAAAACAATAGTCCACAACATGGAAACAGAAGAACAGATGTGTTATCAGTGTTTTCTGAGAAGCCCTCACAGGACAAATGGAGACTTTGGAGTCAGAATTTGCAAAATGAAGTTTCTCCTAGCCAAGAGAGCTGAAAACCTACATCAAAGACACAGCAGGAAGTAAAGAATGATGACCAGAGATAATTTATTTTTCCTTTAAGAATAGTCCTAGGTAGCTGGAGAACTTGACTGTGTTTAATGAGAATATGGCTTGTTATGGTTTAGATCTAAAATATCATGGAAAAACCAATATGTTAAAGGTTTGGTCATCAGCCTGTGATTCTATTGGGAGGTGTAGATCCTTCAGGAGGTAGAACCTAGTGTGAGGAAATTATGTCATTGGAGACATTCCCTTAAATAGGATATTAGGTCCATGGCCCCCTTAGTCTGTCTCTCTCTTTACTTCCCAGGTGCCAGTAAACAGCTTCAATCTGTCACACTTTCCCTACCATGATGTTCTGCCTTGTCACAGACCCAAGAAGAATGGAGCCAACTGATCATGGACGGAAATCTCTGAAACTTTGAATCAAAATAAATTTTTCTTCCTTATAAATTGATTGGCTCAAGTATTTTTTCAGCGATGGAAAACTGACTACCACAGAAAATTGATATCAAGAGTAAGGTCATTTCTGCAACTGTATCTGATAATGTGGGTCAGAAGCCTTTGGAATTAGTTTGCAGGAGGAATTTGGAAATGTTTGAAGGAGCCGGCTAAAGAAAGCCTAGAATGCTATCATCAGAGTTTTTTTTTTTTTTTTTTTTAGAGAGAGAGAGAGAGAATTTTTTAATATTTATTTTTTAGTTTTCAGCGGACACAACATGTTTATTTGTATGTGGTGCTAAGTATCGAACCCAGGCCGCACGCTACCGCTTGAGCCACATCCCCAGCCCAGAGTTTAATGGGTGATTCTGGTGAGGGTTCAGAAGACCAGTGGGCTGATGGAAAATCAGAAAAGGCCATGCGCATGAGATTTAGATGGAACTAGGACTCTATGGAAACTGGACTACAGGCCATTCATTTTACATTTTGGCAAAGAACTTCTCCTAAGATTTTGTGGAAGACTGTGTTTAAAGGAGATGAACTACTCCATCTAGCAAATAGATGAAGATATCCCAGCAATAAGGCTGAGGCATGGATATTTGGGGCTTCTTTTAGCCTGATTTACAGTGAAAGTCGGGAACAAACAGAAGCAGAATAGAAAAAATTTTGATTTGGCTAGAAAAGGAATATATGTAAAGTTGTATCCAGGAGGTACAGAAATCAGCACCATTAGAAGATACCAAATACTCTTCACAGGGAATATAGGAAAGATGCTTTGAGGGCGTCTTAGGAATTAGTAAGATCCCACTCATCATAGCCTCAAAGGTGTAAAAGAATAAGCTCATTTGAAAGGCTTTCCTTGGAGAACAGGTCCTTAGGGAAACCTGTTCACATGGGACACTAGGGAACTTCTTTCTCCAGGATTCTTTTTCCCAGTGTTCAGCCTTAAGGACTTCTACAGCCAAAGGTTGAGGAGACTCAGATACAGATCACACTGGTGACAGACCTTGGCATGGTACATGTGATGCTGATTTCTCAGGCATGGAGAATAAAAGAGTTGTGGGCCATAGAGGATTTCATGGAGATTTCAAAGGAAATCCTGGAAGGCCAGGCAGTGTATGACAGGGTCAGTGTCCCTGCGAGAGCCCATGACAAGGTGATGTGTGAAACTGTGGAAGTGAAACCAAAGCTGTAATGGAGACCCCAGGAAGTTAGAGATGCCAGGAACACAGAACATGTGCTGAGGGAAGCTGCAGGCAGGAATCAAGGCAGCCCGAGAGAGTGGCCATCTGTGCTCTAGCCATAGAGGTAGGACTGTTTAAGCCCTTCATAACTCACATGCCACCTTGTGTCTTGGAAACCAGACATGAATCATAGGATTAAATATTTGCCCTGCTGGGTTTAGGTCTTGTTTTGATCCAATCCATCCTTTCTATGACTTGATTGTTCCCTTTTTGGATGAGAATGTTTACCTCTTGTCATTGTGTCTTGAAAGTACATAAGTTTATTTTAACTTTTACAGGGGCTTACAACTAAGTTAAGTATCGGGGGAAACTCAATTTGGACTTTACAACAACACTTAAATAGTTAAGACTGTGGGATTCTTGGAGAAAGACTAAGTGCATTTTGCAATGTCAGATGGACATAAGCCTTTGGGGGTCAAGGCTGCAATGCTGTAGTTTGGATCTTAAACGTTTCTCAAAGGCCCCTATGCTAAATGCTTGGTCATCATTTTAGAGCACTACTGGGAGGTAACAGAACCTTTGGGAGGTGGGACCTAGTTGAAGGAAGTTAGGTCACTTGGAGTGTTCCCTTGAAGGGGTTATTGGGACCCCAGCCTCTCCCTCGTTTTTTTGCTTCCAGGCTGTCACAATGCAAGCATTCTCCTTCATGCTCTCCCTCCCATGATGCTCTGAGTCACTACAGGTCCAAAACCAATGAAGCCAATGACCATGGACTGAAACCACTGATACAGTTAATCAAAATAAATCTTTCCTCCTTAAAAGTCAATGTCTCAGGCATTTTGTCACTGTAACAGAAGGCTGCCTAACACAATGCTATTGACCTTATGTCTGGCTTTAATCTATTTTCAAAACTGCTCTTTCAAGTCCCAGATTTTCCTAATCCATTCCTCATGGTCTTCCTTTCTATGTGTAGTGTCAGTCTCCATCACATACTCTTTTACAGTGAGAACGTAGGTATATGTCATTAGCTATTGCCTTGCAAAAAGAAAAAGAAAAAAGAAAAACAATGGAAGAGAAAACCTAATAGTTTTCAACAGTTGATAACAATAAAAATATAATGATTCCTTTCACATGAACGGTTCTCAACCAAAAGTAATTTCCATCCAAGGAAGACAATTTCTGGAGATATTTTGGAACATCACAATGGTGCAGGAAGGGGTGGGTGCTACTGTTAGAAGAGACTAGGATGCTGCTTAATATACCACAGTGCAGAACACAGCCAGTCTCCACAACAAAGCACAATCTGGCCAACAGTATGGTAATTGAGGAATCCTGCTCTTATAATGTGTGATAGTGACTAGTGGAACTGCCCATGTGAGGCTTCATCTCACCAAATGAGTTCAATAGAAGAAGGTGAGGAACTGTGGGCATCAAGGTAAGAAAAGGTGGCTAAGTCTCTGTGGGGTATGCCAATGTGTTTTCTTTTGAATACTTAACAAAACTACATTGACTAAAGCAGCATACTATTTAATACTTCTAAATTCCCCAATACAGGGAATCCCTCTACCAAGATGCCTGGTAATTAGCACTCGTTTACTAGAATAATGAAGAAATAAAGGCCCACACAGGGTTCAAAATACACTCCTTTTACACTGAGGTTTGCTGAGAGGTAATAGAGCAGCTTCTTGTTTATTAACTGTTGAAGTTTTAAGTCCCAGAATGCAATGATAATAACAAATTTTTAAAAGCATTGTCAAGGCCATATTTACTATTTCATTCAAATACTCTGTGCCAAGAATGATAGTGTCACAAAAGTAGTTTTCTTAGAAAAACTTTTTTTTAAAAAAATCATATTGAACTACAACAGGATTCAGCCTTTGTTAAGAACTGTGTTTAGATCACAGATGGAATATTGAGAACTGTGCTAAATCACAGATGGTATATTTTTTCCTATATTTCACAAAACAGGCCATTTCTACCACTTTTTTTCTTTTACATTTTGCTCTTGGTAATCCTTTAGATTGAAAAAAAAACTAAACTAAAAAGAAACATGGAAACATTTACTTTTAGTGCTGTTTATAATCTTATTCTTTAGCGGATGGATACATCACTGAATATTCTGTGGCGTGATTTACTTAAAAAAAAACTTAGAGTGTAATTCATTTTAGGTGAGCAATTTGTTTTATGAGCCATGCATGTTTATTTGGGGTTGTGCTGTTTTTTTATTGAGTGCAATAAAGACACTTCTTATCAATTGATTTGTTGTATCAGCAATGGGCTTCTTTCCAGATTGAAACATGGCAGCTTTGTGGAGGACATTATCCAGCATATAATTTCACCACAGATATGAATCTGGGTTCATTAGGGCCCACTTGCACTGCCTGTTATGACCTAATTTCTAGGATTCCTGCTTGATGGTGGCATTATCCTTCCCTGTGCACCATGCATAACATGGTTGTCAAATGGGTTCTCCCTCTTTGATGGTTCATCACATACACAACTTTGAATTGTGCCAACTTTTATATCAACTGATAAAATCAGAAGTTCAAAAGTTCACTTCCAGTCCCATATAACATAGAAACTTTAGGTGTTCTAAATCTTACACCTCTTGTGAATAATTAATTGCAATGCAGGGCAGAAACTGAATTATACAATTAGTATTCTAATAGTGTCAGAACACAACCAGGAAACAATTCTTAATCCAGATGTGGACAAGTACATTGCAGCTATAATCTCATGAACGCTAATAGACTTCTACCAAACAAGGGTATGATGGCTCCTTTTGAGCCAGCTGACCATGATTCCCAGACCATGAAGCACCTTGCAAGATCTGTTATTAATGCTCTAGTGTGACATGTGATTGTACTAATTTGCATCTTTTCTGAGTGAGAAAATCACGCTTTGAGAACTAAATGATGCGGAAGAAGGTCTCATAAAAGTACATATCACAATGTCCTGGGAAACATTCCTTTGAACTTCAGTAATGTCATGCATGAAGCAGAATACAAGTGATATACACCCACAGAAAGTAGAGCCAAGAGATTTAACAGCTGTGCAAACGGGTTTCAGAATGTAAAATCAGATAGCGATGTCTTTAGAAAAAGTATTTTTTAAATTCCCAAATATCACATCTGGTTGCATCAAAGTTGTCATTATGACATAGTATTTAAGATGATTTAATGGGTTATTGCAGAATAAGAATCTTGGAGTTTATTTAACTACTGTGCATTAACAAAATGTAGCTATTAAAATGATGTTCTGACAAAGCAGATAAAAAGATGTTCTTGATGTTGAATGACTTTATTATATATTTTTTTACTATAGTCAGTATAAACATAGTTATTCAAACATAAACAGAAAGATATAGAAATATAAGAGTGAAAGTGGGGCTTTGTCATAGAAGTTTAAAGCAAGCAGTACATACCAAAGTATAGAAAACTATTCATCCTTAAAAATTTATGAGGTACATTGACTATGTGTATGAACATGGTGTGCCACAGTACAAATGTATCACCCATTTTCCTGGATTTGCAAATCCTCTGACTGGGCCTCTACTAGTTAACAGGCAGTCCCCAACTTGATTACTGTGTATTTTTGGATCTGGAAAGTCTCATTCACATTCCTCCTCTTCCTCCATCAATATGAAATTCTTACTAGTTCTCAGACACACACACCATTTACAATATAAACCTGAGGTGCTATGTAATTAAAACAATCTCAGACAATTTATATAGGGCCCAAACTGAGATCCAGCATCCCAATATCTTGATTTGTTTCTCTCTCTACCAAGTCTTTCCATGCTTGCTGTTACTTACGGAAGTTGCTGATGGAAATCAACATAACACATTTTTCCAGGTTGTCCAAGTATCCAAAAGTCTTTATATGGATTTTCTAGTCCTAGAGTAAATGTATATTGTCTTGATATTCTTCTAAGATTCTAAGAATTTATAATGAAGGACTTGAATTAAAACAATTCATGGTGAACTCCAAAATTATGGCAGGTTGCAATGACTATATATCATCAGTGTCCTAAACAAAATAGAAATAGTCAAAGTACTGTTTTAGTGGCCCTGTTCAGTAATGTTTTCAAGAAAATAAACTCCTCCAGCTTACCAGACCCTCCTCGTAGCAAGTATGTATTAAAGGTGGCAGAATTAAAGTTAATAACAAGAGGAAGAGGAGCACAGTGCTTGCACCAACTGCCTACTAAGAAGAGTTCCAGAAACGTCCATACACACTATAGCTCACATCCACTGCCAACAATTACTCTCCATGGTTGGATCTAGCCACAAAAAATAGTCCAGGAAATCCATTTTTATTCTGAAAAAAAACACAACCCAGGCAAAATCCTACTCTATGGAGAAAAACAATGGAACAATGTAGTTGATGGTGACGTGTGAATTTGCCTGTGGACTTGTAAACATTAATGATCTTTTTCTTTTTGTCTTAATGTTTATTTTATTGTCTCAGACTTGTGCAATAAAACAACAAATAGGTTTTATGTCTTTATCCAAAACTGATCACTTTGTAATGGCTGCATGAGAATCTGAAACAAAAGTGTGGCCTTAGTGACAGAGAGTTGTACAATTCATTACCAATGACTTATAATAGGAGAGGAAAAGGAGTACAGAGAAAAAGGCCTACTTTTATATTACTGTTCTCACACTCATATGGCATTTATTTTCAAATTAAGATAATGGTTCTATAAGTCCAGCATAATAATAATAATAATAATACTATAGTTCTATCATGAGATAATAAAGTATTTCTATGATCCCTAATATGGAGGTAAAAAAGTTAAGTTTGGAAGCAGAACAATGGACTGTTGGTAAGGTCACCTAATTTACAAATGGCAGATACAGAATTTGAATTCAGTTAATTTTAACAAAAGTCAGATTTTTTTCCCCACTGTCTATACAATAATACTATCAAAAAAATAATTAAGTTACACTCTTGGTAATCTTTCTTGGAACTTTAAAATATTTTGGTACAATGTGCTTAAAGCAGGAAGAGGACATAGCAATTATATAATACCCAAAGGAATTCCTCTCTTCAACTTTTGGGTCAAGACCAACTGAAACCTTCATTCCATGGATCCAAAATTCAACCAAAAATAACTAATGGAAAGGAAGCCTATAT
The DNA here is from genome assembly GCF_045843805.1 of Urocitellus parryii. Lineage (NCBI taxonomy): Eukaryota > Metazoa > Chordata > Mammalia > Rodentia > Sciuridae > Urocitellus > Urocitellus parryii. The sequence continues at coordinate 144,540,769 of NC_135536.1, forward strand.
GAAACTGGGCAACAATACTAATAAAAACTATTTTTTGATTGCCTTAAGCTCAGAGATGTATAAACAAATAAATGAACTACACTGTTCTGTGAGCTATAGTAACGGCAAGTACAAGGACCCATGTGGGTACAAAGAAGCTGACTGTCACCTTCCTAGAAATGAACAAGGAGGATGTCAGAGCCACTTCACAGAAGAGATGATGGTTCCCAAAAGGGGTTGGTGATCACACCAAGCATGCACAGGGGAGCACTAGCCAACCAGAGAGGAGCAGATGCCTAGACTGTCCATGAAGAGTGGATATGTGCATGGCTGGAGCATTCAAAGCTGTTTTAGTGGCAATGGAGCCAGCAGGAGGATCCTGAGAGAAAGCAGGCACCTGGATGAGGCTGAATTTTACAGATTTTAGCCCCAAGGCACTTCAAAGCCATGTAAGATTTTTCAGCAGGGAAGCCATAATCACATGGATCTTTGAGAAAGACTGCTATGGAAGCTGGGCAGAAGTTACCAAGACCAGAGGTAGTGAAACTAGGCAAGAAATGAGCAGAATCAATGCAGAGTTTTTTTGTTTTTTTTTTTTTTTTTTTCTCTGAGACCCGCAGATTTTGAAGGATTTAAAGAAGTCCTGGAATTATATACCCCAAACATGGGAATGATCATGTCTCTTAGGAAGCACTCTGGGCCTTTCCCTACATTTTCAATAAAGCCCATAACAATAAAGACAATGGCAACCTAAAGTTTAAAAGCATCTGACCTATACTTAGATCACTGAAATGGAATTAAAGAGAGAAAAAGAGAGAGAGAGAAGAGTGATATAAAAAATATGGGATTTAAAATGCAGGTATTTAATTTTCTAAAATCAAAAGAGTAAATGTCTAAACAATATGTCAGCTATTTTTGGCTGGTGTATCACATACCTGCCATATCTCCTTCGCCATGTGTGTGCAGGGAGAGGCCTGGGTACAGATTTTCCAGGACAGACCAGATGGTCCATACCCACCTCCTTGCATCTTCTTGATCTAACAAGTGCTATTTTTACTTCCAGGATCATGGTATCCCAAAGCTTGGTTTTAAAAGTAGATTCCTATAAATTTAAGTTTCTGAAAGGTTTAATCAAAGATTTTGAATACTTTTTGGCAGGGACAGAAAAGTGTAGAAGAATTTTAAATCTCAATGTTCTAGCTACAGAAATTAAGCAGAAAATGGAGCAACAATCTTGTAAAGAGATAAACATGGAAAGAAAATCCAGATTAGTTATTCTTCACTATTTGGGGTATCACAGAACCTTTGAGAAGTTGCTGAGCACTATGAATCTTCTCAGAAAATAATACAAGGTATTTTCTTACAAAATTATATATAAAATGTTAGGCAGTTTACTAAACCACTGGAGTTTAAGAACACAGACACTATCTTAGAGTCTCCTAGTCTCAACAACTCTTTCCCTCAACAAATATTATATTATTATGGGCTTTTCTAAATTATCCCCACCAACTTTTACATTATCTGGTTTTCAATGATCGCATTCCTCTGCAATTCATTTCACCTTTCCTGCATGCTTTAAACTTCCATCAATGGTAAAATCAAAAAGTCTAAACAAATACTTATTTCAGTTGCCACTGAATTCAACCCTGCCCAAATAGCATGCAAACTCCCAAGTACATTTACAAACCTAGTACAGAAAGCTGGTTACAAGATTTCACTTCAAAAATACCTTCCCCTTTCAGTGCTAGTATCTGGTCTTAAAATCAGGTATGCGAGTCCTGATATTTCATTTGAATGCATACATGTTCTTTAATACTCTCTCTGCTACAAGGATCAATTCATTTATTTGAAAATTATTTTAACTGCCTTTCAAAATAAGTCCAAAACCCAGCAGTGGTCATGTTTTCTTAATGGCCTAGAAAAAAGGAGAATTTGAAGGGAAAAAAAATGATAGCAAATTCTATATTGCTTCTTCTTTCTCCCTCATTGCAGTTACTGCAAACCTTTGATTAGACCTCTAAAAAAGACCACACATTCAATAATTTGAAGCAAAAGGTTAATGGTGTTGTTACAACTATTATCCCTTTTAAAATCATTATCCTCTTGTTTTTTATGGCTATATTACCTTCACCTTTCCATGAACCCACTTTGCCAGCTGTTTCCCTCTGTCATAAAGTTTGCTAAACATCATCATAGGAATAGGATAAATGCCATGTTTTATCAATCAAGCCTAAGGGAATTTGAGGCTTCTTATAACTACAACTGTAAAGGGAGTTTATTACAAGTTTCTATTTTGATTTGTAAATTGTCCTTAAGTAAAATACACACCTGATGCCAATGTATAAGGAATTTTAAAATGCAAGACGGTATATTACAAAAATCTGCATCATAAAGTTTGATAGGTTGGCAAATGAGAAAGCTAAAGACTACAGAGGAAAGCATATAGGCAGGTCTCCTCTGTATGTCTACACCTGCCCACATCTCCATATCTGCCAATAACTAAATTCTATGGCCCCTCACTCCATACCACCCGAGTTCTCCAAGGAAGATATAAAACATAGGATAGGTATTTTAACATGCACAAGTCCAATTAGAAAGTCTCAACATAATTCAAAACTGACATAATTAAAAGTTATTGAAACATAATACAATAATACTTAAACTTTACCATAAAATAATGCCTAAATATCTCCATTAATTAGAGACTTAAAACATTCTCTTAAATTATGAGACATTATGAAATATATCTATATGACTGCAAATATTAAAATGTATAGGTTACAGCTAAACAAGTATTTTAGGAATTCTGCACTCTTAATCAGAATCTTAAAACAGTGAAAATAAATGAAAGAGGTATTCAATTAAAACATACATATAAGAATAAGAAAATAAATATAAATAAGCCAGTGGAAAAAAATCAGAATAAAATTTAATTTACAAAGAAGTATAATTATGGATAAGTTGTATCTTATGTTATTACTGCAAACAATTTTATACCAATGCATTTAAAAACATAAAATGTAAAGTTTTCTGTAAAATATTTTAATCACTAAAGTGTCTCAACAAGACATTTTGAATAGATAAATCATCATCAAATAATTTCAATAAGCTGTCAAAACAAAAGCATTCCCCCAATCAATTGCAGCACAGACTAATTATATTAAATCCACAAAGTCCCAAAATCACTATTTTTAGAATTTTTACAAATAGAGTTTCAAGAAAAACATGTGGGAAAGCACTCAAATTCAAAACATTGTTATAGCCCTATGCCAAACCAAGCAAGAGAAATGGAAAAAGAAATTAAAAACCCAATACATTTATAAGCATAAATGCAAAAATGATGAAATAATTCCAAATCTAGGTGTGTATAAAATAATTCATCATGAATGAAATGGATATATATATATATATAGACATTTTAAAATTATAAAATTGATCAACACTAAGAGTAAAGAACATTATTAAGATTATCTCTCTAGATGCAAAACAATATTAATATAAACATTTATTACTATAAAAACATTTGGTAAAGTTTTTACAAAACTTCCTTAACCTAAATATGGCATAATTCCTTAACATCAAATTTGATAAGACATTCTAATAAATTCTGGGGGAAAAAAAGAATTCTCACTATTAGCACCACTGCATAATCCTACAGTGGAAATCCTGGCCCATGAAATATGATAAGAAAAAGAAGCCAGTGTATGACATTAAGAAATATAATAAAGTTATTATCTATATCAAGGTTCTACAAAATAAGGCCTCTACATCAAATCAAACCATTGTAAGCCAAATCAAACCACATCTATTTGTTTCCATATTGTACATGACTGCCTTAATTCTGAAAGTCAGACCTGAGTGTTGTAACAGAGTCTGCATGACCCTCAAGACAAAAACAAACAAACAATCAAAAAACATCTGGCCCTTTCCAAAAAAGTTTGTGTGATCCTTCTCTACAAAGTGAAAATTAATGAAATCCACAAACAAGTAAAAAGAATAAAAGAATTTAACACAGCTTCTGCACTCAAGATCAACATACAGAAAATCAATAATATCTTTATCCACCAGCATTATCTACTAGAGACCTATAATATAAAACTGCCTACTACTCACAGTAACAACAAATGAATAAACTATATAAAAATATGCTATACCTTTACAAAAAAATAAAATAGTTTTGATGAATGTAAAATAAAACTGGATAAATGGAGTATACCACTTACTGAATATGGTCATATAATACCACATCATAATAACAACAATAGCAAAAACAAAAACCATATCTAGTGCTTGCTGTGTATCAGGGACTACCCTATTCTAAGCTATAGATAAACAGACAGACAGATAGATAGATAGATAGACAAAATCTAAAAGAAATTTTAATAAGAAGATCAGTGTAGAAAAGCCTTGTAATATAAAATATTGCAATATATTAAAAAGGTACCATGGTTATGACAGTGTGGACTTAGCACAATAGTAAATAAATTGACAAAGGAAATAAAATAGAACATTTAGATGCACACATATATGGACACCCCATATACAAAAATGTGGCATTATAGATCAGAAGGACAGATGATTTCAAAATAGTGCTAGAATAACTGATTATATGTTGTGCTGGTTATTTGTTATTACCTTTCAAATCCAAGTTCACTCTTTTTGCCTGCACTGTGCAAAAGGATCAGGGCCTGTTAAGTTTCTTTCTTCTCATATGGCACAATGTTGAGCTTTGTCACTAGAGGGTACTCAAGAGACATTGCAAAAAAGAGGGTATTGTGCTTTCTAGTTCCAGTGTGTTTACTGGGCATGTTCCTGGGCTCAAGTTCTCTTAAAAAAAAAAAAAAAAAAAAATGGGCTCTAGCAGCAAAGGTAGCTTCCCAGCGCAAAGTCTATCCATTGCTTGGAAATAAGTGTCCATAAACAAGGGATATCAAAGATCAAATGTTGGCTTAGGTATATTATGCATTAATCTATAGTAGTTAAAATGAATGAATGAATCAATGATAGTTCTCTGTGTTTCAACATGAATGACTTATAATGTGAAAAAAATTGCTGACTAGAGATGGAGTAGACAAAATAATGCTATGTATATTTAATGGAAAATATATATGTTAAAATATAAGTAATTATATAGACTTGAAGGACAGATAATATTTTAATGGGGTTTTTATTAATTTGTTTACAGAATTAAAAAGTGATTTACTTGCAGATATAATACAGTGCGATTCTTTATGAATTTTACTCAATTTTACTCAATTTGAACATTTTTGCAAAACTTCTACCAATTAACAACTAAAATTTAAACATTGACAAAATCCACAGGTCTTACTTAGATTCTCTGTTTCTCTTGTGTGTATGGGGGGTGGAGTCTAGAGAACTTATCATATGTGTTTCAAGTATCTACCACAAGAGTCAAAATGCTGACGAGGTTCATAACCATGTTTTTCCTTGTGTTGCCTTTTATAACCACATTCACCTCCCTGCTATCTCCTCCCTTCATTCTGAACCCTGTACAACCCTCAATCTTTTCTGCATTTCTAAATATTGCCATTTTAAAAAATATTACCCAAATAGAAACTGTACAATATGTAATCTTTGAGATAGGCTTTTTGTTTTCATTTAGAATAATTCCCTAGAGATTCATTCAAGATGTTGCATATATCAGTATTTTTTTTTCATTGAGGAATAGCTCTCCACAGTATGTATGAGTCAGTTTTTTAACCCTTCACCTGCTGAAAGACATCTGAGCTGTTTCCAGGTTGGGCTCTTATAACAAAACAACTGTGAGCATTCACAAACAGCTTTCTGTGTGGAAATAAGTTTACATTTCTCTGGGATGAATGGCCAAAAGAACATTGATAGTAAAATGGTAATTACATATTTCGTTTTACAAGAAACTGTTATGGTTGAGTTCATAAAGGTCTACCAAAGGTAGATATGCCAGAGGCTTGCTCACCAGCTTGTGGGACAATTAGGAAGTGGTGGAAAGTTTGGGAGTTGGTGCCAAGTGGAAGGAAGTCAGATCATTGTGGGTACACCCTTGAGTGGAATATTAGGACCCTTCCCCTATTTTTCAACCACCATGAGGTAAGCAATTATGCTCTGTCATATTCTCCCAACCACAATGTACCCACTCACCACAGACAATGGAGCCCATCAATCAACCATGGACTGAAGTCTCTGAAACATTATGCCAAAATAAATCTTTCCTCCTTAGGAGCTGATTACCTTAGGTATTGTGTCACCGTGACAGAAAGCTGATTAACACACTGACAAAATCTTTTCCAGTAGGTTGTAAGATTTCACATTCCTGTCAGAAATGTATGTACAACTCTTTCTCCAGCTCCTCACTGGCTTTTGTTATTGCAACTTTTTTCTTTTATCCCATGTTTATTGGATACCTTTTCATATTCTTAAAGTCATCTGTATCATCCTCATTAAAATATCTATTTTTTTCTTGATATTTTTGTTGTTTTCCTAATTGGAATTTTGATTGTTGAGTTCAAGAATTTCTCATATATTCATATCCTAGACGTCAGTCCTTTGTCAGATACATGGTTCGAACCACATATTTTTTCCCATTCTGAACATGATTTTTTTCACAGAGCACAAGTTTTTAATTTTGAGGTTATAATGATCAATTTTTTTTCCTTTGTAGGTCATGCTTTTGATGTCAGGACTAAGAATTCTTTGCCTAGACCTAGACCTGGAAGATTTACTCCTATTTTTTTTCTAAGTTTTATAGTTTTACATTTTACATGTATGTCCAAGATCCATTTTAAGTAAATTTTTGAATAAACTATAAGACTTAAATCAAGGTTCAGGATTTTTTAACCTATGAATTCTAATCTCCCTAGTACTATTTGTTCAAAAATCAAGCCTTTTTTCTATTGAATTACCTGTTTATCTTGGCCAAAAAGTAGCTGATCAGATTTGTGAGACTCTATTCTGGATTCTCTAATCTGTTCTAGCTATACATCTATCTTCCTGCCAATACTACATTGTCTTCGTAACATTTTTATGATAACTCTACCTCTAGCTTAGCAAAGAATGTTTGCCCTATGGAAGTCAATGTAGGGATCTTAATTGTATTTGTAATGTCCTGTTTATTTTATATATAAAAAGCAATATCTCAAAGAAAACAACAAAAACCAACACTGGTTAGATCTAGTCAATGAAATCCTATGTGTTTGCTTCATTGTTCTCTGAATATCTTAAGTATAAATATAAATGCAAACTGAAAGAGAAAAAAAATAAAATAAAATTTAAATGAAGTTTATTTATACAACAGATACTTTTAGAGCACCTGCTATATAACAGGCATCATTCTGAGATATTGGAATAGAACAAAAGTCCATTCACACGAAACCCTTTTTTTCTCAAAGCATAATTCTATTGGAGGAAAAGGGAAGGCAGAAAATAAATCCAATGATATTATGGAAGAAAAATAAAGTAGTGATAATTCATTACGAAGAAAATAAGTAAGGGTGAGTGGGAGGGAAATATGGGTTTATTCAAAGTGGTGAATAAAAGTCTCTAGGATGGAATATAAAAAATTTGAATGAAGTCAGGAAGTGGGTCATCTGCCTACCTGGGGAAAAAGAGTTCTACACAGAGACAAGCAAGAGCAAAGATCTGCTTGGAGCATCTGTGAATATCAAAGAGTCAAGGAAACACAATGAACAGAGGACCCGGTGTAGATAAAATGTGTGCGACATGGAAGGGGCTCAGAGGTCATATAGGGTTTTGTGGACTATTAAAACTGCATTGGCTTTTACTCTACAAAAGATAAGTGACTGGAAGATTGAGCAAAAGAATGATAGTGGTTTATTTATGTTTTAAAGGGATCAATCTGACAGCTGTATTTAGAAAATACTACATAAGTAGAATCTGGAACAATAATGTTATAGGCAGGATTCTAAAAGTGTCCCACCAAGACTCTAAACGTCTGTTTATTTGATCAAACACTAATTTGCATTCTACTGTGAAGGGACTTTGCAGACACAATTAAAGATACTAATGATCTGAGTCTTAAAATAAGGAGATTCTCTTGCATTATCAAGGCAGTCTCAAAGTAATTATATGCACCCTTAAAAACAGAAAAGGCAGAAATAGTAAATAAGAGAGATGAGGCAAAAGGAGAGGTCAGATTTGAAGTATGAGAAGAACTTGACCTGCTGTCTTTGGCTTTGCAGATAAGGAAGAGGGCCATAAACCAAGGTTGTTGGCAACATCTAAATGATGATAACTAGCCCCATCCAATAGTCAGAAAGGCAGTAGGACCCTCAGCTCAACAATCATGTAGAGCTACAGTCAACCTGAATGGATTTGAAAGCACATTTATCCTCAGAATTTCCAGGATGTAATGTAGCCCTGCCAACATTTTTATTTGACCCTTATGAAACCTGGAGAAGAGAACCAGCTGAGACTCACTTCATCTGGACTTCTAACCAACAGAATGATGAGATAATAACTGGATACTGTTTTAAGCCACTAAGTTAGTTGTCATTTGTTACAGAAGCAATATAAAAATGGTACAACCAGCTAATAGATTCTGCACCAATTCAAGTAAGAATTAATGGCTTGGAACAAGGTGGTACTAGGGGAAGTAATGAGAAGTGGTTATTTATACACTTAAAATGACAAAAAGAACAAACTGACATCAATGGAACTTGGAATGTGAAAAAAAACAGGCACATTTTGACCTAAAAACATGGAAAAATGCCTTTTATTAAAATGAGAAAAATAATAGGAAAAGATTGAAAAGACAAAACCAGTTGGAGCTAGGCAGATAGAGCACATTTATATTCCTTTCTATCAAATTAAAATGCATTTTTCCTTGACAAACTGTTGAATCACAACATATACACTTTCAAGTTGTATATTCTCAAATTTCTGTTCAGTTATTATTTTGGTTATTCCTGGATCTTCCAATAAAATATGGCATAAACAATAGATATGTTCAACATTATTATGTTCAGTATGTACAGAACAATAAAGAATGAAAGATAAAATGGGTGTGAGAAAGGAAAAACTTATAACAGTATTTTAACTTATTATCATAAACTACTTAAATTTGCCAAATATTTGTGATGTTCTAAACTCTGAAATAAAATTGCAATATATCTATATTTTCCACCAACACCCTCTGGAGAAGTACACATTATTATCAACTTACATATGACCTGAATCTTGCAGAAGTTAACAACTTTCACAAGTTTCATGGCTAAGCATTTAGTGGGGATACAGATTCAGGCAATTTAAATACAAAGCCTACTTTCTTAATCCTCACCCTATGAAGGAGGTCTTATTCCCCTCCTTACTAATTATAAGATGTGGAAACAGAAGCTTGGAGACATCATATGACTTCAAAAAATCACAAACCTATGAAGCAATGATGCTGGGATTCAAATGAAAAGACAGCTAAAGTTTTTTTATTCCTATAGAACCAACTATAAGTCCAAAACTTGAGTGATGCCAGTAGTGGGGAAATAAAAAGCTTTAAGTATTAATTATTCATAAGATACTGTGATTTGGGGTAGAAGAGACCTTCAGAAATGTCAATAGAACATACATTATTAATCAATTTATCAAAGTCAAGAATTTAAATATTTAAACATTTCTTTACTGACATATAGGTAGCAAATACCACAATCACTAAAACTATTGTTAATGCATTAAGTTTCTACTACTCATTAATGAAGTATGGCCTTAATTGATCTAGGTCTGACCATTCTCTATATGAAAATAGACTGAGAGAAAGATGGTGGGAGCCACTCAGTTCACTGACTCTCAATCTACAAAGGTACTTTCTACCATGATGATATATATCATCTTTTAGGATCCTACTCTTCATTCTAGGTAAAAGTTTAGTTCTTGGAAATAATAGTTCAAAGTAAGTGTTGGTTGCTTATTTAAAAAAAAAAAACTTGATACATGTTTATTGTATAGTTAGAGACAAAATGCTCTGACAGTTACTAAGACCAATAGATAGCATTTCTGACCAACAGGCACATTTTTAAAATTAAAACAACCCCCTGAGAACTGCCATAGAATTGATTCAGTCAGGAGGCTTTTACCTTGGCTATGGGCCATCGATCAGCTAGGATTTTCTGGGGCAAAGGTTGAGTTCATGATGTAAAAATGAATTTGACCTCCAAATAAAACACATATCAATCCAAATTACTGTCTACAAAGCTTATATTCAATGTCCAATGGACCAGTCCAAATAGCCAGGTCAGAGTCTCCTGATGCTTTAGGACTGGGGATGAAAGCCAAGCAGATGCAGCTTTTTAAATTAAGTGATGCTGTGGATTATGACACGATCCCTTGCACCAGCTAAAATTTTCAGTATATATTTGAAGCCTCCAGAGAAAGGCATCCATCAAAGGTCAGTCAATGGTCTTAGGCCCCATTGAGGAAGGGTAGACTTCAAAGCCAGCTTCAAGCAAAGGTTAACCATGCATGAACCTGATCATTACCATTACAGAAGAACATGAACTTCAGAGGCACGCCCACAGTTTCAGACAGGAGAACTGCTCTTAGATATGTCAAATGATCTTTCTGGGTCAGACTCCTGATCTAGTTATCTCTAGTTCTCAGTAATTGGGTAGAACTGGGATTAAAATTTGAATATTCTTTGTACTGAAAATGTAAGCGATGACAACACAAATAATAAAGATCTTGTTACCACATTATAATTACTGGGAATGGATCCAAATTCACAAATTGTTCATCTGATAAGAAATGATACTTTACCAGACAGGCTACTCATACTAGATAAAGGTTATCCCCAGTAATAGAAGTTGGTTAAAGCTGATCAAAAAGTTTGCATTCAATATGGCAAACAGCGCACTTAAAGTCATCAATTTATACTTCAAAAATCTCATTTAGATATTAAAAAATCAAACCAAAATAATAACAATAATTAGTGGATGAGCGCGCTGAAAAATCAAAACATCTTCCATTAGAAGACAAGAAACATTTAGAAATTGTCTACAGGACTAAAGTTGAGGCCTATTTTAGCTGATCCAGGAAACAAGAGGGCAGCTGAAAAAAATGAGTTATAATTTTTCTAAGTGATTCCCCTGAATATTTATACAATCAGCAGGTTCAGGTACTTGGAGCAGGCCATGGGTTCATGTTGCACTCCAGGCATGGGTATTAGAGCCAAAAAGAGAAGCTGAGCAGTTTCCAGGCAAATTTAGACCACAACAGTGGATGTGCACTTAGGTACCTTAAGCAAAGGTGACCCAAGTCTCCTCATCTCTCCAAGACACACAGCTGATGAAGAACTCCTCAGCAGCTACTGATGTTGACTATTCTACACATTAGGGTATAAATAAGTATACATATTTTTTATATGCAAAAATGTATGTGCATATACGTGTGTGATCAGTTATTTAAAGAAACAGAATGGCATGAAAGAGAGAAGGTATCCTGAATAAGAAAAACACATTGTTCCCAAAGAAATAGCAAGGAGACAGGGAAGAGAAAATCAGTTTGCCAAAAATTGGGGTATATCCCTTTTGATACTGAAGGTTTGCATATGTGTCCATGTGTGTGCTTATGTTCACATTTGTGCATATCACAAGAATATGCTGATAAAGAAATATAAAGAAAAATTCTTAGACAAATAAAAATATGATTACCATTATTTAAAATGCAGAGGCGATAGAATAACAAAATGTTCAAATACACAATCTCCAATGTAGTCATTTCAAAATTTGAGAATGCAAAAGAAAATACAAATGAGGTATATTTGAGAAGTACTACTTGATCAATATTGAGTTCTTAGAACTAAAGTTCTTAGAACTAAAGAACCAAAGCATTACAAAGGAAAACTGAGAGTCACCACATGTAAATAGATATATCCTGTTATCATTTTTAAAAATTTAGAAGTTAATTAAAAAAAATACAACTAAAAATTTCTAGGATAATAAAACACACTTATTAGGAAGGAAAGAGAAGCAAACATGCAGAATTTGTTATAGAAAATGCTGAGTGCTAGAATGCAATGAAGAAATTCCTGTATTGATCTGAAAAGAATTCTGTAGACCTGATTCCTTTACCAAGCCAAATAATCATTTACATATGTAGACAACCTAGGCGTTTTTCCCATTGTTCAAGAGCTCAGAAAACACACCAAAAACATCATTTCTGAAAAAGAATAGTACTTGATTATAACTCTAGCAAAATAAAATATTATATGTATATATTGAGAGAGAGAGAGAGAGAGAGAGAGAGAGAGAGAGAGAGAGAGAGAGAAAAGCCCTTAGACATGAAGCACACTAGAGAGAAAAGTAACCAGTAAAACCTACAGTTACCTCAAAACAAGCATGACAAGACACTTCCAGGATTTCATGCAACTGTTCAGAATACATATTTTTAGAAACAAGAGGCATAAGGAAATTTAAAAACCATATTTTCAAAAATCTGGAGCCAAGAATGGTTTATAAAGTTACAACTATTATGAAAACTCAAGTTTTGAAAGACAGGGCATGAATATAGAAAATTTTTTAAATGCCAAAGTGTTTATTTTGTTCCGAGATTACAGATAATAATGGATGGAAAAGTACAGACTCAAAGATGCTTACCAAAATTTAGGGGTGCCTTTTGTAGATAAGTGAGTGAGAGAGAGCCAGGAAGCCTTCCAGGATAATCCTTCACAGTGTGCTCACAGCTCCTCATGCTGTGCTTTTGCTGTGAGAGATTTTCTGTAGGCACATTTTGTTTCAATTTAGAACTTTTTTAAAAAGCGATCTCAGTGGGACTGGGGCTCAATGGTAGAGCGTTTGCCTCACACATGTGAGGTACTGGGTTCAATCCTCAGCATCACATAAAAATAAATAAATAAATAAATAAAGCTATTCTTTTAAAGTGATCTCAGTAACTAGAAATAAGAGCAGAAATTCCAAATTGTTACAGGTAAAAGAATACAAACAAAATTCTTATCAGGAATGAAAGAAGCATATAATTAGAAAATTATTAAATGGGATAGCCCAAACCAGAAAAAGATCAACATAAATGCAAAGGAGTTACTTTTGTTTTCTAAAACAAAACAAAACTAAACAAATACTCAAAATTAAGCAAAATAATGCAAAACTCACCTCTATTATGTTTAAAAGAAAAGCTCTTGGAAATAAGAAATAGATAAAAACATGTCAGGCAAATATTAACAAGAAAGGGAAATGGCTGTATAAATATCTGACACGGCCAAAGGTAAGAAATGGTATTTTACTCAGGTTCTAACAAGGGGGAAAGAATCTACTGCAAGTATATTTGGTAAAGGGAATTTAAGGCTGAGTACTATTCACAGGTGTAGAGGGACCGAGATACCCAAAAGAGGTGAGGGTTAGGTGATACTAGCTCACATCTGTAGAAAGCCAGAGTCTATAATATTTGGAAAGTTCTCTAGTTAATTTGATTGTATTCAAGTAAAAGAATTTTTCACCTGTTCATACACACCTTTCTCTGCTCTTGCTTTGTAAGGTTAGGACTGAGACTCTGATGGCTACATGCCTTTTCTGTCAGGTGATTTTTGTGTTAGGCTCTTTTTTTGTGTGTGTGCATGGTTGAGTTTTTTTATTTTTTATTTTATTTTTTTGTATTTTTTATTTACAGACAAGGTCTCACTGAATTGCTCAGTGTTTTGCCTTGCTGAGGCTGGCTTTGCAATCCTCTTGCCTCAGCCTCCCAAGCTGCTAGGATTACAGGGGTGCGCCACCACAACTGGCTCTTGTTAGGCTCTTGACTACTGGGTGTTCTTGGACATAACCGTAGGGTTGATAGAAGGAGATCTGACTGGCTCCTTCACCTCTGCTCATGTGTAATTTGTATCTGGCTCATCCTCCTGCATCAGAAGTAGTGGTGATTACATTCACATTTTTCTCTGATAAAAGCAGATCCCACTTCAGGGCACCTCACTTATTCAGCAACTCCTTCTCAAGTGTCTGGGCCCATAAGGCACCTTCTCTGTTTCAGACTTCAACTGAGTCATGCTTCAGGCATCCCAGTGTCTTCAGCTTGCAGAGGGCCTGTAGTGGTATTCTCAGCTTTCATAATCACAACCACGTGATCCAGTTCCCCTAGGCCTCTCTAGTTTTTCTACCTACCAACATACCTACCTACTTACCCACATAGGTATCTGTTATAAGTTCTGTCTTTCTGCAGAACCTTGATGAATACTGATGTGGTGACTAGGAAAGAGCTAGCTGACAAGATAGAGATATGATATAGAATGATGTAAGGACAATAGCCCTAAGGGTACCTAGTGACAGAATGCTGCAGGCAAAGGCCACACCAATGGAGGCTTCAAAACAGAGCAAACTTAGCATGGAGATTAGGCTCCTTCTCTCAACTCAAAACTATAGCTATAGGATCCACAAGATAATGTTTTTTAAAGATGTTATAGGAGAATTTTATATGTAAAATATAGAATCAATATACAAACTCACCCCAAATTGGTTTAATTTTACACCTTATTTCTATAGATATAAGTATACTTTTAGCATTTTGTCAGTTCTAAAAACATAGAAATTATTATACTTTTCTTTTTTAATATGATATTAGGGTTAAAAACAAAAGTAATGATTAAAACACATTTTGAATTATAATTGTATTTTAACATTAATGTAAAGAATTTATCATTCAACTAATAAGATTATAACTTTCACTTTCAAAAGACATATAGTAATTACTTTATATAGTTTAAGTTGACTGGGTTTACACTTTTTTTGCCAGTGTAAGTTTAATATTTTCAATTAAATATTGTAATTAGTTGTTCATAAAGTACTTTTTCAAAAAGCACAATCATTTGCAAGAACTTGAGACCTTGAACACCATCTTAAAACTTAATTAGTTTATAATACATTTGAATATATCATAGTTTTCAGGACAGCGTTTTTAGGAGCTTGATAAACAATTAAAATACATTATATAGCCAGTGCAAATGTAAAATTTAATTTTTATTATTATGGAATATTTTGTGTATCTTAAAGAACATAAATAATATAGAGGTTTAAGGTATAAAAACAATTTTTAAAATACTCATCAACCTTCTATAAGATTAACTGGACATCAGCAGTACTGTTGAAATGCCCCAAGTGTTGTACACCTTTCCTCCCTATACCAGTTCCCCTATAACCTCCCAAGGGTAGACAGACTTCTAACATTTGTATGCATCTTTTCTTTGTTTGCCATCATAATGTATGACTCCCTACACAATGTTCTATTTATATTTTAAATACATGTCTTTGACCTTCCTGAAAGTGTTATGCTACATGGTTTTACTGCATCTTGTCTTTTTCAACACTCTGCTCATGAGACATATTTAAATATACATAGCTCTACTCAAGTCTTTTTAATTAATTCGCAGGATTGTATTGTATGAATATATTAAAATTTACTGTCTTACCAACGGACTTCTGTTTATTTTTAAAGTTTTGCTATCAGAAATGTTGCTACCATCAATACTCTTGAACACATCTCAGTGCATTGGGTGTATTCCTTTGAATAGGTTTTAGAGTATATGCCTCTTCAATATTAAAAGATAATTACCTGACCAGCCTGGGATTGTGGCTCAGTATTAGAATGCTTGCCTAGCATGTGTAAGGCACTGAGTTCAATTTTCAGCACCGCATATAAATATACAAAATAAAGTCCATGACAACTTTAAAAATATTTTTTTAAAAAAAGACAATGACCGATTGTTTTGCTAAATGGGTGCATGAATATAATATTTATATTATATTTCTCACCAGAAATGTATAAAATTATAGTTGCTTGATGTTTTTACAGTATTTGTCAGAATTATTACTTTTGCCCATATCTGTAAAATTTGTGTTTTGTTATTGATTCTAGAAGTTTTTTCTAAAATCCATTTTTGATCTTGACCCTTGTGAAAAGATACTTTGAAAGTATCTTTATACTTCTTTAAACCCTGCAATGAATAAAACTTCTTATTTTAATGTGTTCAATTTTATCTACTTAATTCCCCTTACTTCTTTACTTTTATTTAAGAACTCTTTTTCTACCCAGAAATTGGATGTGTGTGCATGTGTGTGTGTGTATGTGTGTTTAAATTTTGACTTATCTAAGAATCCAGATCATTCTAGCTTCCTAAGACTAGTTTCATAGAGTTTTCCATTTCCCATTTTGCAGAAGAATATGTGTAAGATTGTAAATTAGTTAAAGGTTTAATAGTATCAACCTGGGAAATTTTAACTACTGATTTGATTTTTTAAGTACCATTATTGACTCAAGTGTAATGGTGATTCCAAAGACAGACAAATATTAAACTCATACAAATGTGTGTGCAAGCACACTCACTCACACACACACTGTCATTCATTTCCATTTATAAACATACATTTTTATTTATTTACTTATTTTTTAAATTTATTTATTTTTTAGTCCTGGGCATTCAACCCAAGAGTACTTTACCACTGAGCTACATGCCCAGCCCTTTTTATATTTTTTGTTTGGGGACAGATTTCATGAAGTTGCTAAAACTGATCTTGAATTTGCCATCCTCCTGCCTCAGCCTCCCTAGTCACTGGGATTATAGTAGTATGCCACCATATGCAGCCAAACAGATTTAAGTATAATATTGACTATAAATTTTATCTACTTACTGTCTATTCTTGAACAATTGGAGAATTTTTTGTTAAGTGGTAAGAACTTAACAAAAAATGATCAATGCTTTTTAAAAAATATAATTTGACTAATCATTGCTTACATCAGAAATGCAACACCAGGAATTTTATTAATGGAATTCACTATAATAATACATTAAATGAAAAAAGTCATATGATGATTTCAATAGATTCTTAAAGCATTTAGGGAAAAAAGCAACCCATTTATTTTAACAAAAATTATCTAAACAAGGCATAGAAAAAAAATTCTCCAATTGTTCAAGAATAGACAATAAGTAGATAAAATTTATAGCCAATATTATACTTAATCTTGAAAACTTAGAAGCAATCCCATTTAAGTCTGAGGAAAGACACACTACCATATCTTTTTTCTTCTATTATTCATTACTGAACTAAAAATATTACTAGAATATAAGAAATAAAACAAAGTATTGAGTTTAGAATAGAACATATAAAATATATCTCTTCTTGCATTAATACAGCTTTTTTTTCTTAGAAAACCCAAGACTTACTGAGTAACAATAAAACCTCATGAAATCATGAGTCATTTAAGATATGAAGTTAGAGAATCAATGAATAAAAGTCAATAGTTTTGAGAGTTTTTAAAACACTGGATTAGGCAATGAAGAACGTGAAGCCTGAGAAATGAGAAATAGGAAGATGAGTCACATGACTTCTTGGCTTACTTCCTGAAGAGAGTTCCCAATTCACAGAACACAGAGAAAGCACCCAGGAGGAAACAACAGACTTTCCAATTTGAGATGTCATGGCTGAGAGCCTACAGAAACTAAATAGGCTAGAGCCTAGAGAGGACATGGAAAGAGAGAAGAGAGCAGAACAAAGACCTATGTATGGGGACTGCAGAGGATCCCCTTGAAGACTTCAGCTGAGGATCACTGAGAATGGCTGAGATGTCAGTGCATGTGTGTCAAGAAACTACTAAAGGCCAAAGAAGAAATGACCTAGGAGTACTTGGAGCATCAGGACTCTTCTCTCATAAAAGACTCCAAATAATGTTTGTTTCCACTAGCAACACTGAGAAACCTCATGCTTCACAGTGTAACAGGTATAGTACCCAGAGGGCTTTGCCTCAGTAGTGGGAATTAATCATAACCTGAACATTCTTCTCGTCTTGCCTAACAAATTTTAAAAGCAAGATGTAAAAGGATCAAACTATTTACAAGTTACTGCATCTTAGAACAGAGCACAAAAAGATCTAAAGGAATACCAAATATAAAACAAAATAAAAACAAAAATAATCCATCACCCAAAAAGAGTAAAATTCACGATATCTGACATTCAATTATAATAAACAAGCAGAAAAATACAACCCATCATGAGAAAATTCAACTGAAACTAATGCAGGACACACTTGGATATCAACAAAGATACTAAAACATTTATCATACCATGTGTTCAAACAGTTACACAGGGACAGAGGACATAAAGAAGACCTTAACTACAAAATGTGAGTTAAAAACAAATACACTTAAGATTAAAAACAGGTTGGGTGGGGAATGATGGAGCACACCTGTAATTCCAGCAGCTCAGGAGACTGAGGCAGGAGGACTGCAAGTTCAAAGCCAACCTCAGCAACTTATGAACATGACTATAAAAATAAGATTAAATAAATAAATAGGGGCTGGGAAAGTGGCTCAGTGGTTAAACACAATGGGTTCAATCCCAGGTACCAAAAACAAAACAACAACAACAAAAAAAAATATTAAAGATTAGGCGTAACAAAGGAAAAGATTAGTGAATCTCAAACATAGCAATATAAACAGTCCCAAATGAAAAACAGAAGGAGGGGGGTACTAAAAAAATGAACACAGCCTCAGTGAGCTACAGGTCAACTTTTATCAGCCTAATATACTTGTAATTGTAATCCCTGAAGGTCAGGGGGAAAGGAAGAAAAAATATTTAAAATTAATAGCTAATAGTATTCCAAACTGACGTAAGCTCCTAACCTACAAATATAAGCTGCTCAGTAACCCCATAGTATAATTAAATGCTCAAATCTTAAAAGCAATCAAATAAAAAAGACATATTAAGTACAAAGGAGCAAAGGAAAGGATTAAAATGTACTTCTCAGAAAGAATGCAAGCAAAGACACACTAAAGTAACAACTTTAAGTGGTGAAAGAATCTGCCAACTTAGAACTCTATATCCAAGTAAAATATCTTTTAAAAGCTAAAGGCAAAATAAGGACTTTTTTTTTGCAGGGGGAGGGGGCGCTTACAACAGATCAAAGAATTCATCACCAGCAGATCCTCATGATAAATTATGCTAAAGGAAATCCTGCAAGCAGGAGGGAAATCGTACCAGATGGAAATATTCATCTACAAAAAAAAAAAAAAAAAGAATGAAAAGTACTAAAAACTGACTACATGGGCAAATATATGCTTTTTAATGGCTTTAATATTTTTATAATATAATTCATCATTCAAAGCAAAAATGACCAAAATGCAGTGTGGTGTTTATAATATATGTAAAAATTAAATGCTTAACAACAATAACACGATGATTGGGGAGAGAGAAACTGAAGTACTATATTGCAAGATTTTTAACTATAGTGATTTATTATAATATCACTTGATAGTAGATGATTCTAAGTAAAGAAGTATTCTACAAAACCAATAAGCAAATAAGGAAATAAAAACAAAATCATATTGGATTACAATTCATTTCCCACTATCTCTTTATTTTCTGCTTTAATTTTTAGTGAAACTAAAGAGAGCTGTGTCAATCTCAATATTAAGATATGCCTTAAATACTATAAGTGAAAAATTGTTATCTAGCAAGTTTTCTGAATAAAGAACAACCATAAAATCTGACCAAGGCAAAAGGGGAAATTAAAATATTTTATTTAAAGATGGAAAATATTATCTGAACTTAATTTATTTGAATGTAAAAAAAATTAGAGAAAATTTATTTTCAATTAATGTGCTAAAATTCCTGTGATATATTCAAAAGCATTGTTGCCCATGTGGTGCTTTGGGGGTTGCAATGCAGGACTGTGAAGGAGCCAAACTTTACAACTATATCCTTTTTATTTATTTCAAAGTTTTTAATATGTTTTTGTTGTTGTAGATGGACACAATACCTTTATTTTATTTATTTTTTAATATAGTGCTGAGGATAGAACCCTATGCCTCACACTTGCTAGGCAAGTGCTTTACCACTGAGCCACAGCCCCAACCTCAATATATCCTTTTTAAATAACTGAAACTAAAACTGAATAAGTAATGAGTAAACCTGTTGATGGAAAATAATGTAAATTCTCTTGTAACAAAAAGTCCTTTGCAGATAGTATAAAAACCATTTTCATCTTTAAAACGTGTACCTACATAATTTGGGTTTAATACCAATCTAGAAAAATTAACAGAAGAAAAATTCATTGTAACTATTAAAATATTTTGACTTTTTAAGAATATAGAGATTTAATGATTAATGGAATAATTAACATAATATCTAGTGACAACAACTTTAAATTGCACTGAAAATACAACTTTTATAAAATAACAGTGATAGTCAATGAGAAAATATAATAGAAATTAAAAGAATGCTATTCACCATAGCAGGAAAGTCATAAAATACCTAGGAATAAATAAATCAAAAATGTGGAAGGCATACCTGGAAAAAACAATAAAACACTAATGTAGGACATCAATGAAGACCTGAATTAATAGGAAGATATCTTTGTTCCAAGATACAAAAATTTTATATTTTAAAGGTTCAGCCAGTTCTCCAAAATTTAATCAGTGTAGCATGAAATACTGTTCTGACATAAGTTTTAGGTTTACAGAAAAATGAAGCAGTAGAATTCTCAATATATAACCCCTCCTTTCACACTCCATTTCTCTTGTGATTAACAACTTGCATTGGCGTGGTACATTACAATTGATGTAATAAAACTAATAGAACACTGTTAACTGAAGTCCCCAGTTTATCTTAGGGTTTTGTCTTCATATTGTACAGTTTTGTTTTGATTTTTGTCTTCACAAGTGCAAACTGTTGTATATTTACCCTTGAAGTATCACAGAACAGTTTCACTTCAGTGCCCTAAAAATCACCTGTGCCCAACAGGAATTTTAAAACTGGAAACTGAGGACCTAATTTTAAAAATCTTTGAAAGGAGGGGGAAAATGCATGAAAACAAGGAATTTTTGGCAAGACAATAACAGAAACTTACTTCATCAAACGTTAAAATCAACATAAATATATACTAATTTTAAAATTTGCACAAATAAAGAAATGTGTGGTCATATTAATGGTACAGAAATAAAATTCCAAAACAAAGCATGTTTTTTTGGAAACAAAGTTAGACATTTCAAAACAATAATTGAACTAAACTTAAAAATTAAATTTATGCCTTCACATTTTATTTTAAAAATCAACCTATATTTAAATGTCTAAACTTAATAAAGTTATAAATGTACTATAGAATATATAAATAAAATAAATGATAATATCTGTTATGGCTTGAATATATGACCCAGAAATAATGTGTTGTAAACTTAGCACAATGCAACAATGTTGGTAGGTGGAACATTACGCTGGGAAGTATTTGGATCAGAATCTTCATGAATAGATTAATGTCATTATAAAAAGGGTTCCCATATATGGGTTCACTCTTGCTCCTTTCTCTTCTGCTTTCTGCCATGTGAAGACATATCTAGAAGGCCCTCACCAGAGCAGATGCCAGTGCCTTGATCCTGGACTCTACAGCCTCCAGAACTGTCAATAAATTTTTCTTCATTATAAATTACCCAGACTCAGGCATTCTGTTAAAGTAGCACAAAATGAACAAAGACAAATATCTTAATAAGTTGATAGATAAGAAAGACCATTACTTAACTTAGAGGAGTTTATTAAAATCAAAAGGGATTGAACAGTAAATTTGATTGTAAACTTTTCTGTATAGTTTGAGTCATTACTAGGAGCCAAACTTTTATAATTAAATATTTTCTAGAAAAATAAAAGTAATGAAATTTCTCCTATGACTAGTCTCTCTTATCAGTTAATTCATGCAACTTTTTTCAAATAAAACCAATGCTATTAAACTTCTTAGTTTGTGTAGTAAAAGAAAATTTCCCATTCATTTAAAAAATTGTTTGCATTTCTAACAAGAAGCCAAAGAAAATTAAAACATAATCTTCCGGAAAACACACTAAGAAGGCTTTTTAAAAGTCTTGTACCACCATCACCTACTGAAATTAATTTCCATGATTCTGATTTTTTTCTCCAATGTATTCTCTATACAAAATAGTTACATTTTTCATTGTTTTATTATAGAGTGAAAAATTCAGTCATTGACTAAACTATGGACACTGCTTTTTTTCTTTTTTTCTTTCTTTTTTCTTTTCTTTTCTTTGTTGTTGTTGTGGTGGTGGTGGTGGTGGTGGTACAGAATTAAATTGACTATACAATTTATTGTTCAAACCAGGACTTTGTGACTGTGGAAGAGGACTCTATTAATAATTAAACCAAGATAGCATGCATTAACAAGGACTGTCCTGAAAAACTAAGATGGGTGATCACACTGCGTGTTAAGCTTTTGATGGTTGGCCCTTTTCCTCAGTCTGGTTTTCCACCAGTGTTTCCTTATATCTCAGATTCTAGGAATTCCAAACTAAGCACTTACAATTTCTGCAATATGCCATGCTGGTTCACACTTTCAAGGCTTTGCATATTTAAAGCCCTTCAAATGAAATGCCATTGAGTACTACAGAACCTCCTATGGAGCTTTTAAACCCCAGCTCAGTTGTCATCACTTAGGAGAAACCAGTGCTAACTTTCCTTTAGTGGTAACCATTCTTTTCATTAATTAATAGTCAGGTGGAAGACTGATTACAGGCTGGCACTTTGTGGTAGTTTTAAAATGAATCTGAAAATTCTTTCACATTCTTCCTTTCAAAAAATAGAGCTGATTCCATTTCTTTTAAATGCAGGCCAAATGTGTGACTCATTTCTAATAGGAATATGGCACAGTGAAGGTATGAGTCTTCTGAGGCATTGCCACTTTTGATTTTCTTTCTTAGGTGGCTTACTAGGCATGAGTCAGCCATCCTGTTGGCAAGATACTTAAGCAGCCTGTGGAGAGAGGCCTTCATGAGGAATAACTGAGGCCTCCATTCAACTACCAACCCAACAATCAGGTGAGAGTGTCACCTTGAAAGTGCATCCTTCTACCTCAGATGATTACAGCAAAGACCAATGCCTTGCCTGAAACCTTATGAGAGACCCCCAAGCCAGAAGGTCCTAGCTAAGCCACAATGAGATTCCTGATCTTCAGAAAATGGGAAATAGAAATGTTGATTTTTGTTTTAAGCCATTGTTATGGTTTGGATATTAGGTGTCCCCCAAAAGCTACTGTATTAATGCAGGAATGTTCAAAGATGAATCAACTTGATTAAGAGAGCTGTAATCTATTCAGTCTATCCTAGTTTGAATGGACTGGAGAGAAACTATAGTCAGGTGTCTTATGGCTGGAGGAAGTGGGTCACTGGGAGTATACCCTGAAAGATACATAAGGGGGGAACATTAACGATTTCAGTCTGATAATGACCAGTGGGAAAATGTGGAACATTTGTTCTTGATGCCAAGATTTCTGGAGTTTCCCCACTCCTGTTCTGTCTGGTAAGTCAGTTTTTCTTTTTCTTTTTTAAACTACCACATGCTTTCCAATGAATGCATTTCTTTTCTAATTGAGTTAGCTAGACTCATTTCTGTTGCATATTATTAAAGAAACCTGCATTCCCAACCACAATCATGGTAACCTATGCCTTAGTACCATGAGACCTGAGCATGTGACTGCATTGTTACCTTAGGGCATGTTCCTAATAAGCACTGATACCCCTTTTCTAAGAACTATGAATCAGAAGATGCCCCAGACAAAGCACTCAGAGATCCCTCAGAACATCACTGGAATTTTTAAAATTACCTTTTAAAATTACTTAAACTTTCCTGAGTACAAAAAGTAATATAAATGCAAAGCAATAGCAATTAATGCAATAGCCCAGAATGTTATTTTCTGCAAAGGCTGAACTGTCTAGCAGCATTTCCATGTGGCAACGCTGCTGTATGCCAGGGCTATCATATGCCAAGAGAGGCCAAAGATTTTGGCGATTGGACCAAGTATTCATATTTAAGCTTGGAAAGCAACCATCTCCTGCTTTCTGCTTTCCACTGACATATGGCAGCTTCATACCACTGTTCTATTGGCTCATTTATTGCAGTCGAGTTTTATAATCACTGCAGGCATGAAATACTTAATGAATTTCACTTTCTGCTGGTCATGTTTCCTCACTAATACACAACATCAATTGGGGATGACAGAAGGTATCAACTCCCTTCCCAGGTATTTAACTGTGAGCAGTCATCTCTATGCAGAAAGAGTGCTCATGAACTTTTGAGAGCTTTGATTATGAAGAACTGAGAGTACATACAAATGCTACATGATCAGATGCCTCCCAAAGATATTTAACTAGCTGACATTTCAGCAGTTTCTAAAAGAAGGTCATTAGTATTTCCTTTCTTTAGAGTTCTAGCAGCTGTCAATCAGGGACAGACTCAGGCACCTGGCAGTAGAGAAGTGCACCATGTGGTTATGGGCACAGACCTTTAATCCAAAAACTGAGTTCCAATCTAAGATCCACTTATTACTGAGAGATGTTAGACAAGTGTCTTAATTCTTCTGGGGCCTCAGTTTTCCCACTAATAAAATTGTGCCCAAAATGGAAATTACTTCATAGGGTTCTTCTGAGAATTAAATTTAACAATATATGTAATTCACTTAGTGTAGAGCTTAGACCATCAAATTTGTTCAATAAATGCTCACTGTTACTGCTTTTATTATTACAATTACTAATATTAACATCACCACACCTAGGAATTATTTAACATGCCAGCACCTTCTAGGGATGAACTACAACACCTAACTCATCAAGTCACAGCAAGGGGCTAATGTTGGCCCATGTGGGACTGGCATCAATGTCCAACGGCAGCAGTGAGAAGGTGGGGAAACATAATGTGGCTCAGAACCAAGGTCAGCACGATGCTGTAAGCATCAGACCTTCACAAATCCATCTATGTTGGATCAGGAGTATCAGAAGTAGAGTCTGAACTCAGAAGAAGAGAAGTGAGAACTTGCCTATATTGCAGGATTGGGTTCCAGTTTCATTGGTGCACTAGAGCTGAGCCTGGACTGGGGCAGGAAACAAAACAGCAAGAAGAACCAAAGACTGATTCCCATCAAACAGAACAGAGATCTGGCTTGCAAACTGTTAACTCTCCAAACCCAATCTGTCAGCAGAAGGGAGTGAGCTTGCACTGTGCTCTTATGACTGGTTCTACAGTGAGTTGAAGGCAGTGTGTGATGGGAACCATTTCTCATTTGTAGGGATAAGACCGTCTCCCTCTCTGAGCTTAAGTGTTAAATAAAAATTGACAAAGAAAATGGAAAATAACCCACTACAATGGTACATCTGGCCACAGCTACCAAATACTCCAGAAAGCAGTGGTGCTGATAAACTAAAAAAGAAAACATCATCTGATTTGTCAGATACATGACATCAGAACTGCACAGCCCCTTCCCTGCCCCATATGGCAGATATACTAAAGGATCCCAGCACTGTTTTTGTCTTCCAGCTTTAGTCATTCTCAATAGAATGCTCTAAGACCCCACTGGTCATGGTGCTTCTCAGAGGGTATCATTGTGCATTTGAACAAGAAGCTCATTTGCACATTTCAATTTAAGAAGTTCTGTGACGATGCTCTTATCCATTGGTGGCATTTAACATCAGAGTCCAGACCTATTCACCAATCATGGCTTTAAGTCTCTTTTAAGGGACTGAAAATTGGTGCTGAAGATATGAAGAAATAATAGTAAGCGTTTCTTAAGAATCAGCCAGAGTCTTTTGATTCATGAGAAAATCCCCAGGTCACCAAAACTAAGACCATCTTAGCCAGAGAAGATGGAGGGCTGGAAGAGAAGAAAACAGACAAGCTATTTGGGAATTGAAAGAGAAATTCAGAGTAAGAGCACAGGATGAAGACGCTGCATGTCACCCTTGACTCTTATGACCTGTTTTGTCATTGTTCCCTTCATTGTTTGCTGATCTTATTAGTTTTACTCCATAATTTAATGCTTTAGAGAAGATCAAACACATTCCCCTGTGCTAAGGTGCACAAGGAAAGGTGACTTTCTCTAGGTCAGAATGGTAGGTGGGAGCTCCTCTAGTACCCCTGGGAACCTGGAATTGTTGACTAGAGGAAGTACAGGGTGCAGGCACAGGAAAAGATACCGGTTTGAGGAAACACTCAGGCTACCCCTCCATGACTTAGAGATGTTCTTTCTTAAAAACTATGTTGTGTGTCTTAGTGTGGGCATAAATTTGTACAGATTGATGTTCATTTAGTGGATTCCTAAAAGATTTGCTCCTTGTGGCTTCCTTCCATTATCTTCTGAAAGGGATGAAACTTTTTTCCTCCTCACCCCATCCCAATTCACATATACTCAAAACCTGGAAAATGATTTCATAGATCACAAGTTAATAACTCACACCTGGCACCTCTCCTGCATATTTATTTCTTTGAAACTACAACTTTAAACCCTGACCCTACCATTGTTTCTAAATAAACAGGGGTTACCCAATTGCATTTAAGAAGTTGAAAACTAACTCATCTTTTGGATGATGAGTGTCCAAAGCCATTTTCTTCACTTACAGTGTGCATTGGTATTATCTGGAAACCCCAAGCATCCATATTTTAAAATTTCCCTAGGTAAAGTACAGCCCAGTTTGAGATCGCCTAAGCAATATCATAGTTCTGCCTTCCCCTTCTCCTTCCTCCTAAGTACCTCCTCTGGCTGAGAAGCTAGCAAGACAAGCCTGGGAAATGAGAATGTGGCACAGCTTGTATTTGTATATCTTTTCCTCAAGCACAAACCAGGTTTAACCATAAACCCTGGACAAAGAATAATAGACCCCAAGTTGTAACTAACACCTGTGGATAAACTTTGCCTCTGCTCCCCTCCAACATGGACAAAGGTCCTTCATGAGTAGGTTGAAGAAATGCCCACTGACTCTCTCACAATACCATTCATCTCTTGTGATCAGAAACTTCAGGTGAGTCACCTGATATTAAGTAAATTGGGATTAATATCACAAGTATGCCTGTTGATAACTCCACCTCTGATCTGTGTGTGCACCCTGTTTCCACAGGCATTTTTCCAGTTAACCTTTAAAGAACTTACTTCTTTGAAAATCACTGAGCAATAGATTTAAAGTTCCTAGATATGACAACAAATTCAACAAATTGTTTAATTGGAAGGCTTAAAGCTGGGTTCAGAAAACAGTTAATTACATTTAATGGCTTCTTTATGAAATGTGCTTTTTTTCAAGGATGGTTGGCACAGTTTGGTGAATGGTTAATGTCTATCTTCTAGAATGTTCAGACCAGCCACTTCTTGGTTAAAGAACCCATCTGCATTTGGATATGACACTTTGAAAAAAGTGTCTTGGCAATAAAATTGCTTCAATAAAATGTTTCTTCTTACACTACAGCCCAGTGTGTCCAATTTTAAAGAAGGTTTCCCTCAGACTCAAATTTATGATAAGTAATTTTAATCATTAACAATTTTTCAAGTGCCTCCCTGCTATGCCTAAATTCAATGAATAAATAAAAAAGATGGTTTCTACCCAGCTAGAAAGCAGAAGAATATTGGACACAACATTATGGCAATGTTCTCACTTTTCCTAAGTAATCTATGATACCATTGCTTGAAGCAAGAAATCTCATCATGTCTCAGAAAAGCAGAATTCTATAGTACTCAGTTTCATGACAAAACTTGGTTTTGAAAGAACGGCCTGAATAATTACCTGGAAAATAGTAGGAGAACATTTTTAAAACACATACAAATCAAGTAACTAAAATCCTGAAATTTTTTTTTTTTTTTTTTTTTTTTTTTTTTTTTTTTTTTGTGGTGCTGGGGATTGAACCCAGGGCCTTGTGCATGCCAGGCAGGCACTCTTCCAACTGAGCTATATCCCTAGTCCATGAAATGTTTTTTTATGAAACATAAATGATACCTGAAGCTCATTTTATATATTTTGATTTAAAAATGTGGGTTTATTGAGAGACACATCTTCTTTATATCTAAATGAGAACATATTTTTTTTTGTCTACAGAAAGGAGATTTCCAGAAATAACATGACCACCACCCAGTTACATGAAATATCATAATTTGTGAAGCATGCATGTTCACATTCTCACTTATTCCTTTAATTATCTTCAGTCCAGTCTTGAGGAAATTGAGGCTTGAAGAGTCCAAGTAGCTTGAAGAGTCCAAGTAGCATTAGGAAATGGCAGAGCTAGAACTTCAAAACCAGCCTGTCAGTCACAAAGTCCACCTCCACCAACATCCTCTTCCCAACAACAGCAAAGGCCTCCATGTAATGGGCACTTACTGTATCAGAGACATCTTCCCTGCCATATTCCATTTAACATGATAGACACACAACGAGAAAAGCATTAGCATCTGAGTCCTAGTGAAAATCTCAGACTCACACAGCAAGTGTCGGAAGTAAGCTTTAAACCTAGGAACTGAAGCTCCTGTTCTTTTCACTGACTCTGTGCCCTTCATCTGCAGCGGAGACCTTCTCTCCACCTAACGATGAACTTCACACAATAAACCCCACTCAACAGTGACGTGCAGCCCTGTAGCTGACACAAAAGGCCAACCATTCCATCATCGTATATGTAACACAGGCTTCTCTGTCTAGCCCAAGGGTTCAAGGACACAGGAACATTATAATTAGAAGCTGTGGGTGAATGTGTCATTTTAACACTTTGATATCTTATTTTCCCCATGAGCCTATGATCTACTTGACCCACAAAGAAAACCTTAGGAAGCTTTTTATCCAAGCCCTGTATTCTAATAGATGGAGTCCACCAAGGGCCAAGGACAGGATTCAGATTAAAAAGGCAATGTTTCTCCTCTGAATAGCAATAATCAATTCAAAAATGTCTATGAAAAAATTCCCATTCAACTCAAAATAATGGGGGAAAGTTATAAAATAAACTTTACCAGAAATGTGTGACTTACATTAAGAAAGAGATAAAAATTCTATTGAAGAATATGTAAGTGCCTGGATGGAAAAAAAACTGAATATTTAAAAATACTCATTCTTCACAATGTAATAGATAAATTCCATGAATTTCTAATGCTATTTCAATCAAAAAACAAAATTTTTTATTAAAACCTGACAAGATAGTCCTAAAATGGAAGAAATAAAATGTTTAAAGATCAGAGATGAGGTAACATTTGCCCCACTAGTTATCAGAATATACTATAGAAAAAGCTGAAATAAACACAAATGTTGTTTTGGTTCAGGAATAGAGAATATATCAGTATAAAAGAATTTTAAAACACACTGATAAACCAGGTGTGATGGTGCATGCCTATAATTCCAGTGGCTTGGATGACTGAGGTATGAAGATTGCAAGTTCAAGGCCAGCCTCAGCAATTTAGCTCAGTGAGACCCTGTCTCAAAATAAAAAATAAAAGAGGGTTTGGAATATATCTCAGTGGTAAATTGCCCCTGAGTTCAATCCTCAGTACCAAAACAAAACAAAACAAAACAAAAAAAACACACAGATCTGTATCAACTTATCACATAATAAAAATTAATGTTTCATTCAATGGGTAAAGGAAAATTATTCAATAAATTATATTGCAGGAATTAGAAATTTGAGGAGATTATTAAATATTTTCTTCACAAGCTGCTCAGATTATTAAAGAGTTGAAGGCTTAAAAAATCACAAGTATCAGAACAAAATATAGGGAAAGTGTTATTGTGGGAAGGGGAGGCCTTCTTATGATTTTCTAGAAAATAAAGCTGTAATGTAAATGATTAATAAATGTTTGTATTAAATAAATTTATATTTAATTCAATTTAAATTAAAAGCATCTCTAGGATAAAAAAAAACAAAAATGTATAAGATGACAAAATATTTGTAATATATGATACCAAGTTTCAATACCTAGAACACTGTAAAAAGATCTGTAAATCAATTTTTTAAAAAAAGGAAAAACACAACAATTATGAGTTTCCATTTCAAAAAATATATATCATATGAAAATATGCTCAGCTTCACTCATAATCCCTCCTATTCCTAAAAAGGTAAATTTAAATCACAATGAAATACCATCTTTTACTTATTTCCTTGACTAATTCAGGCTGGTTATACCCAACAATTGGAAATTTTAAAGTGATCTCATGCACTGTTAGTAAGGATGTAATCATTTTGAAGAAAAGTTTTGTAATATCCATTTACACTAAAAAACGGCATAGCCTTTTAAGGATGTTCAATGTTATTACTATTAATGGATTTAAATCTAAAATAACCTAAATGCCTATTAGTGAGGCTATGATTACACAAATAATGATGTGGTCAGACAATAGAATCCTGCTACTCTGAGACAGATTTTTATGTACTAATAGGAAGTATGAAGTAAAGGAGAACATGGTGTACAACCCCACAAGTAATATATGATTATCAGTGTGTGTATAAGACAAATGCATAAAACTATACAAGATTATGTAACATAGAAAAACAGACACCTATATATTCCTAAATGCACATGCATTTACTAATGCATTACTAATTTGGGAATGGTGGATGATAGATATTGCTTCAGAACAGGGGGAAAGGGAGCTGGTGGTGGAAAGGTCTGAATGGTACCAAACCACAAGCATAGGACTCACCCACACTCACATGCTCATTGGCTCTTGTCCTTGAGTCTATCCATTGGAATAGAATGTCTTCATTCTCTGGACCTCAGTTCATAAAATGACTTTTTTAAAGCCCTTATAGCCTCCACAAGTTTCATGATAATTTTATTCCATAATTCAATTAGAATTCTTTGTCAGGCAACATATACTTGCAAGAAGGTGTACTGTGAAATCAATAATAGAGTCAGTTATTACATGGCAATTTCAATTGGAGCAGACCCTCATGGAGGGAAAGGGATATTAAAGGGCAATCATGTAGAACAAATAAGGTTTGGTCACAGATTAACTTTTCTCATGGATTCTGCTTTCAATATAGATGTAATTATATTTATTTTAGACCCTTAATTGTTACTTACCTTGCATGTCTTGATTTCGTGTTTGCTTGTACAGTTTTAGTAATGGCAATGTAATGTACGATTAGTTCATTCATGGGAACTCTTCCCTCTCTCTGCTCATTCTTTTGTAATCACAATACAACTACATTATGCATGTGTAAACCATGAAATAAGAAGGCAGGACCTTTCTACTACTCAGAATAGATTAACTTCTGTCTTCCCATCAAATGGGGAATCAAACAAAAATTATCACCCAGTGTTTTGGCTATGGGGGGTGCATTTGTTACTTAGTTGCTCCTTCCCCATGATCCTTCTCCTTTCAAACTTTCCTCCAAGTAAAAATGCTTATTTCAGATGTTTCCTCCTCAGCTGCCACAGATCATTTTTGGAAGACAGTGGAGGGATGCACAGGTGTTCCAGAGTATGACTAACACAGAGAGCAGCACCTCAGTGTAAATAATGCACATACAGGACATTATGAAAAAGAATCTACAGGGAGATCTGTTACCGTCTCTTCATTCTATTTATTAAAATAAGTTTAGCTTTTCCCTTCCTCTTCCTTCTTTCATATTTTCCCTTCCTTCTTCTAACCCCTTTATCCTTGAGGCAAGAGCAGTGAAAAAGAGAACACAAAGTTTGGGTTTGATCTTGGCTCTACAACTTATCCTACCTGTAAATGTGAAACATGGCACACAGCCCATCTGTCTGAACCTTAGGCTCCTTATCAATCATCTTGGCATTCTATCCCAAGATGCATCTCCACAGGGTTTCTGTCAGTTTCCTTGTCCTCCTTTCTAGAGCTTTTGCCTTGTAAAATTTTACCTCCAATTGTGAAACAGAAATTTGGGCCATAAAAGAATTTCAAACATCAGCAAAAATATAGGTTCAGTGCCCTAGTTAAGTTCTAGGTATGCACAAACAGATATCAAATTTACAAGCTAAAAAGTCTTAGGCAATAAAAAACAAACGCTTGCACTATACAAAAAGATAATGACTGAGTGTTGATGGTTATGCAGCAATCCAACTACATTTGTAAGACCTGAGGATGAAGGTAGAGAAATGAGGACTTCTGGTATTGAGCAATATGAAATAGAACATTGAATCCTATCTCTTCCCAAAGATCAAAAATAAGTCTCTGAAGATGATAATAATATAATAAATGATATGAGCACTGGCAATAGGAGGTGGTTTTGGGGGGGCCAAGTCAAAAACTGAAGACCGAGCTATAACAAGAGTAAGTTTTATGGAAGGTTTTTGCCTCTTTTATTTCCTGGCTTTGAATGAAGGGTGTTCCCACTGTGGGACCATGCAAGGGCACAAGCAGCAGAAACTCAGAGAGAAATATCCTTCAGCCAGAGAACCAGGAAAAGGGGCACAGAAAGCAAGAGAGAATAAGGTCAATCCCTGTTTGCTTGCTTGTTTGTTTTTCAATAAAAGCTTACTGTGGAAAATATCTGTATTTACAGAAAAGCTGCAAAGATAGGATGGAGATTCTAATGTTCCTCACACCCATTGTTAACATTACCATGTCCATTTGAGAAAACAAGAAACTGGCATTTTTACATTGTTATTAACTAAACTCCAGGCTTTATTTGGATTCACTGGTTTTTCCACTGAAGTCCTTTCTCTGTTCTAGGATCCAATCCAGGATAACACACTGTAAGTTGTCATCATGCCTCCTTAAACTTCTCTGGTCTATGACCCTTCCTCAGTCTTCCCTTGTTCTCTGTGGCTTTGAGAGTTTTGAGGAGTGTTAGATTAATATTTTAAAAAATATCCCTCATATTGAGATTGCCTGATGTTTCCTCATGCTTCTACTGGACTTATGGATTTTAAGGAAGAATATTAAAGAGGCAAAGAGTCCTTTTCATAATGTCGTATAAGAGGAACACACTATCAACATAACTTATCACTAGTGATCCTAACTTTTCATCACCTGGCTAAAATAGTGTTCACTGGGCTGAAAGAAAAATCACTAAGTCTAATACATATCAAGCTGAGTGGGAGAAGAATCTATAAAAATTATTTGGAATTCTTTGGGGAGAAAGATTCATCTCTTATACCCATTTATTTATTCATACTTTGAGAATGGCCTCAGTTCTGGGCTATATTAGCTTCTGATGAGAGAGAGAGAGAGAGAGAGAGAGAGAGAGAGAGAGAGAGAGAAACTTTTTCACAAAGAGAAAACTTATCTTTCTTGTTAAAGGAAGTGGGAAAAGAAGACTCTATAATCTGAAGTGAAAGAGGAATCCTCTCTTTCCCTTCACTGCTTTGCCTGATTGCATAAAACTATTCAGCAGCATCTTAAAAGCGTCTAAAACTTTTAAAGAAACACCAAATTTGTGTCTAGAGGATTAGATAAAAGGGATCCTGGGTGCCACAGGGAGTGGGGGAAACAATGGAGAGTGAAGTAATGAAAGAAATTTCTTAACTCTGTGAGTGAAGTGACATCAGTCCCAGACTCCTCCGAGCTGCTCATGTGGAGACAGACTCACAGCAGGAGAGCAAAGGCATTGAGAACTAAGCTGATATTGGAACCCTGCCCACAGAAGGGCAGAACCTGCAGTCTGAATATGTCCAAGACCACTGCCTGTGAAAGTGAAAGAGAGGGTGTTTTCTAAAAGATTTTAACAGGATCCAGCTAATCATCCGATTCAAAATGTCCGGGGGAAAAAAAATCTAAGATCACTCAACATACAAAAACAAGACCAAACCAAAAGAAAAAAAGAAAGAAAGAAAGAAAAAAAAAAAGCCAGCACACATGACAAATTCTAAAGAGGAAAAAAAAAAACAATAGATGTCAACCTGAAATAACTGATGTACTAAAATTCTTAGAAAGACTTTTAAACAATTATTATAATGATGCTCAATGGATAAAAATAGACATTATGAAAATAAATGGAAAGATCAATGTCATTAGAAAGGAAACAGGAACTATTGAAACTGATTCTTTCAGAACTGAAAAATAATATCTGAAATTAAAAATTCATTCAATGGTCTCAAGGAGGATAGAAATGTATTGATGAACTTGAAAACAGATCAAAGTATTTATTCAACCTCTACAATGAAGAGAATAAAAATTGGGGGAAAAATCAATCTCAGGGATGTATGGGGCAAAATTTAACAGATCTAGCCTTCTAGTATTGAAGTTCTAAAAAAAAGGGGGAGAAAAATGTTAGTACAGAAAGAAAAATTTGAAGAAATAATTGCAGAAAACACAAATTTGATAAAAGACATATATTTACATCCATAAGAACAGGAAGAAACCCCCTGAAAAGTATAAATTCAAAGAAAACCAAACCCACTTACAATATAATCAAACTACTGAAAACGAAAGAGGAAGAAAAACAGCCAGAAAAAATGACTCATCAGAAAGAAGGGAACAAGAATCTGAAGGATTGCTGATTTCTTACCAGAAATCCAGGTTCTCAGAAGACAGTGGGATTATACCCATAAAGAACTTACAACCCAAAATTCTATATCCAGTAAAAATATCCATCAATAGTGATGGCAAAAGGAAAAAAAACCTCAGATGAAGGAAAACTAGCAGAATCCATTGCTACAAGGCCTTCTCTAAAATAAACACTAACTGGAATTCTTCAAACTGAAATGTTGTCAAGAGGGAACCTTAAATTTCAGGAAAAAAGAAAGAGCACAGAAATCATAAATATTCCAACAATCATAATAAACTATCTCTTGAGTTTTTATAAATATACATAATTATCAAAAACAAAGATATAAAAAGTATCTGGTATAATTTTCAATGTATGTGAACACAACACACAGGACAATTATAAGGTAGATTGGAAACAGTATTACCTAGATTAACTGCTAAAAATATAGAGAATTATGGTCAAAAAATTAGGTATAAACAAGCTGATTACTAAAAGATTTACAGGTAGTCAAAATAAAGTTGTTATCTTTTCATCACTGGAACAGAATCCTGAGAAAATCAACTTAGAGAAGGAAAGATTTATTTTAGCTTACAATTTCACAGACTTCAGGTCATGGTTGGCTGACTCCATTGTTTTGGGGCCTATATGAGGCAGAACATCATAGTGGAATAGCATGGTGGAGCAAAGCAGATCACCTCAGAGTAGCTGGGAAACAGAAGGAAAGAGAGAACCAGGAAAGAAGTCGGACAAGATAAGCCCTTCCAGGGCACACCCCCAAGAACCCACTTCCTACAGTTTCTATCATTTCCCAATAATGTGATAAAATTATGGACCTGTCAATAGATTAATCCCTCTGTGGGGGCAGAGCCTTGGTGATCCAATCACTTCCTCAAAACTCCTCAGAACATTGCTATACTGGGGACCAAGACTCCAATACATGATCCTTGCAGGACATTTCAGATAGGAAGAAAAAAAAGGGGGGGGGCAGAGAACAGAGAAACACATACTTAAATGAAGGCATAATCAAATCAAATATGAAAATGATCCACATAAAAACCAATTGTCTTAGTCCAACTGGGATTTTATAACAAAATACCATAAATAGCATGGCTTATAAACCATATTTTTTTCCTCACAGCTCTAGACAATGAAAAGTCCAGGATCAAGGTACCAGAAGATTTAGTATCTGGTAAGAGTTCATCTCCTCATATATGATGGCTTCTGTGTCTTCACATGATGGAAAGGGCAAGAGATTTCTCTGGAGCCATTTTATTAGGGCACTAATTCCACTCACTCGTGATCTAATCACCTCCAAAGTCCTCACTTCCTAGTGCCATTTCTTGGGAATTAGGATTTCAACCCAAACATTCTGATCAGTATACCAACCTTAACAAAATTACATTCTATATAAGTGGTCTAAGTACATCAATGAAACCATCAAAGATTTCATTTTGCATTAAAAAAAACCCTCCTATATTCTCCTATAGCTTAACTTATAACATAAATACACATAAAAATGGAATGTTTTGATTGAGATGAGTCACCATGTAATTTACCTTCTCTCTAGTTGTAAAATACTTTTAGTCTGTTTAACTATTCTTTTAAATGCCTATCTGAAGCAGGTCGGCTCTACTGCAAATTTGATCAGATGCATTTAACTATTCAAACCGCTTCATGTACATACTACTCAAAAACTATCTTCCCCTCTTCCTTGTTAACAGAATTCTGATACTAACAACCCCCAGAAAAGAATCATGGAGTCAGAAAATCATAAATATCTCACTTTTTTGCCATTTAATGACCTACAGGTACACATGTGACTCAATTTGGGCCAATGACACGTATGAAGTCAGAGCATCCAAGAAATAAATATATTTTCTGAGTATCCTCTTTGCTGTTGTTGTTGTTGCAGACACTCTCTATATATTTCAACTTCTGTGAGAAGAAGAGCTAATTAGAGCTATGGTAACCATTGCCACTGGAAGAGCATCGGGCTATGGCACAGGAGAAAAGATTTTTTAAAGCATACATGGTTCTAAACTTGGTTGTCCAACTCAAGGCAACCAGACCACAAGGCAACAAGACGTTCCCACTGAACTTCTTGTCAAGTAAACAAGAAATATATTGTTAAAGCATTGTTGGTGACACCTTCTACTGCCTATAGTCAAACATATGAACTGACAAATGAACAAAGAGAGCCAGGTCTTTCTCGGCACAGAATGCTATGTATGCAGTGCTGTCATTTCATCATTCTTTTGGGGTCATTGTCCTACTTTTCCTGCCACTTAATACTGATGGGAGAGGGTTGGAGAACAGCTGCATAGAGACAAGAAAGTATATTAAGAGACAGAACATTATTTATACAGAACCAATAATACTTCATGGGTTGGAATTCATCAATGAGTCTGCCTACATTTAATGAGCTTTTATTATATACTGAGCACTGTGTTAGATGCTAGAGATTTAAAAATCAACAAGTTCTGTGTTTCAGGTGGGAGTGACTGACAATATGTAAATAAACATATAC
Source organism: Urocitellus parryii (assembly GCF_045843805.1). Classification (NCBI taxonomy): domain Eukaryota; kingdom Metazoa; phylum Chordata; class Mammalia; order Rodentia; family Sciuridae; genus Urocitellus; species Urocitellus parryii. The sequence continues at coordinate 144,577,456 of NC_135536.1, forward strand.
AATCTGATTGTGTTATGAAGAACTACAAGCTGGGGAAGGAGAATATTGGGGGCTAGTCAAGACAAAATAGTAAGAGGAAAAAAAAGCTATTTCAGAACTTTAGGCTGAGCTGGATTTTTGGCAGTAACCACTTTTTGAGAGGTGATAAGGAAACTCTGAATTCCTACAACCTTATTAAATCACCCATTAATAATCCAAACTTAAAAGAGGGCATCGGAACAATGTTTACTTTAGGATTTAAAAAAATAATTTACATCAGAAAGCTATTTAAATCTCTATTTGTGATGAATCAATCCATAACAGTTCACAAACTTGGAATTTTTATAAAGAGATTATTTAAAAGGTTAGAGAATGCTAGCCAGATGGCCAGATGCTAGATGGGAATAGAAATTTAGAAGAGAAAAGGAATGGAAGATTAAAGATGAAACTGAAACAGATTATAGGCAAGAAGAGCTATGGGCTTGGGGGGAGCAAGTCATCAAGGAATCTGGAAATTTCCATGGACTATTACACTGAGGTCAGGAAATCCTTTGGGGTAGGGCAAAACTTAGGTGATGCATGCTTGTTTTCTTTCTCTCTCTCTCTCTCTCTCTCTCTCTCTCTCTCTCTCTCTCTCTCTGACATATGTGTACATCTTTATAGGGCCCAGTATAAATTTGAAACATATATATATATATATATATATATATATATATATATATATATATAATTCACAGTGATCAAATGGAATAGTATTCAGCCGTAAAAAAAATTCATCATTTACAGCAACATACATGGTAGATACTGTTTCAAAACAACCTGATTCATGACCGTTTTCAGAACAGGAAGAATTAGAGTTCTAGCCATTCCCGGCCTAAAAAGAGGCTCCGCAGCCTGGGAGAACTCCTTAGAGGAATCAGGTTTAAAAGCATAAGCTTCAGCTTTCTTTGGCTCTTACCTATGCTAAGAATTCTGAAACCCAGGAGAGGTGGGGCTCAGGGACTTGGAGGTTGGTAAATTCCTGGTTGTCCATTAAAAGTTCGGATGTGACCCGCCCCCAAGTTTCAAAAGGAAACATTACTGAGTTCCATTTTCCGGGATATGTATTTCTTTTCTCTCGATCGTTGCAGATGTAATGATAAATACCATCCTGCTGCAGCCACAATTTCAGGTTCTAGTGCGAACCCGGTGACTCTCAACAACAGATCCCACGCAGCCAGAAACCCCGCCCCCGCATGTAACCATAGGAACAGCTGACACGCCGAAAGCGGGAGATACCCTGTTCTGCCCCCTCCCTGACAGATATTGTTTCCCACTATCTGTCCACATGGGCGCTCCACCTTATGATTGGTTCCTGTGCCGGGACTGTGCTTTGCCCCAGCCAATAAACGCACTGTGCACGTGCACTCTTGCGTCTGTCGATTGGTCAACACTGCTTGATCACGCACTGCCTACATGAGCTAGCCTTTGCGTGGGGGCGCCAATGAAATGATTCAGTGGCCATTTACAACCAATTGGCAAGGAGCAGGTCTCACAGCTGGCCTATGGGCGCGCGCCGAGGGTGGGCAGTCTCGGCCCCTTTCCAGTCCCAGTTAGGTTTGTTAAAGCGACAGGCCCCGCGGTGGGCTGGTGCTTCACCCGGCACCGCACAGCGGCCGCGGTGGCCCTTGGCGTGTGGCAGGCGCCCTTGACAGCGGCGCCTCTTTGCTCTGGACCCCGGCTCCCGGCCTCCCCGGACCTCAGTGGCGGGGCCGCGTCGCCGGCGGGATGGGTGGAGAGGCGGGGTCCACCGCGGCCTTGGGTCGGGAGGGCCGCGTGAAAAGCCTGGGTCTGGTGTTCGAAGATGAGCGCAAGGGCTGCTACTCCAGCGGCGAGACGGTAGCCGGGCACGTGCTGCTGGAGGCGACCGAACCGGTGGCCCTGAGCGCGCTACGCCTGGAGGCCCAGGGTCGTGCCACCGCCGCCTGGGGCCCGAGGGCCAGCGCCCGCATCTCAGCCAGCGGCGCGGCTCCCCCAGCTGCCTCGGAGGTCGAGTACCTGAACGTGCGCCTGAGCCTGCGAGAGCCCCCGGCCGGTGAGTGAGCACTACTGCCTGGGTTCCCCGCCTGGCCGCTGGGTCCCAGGGTAAGGGCCAGGAAGGGGACATTCTCTGGAGGATCACGCGCAGGCAGAGTGCCCTCCTGGCAGGTGGGCCTGTCGCAGGCTTCAAGAGGTGGACTTCCCAGTGGGGGTCGCAGATGAGGGGCAGGTAACAATGCTCGTGCCCCTACCTCACAGCAACCCAGAGATCAGACCTTGCGCCCTGCAGCATAGCCCTAGGTGGCGACTCATTCTTGGCTGGCTGTGGTCGAACACCTGGTGTCCCAGGATCTTCTAGAACCCAGAAGGGAGTGGGTGGTTGCCATGGGGACCTGTGATTAGACTGTCAGGATCCAGGGATCTAGGTTCCTTAAGGCTGTGGGCATGGAGGGTGGAATCAGGGTCTGTAACGTTCCATTCTGATGCCTAGTGTTTCATGGGCCTCCACTTCTTCCCATCGTGGACCTTGACACTCCTTGGTTCATGATGAATTAGCAGAAACTCAGTCTTGGGAAGAGGGAAGTAGTTCTTGAGAGGTGGTTCAAAGGAAGTGTTTCTAGACCTGACCATCATACTTGATTTCCATCTTTTGGGGAGTGGGGCAACTTTTTTATTAAGAGTTCTGACTTTAATCAGATATTGCCGCTTTTTTGTTTCCTTCACGTCCTGCCTCTCTCCCCTTTCCCAAAAGGCCTTTGGAGACTGCCATCTGGGCATTTCTGGATTACCCCTTCCTGTTCTCTTTTGTGAAATCCAGTCAATTAATGTAGGCTTTTCTAGAAGTCACCATGCAGGGATCACTACATGGATGTTACATTCATAAGTACCGAAATTTATACCCTTAATTATGAAAATACCAAAAGTGGGTCTTTAGTTTTTTTTCCCCCCTCAGAGGAAATTATTTTAAACTCTTGCCTTTCTGCCTCATCAGCTTTTAGCTATCAAATAAGATAATTTGACAAGTAAAATACATTATAATTATATTTTTAAATGTTGCTACATCTTTCACAAAATACAATGCAGTTTAGTCTTAATCCTACTATGGAATAGACCATCCACAGTTAAATCCTCCAAAGTGTTTGATAATCTGACTGAGCACAAATTTATAGGGAAAGGATATCTGGAACCAAAGCTTTCTTTTAGGCTAATGAGAGCCCTGGTAGATGACAGTTCCTGCCTGCCCTCACACTCTTTTTCTTTTGTGAAGTTTCCAGAATCACCAGCAGGCCTCTCTCTCCCAGTGGTTATAGCCAACACAGATTTTCAAGATGGCTGACTGGGAAGAGGCCATGGAAGAGAGAAGTAAATTGGGTTTTGTCCAAAATTCTTAAACTTCCTGAACCCATAACTACTGAGTAAATAGATAGAAAATTTAAAGTAATTGAACCTAAAATTAGGAATGAAAATTGCTTTGGTGAAATCCAGCCTGGCAAATGGTTTTTCAATTCAAAAAAATAAGTCAAATTTTATTTTTTATTTTAATGGAATTGAGTCTCTAAACCTAAACAGTTTGCAAATCTTCAACTCTTTTTAGTGATGTATCATAACAAATATTAACAACAGTTACATATTTTTTAAAATCAGCCTCTTTTAGTTAATGGGGGTGGGGGGAGCACCCCTAATATCCATAACTGGAAAGAAACAAGCAACTTGACACAGTCATAGGTTCTCAGGGTCACTTAATTCCAAAACATGTCTTTCAAAAGAGATTTTTAGAAATTTTGATTTCTGGAAAATGCAAACACTGGAATCTCTCCAGATATTTCTTTGGAATTACTAATCAAATCCAACTACTGTAATTGTCTTCATATGTTGATTGACAAATACTGAAAGATAGAACCATACAGTAGGTTTCGGTTCTTGGGCACTCGATAGCAGAGTGTGACCTTAGGCATCAGAATGGAACGTTACAGACCCTGATTCCACCCTCCATGCCCTCCTCTTAACCTAAGCCCCAGACTCTGCCTCCAATGGTCTTCTAGACCCCACAGCTCATGAAAATCTTTAATTCTGAGCTTTGGTTGTGGGACCATTAGTAAATTAAACAAATTCCTGTGAAACTAGTCCTCAGTAAGGCAGAGAAGTAATGAACCATGAGAGCAGAAGCAGAAATATGTACATGGTTGTGAATGATTTCATTAAAAACAAAGAGAATGAAATAAAGATTTTATTCCAAATACTATAGCCCATGTTTATCAGTTTCCTCTTGTTGTTTTTAATTATGTTTTAAGACAGTTGAAAGATTCATTTTTAGGGCAATAATGGATATGTTTCCTCTATGAAGGAAGAACTTCATCTCTTTGTCACTCCCTGTTGGTATCCTAGCCAACTCTGTTCTCCACATGCCTGTCATGCTTCCTCGTGACATTTGCCTTTCATCTAAGCCCCTTCCCAACTCATCTCCATTCCACCGTCAGGTCTTCAGTGCCTACATAATCCTGTGTGGATGTTCTAGGCTCTAGCACTGTCTCATAATTAGTTGTGTACAAGTGTCTGGTTGCCTTTTCTGCTGGTCTGAGGAATTGAAGTTATTCATCTTTTTATCAACAGTGCCTGGCATATAAGCCCTATAAATTTTGAACTCAGATGAAATCCACATTTTTAAACATTTGTAAGTACTTTGTCGTGCTCTGCAATCTAATGATTACAAATTAGAATTTATAGTCCAGTTCTCTCCAGAGAATTGGGTCCTGAGCCTTTCACTGGATAGCTGCACTGTGCAGAAGCTCCCCTTGCTTACAGTAGTGCAGCTATGCCGTGACACTGTTGAGACCTGTAGGGCTGTTCGTGAGAACACCTTAGCCCCTGGGACTCACCCTATCACTATCATTTAATCTGATCTCATGTCCCTGTGACTGGTTATTGTTGACTTTGCCTACAAGTCACCCACCTGTGAAGTACAACTATGCAAATGGGCTTATGACTTTTTTTTCTAATTCATTACACATTAAACACTGAAGGTAGATTTAGAAGACTTAGCAGGCCAGTAATATATTCCTAAAATTACACAGTTAAAATGTGTAAATTGTTTAAAGTCATGAAGCTCTAGTAATTAAGTTTTTTAAAAATTCCATTTCACTACTGATTTCCTGTCCTTCAAAAATTCAGCCTTCAATCTGAGCTTGAAATGAGAGAAAGTTTACAATATCTCAGGAAAGTCACCTGACCACCACTGGATGCCACTTTGGACCTGAACTCTTAACAGATTGTCTATGTACATTCATCAGAGACTCCAGCAGTGTCTCTGGTCTTATACAGTCCACCCACACGCTGCATTTTTGGCCTTCTCACAGTCAGTACATGAAATAAAATGAAACCGGCAATCCAGAGCAGGGGAGGGGGTCATGTCCTTGCTTGGTAAATCCAAGTTAACTGCTAAGAAATCCTGTTAATCTCACTAGAGCTGAAGGGTAAATAACCTGACTCTTGCTTAGTGGCTTGTCTTGTTGGTTTGACTTTTTAATTTTATACCCACTATTAATAATTGTCAAGATTTTTTTATTTCTATTTCCACCTCTTCCCAAAGAATATAATGTGAATTTTATATATAAAAATAAATCTATCTTTTGCTAAATTAATTTTAGGTCCAATTTAATATTAGTATCTCATGTTAACATAATAGAGTAGGATATGTGAGTGTGTATGTGTGTGTGTGTGTGTGTGTGTGTGTGTGTGTGTGTACTGCATATGTATATTGGTTCCCTGAGCTCTAGAACTTCATGGTAATTACTTGTGTAATTGGTCTTTTCTGAGATAAAAAGGTGTGTGTGTGTGTGTGTGTGTGTGTGTGTCCCTCCATAGACTGCCTGCTTCTTACTTTTTAAACCTAAACTACCATTTTTACTGGCTAAAAACTGGTACACATTTCATTCTCTAAGTCTTTTTAATGAACTTTTGAATTCTACTGTGTCTTATGGCCAGCAAAACCTTCTTTAGGAAATGTGATTTAGGTTGTGAAACTCTTTTTCTAGTACTAACCTTGTTAAAATAATCTCTTCTGCAGGTGAAGCCATCATTTTATTGCAGCCTGGAAAACATGAATTTCCATTTCGCTTTCAACTTCCATCTGAGTAAGTAAAGCAGGATAGTTTGCAATTTTCTTGGCAGTGTGTCCATCCCATGTCTGAGTCTTGTCAGGATCTTCTGGCTCTAAAGTGTGTATTCATCCTCTGCAGCCCCTCCATAGATGGCCTGCTTACTCTTCTTCTTTCAACCTAAACCACCATTTTATAGAGTACTTTTCCCAGGTTGGTTAACTGAAAAATAAAGTCACAAATTAATGCCTTGGTTTGTTTCAGACCTTTGGTGACCTCATTTACTGGGAAATACGGAAGCATTCAGTACTGTGTGAAGGCAGTTTTGGAACGACCCAAGGTACCAGATCAGAGTGTAAAACGAGAACTCCAGGTTGTTAGTCATGTCGATGTCAACACTCCAGCATTATTGGTAAGTTCTTCCTTTTCCTCTTCCTCCTTCCTCTCTTCCTCTATTCCCTCTTTCCTCCTTCCTTTCAATAGTGGTATCTGTATTTCGACAGTTTAGTAGTAGTCTGTCCTGTCACTCTCTGATGGCTTAGAAAATACAATCTTGTCACCCATAGGCATTCACTATAAATATATGATTCTAGGTTGGGCAAATTACAAATTGTGTGTGTTAATACTATTGATTATGTCCCTGCTGTTCAGGGTTCTTTTGCCAAAAAGTTACACAGGCTTGAAATGCATTAATAAGGCTTAATAACAATAATGCATACACAGAGTGTAGTTACTTTTACCAGAGCGGCCACATTCACAGGACCGTGGTATTCTAAACTCTTCAATAATAGCAGGTTGAGGAACAGTAATTATGGAAGAGTATTAATCATGCTCAGCCTGTTATTGAGGCTCAGGCCATTATGCTATGTATCCTTCCATTTTGCATGTCATTTTCTAACATTAAGTAAGTGCATGCAGCTGCCGCCGAGATCCTTTCACTTATCATCTCCTTATGACAGATTTGGCCACATTAAAGCATTGAACTTCTAATAATCACTAGAAATACTGTAGACTGATAAGAAAGATCAGGCTATAAGTAACAACAGAATAGGCAAGATGGGAGCTAATGAGCTAGATTCTTTTATCTAAACCCATATTATCAAAATAATATAAAATTATACCTTGTACTTTCATGATAGCTACTAGGACCTAATGGTTCTTCATTTAAATATGAATGAATGATTTTCTTACTTCATAGAAAATACTGAGATAATTTAAACTTTCCATCATGGAATTGATGTGACAAAGATGTATTTTAGTATTATTTTTCTAGCCAGTGTTTTAAAAAACAAGGGAAAAGCCAACAATTAAAAGTTGTTTAACTCCTATTTTCACACAAAAAAGAAGTGCTATTTACTTTAATTTTACCTTTGGATAAATGATAACAAGTATGGATGTTTGCATGGTCTCTTGTATCCAAAATCATAAAGGAACCAGCATCCGACTGACCAGGCTTATAGCTATGACTTTACACTTTTTTAAAATGCTTGGTGATGCCAAGTGTCTTGCAATTTTTAAAAACAACTTAGAATATGGCAGTTAAGTATTCTAAAGGCTTTATCATCATCATGACAAATTACTTAAAGGGATTTTGTTTTTGTTAAAAAGAGGCACTCATTATCCTTTAGTGTTCTTTCCATTTAAAAAAAAAAAAAAACTATTGCAAGTAACTTTGGGTTTTACAGAAAGCTTTGTGTGTATGCAGCTTGTAAACTAAACATTTAAAATCCTATGTCACTTTTCTTGGTATTTAAAAATAGAATAAAATACTATGATGGGGCATAATGAGTTTAATAACCTTTTTAGATCTGTTAACATATGTATGTTGTCACATTATTACTGTTTCACAAAGCCCCAAGACCGTTTGAAATTTCTGCTGGGTAATCATTTTGAAATAATAGGAAAAAAAAAAAGAAAGAGAGGAAAAGACTGCTTATTTGCTTATTTCACATAGTAAATACCAAAACGAATATAACTTTCTGTTTAATTTTTCTATCATAATATAGCCTTTGCTTCTTTAAAGGGCTACTATATCATTTCCCAGAAATATAGTAACTTCAAAGTAAAATAAGATGATGTCATGCTAATTTGAATCTGAAAATTCACCCTAGTGTTCTTAAGAGGGAAATAAGATTTAGTATCTGAGATGTCACATGAGACTAAGAAAGGTTGATATTTCTTCACAACTATTCTATGAAGAAAGATAATTTTAAGTTCTATGAGTTCTCTAAAATGATTTAATTAAGGTGGTTTTATTTTAAATTTTCAAGACCCCTGTATTGAAAACTCAAGAGAAAATGGTTGGCTGTTGGTTTTTTACTTCTGGTCCAGTCTCGCTGAGTGCCAAAATTGAAAGAAAGGGATACTGTAATGGTAAGCAGCCTGTTGGGAAGTTCAACTGATTGACTTATTCATTTTATTAGCTAATTTTACGTGATTTTAAATAGTGTTTTGTAATATACAAAGTATATCATATTTTAAATCACAAAGAATAATTTTTAATATAAAAATTGCTGTTCAAACATTTTTAAATGAATGAATAAGTTCTAGAAATACTTGGTATTTCTGACTTCAGTCCTATTACTTTAGTTTTAACAAAGAGTAAAACTAGAAGAGTATGAAAGTGCCAATATCATTGTTGCAAAAGGATGTCTAGAGTCATGTTGCTCAGAAGAGAACTATTGTAATATGAAAGTACTCTTAGTATCCTGATTTCTTGCTGGTTTGAGATTTACAAATATTTAGGCCTAGAATATAGAAAATTAGCAAACATTAGTAATATTCAAATTTTAACTATCATTTGTGAAGGGCTTAATTCCTGTAGTGAATTTAGCCTCTAATCCTGGGTTATGGCTTGTTGGAAATGAGTGTGGATTGGAATATTATGGCATGATGTATAATGTTGTAATAAAACTCCATCCATTGTATTATTTGTGCCTTAGCCTTAGTAATTCCTTAAAAGGCTTTGTTCTCCTGTTGGGAGGAATTTAATATGATAACCACTAGTGTGTTTGTTTGTAATCTGTTAAACTTAACATTAGTACTGAAGTTATATACTTACATGTTTACCTTAATTTATATGCATACTGATAATTTACATATCTTTAGATTGTTAATATCATTTTACTACAGAAAAGGAAATAATGCAATAATTAGAAAATAATATCAACATAACCTGCAGTGGATTTTCACTTATCTGACACATATTTACAATGCAATTTATCTATCAGGGCTTCTCAGTTCATTAATATTAGAACATTTCAGCTTTGATTGGTGGTGGCCCAGTTTGATTTCAAGGAGAACTTTTTGAGAAATCTCTCAATCCATCCTGTTTTTGTTCTCTTTTTTAGGAGAAGCTATTCCAATCTATGCCGAAATAGAGAACTGTTCTTCTCGTCTGATTGTTCCCAAAGCGGCTATTTTCCAAACCCAGACGTATTTGGCTAGTGGGAAGACAAAGACCGTCCGTCACATGGTTGCCAACGTGCGAGGAAACCACATTGCATCTGGGAGCACTGACACTTGGAACGGGAAAACTCTCAAAATCCCACCTGTTACTCCATCCATCCTGGATTGCTGCATTATCAGAGTGGACTATTCCTTAGCCGTAAGCAGAGCTCTTTGTAAAATTAAAAATACTTGCGACAGAGCAATAACTGGAGCTATGTCACTGTCTGTGAATATTATTGCTTATTTAATACTTAGGAAAATGTCATTTTATGTCAGCATTACTACCAATTGTGAAATATATGAAGATTGGCCTTTGCTTTTACAAAAAACACAATCCTTCTGCCCAGGAAGTTAATAAAGTAACTTAAAAGGGATTGAGATGCTTTAAGGGGCCCTTGTCACATTGACAACATGTACATATATTCTTTATTTATTATTATAAACTATTCAAACTTAAGTGAAGTACACTGAGGCCAGATTCCTGTCAGAGGGTACTCACTGCATTTTGTGTATTTCTCATTTTGTTTGCTCTTCATTTTATTTAGTCAGGACAACTTACATTTGTAATGGAGGTGGGGTGGTTGGTGATAAAGGCATTTATTGCCTTGAAAAAAAAATGTAATTAGGCCATCTCCTATGAAGCCTAAGTTAGATTTGTGCCTTTTTCCTCTATTTTGAAATATTAGGTATACATTCACATTCCTGGTGCTAAAAAACTGATGCTTGAGCTGCCTTTAGTTATTGGTACAATTCCCTATAATGGTTTTGGCAGCAGAAACCCCAGCGCTAGCCAGTTCAGCATGGATATGAGCTGGTTGACACTGACCCTGCCAGAACAGCCTGAAGGTAAGGTATTTTGAAGTTCTCTCATAATGAAGCTTTACATAGAAAGTAGCTACAGACAGGATGTATGAGATAATAATGCTTAAATGTTAATGAATACTGCTACTACAGCTACCCTTATTCTTTTCACTACTCAAGAATCATAACTCATTCCTGGAAGAGACCTTGAAATCTTAATTTTTTGTTTAGGACACAAAACTGCTGATGGCAGACTCAGGGATAAAGTGTACATCTCTTAATGACCATAGGTCATAGTAAAACAATAAAAAATAGTCAAAATAAAAATACAGTGTTATATGTTTTTTGTAGCCACATTTCAGGGATAATTGTCTAAACTATAGCACAACCATCTCAAAAGAGTAGAATATAATTAATAGTAGTAACGATTTAATAAAAACAATCAATTTTTTTTCATTGCAGTTGGCACAAAAACAAACTGATGAGAGGGAAATGCTTTATTTTCAACTTCAGTGTTGCTAAATTCCTTGTCTTTGTTAGAGTTCAGAGAGATAAATTAATTTTACTTGAATTTCTTAGCTCTAACTCCATTACTGTTTTAGCACCACCAAATTATGCGGATGTGGTATCAGAGGAAGAATTCTCTAGACATATTCCTCCTTACCCTCAGCCCCCCGACTGTGAGGGAGAAGCATGCTATCCTATGTTTGCCTGCATACAAGAATTCCGGTTTCAGCCTCCACCACTTTATTCAGAGGTAAACAAAGTGAAAGAAAATTAGACATTTATTATGCTGTCTGCAAATATTCATTTGCAGTCCTCCTTTCATGCAAGTGTCTGTTGCTGACTCATAATTAAAAGAGGATACATAGAAATGTGTTTTTACTGTGCTCATAGATTATTACTGATCCATTAGCACATTTTCCAGTATTTTCCATGGATCTATGGCATGCATATACAGTGTCATGGATTGATTTTTCAGATGTTATGTGACCATGGAATACCAAGAACATAACAGCCTGCTGGCACTTAGTAATGATAGGCTTTGGGCAACTTGGCATGTAGCCATCATATAATTAGAAGTAGATAATAAAACCATTTTAAAGAATGTTACAACTATAATCTTGCTCTTTTTTCCCCCCCTTTTTTCTAAGGTTGATCCACATCCTAGTGATGTAGAAGACACACAGCCTGTTTCCTTCATTCTCTGAATGTACTTCAGAATCACTGTGTTCATCATCAAATTAGAATGTTGCTTCTTTCACCTGCCTTTCTATGGGTGGGAGAGAGAAGGCTAACTTATAAGAACATAAGTAAGAATATGAGAACATTCCAGTGGGCCAATAGGATGGTTGTGCTAATTTATTTGTTCCCTTTGAAAAATGGGATGAAGATGTGAAAAGTCGAAGAATGTAGTGGAAGTCCTGGTGGTGGCAGAGTAAGTGAAGGAGTGCCTGTGCTGACCTGAGAGGAAGGAGCCTGAAACTGGTGGGAACACTGTGAGAGCATGCCTTTAAGAAGGCTTGTCGACGTGGAATGGAACAAAGGTGTCGTGAACTTAAGGCAACACGGACTAATTGGGAAAAGACAGTCGCAAAGAGCCAAGCAGCATAGAAATGTGTGTGAATGGCAAAGTGGCCTACTCTAAATACAAAGTGAGACCCTCAGGTTTCAGGGTCTTCATGATTTCTTTCCATATTAGCACATCAAGGACTAAAGTCCTTGGAAGCCTCCTTTCTTGAGACCATGCTCCCGCAAAGGTCCTAATGAAGTAATGACCATTTTCACTCCTTCAATAGTAGGTTACAGTGTACTTTATAAGTTGGCTGTAGAATGTCAGGAAACCTAAAGGGCTTCTGGAAAGCCTTACACTTCAAAGGGGAAAGGAGAATTTTAACATGAAAATGTGCTTTGTTGAAGACTGTACTATTTACCACCCTTAAGTACATCCACAGGATATATATTTGACTTTCCTCTTGTCTTACTTTCCTATGGGCACATTAAAAAAAGAAAAGGGGATCAAAAGCTTACATATTCAGGATGCCTTGATAACTACACAGTCAAAAACAAAAACAAAAACAAAAAATCTTAACCTACCTCTAGTGGGGTTATCAGATGTTTTTTAAACTCTAGGCCTGATCACCCTTCTTCAGAGTTTCTGCTACTTAATGTAGCAGTCTTATCTATCACTGAATCTGAAACTAGACCAAGGGGAAAATCCACAATGTTAGCATTAAGTGAAAATAAACATGTATACCTAAGGATGTTTCCAAAAAATGCAGAATCAAAGAGGATAGAAACATCTTTTTTTTGAAGACATACATTTGATTTCTATCAAAAGGCTTAAATCGACTGATGGTAGTCACTGCGTTATATATTGTTTTCAAATTCTTAAGCAATTATTTAAACTGTGATTTTCTTTATTGTTTTGGTGCAATATTTTATTGTCAGTTAACCTCAGGATTTTCAGACCAACAGGATTGTGTTGCTGCTAAATGTTTGAGCAGTGTTTTCACTGTCCCCCTGTCCCCTCCTGTGCATGGTCACATGCTCACCTGCTTTTCCTTCAGTCTGTTGGTTCTGTGAGCTGAGAACATTTCTGGACACTAAGTGGAAGGGAGATAGGGATTCCCATGATAGAGATTGTGGACCAGCCAAGTCTTAAGGGTTTGATCGAGAAACCCTGGTGCTTCCCAGGCATGATACTGTACTTCATTCAATAAAATGATTAATTTATCTTTAAATCAGTATGTTCACTTAGAAATAGAAAAATTCTACTATGGTTAAATTTTGTATTTAGAAATCAGTTGGTCATTTGATCAGGGATTTTCTACAAACATTAGGTAAATGTGCGCTTTTCACCCTTCTCAGATACCTCTCTTCTGTGTAATCATGTAACCATCAAACACACTTGTTTCATGACAAGTCACTGTTTAAAATCATAATGCAAAACTGTTATATGAGTAATTGTGGTACTAGATTTGTCACAAAACTTTAATCCTTGCTTTGGTTTTTAGAGATTATTTTTAATGTTTTGTTTTGTGTGTCTTTAAGCAGGTTTGTGTATTTGAGTGCTGTCCAAACAGCTTTATTTTTACTTGAGAAAGATCATTTTCAGCTGTTTATTGACTTCTAAGCTGAAGTTTACATGCCATGTCAAGACATTGTCCATCTCCACAAAACCAAAACAAAGGGAAACTGTATGGACAGAGAGAGAGAGTTGAATTATTTGGCTCCATGTAGAAAAGCAACCACTTAATGGAATCCTTCAGTAGGATTGTTTTATCTCCTTGATTAGAGAAATCACAAAGTCCCCCTGCAAAATTGAAACAATTTTGTAGCATTGAGAAAATAAATCAGAAGTGTGACTTGATACTGGTCTACCTGACCTTAAGCAGCTGTAGGTTCAAACTGCATACCTTTTCATAATCAAAATATGAATACTGAAAATTACATTGGAACAGAGAAAACCTACAAATGAAGATAAAAATTTAGCTGCTATTATTTGTCTGTTTATTCCCCTCTTGTTCTTTAGTTTTAAAAAAAGTGGCCTTAGAATTTTGTTTTTGATGCAAAAATTTTAAATTGAAAATGTGCATCTTTTGGCACACAAAATCCTTCCCTTGGCAAAACTGTTTGTGTATATATGTTTCTGTTTTGCACAATAAGAAACTCAGTAGGCAGGGGTTATGTTTTTGATAAGTTAACTATGAAAGCTTTTTTTTATTTTTTATTAAAAATATAACAGTTTAACCCACAGGAAAAAAAACTAAAGATTGTATTTTGTATTCTTGCTTGAACCCCATGGGTTCTTTTTGTTAATAAAATTATTCTATTAATGCTGTGAGTTGCTGGTTTTGTTTTTGTTTTTGTTTGAAAGACTATATATTATTGTAGATTGAAGGATAATCAATACCAAAAACCACAGTGTTACTAAAAGGTGGCTTTGTCTGTATCTGCTATCAGGAGGTAAGGAGCAGCCTAGGATTCTGACCTTATTTTTGCAGTGGACTCAGTTTCCCAAGACAGCCCCTAGCATTCCATGAAAAAAAGTACTTGAGATCTCAAGTAAGGAAGCTTAAGTTCTTTTGGTCAGTGGAGAGCATATCTTTGTTTATACCTATATTATAGCAGCCACTCTCAAGCTTCCTGAGCTTTAGTATTTGCTTGGCCAGAATCTCCTCAGGATTGAGTTAGCAGGTCTGGTGGGCAGTCAAGGGTAACACTGACTGACGTAAGCCTCCCCTCTGTACAAATACTCATGGGTGCAAGTACTATGATTTGTACAAGGAAGATGTGATTATAAATCATCTCAGGGAAACTGCCCAGACTCTCTGTCCTGGAAAATTATAACCTTAGCTAAGCATGAAAAATTAGCCTAGTTAGATTGCTCTCCAGTTGTTTTTAATATATGAGATGATGTTATTATGTAATAAACAGACTGTTTCTGCATTCATGTTTGTCATCAACATAACATGAAATGTTTTGTCTCAGTAAATACTAAGACAGAATCTATAAGATAGCCATTAAAGTTTCTGTAGTTTATATAAAAAAGTTGTGGATTATAGAATTAGAACTAGGCCGGACACTAACAAAGAAACTAGGACAAAGCCCTCAAGTTACCAATGAGGATACCAAAAACCCAGAGAGGTGTAAACTGAGAGCTTGGCCCACATTCTCTGTGAGGTCTCTGCTTGCTCTAAAATTTCCTGATTCTACAACTTTAAAGAAGTGATGAAAACAGTCATTGTTTTCAATTACACAGCTTAAAAGTTGCAACCTGGATACTAAGCACATCAAGAATCATCAGCGTTCGTATCTAAAAACCCTCCCTCCACAAAGGACACCAGTCTTTGTCTAAATTGCTTCCTAAGTATGTTTAATTAGTAGCTGGAATCCTTTCTTCACATACATCCAAGACATTTATATTTTAAAATAATTATAGACTCACAATAAGTTGCAAAAATAGTACAGCTAAGTCTTGTATACCCATCAATCACCCCCCCCCCATGGTAACATCTTACATAATGAAAGTACATTAGCAAAATTAGGACAGTAACAGGGTACAGACAGCCAGTTTTGCATGCATTCATTTTTCTTGTGTATGTTTCTGTGTACAGTTCTATGATGTGTTATCATGTGTAGATTCATATAATCATCACCACAGTCACATAAGGAACCACTCCATCACCATCAAGAAACTGCCTGGGGCTGTCCTTTGTAATCATACCCTCCTCCCCTTCCTTCCTTATCCCTGACCCATTGATCTGTTTTCCATCTCTATAATTTTGTCATTTTGAGAATGCTAGATAAGTGGAGCCATTCAGTATGTACCTTTTCAAACTGGCTTTTCTCACTCCACATAACAACCTAAGATCCATACAAGTTGCTGCTCGCATCAATAGCTTGTTTCTTTGTATTTCAGCTGATACATTTTAAAAGAAAACTTAATTTTGCACTTAGCAAAGAAAATGTATAATAATTATATGCACATAATACTTTTTTTTAAGATTTTTGTTTTGAGTTTGAAAATTTTATATATAAAATACATAAATGCAGCTTTACCCAAACTTTCAGAGGTGAATTTTCAGCTTATCAAAGTACTTAAAGTAATGTGAAGCAAGCTATCACATTATAAATGAGTTAAGACATCTCTCTGATGAAAATACAGACTGTTATTATATAGAGACAGAAATTTATTGGGGCTATTTGTTGTATCAGCTTCTGAATCTGATACATTTTAACAGATTATTCAGGAAAGAGATTATATTTTCTGGGGTATCTGTGTTAATGTCTGGGATGTTTTTTTCTTTTTTCCTGTCTCCCCTTCCATTTCCTTCATCTACAATTGCACTTCTTAGTGTCTGATGATATGAAAAACCCATCTGTAAGCTGAGAAATGGTTTTAACTACTTTATATATGCTTATTCTTACTGACACAGTATTATAAAACATGGGCTTACTTGTTATAAGACTATTAAATTTTTTCAAGTGTGGAGAGCTTTTATTTTATAGAAGCCATTATGTAATAACTTAAGGAGCTTTTCCATAAAGCCAGATGTGAGTCCATTGGGGATGGAACATAGCAGAAAATTAGACTAACACAGTGATGGGGTTGGGAGTAGGTAAAAAGGGTGACTAGTCCCCATTTTCAGATTATTACAATAATTGAATTTACCATGAATTGTGTCTTTGGTGGAGCTAATTCTGTGTTCACTAATGCAGATATCACCCCCACCCAATTTTACAAGAATCTAGGATCCACCTACTTGTTCATATATTAAGTGATCTACACATGCAAGGTGTTTGCCTTAGTTCCCTCTAAGAATGTTTGGACCTGTCTAAACTGGTTATTGAATTGATTAAATACAGTATGAAATTTCATGGCCTATAGTTAGTTAATTCCAAAACATAGTACACATAAATGTGCACACATGTCCATACAAAGTGCACATGTGCATACACAGATGCTCTGCTGCTTGACTGGAGGCTTCACTCCAGGGGCAAGAAAACTCATCAACACCTGCACTGTTTGTACACCTGCAATTCTGGGGAGGGCACATTATTAATATCAATTCATCCCACCACTAAAACACAAGCATGAACCTTATTTTCAGTAGCTGATATTTTGGTGGGCAGTAAACAAAGGCAGAAGGGTTCACTCAACAAAACAGTTGCACATATCACACACAGCCTATATCACCACAATACAGGAAGTCCAAAGCAAAACCCTAATGTTGACCCATGATAGTGAAGAACATAACAGAGACAGGCCAAATTATATTGTTGTGTGCATGTACAAATTGGTAAAAATAAATTCCACCATTATGTACAACTACAATGCGTCAATTAAAAATATGGTAAAACATAATAGCTTGAAAAATAAATACGGTAAAACATAATAGCTTAAAATATAGCCAGAAGTGGAGGCACACAACTGTATTCCCAGAGACTCAGGAGGCTGAGGCAGAAGGATCACAAGTTCCACATTTGCCTTAAAAAAAAAAAAAAAGCCAAGAAACCCAGTTATTCACTCTTTGAGAGAGAGAGCTTTGCTATAGATAAACTGTAACAGTTCAAGAGAACAAAGGTTATGGGAAACAGCTTAGGAATCTGAACACTATCATTTTTAAAAAATTTGTCTGAATTAAAACTGGGTGAAGAAGTATGGGGTCTGCTGTGTATGCATACACATGGGTGGAATGTGATATTAAGCTCAAATCTTCCTGTATCCTATGAGAGAAGAAAGTCAAAAATTCCTGTTAAACCTCTTAATAGAATCCTACATCTACAGAGGTGATTTAAAAGCAAATCTCAAAGTATGTAATTTTATCCTTAATTCAACCATCTTGTCCTCTTTCAAAAATGCAGAATACTGGGTGCTAAGGCAAACCATGAAAGCAAATATCGACTTTTATCATATCTGACATAACAAACACTTTGGTCCTGATGGCAAAAGATAACATCTCCAACATGTGTGGGCATGAACACTGACAGCTGCTCCTCTTAGATGGTGTCAGGATTGCATCAGACAAATACCATGTTTTTCAGAAAACTAATCTCACTGTACTTGAAGTACAGTTCCAGAATTGTTCTCCCAAGAACAAAACAAGATAATTTCCTCTGCCAATGGGAAGATGTTTTAAACAGTGTGTACATTAAACGGGGTGAGGGGGCTGAGTTCTTATGATCTCCAGCTTGCTCCTGAACATCGAACAGAGCACAGAGCACAGACCTTTCATGGGGAGGAACTGGGTTGGCAGGAGCCAGGGACCTTAAAGTTGATCTTTTCTCTCCAGCTTCCACCAGCCAGAGATACTGGATCTTTGAACCTTCAGCCTAAATCTGACTGGTTCCAAGACAAACAGCACCTCCACAGGCTCCAGGACAGCTGCTGGGGACAGTTGGAACGTGTCTGATTGCCCCAAGTCTATTCTTAATCTAAGCAGCTGACTGAGGACACACCTTGAGTCTCTGCCTCCTGATGGCCACGTGACACGTACACAGGTCTGAGCATGAACCCTTCCCAGACAGCAGACCTGGAGCCTCAACTCCACCACCAGGAACCCCAAGGAGAGGAAAGGGCAAGAAATTCCTTAAACTGAGGAATAACTCAGAAATGGCTATTGTCAGCAAAAACAAGGGCTCCATATGTCAGAGAAGTTCGAAAGTGGGAAGTTGTCTTTGATAAGCTGGTGTGTATGTACATTGTTTTTTTGTTTTGTTTGTTTTGGCTTTTAATTTGCTCCTTTCCTTTCAGAAGAAAGTTGATACCTTAAGACCTAACCAGTCCCAAAGCTTGAACCTCTCTTACTCAGACTGAGCCCTGATGAGCCCTGCTCTTGCCCAGGGGGAACAACTTGTTCTGGTTTGCCCAGGACTTCTCTGGTTTTACCACTGAAATCCCAACATCCCAAGAGTCCCTCAATTCCAGGCAAACTGGCACAGTTTGTCACCCTGTCCCTGTCCCTCCCATCAAAGGCAACTCTGCTCCCCACACCCACAGATGTCATGTGTGGTTTTTCAGGGAGCTGTGATCACCTGTCTCTGAGCCTCAGCACCAAATTCCTCTTACTGACACTCAACAGCTCCTAAGCTGAGTGTCTTCCCAGAAACAATAAAAACACTTGGATAGAACCTGAATTCTCAGACCCTTTTGACAATTGGCATTTAGACTGTGACTCCCAACAGAGGCCAGCACTATAGTTGACAATGTCACCTCCACACTCCAGGGCCTCTCCTGCTTCCAGCTTCTCAGAAGAGCCTGGGGAAAAAGGTCTGACTCTGGATCATTGCTCACACTTGTGCCATGCATATTCTTCCGAGCTCTGTGCACAAATGTACCTGGTCAGAGGCCACACACACACACACACACACACAGAATCAAGAACCTCATTTTCCTAGAGTTGCTGAATTGCTTTCTTCCCCTTAGAGTTTTTGCAATACGTTAGGTCCAATGAGGATTGGACTCTTTTCTGTGCCTAATCACCAACCTGTAGCATGACCACAGTCAGATAGTATGCTCATATGGATGTAGAATAACCGCATGGTATGGTGACACCACTGTGTTTAGAGATGTCTGGTGGGCTCTCTCTCCCCCTCTCTCTCAGTGATGGGAATTGAAGTTGGGGCACTGTGCTCGCTCACATGCTAAGCACACACTACCACTGAGGACAGAATGCCTTTATTCTATTTGTTTCTCTTTATGTGGTACTAAGGATTGAACCCAGTTCCTCACATGTGCAAGGCAAGCCCTCTACTACTGAGCTACAGCCCCAGCTCCTTGAAGTTCTTTTGACATTGTCCTCAAAGTCTGTTATGGTTTGAATATGAAGTTTCCCTCAAAAGCACATGTGTGAGATGAGGAGACAAGAAATGATTGAGTGACTAGAAACTTAACCCAATCACTGAATTAATCACCTGATGGGATTAATTGAGTGCTGACTGAAGTCAGGTGGGGTGTGGCAGGAAGAGGTGAGGCATTGAAGGCCTGGCTTTGGGACATATATCTGTATCTGGTGAGTGGAGTCTCTTAGTTTTCTGATCATCATGTGAGCCACTTCCCTCCGCCACACTTTTCCGCCACTAATGTTCTGCCTCACCTTGAGCCCTGAGGAATGGAGCCAGCCTCCTATGGTCTGAAACCTCTGAAACCATAACACCTGAATACGCTTTTTCTCCTCTAATATTGTCCTGGTCAGGCCTTTAGTCACAGCAGCGAAAAAGCTCACTGTGCCTTGGTCTTCTTAATGTCTTCAATGGGAAGAAGTCTTAGCCTTTGAGAATGAAATTGATGCTTTCAGAATATCCAAAGCTCATTCAAAAACAAGCTGAGAAGGTAAAGCTGGATGCCAGGCTGGCAGTGATACCAAGGAAACCAGACAGAGCAGAGGTGAAGGCCCATGGCAAGAGGAAAGACAATAGTGATCAGGATGACTCTGTGGAGTTTGGCAGCTAGATATAAGAAAATTTCTGAACGTCTGACACATGATACATATTGTACCTGAGTGTTCCCAGGCACCATCAGCCTCTGGGGGAGAGCTGAGTCCCATTAAAAATAACACCCCCACGTCTTTAATCTCCTATCCCAACTTGCTCTTGAAAAAAAAATCAACTTCTTACCAAGTCCTTCCCCTACTCCCAAGAACTTCCTAGAAGGTCCTAGGAGAAAGTCAGTTCCTACTACCCTTCAGTATCACCTCTAATGCCCTGAAAGCTTCACAAACTCAGATTATGGTGTGTGTGTGTGAGAAAGAGAGAGAGAGAGAAATAGAAAAGTGATTCCTTTCACTTTGTATTTTATTTTTTAGGACTCACCTCCCAAAGACTTTCTTGAGCTTCAGTCTATTGCCTTGTTTTTAGAGAAACAGCTAATTTCCTTTTTCATCGGTAAACTTCCCTTTCCTTAAGGGTCAGGCAGAGAACCTTGAGATGGGGCTGCTGGCAGAAATCGGGGGACCCATCCTACTCACAATCAGCAGGCTCCTCTGAAGTTGAAAGTTATGGGACTGGAACAAGCTTGTCTTCCCCACATCTTTTTACCTTTGGAATGAGTCTCCCTGGCCCCTAGAAGATACCTCAACTGTTTTCTGGGCATCTGTACTGGCTCAGAGTCAGACTGAGGCCCCTTCTATCTGTATCCAGATGGCCTAGAGTCACAGAAAAGCAGGGTCTCTGCAGGAAGGGTTTAATATTCAGCCCTTTGAAAGACCACCTGCCCCAGACAGCTTTTTGAGAGGCTGAACAGAGAAGCACACCAGGCCATTATTACATTCCTATCTGCCACACCAGGACATGGGGCAGGGGATACAGGACACGTGTGTCATATTCCATAAGGAAGGAAAGCATCCTAGCCTGGAAAGAGCAGTTCCAGGGAACACTACAATTGGGTCCCAGACCACTAAAGAGGAAAACACTGGTCATGTGTCAGGATGTCAACTGGAAGGAATTAGAGACCCATGTGGGCATCTTACTTCTCACTGACCATTTTACTATCTATCTGAGCTAGAGTTGGGCTGTATTGCAGTGTCAGAAATGTAGTGCCCATACCCTCCACTTTTTTTTTTAATTGGGTCTTCCTATATGCCCAGCCTCAAACACTTGGGTTCAAGTGATTCTCCTGCCTCAGCCTCCCATGTAGCTGAGCCTACAGGTGCATACCACTGCTCCCAGCTTACAGACTTTCCATATCTCCTTTTCACCTTTTTGGTTGAGATGGAGGGGCTTAAACCCTGAAATTAGCTTTTCCCATAAAAAATTCTCCACTTGTGCTCAATATAGAGACTTGAAGCCCAGGGAATTTTTATATTTATTATAGAGAGGCAAGCAACCATTCTGTGTGTTTCCATTAACACAGACTGGCAATTAATGCTTTTGGTTCAAAAGCCTTCAAACATTTGTACATCCATTTGCACGTTTAAATGACTCTGTATAACAGGCAAGCAGGTGGTTAACTATATGTATATTAAATTCATAGAGAAACTGGTAATTTTCAATTATAATTGTCAGTTCACAGTTTACATGATAAGAATTTTTTGAATAGACCCATTAGCTGATTTAGTTAGCCAGGGTTTTTATAAATCATGGTTTATTTGCTTATTCTACTTATAAAAGAGAAATTTTCAGTATTCTCACATGAATCAATAAATATTTACTTTGGTCTTTATTCTGCTCAAATGCCAAGTTTGACAATGGATGAAATATCATTGGCTTTTCTTAAACAGCTGTTTGAATGCGACTGTTTTATTAGTTGTTTTGTTTAGTATTATTACTCAGATAATGGTTTAAAAGTTTTATTCATTTGCTAATAATTTGTTTTTTATAAATAAAATCAAAATAGGGCTAAAGCACCATCCTTTATAATTTTACAATGTAGTGTACTTTCCTGGTAATGTGTTTTTGATAATAGAAACTTCCAAGCCAATCAAAAGCTGTTCCATTTTTCTAAATGATATCCTTTAAAGCAAAATTCTGAAATATATAGCACTAACTTGTGCATAATAAAATTTGATGATTTTGTTACTGTGGATAATATTTCTCTTTCATAGGCAACAGCAATAATTTAAAAGCCTCTCATTTGGCTTTTACAGCTCAAAAGGCAAAGCAAGGCACCAGATCTGTGGAGGAGAATACTGAGCTGGTGTTGAGACATGGAATGCTGTTCTGAGAAAAACTTTCAACCTTCTCGACCCTTTGCAACCCCTCAGGACTACACCTGGATTTCCCCCTTTAAAAAAAAAAAAAACAATCAAGCAGGGACTTTCTATCTCCAAGACATGTAAAGAGAGCTAGTAGAGGATTTTTCAAATAATTTACAAAATCTTGGAATTACAATTGTCTCCTTGTAGTCCACCATATCTAGAATTAGGTACTGTTACCATTCTTGGCCTCTTTCCTACTTACTCTTCTCCATCTCCGTCATCTGGGAATGAACTCCTTAGACGATATAAGAAACAATATAAAAAACAGTTTTCTTTAGTCCCACAACCTGTTTACTATAGATCCAGCCAGTGGAGAGTTCATGAGTAAAAACTGATTCATCTTTTGGAGCAAATAATTTTCATAATTTTCTCATTTTAGCATTAAGACAATTATGCAAAGCAGTCATTATCTTCTTTTAATACGTCAGAGAACTTAGGAAACTCGGCAGAGTTCTCAAAACTAGTTAATTAGGATTTCTGTAAATGCCAGGTTTCCTTAACCTCCCACCACACCACCTCCTTAGGGCTCAAGGGGACAAGCATATGTGGTAACAGACACATTAGTGGAGCCCAAGCATCACTTGCCACCTGGGCACAAGGGAAGCTACACCAGGAAGGAGGGAGACAGGTGAGATGGTGAAGGGCTCAGCAGAAGCACGGGAGTATGGACTTCAGCTGGCGACACAGGGAGCTGTTCACTGTACCTCTGCAGAACAGAGTCAAGCTGATCATTTTTCAGAGCCATGACTTCTCAGTGAGAGTTTTAACAGTCTGAACTTGTAAGAAGCTGAGCCAAACAACAAAAAAAACCCAAAACAAACAAACAAACAAACAAAAAAAAACAGAACTACTCTTTTGCTAGAGAAAATGAAAGTATAGCAACCAGGAAGCAAAACTAAGCACAGATGAGAGAATCTGTTGAACTCTGTTTAGTCTGGATAAATATTTGTTGAGGGAACATGTAAATAAAGGAGAGAAAGAACAACAATAGTACATGCACAAGGGAAAAAGCAAGTGGCCCAGGCAAGGTCACTTTAGCAGGTTAAAAACAAATAACTTCACTATTGTTTTCCTTTAAAGCTTCTTTTTCTTTCATGCTGTTTACCTTTAGATAGTTACATTGTGGAAAAGGTAAAGGGGTCATTACCTTCATTTTCTATTCTTACACATCTGAGCCTCTTTGCAAGTATCCTCAGTGAATTGAACAGAGTGGCCCTTTAACTCCTGCAGGGCCTTCCAAGTTGATATAGAAGAGACCTAAAAACAGATTTCCTGTTTTTTATACTGGGAGAAAGCAAGGCCTGGAAATGGAGAAATTTGCCCAGGGTCACTCAGCACTTTCTTATCTGGTCATTTTCTACTGCTCATATTGGAGTTTAACGTCAGTTCTTTAAAGTGGAGATACACTGAACATGCATATATTGAAAAACAATCAAATGCATATGGATGTCTCACAGGTCTTGGACACTGAGTTCCTAAAAGAAATGAGAAATAAAACTGAGAAGTGATAGTTGTACCACACTATCACAAGAAAATCGGATAACATGCGGAGGAGTTAATTAGAATTTCTGTAAAATTCTTCACATCTGTTCAGCCCTTTCTTTGGAAGTGATATAGCCCTTTGAGTTCATGGTCCCCATCGGCGCCTCAGAGGGTGACCTGAAGACATTCCACCCCTTTATTGATTTCCCAGAGATAGAAAATGCTCCAGAGATAGTGAAGGCCGACCCAAGGATTTTACCCAGCTTTTGTATTCGAATGATCACCTTCCCAACATCTCACAGGTGGAAAGATCCATAGAGAGAAGAAGAAAGCACATGCCTCAGTCCTCTTCACTGAGTACAAAGTTCATTCATTTACCAATACCCACTGTGTGTCAGACACCATACCAAGCATGTAGAGGCTCCTACCCTGGTGAAGCTTAAATATTTTGATGCATTCTAGACTATTTTTATATAACCAAAGAATGAGACATTGACAACCAGTATCTTCCTTTGTATCTTCCAAGTTACCAAATTGCCATCATTGAAAACTCAGTCTCATAACTCCAAAGCATGAAAATATCTTTCATAAAACCTGGTTAATGTCTGAGATGTGGCAACATCCAGGGCTCTTTCTCAATCTCCTGTGAACAGCAATCCTTGCCGTCCTATGACAGCCACTACCTGCCAATCAAATCGTCCACAGAGCCAGTCATTCAGCATCATTCAGCAGTATTATGAGTGTGTTATGAGAGAATGCAGACACACACAACAAAGCAAAACAGCACTTTCAACAACTTTTATCACTCTAATGGGGATTCTAGCTATTTCTTCAACTTTCTTGATCATAAGACTCCCCGTGGGATGTGTGGTAAAAGTGGAGAGTCATGGTACCATATGACTCTTATGATTCAGACCTGTCAAGGCCACTCATTTCTGATAAGTCCAGAAATTTTGAAAAATGCTTCTTGTACTCCTTCTGCCATTGAAGAAAAAATTCTCCAGAAATACAACTCAGAGTTTTCTGTTGCAAGGAAAATTTGGAAGTAGAAAATACTAAATAAAAGATGTTCAATGAGCAGGATGATGATGGCTGGATCACCAAGGCAAGACAGGGTGGGAGAGGGGTAGGTATGGGGAACTGAGACCCAAGCAGGGAGTGGGAAGGGCAAAGGAGCACTCCAATGAAGGTCAGGGAGTGGGGAGGTCAGTCAGAGGCCAACAGCTCGGGAGACAACAGCTCTGGAGACAACAACTCAGTTTGACCCACAGCCAGCCTTACCCACATATGCATATTTTCTGGCATAATGCAGAGCTAGTTAGACCAAACCTGCCTAGCCTCAGGCTACTCATAAACAGAAGGTCTTGCTTCATGCCCACGATTGGCACCACCAGGGACTGAGTCAGCCTCAATAATACACAGTAGGCTGTTCAGAGATTGTGAAGGAACCTAAGCTCCTCTGTGGCTCTGACACAAGTTGTCCCTACTGCCGCAGCATGAGGAAAATTGATCAGAAGATGTTCACAAAGGTTTCTGTCAATAGTGCTAAGGCTGCCTTTATCAGAAATTCCCATCTTCTCAGCTCTGAAACAGTCTTTTAGGTGACAAGAATATTCAATGCTTTGGTTTGTAGTCTCCAAGAGCCATAAATGACTTAATAATTCCCAAGCTTTACAACCTGGAGAAACCAATTAAAGAGGAGCATGCCTCATTTTAAAAACAAAATAAGAGATAATTTTAATTAGTCAACTTTTGAAAAAAACGCATACACATGCCTGTAAAGCTCTGGTATAAAATCTTTGGAATCCAAAAGGAGTGAAATCTGTTGTTCATGAAGCCCCCAAATATACCCATTGTCCTTTACATTGAATCATCTGAAAAAAACTTTACATGTAGCATCTCAATACTGGGAATGATACAGTGGAGTAGAAATGATTATTTCCAATTTATAAAAGACGAAACAGGTTCAGAATGGTTATGTGACTCAAATGGGAAGCTGTGATTTAGTCAATTTGGCATATTCTGATTCCAAAGAAAGAGACACACCTGCAACACAATGTGTAGGATTCCCCAGAAATATTAATGAGAGTATTCTGACAACTGCTATCTCCCATGAAAGTAGGTAACTTGTTTTATGTATCTTTGCCTCCCTAGGTCCTAGCACAGAGCTCAGAAAATGTTTGAAGTATGAATGAATGATTTTAATTATTGTATCTCAGCCTGACCCCTAAGGACAATTCTTTAAAGCTTTTGTTTGATCCTCCTAGAGCATCTCTTTTTAGGGTTTCATTCCCACCAAATCATTCGGCATCCAAGCTGGGAGCCAATGTGACTCTCCTCTTTTTCCCACATGCAATCCAGTTCTATAACATCTAATCTCTCAAAAGATCTTTTGTTGCATTTCAGAGATGTGTCCCTTGAGACAGGAGTAGACACCTAAGTCAGGCCACCAGAATGTTCTAATTTTGTGGCAAGGACAAGTAGGCAATTAGATGAGTCACTGGGCAATGGGGTGATGTCTGAGCGACTCTGTCAGATCTCAGGTGGGTGGTAGTTGTGTATAATTGAGAATCGGCTGCAATGCAATGCCTCAGCTTGCCTGCAAGAAATCCCTTCTGGGTGGTGGGTCCAAGAAACTGCTTTTGCCTGTGAATCTCAGAGAGGGAGAGAGAAGTGTCTTAGTCCCTCCTTCCAGCGCTCATGGAGACCATTGGTGGAAACAGGCAAGCTTCCCCTGAAGACCCATCCCTTGTGAGGGGTTCAGCAGCTACAGCCAGATACCTGGACTTATTTCTGCCAATTTCCAGATCCATCACTTTTGGCTAATGGCAGGACTTTTCTGAGCCTCAGTTTTCCACATGTGCTTATAAAGGGGGAAAGGGGAGTATAATGCTACTTCTGTCATTGGGTAGTCATGAAATTTAAAAAAAATATATTTCATGTAGAAAAGTTGATAGCCCAGTGCCTGGCACATTATGTGCTTCTGAGGAAGTTAGTTATTATTATGACATTTTCCATACTTAAACCATCTTTTTTAAAATTTAAATGGATTATCGGATTTCGATTAGCTACTTATCATGTAGACAACATTTAACAGGACCTGAGCTAGAGCAATGACCTCTGAGCACCTCTCTAGGAAAGAGGAAGCAGAGGCTGAAAGAGGTGGCACTGTCCAGGACCACAGGGGTGAATTAAAACTCAGATCTCCTCATGCCTCATCCCTGCTTGCTCTCTTCCTCTCCTGGCTCACGTTGTCTCTTTAATGTCCAAGTAAATATCACTTTGAAACCTAAACATTTTATTGCAAGCAGTAGGAACAGACCAAGAATAGTGTACATGGCTTTTCAGTCTTTGAATTAGAAAAAAAAAATGTTCTTATTCTTATAAATCTAGGAATTAAGCTCTTTTTAAAATAAGTTTCAGGCAAAGTAAAAAAAAAAAGAATCATAGATAAGGGGCTGTTTAAGTAATGTTTGGGGTTGGGCTTGCTCATGTGTCTTAAGTTTCCATGGAGAGATCTTGTTTAGTCCAATATTTCAGAAAAAGAACTTCCTTTCTTGATGACATGATGTGTGTGTTGGGGGAATTCCCTTGAATCGATTTTTCACTGAGAAAAGTGTAATCGTGAGAATCTTTAGATGCCATGTCTTCTTATCACACCCAAGTGTGACCTGAAGTACAACTGTCTCCCAGAGAGGAGTCTCAGCTGTAGACCTCAGGGCATGCGGGTCATCTGTCCCAGAATGGAGATGATATCTCAATGGGTGACAGCTGCTATGCCTGGCTCCTTTACTACTGCATTTCCACAGCCTGTAGCACCTTGGTAGAACCCAACACACCCTTTACTGACTTCCCATGTATACTCCAGTTCTGTAATATCTAAGCTCTCCAAACTTCTCATGTTGCATCTCAGAGATGTGAGCAGGAATCTAGGTCAGGCCACCAGAACGTTCTAGTACCCTGGCATTTGAAGATAGGCAATTAGATGAGTTTCATTCTGGTGGGCGAGTTTCATTCTGGTGGGCGAGTCTCATGATGGGGGATAAGTGCTGTTGCTATGATTGCTTGGAGGCAAGTTGTAAATGGAGATGCTTATTAAACTTTTCATCTCTTCATAGGGTTGAATAGTTCAACAGGAACTTAACAGCAAAACAAACACATAAACTTGGCCCACCAAGGCTGGACTCTGACCTCTATCTGCTGAGTTTGTTTTCCTGCTTTTGCAGATCTCGGTAGCGTAATCGCTTGTGTAAGCTACTCCAGTCTGTTTCTCGGTACCTTGCTGTCTTCTAGGAATTCACACAATAAACGGGTTTTGGAGGAAGGCCAGCACGTTCTCAGACTTCCTTCTCTCTGGTTGTTATTCAGAATTCAGGTCAGTATCTATCTCCAGATCTTCCTATCAGTGGTTACTATATTTCAGCTTTGGTTTTCTGTCTGGAACAGAGCACAAACATTGTAACTGGGTCACTCTCTGACTTCAGTTCCCTCCTTGTGTCATCGCGAAAGGTGATCAGTTTGCCTTTTGCAACAGGTGGAATTGGCCTGGAGCCCAGAAAGCTGAGCAAAGGTGCCATCGGGAAGGGGTTCAGTTCAAATGAGGAAAACAAAGCAAAACGTAATAGCAGGTGGTTGCTTTGGGCTCCAGGAGACATGGATCCCAATATGGGGAAAAAAATAAGTCTGTCTAGTCATGCCACAGTGATTTGGTCCTTCCTTTCATGGACAAAACTGATCCTATACCAGGTGCAGTGGCACACACCTGTAACCCCAGTGGCTTGAGGCAGGAGGTTTGTGAGTTCAAAGCCAGCCTCAGGAATTTTATGAGGTCCTAAGCAACTCAGTGAGACCCTGTCTCTAAATAAAATATAAAATAGGACTGGGGATGTGTCTCAGTGGTTGGGTGCTCCTGAGTTTAATCCCTGGTGCAAAAAAAAAAAAAAAAGATCCTGTGGCCAATTGATCCTGTGGCCAATTCAAAGGTTAGATTCAGATCCCAGATGAAATGAGAGATGAGGCGCAGACAAAATGAGTGGAGATTTCCAGAGATTGCAAAGGTGACCTTGTTTCTGACAATGATGTTTTGGTTTTATTATCTCTCAACTCATTGTCCCAACCCCCCCGCCATTTCTGGCTGGAGGCTGGATGTGTTGGAACAAAGTTATCTCTGTGTCCCCTGGAGCTCAGTTCCTAATTCAAAACATTCACACCATTTCCAAGAGCCTCATGTATGCCAAGTACTATTCTAGTTGCTCAGGGACCCAAACAATCATGGAGCTTATGGAAATGCAAGTAGTGATTAATGATATGAAAAAATATAGAGAGAGAGACAGAGGGAGGGAGGAGAGTGGCTGGTTGGGGTGATTTCCTTTAGCTGAGGACCAGGGAAGGCCACCACTAAGGACAGCTTATGAGCTGAAATGGGAGCCATGACAAGCCAGTCCCAAGAGGGCCAGCCACAGAGCTTCCCCCTTTAGGAAAGCAGGTGCAGAGCTCAGAGATAGAAAGTAGCTTGGCAGAATGCCCCAGGCAGAAGGAAATGAAGAGAAGAAAGGAGCTGGAAGGGAAGATAGAAGACCAACACCAGCCAGCCAAGCCCCTGGCATGAGCAGAGCCCCGAGTTCCTCAAATTCAAATCAGCTCATTGAATTTCTGTCCATGAAGTTGATCTCTGACATGTCACAGAAAATAACTGGTTACTGAGGACTAAAGATGAACAAAGAGAGAAAATAAAGTATAGGAAATTCTTGCTGCTCTTTTGTTATCTGTGGAAATTAAAAATGGAACCAAGAATGATAACAAACCTTAAAACTGATAGATCTAAAGATTCTGGCGAGTTCCTAGATCTGCCTGTTTTACTAAAATTGAGGAAATACAAAGCTGGGTCTGGAATAAAAGGATCTGATTTTTTTTTTTAAAGTGGTAAGATAGTTTCTCAGGAAAAACATGGGCTTAGTCATGCTCTGTCCCTTAATTGTTGTGTGACTGTGAATAAATTACTTAATCTCTCTGCTATAGTTTCAGTCTTACACGTATCCCAAAGGCTAATTTGTTAAAGGTTTGGTCCTTGGTTTGGTCTATTGTGAGGTGTGGAAACTTAAAGAGGTGGGGCCTAGTGGGAGGTCTTTGGGTCATTGAGGGTGAACCATTGAAAAGGGTAGTGGCCCTTCCCCCTTACTGACTTTGCTTCCTGTCCAAGGTGTGAGCAGTTTTTCTCTTCCGTGCACTCCGTATCAGTGCCTTCTGGCATTACCAGCAGAAGCTTAAGTTGTTGGTTAGCCTGATCATTTACTGGAAACTCTAAAACCATGAGCCAAAATAATCCTTTTCTCTTTAGAAGCAGATAATAGCAATAGAAAGCCACTATCACACTCTCTAAGCTTGTAACCTGTCTTGTAAAATCCTTACCTGGATACTAGGAGGATTCACTGACATAATCATGAAGGTCAGCTAGCTTTAGGGTTAGCTCTTTCCTTCTCCCTGCCCTGCCATAGAGACAAGTGAGAGAATGAATCTCAAAGAGAAGACAGATACTATTTAACAGAGAAGAAATGTTGGAAATGAAGGCAGGGATTTGGTTCATTCCCAGAGCTGTGCATAGAATATAGCACTTGCTCAATAAACACTCCTTCAGTAGTTAAGTTCTTCAAGTGCCAGAACTTTAGGAGCACTTTTAAGAGCCAATTTCAGTTGGGTCTATGTTAGTTCCCCCACATTGTTGGTTGATGGCTGTGGCTCTTCCTCTGGTTTAAAGTCCAGCCAGAAAGCAATAGAAGCACAGGGGGTAAAGAAGACATTAATCTGTACCCTATGGGAGACCTCATGCCTTAAAGTTATCCACAAAGCCAGAGAATGCTTTGATACTTGTCTGGATGAACTTTCCACCTTTCAAATAATTCATTTTCCCTGTTTATACAAAATTCAGACAATATAGAAAGAGGGAAAAATCAATACCCCATACTCAGAAATAAGTTGACATTTTCCTATTTTATTTGTTTAAAGTATATATTTAGACATCATTGGGATTCTAAAATGACCTCAGTCATATAGTCTGTCCTTTTCAATTATTCTACAGGAAGCTAAAAGGTTCTTCATCAACATAAATTCTATGGCCCTAAAATAGTCCAGATTATAGAATTCGTAATGAATGCTTACTTCCCATGATGACCCTGGAGGGAAGGAGAAATAGAGCATAGATAGAGTGACAGGAGATCATGTCTGGGAAGGACCCAGGACATGCCCCACCCACCTCCACCAAGCAGTTGTCTCTTCTTGGTCTCCATCACCACCCGCAGGAGCTGAGTGTACAGGGGCATGCTTTCAGTCAAGCCTAGGCCCATTGTCCTGACTACCATTGGACCTCAAACTCCTAATGGACGGAAGGGCCAGCAGAGGAGAACAAGGAATCCAGAGGCTGCTGGCTGGGTCTGCGCACAGGGACTTGTGCATCTGGACTGGGGGAGACTAGAGTCTTCCAATGACTCCAGGTAGACAACTGGGATCTGGAACGTAGGCCACTTCTCTCACTTGACATCAGAATGCATTTCCAGTGATTTGAATGTGGTTTGAGCGTGTCCCCCAAGGGTTCATGTGTTGGAGACTTCATCCCCAATGAGGCGATGTTGGGAGTCAGTGGAACTTTTAAGAGGTGGGGGTCATTAAGGAGGCTTCCCTTGGACCCTGGTTCATTCTCAAGAAGACACTGTTATAAAAGTGCACAACTGTCCCCTCCCACTTCTCTCTGGCTTCCAGTCTCACTATGTGATCTCTCCATCCCACGTATGTTCTATCCACCACAAAGCCCTCTCCAGAGCCTACATGATACCATTTGGACTTTAAGTCTACAAAATCATGAATTAATAAATACCACGGAGAACGGACTAAGAACCCAAATTTAGTTCTTTCAAATTGGAGTTTCACAAGAGCAAAAAGTAAAAAATATCCATCTCTGCAATGAGATCTTGTCAAGATTGGGCAGATGGCTGATTTTCTTTTCTCTCCCACCTACGCCTAGCTGTCTCTCCACTCCACGGGAAGACAGAGGCTTTATAGGCTGCCTTGCCCCCCCCCCCCAGCTCAGACAGGAGTGCATATATGATAACACTGGTCACCCTGTACCCAAGTCTGGTTTTGCATCTATTGCATAGAGGCTAGGAATGCTGCACTTTTCTTCTTCGGTACTGAGCAGATCTTTGGGCTCAGAGCAGCTCCTCAAAAATGTTTGTTACTCTTTATTTGTTAGTAGAAAAAGAAACCGGAAATTTTTATTTTTTGAAGTAAACACTGTACAAATACACTGAGGACTGTGACCGTTAAGGTCACATAATTATTACAGACCCACTAACATTGTTCACAGTTTCACAAAACATCACTTGGAAAGATCTTCAGTAGCAAATTCTAAACTCTGCCTGAGAACAAGGTGATAACTCTCTTGGCACAGCCTCTGTTTGGACTGTTGCTGGGTTGCTTGGTTTGATACCTCATCGTTCACCCAATATGGCTCCACACAGAGACTGTTGGTTTCTAGAAGCGAAAGTTTGAGAACATGCTAGTATGTAAATTATTCTGTTGCAGGCTTTCTGGGAATTCCCAGAGTATTCTAAGTACCAGAGTCAGTGCTGGGTGGATGGGAAATTTCCCATCCAGTCTGCTGGGAAGAAACCCAGGGCCAGAGCTCTGGATCAGCATGGGCGGCTTGATGGTCACATCAGCCCCAGAGAATACACAATTTGCCTGCAACCTAATAACCAATTTCTGCCATCCCCAAAATCATTGCCAACAATCTCTACCTATTGGCTCTAGGAAGAGTCAATCAAATGGGCAACTGCTCTGTCTTTGTTGAGCTAAGCAAAACATAGCAGTTATACTCAGCCCAGGGCCAGGTAAGAAATGGTTGCGACCCAAGACTTATTGCTCTTAATGAAATCCCAAGGGAAGTGTCCAGGACATTCCCTTAGGAAAAAGTAATTTCAACAGGAAGTGCCTTCTTGGTATTGTAAAACAGAGAATGTCTCTCTAACTTAAGGCTTTTTTTTCCTTTGATAGAAACAAAAGTCTTCAACAAAATTGTAGGAGGAAAATTTTAAGTACTACAACATGCTGTGGACTGTTGAAATCCTCACCATGAGTACCTCAGAATATGACTATATTTGGGCTTAAGGTCTTTAAAGAGGTAAAGTTAAAATGAGGTACCTAGGTTGGGCCCTAATCCAACATGACTTGTATTCTCATAAGAGGAGATTTGGACACAAGATACTTATAGGGAGAAGATGGGGCTCTATTAGCCAAAGAGAGAGGCCTCGGGAGAAATCAACCTTGATCTCAGAATTGGGACACAATGCACTGCTGTTTTTAAGCCATCTGTGCTACTGTGTCGTGACAGACCTCGAAACTAATGCACCAACTAACATGTAAATGGCATTTTTAAAAATTATTTATTTATTCTAATTTTTATAAACAATGGCAGAATGCAATTCATTTCCTCTTAACACATAAAGAGCACAATTTTTCAAGTCAACAATTGTATACAAAATATTTTCACACCATACGTGTCTTCATGTAGTTAGGGTAATGATGTCCAACTCATTCCACCATTATTTCTACCCCTTTACCCCCTGCTTTCCCCTCCCTCCCCTTTGCCCTATCTAAAGTCCCTCCATTCCTCCCATGCTCCCTGCCTAATCACCATTATGAGTCAGCAACCTCATAACAAACAAAATATTCAGCCTTTGGTTTTTTGGGATTGGTTTACTTAACTTGGGTTATCTTCTCCAACTCCATCCATTTACCTGCAAATGCCATGATTTTATTCTCTTTTAATGCTGAGTAATGTCCCATTGTGTATATATACCAAAGTTTCCCTATCCATTCATCTACTAAAGGGCATCTGAGTTGTTTCCATAATTTAGCTATTGTGAATTGTGCGGCTATAAACATTGATATGGCTGTGTCCCTGTAGTATGTTGCTTTTAAGTCCTTTGGGTATAAACCTAGGAGTAGGATAGCTGAGTCAAATGGTGGTTCCATTCCAAGTTTTCCAAGGAATCTTCTTACTGCTTTCCAGAGTGGTTGCACCAATTTGCAGTCCCACCAGCAATGTATAAGGTTGCCTTTCCCCCCACATTCTCACCAACACTTATTTTTGTTTGTATTCTTGATAGCTGCCATTCTGATTGGAGTGAGATGAAATCTTAGAATAGTTTTGATTTGCATTTCTTTAATTGCTAGAGATGTTGAACATTTTTTCATATGTTTGTTAATTGATTGTATATCCACTTCTGAGAAGTGTCTATTCAGTTCCTTGGCCTACTTATTGATTGGGTTATTTGGGTTTTTTTGTTGTTGTATTTGTTTGTTTTGGTGTTAAAGTTTTTGAGTACTTTATATATTCTAAAAATTAGTGCTCTATCTCATGTGCTTGTGGTAAAGATTTGCTCCCATTCTGTAGGCTCTCTATTCACCTCACTGATGGTTTCTTTTTGCTGAAAAGAAGCTTTTTAGTTTGAATCCATCCCATTTACTGATTCTTGGTTTTAATTCTTATGCTATAGAAGTCTTATTAAAGAAGTTGGGGCCTGATCCGACATGATGGAGATTTGGGCCTACTTTCTCTCCATTAGGCGCAAGGTCTCTGGTTTAATTCCAAGGTCCTTGATCCACTTTGAGTTGAGTTTTGTGGATGGTGAGAGATAGAGGTTTAATTTTATTTTGTTACATGTGGATTTCCAGTTTTCCTAGCACCGTTTGTTGAAGACACTATCTTTTCTCCAATGTATTTTTTGGTACCTTTTTCTAATATAAGATAACTGTTGTTATATGGGTTAGTCTCTGTGTCTTCTATTCTGTATCATTGGTCTACAAGTCTATTTT